>NC_092458.1:56073923-56688992 GCF_047495875.1 Pithys albifrons albifrons
GGAGATATACTTGAAAAAAGGAGAAGTCAAAAAAATCAAAGTTTTCTTTAAACGCTCAGTCATGCCAAAGCACAGAATGAGTGCCAATTCTGTGTGGCTAGAAGGACGAATTGTGTTAAATGATTCTCTACACATTTTATTTAAGATTATCTCTTTCACATTCACAATGAAGTCAATAAAATTGAAGGAGAGCAGTATCAGGATCAGTTTATATGTGATAACATTGTATTATCTATATTGCTGCACAGTACTCCCTCTATTTAGGCCAGTAGTAAGAAGAGACTTAGATGAGCATTCTAACAGAGAGTATAAAATGCTCTATGATGATCAGAGAACTTGGCTATCACTGAAATCTTTGCCTCCTTTATTGTTTTAACACATATCAGTGATTTTAAAAGCTGCAGTACTACAGGAACACAGCTGCAGCTTTTAAAAGCACTGATTGAGAGAGACAGTATACACAAAGAATTGGGGTCTGTGTATTATACTTGAGATCATATTTAAAGTATGATAATCATCAGATATTTCCCTTACCTGGTAAAGCATGATAGGTTCTATGCTGTATCCCAGCATATCAGCAAACTCCTTGGCAATAACGGTTTTGCCACAGCCCTAAAAAGTCAAAAAGATAAGAATTAGATTACATTCTAAGGATCATGGGGAAGAAGGGAGAATAGAAACTTAAATTCTTACTTTTCCTCCAATTAAACACATATCTTTAACCATATGGGATTGCATCATTTCTGCCAACAGTTGATTATGGCTGGAAGTCCTTATGAAAGTATCTGATCGAGGATGACTTTTTAACAGCCCAGTTCCAGCTGGAACCTATAAGAATAAAAAGTCAAAATAAGCTATACCATAATAACTCCAGGCTTTGTGTAGACTAGGTTACACTTGTCCAAAACTACTGTAATATTTTGCTGATAATTGTCATCCAAACTTCAAACAGGCACTGCCACAAAGTTTAATCGTATAATTTCTAATGGATAAACTCCTTCATATCTTTGCCAGCTCTTCATGAAAAAAATCAACAAAATATGAATCAATACAACTGCAGCAACAGGGTCTGCAAAGAACTTCAGGCTTTTCGTGCTGGAGAGAAAATAAAAAATCACCAATATTCACTGCTCATCAGAGAAACATAGAAGAGAAAGAGCAATTAGTATTGTGAAAATCTGAAAGAGCTACTTTGACCAGAACCTTGGAGAGTTTCAATTGTTCATCACGTTAAAGCACCTGTGCTCTATTTCTACATCCTGTTCCAATCTGGGAACTGTTCCATCAGCAAACCACTTATGCCTTCCTGTTCCCAGAGGCATTCTCCAGACATACTTTCACCTGTATGTCAAATGAAAACAAAAATCTTTGCCTCAGAAAAAAATTGAACCAGGTTCCTACAGACTCACCTTCTCCTGAAAAATTCCCATTTGCTGTTGTTCCCTTTTTCATTTTGTCATGGTACAAACTCTCTGAGGATATTCCTCACCACTGTTAGTATGATCTCGCTGACTCACACTAACTCATCTTTACAGACTCTCTAGAATCTCCAAATTCAACATTAACGTCAAATTGTCAAATCAGCATCTGTTTCCTGAATAAGAAATTATTTCACCACCTAGCAGGTCATACACTTCAATGGAAGAAACTCAAATTAATCATAGTTGATTTGATTACTTTGTTCCATTTTCCCAGCATCCTGTGTCGGAACATTACCAAGCACTCATTAGATTTTATTTGATGTGTAAACAAAGACAGACTATTGTTTTTACTAAAAGAAAAAGGGAAAGCAGCATCAAGAGAACTGTAAGTACTCTCTACTATTCTAATCCAATAAAACAAAAAAAGAAATTCAGAGGCTTTTTTTTATCCAAACTGTAATGATTCTCATGAAACTTTATCCAGAAATAAAATCTTGTGCATCCATAAACTAATATTCCAGTACCTAAATGTGTTTCCAGTAAATACCATGTGTTATTCTACCAAAAAAAATATTCAAATGACTTTTAGGATCAAGTCTGTCAAATTCTTGATGAGATAAAAACAAGTTAATGATTTTAAAAACATATTATAATTTGATGAATATATAAATTCATACCTGAAACGTCACTTCTTTTTCACCAATTTGGATAGTTACATCAGCCTTGAAGGGTTTGTTTCCATGTACACTCTCTACTTTAGTAATCTTTCTGGGACCCAAGTGGTTTTTTGAGTTTTGAAGCTCAAAACGCTGTAGAATTAAGAGATGGGAAAACTAATTATTAAATACAACTTCCTGGTATTTAAAACTGCTCCTTCTAAAACAATGCCAGAAGTTTATTTACAATTGCAAAGTTCTAAATCCATCTACTTCACATCAACTTTTACTTCACATACCTGTGTTCACATTCTTGAGGGTCTATATATTTTACATTTAAAACCAAGGCAGAGTTTGTATACCAGCTACTTATTCACAGACTGTAATGACAAATGTAAAGTGAAAGTGTCACATGGTGACTTTGTCAAGTCTTAGCCTGACAGTTCCAAAATAATATGAGAAACAACGGTAGCCTTTAGCATGTGTAATAATAGATCATCTTTCTCTGCAGGTCATTACAACCAATTGCAGATTTAAACATCTGACTACCAATAAAAATAACCACCAAATATTACACTGACTTAGCTTCACAGCTGCCTTATACAATGAAAATTGAGGACAACCTGTACAAATTGAGCCTTCAGCATGTTCTGGGTATATCAAGGACATACAACAGGACATTTGTCTTCTCAATCCTCTTTTAAGCATACTTATTTCATGCTGTACATAGAAAATATGGAAACCATTTAAAAATGTTGGGAAAGGAGTGTCATACTGGGGCGTTTATGTAGAAAAAAAACTAGTAACTGAAACTATTGAATTCATAGAGCCATTTTATTCAACAGAATGAAAGGTGAATAAATAAGAGAAAAAGGAGTATTGTCCAACTCCCTCAAATTATTAGAAAATTTTTTTAAACAGAATTCACTAATGTAAAGCAATTCTTAAAAACCCTGTAGTTTTATTACTACTAGGATTCACAGCACTGCCCATTAAAAGAAAGAAAAAGAAAGAAAACTGAGATGAGGTTTTTTTGTAAATTCCCTTCCTGGAACAAAAGCCTACAAAAATTTTGTGTTTAAGCATGTATTTAAGATAAATGTGCTTCAGTAAAGGGCTGCACCAAATCATATTCATTTTGTAACAGCTGAGTCTACTTCAGATAGCATTAAATGCTTAAACAACAAGAGAGGACAGGAATGCCTACTGAGTAGTATCAAAAAAGATGATTCTAAGAAATGCTCCAACTATGATTCTGTGAAAGGAACTACCAGATGATCTCACTCATGTTCATTAGTAAATTACAATATTCTTACAACGTTAATGGCATTTGGGGTAGAGTTAAAGGTGCTCATACGCAAAATTGCACTGCTTGTATGCTAAAATCCCTTACCAACAAAAGAAAATAACTGTGAGTCAGGAAGAAGATTATCTGCACCAGCAGGCTCAGTATCAAACAAAGATTCGAAGACAGCATCAGCAGACCTTGTACACAAAAGTCTTGGGAGTTTAAAATTTCTAAGGTATTTTTTGTATGGTTGGGATTTTTGGTTTGGTAGTTTGGGTTTTTTTGTTTGGTTGTTGTTATTGAGGGATCTGTAGCTAGTGTTTTGTAACTCTAAGTCAGAACAGTGAAAGAGGACTGTCGATGTGTAGAGTGTTACTGAATTTATACAATGTAAATTCATTCATCTAACTGGATTTGTGCAATTTGAATTCCTCACACGTACGCACACAGACACAGCTGAATACTGTAGCAATTAAACAAGTGACCACACTTCCACTTGAACAGGAGCAGCAAATAAAACTGTCTGTGGTTTTCAGAGTAAGACAGATCTCTTTGATGCAGTTCTTAATTCAGAATTATGGTAGACAGATATGGAATCAGAGAGGCATGAAATGGATGTACGCCATATTAAACATATTTCTGCTGAGCTAGATACAACTTGTTCTATAAAATATTCAAGGTGATAGCTGCAAGGGAAAAAAATATTTGTGGCTTGAAAGAACAACTACTGAGCACAGTCAGTATCAGAAAGTTTGGGAGATACCTGGAGAACAAGTGGGCAGGCTCATTGATTCAGACTAAAGAGGAAAGCAAAAAGAATAGACTAGCCACCAAAAACCAGGGAAGTGGTTTGACAGCCCACAACATTCTGCATGCATAGATACATGTAAGAAAAGGCAAACTGTAAAAATTAGGAAAAAAAAGAAGAGGAATTCTGACCACATGGACATATCTAAAGATTGCTAATGTCTCAAAATGGAAATTGCAAAGAATACACCAGCAGAGAGTCTAAATGAGCAGTAGTTGCAGATAAGCACTGCTGAACTCATGAGACAGCTAAGCTATTCAAAAGAGGCATCCAAGGGTTGAAAAAGATTCTCTGTATGGGATGGAAAGAGAATTTTCCAATGAACAGGAGGACTGAACTACCTCACAAGAAGCAAAATATGAACTGCAAGTGCAAGATGGGATGGACAGACAGATGAAGTTTGACAGATTCCACTCCAGCGGTTATGTATTGGCACTAAGAGCATCCATTAATGCAAAACCCCAAAGATTATAAAATACTTTGGAAGGAATAAGAGAGAAACAAATCCTTCGAAAATTTGTAACAGAAATATCTTAGAAGTTAACAGAACTCTTCTGACGAAGGATTCTTTCTTGTCTAGACAAGAAATATGTTTCCAGTTTTCTGAACTATTACGCTGCTCTCTCTGAGTACCAGTGTGGTCTGAAGATTCCTCACTGCAAGGCAGAGAAACAGGTTTCAAGGAGGTCAGGTAAGATTAAAGTGGGTGTACAAGTAATAAAAAATGGGTAAAAGGAACAAAAAAGCTTTTATTTGATATAGGATCAAGATAGTAAACACATAATAAATTAAAGTATGAAAAAAATGAAGAAAAATTCTAGGGCCTTAGAATGAAATTAAAATCTTGGATATAGGCTAAAACGGACTTGCTCATTTATTAAGACAAATCTGATCTGTATGTTATTTCTAAAATTTCATGCACAGATTTGTCTGATCAAAAGGTAAAAAAATTCAAATAGTGTTTTCAACACTGGTTAAAAAAGGCACACAAAAGGCATGTGAGAATTAAAAGAGCAAAACCAAACAATCCAATGAATCTGAAGTAAAATACCAAAAGTTTATGGGACAAGGAAGAAATATGTATAGAAAAGCTGGAGCCTCTTTTGAGTCACCAAACTCAGCATACATGAAGATGACCAGTTTTATAATAGCGAAATAGCAAAAACTTGGATACTGTGGGAGAAATATCATATGTACTTAAGCTTATTGATTGAGAATGTTTAACTGAAAGTGTTTTCCTTGAAATCACTGATTTCTCCATATCTCAGTTTTTCACAGAAAAACCTTAAATATTTTTTACTTAATTTTTACAATCATATTTCAAATGTTCATCTGTCAGTCAAAATAATTTGCCATGCCAGTATTTCATCTAAGTACAGAATAATTTTAAAGGCCAGAATTCCAAGCAACAAATATTTTCTTTTGTACAATCTTCTAAGTTAAGGATCATCTCTAAGAATCAGAATAAAAATTGATACAGTTGTGTCCTAGTTACAGCAGCCAGAACCAGTTTATCACTGTGTGGGTGTAACCAAAACTATGTATTCTACACCCTCTCTGTGATTTCTCATGAACTGTTAAAAATTGAAAGTTTGCAGCAGCAGCTGCCCAGGGCACACCTCACACCTCAGGCTACAAGCTGGGTGTTAAAGATCACAGCAAGGCATAGAAATGTTTTCATCTTCACACCAATGACTCAGCTGTGGTAACTCCCCTCTGGGGCACCATCAGCATCCTCATACTCAGCCTGAGGCATCATGTCTGACAATGGGACATTACGGACTGGCACAACAGGCAATTGCAATGACACAGACCATCAAAGATTCAAAAAATATCCCATGACTCACAGAGTTAAATAACCCATTGTGACGCTCATTGGCCTGGCAAAGGTACTGAGTATTCCCACATGAACCTGAGCATATATAATCTTGAAGTTTGGGACTTCTGGTACCACTTGTCAGATTCAGAGGAAGACCAGAACCTCAACAGGACTGCACCTGCCACTCTCAACAAGACTGAAATCATTACTTTGACAGAACTGTGACCATCATCCTCACCAACAGGTTTTACTTTCCTTTTACCGTGCACTCAGGGGGACCACATGGCACTCAGCACAGGGGCTGACGAACGCCACTGTGTTCGTGTGCCAGGGTGTTGGGTTATACATCTAGTTTTGTGGGTTAAAACCAGTTTTTCTCTGTATCATTGTATTTACTGTAATCTTTTTTAGTAAATTGTAATTCTGATTTGTAATCTCTCTTCAGTTGGGTTCATCTCTCCTGCCAGTTTACCTTTAAACCAGCACAAGTTGCCAAAGTACAGAAACTTCAAATAAGGGTAAACAAATGCACATCATTCACAAGTTTATTTTGGTACTTCTGTCCTGTCTGTTGCAAGCTAATGAACTAGTGAATGCTGCAAACCCTAGCACTTGTACAAAAGTTCTGTATGATACGCAACTCTGAAGACCACTGCTGATGCAGGATTAGTGTGCAATCCTTAAATACCTTCTTTTATGCTAACCATTTTTTATGTAAAAAGGAGTTACATTCCTATCAAAAAGTTGGTAGCTAGACAGTTAAGCCTAAAACAGGTTTTAACTTCAGCTAGATCCACACAACAAGAGATTGGATTTCAAAGCATCTTCACACATCCAAGACCAACACTGTAAGAACCATAGAATGGTTTTGGTTGAAAGGGACCTCAAAGATCATTTGGTTCCAACCCTGTTTGATGAGCAGGGGCAATTTCCACTAGACCAGAAGCTCCAAGTAGTCCCACCCAACCTGGCACTGAATGCTTCCAGGGATGGGGCATCCACAACTACTCTGGGCAACCCATACCGGTCCCTCACCACCCTCACTGTCAAGAATTTCTTCCTAATATCTCATCTAACCCTACACTCTTTAAGTTTGAAGCCATTCCCCCTTCCTATATGGATATTCCATATGCCTTGCAAAAAGTCCCACTCCAGCTTTCTTCTACAGCTGCACTAAGGTCTCCCCAGAGCTGTCTTTTCTCCAGGATGAACAACCTCAAATCCCTCTGCCTGTCTTCCTAGGAGAGGTGCTCCAGCCTTCTCATATTCTTTGTGGCTTCTTCTGAACTCAGTCCAGCAGGTCCACATCCTTCTTTTGTTAGGGGCCCCAGACCTGGACACAGCAGTACAGGTGGGGTCTCTTCAGAGAGGAGGAGAGGGGCAGAATTAGTTCCCTCAACCTGCTGGTCACACTACTTTTGCTGCAGCTCTGGTCTGCAAGCACACGTTGCTGAATCACATCAAGCTTCTCACCACACACTCTCCTAAGAACTACCTTCACTCATAGGGAAGTGTAAGTCAATATTTCACATTAATTCATTATTGAGAATAAGAATTACAAATACTACTTATGTCTTGGTGTAGTCTCAGTAAGCAAAGAGGCTTATAAAGAATTTCCCCAGGTTGAAGATAACATTTGGGAAGACAGTACCCTGAGAATACGATCTCTTCAAGAAATATGCGCAGCATCTAACAACGACCAAAACTAGCTATTTGGTATAACCACTGGCTATCTCACTTCTCAGCTCCAACAGCTGACTGACTGGAAGGGAAGATATCCTGAAATTAGGATATGTTATCGGCTATATTACTACATCCCCATATCTTCCCTAAGTCTGATGCCTAATGCCTAAACTTTACATTTCATAATCTGAAATTTTGCGTTTTTTTCTTTAAATGTTAGTTGATGTTAAGAAGTGATTGAATATACACAAACTAATCCGTCAATTTGAATACACATCCAGTATTTATTTTTTAATTCTTGATACCTTCCAGTTAAGACTACCTTTTCCCAATTCTAATCTTTTACACAGAAAGAAGTATTCAGTGGTAACTATTAGCTGGATACTCTTAGGAAACCTGTAGAAAGGTACAGTTAGAAATCACTTTGCTTCAGCCAGACTTCTCTCCCTCACCATTCCTACGAAATGGAAAAAATAATTCTTATCAATGTTCTGGAGCTATTATTATAATATCATTATAAACAGATGTCCCTCAATACAACCAGTTATTTTCTGTATTTCTTAAGGTTCATTGCTTAACAAGATTTGTTGTGTGCAAATAGAATAAAATTCCAAATAAGATTACATGTACTCATTGACATAGTAAGTTCATGTAAGTAGTGATGATGAAGATTAAAAACAAAAAAGAAAAACACAGAAAAAATTAATGAGATATTTGAAAGTAGATTATGATGATTATGATCAAGAAAGGAAATTTTATGAATCAAATCAACCTGTCTAACATAGGAAGCAAACGCACGCACAACACAAAGTTAAAGAAAATAAAATAAATAGAAAATAAACAGAAAATGGAGGAGGCTGATGGCATTGAACATATAGACATTTAACATCTATAATTGATCAGGTAAACAAAATCCCAAAGTATTTAAAATAAAGGCATATTAAGAACAGAAGTGACTGTTAGTGTTCTGCTAACAGATAGAAATCTATTTTTACGCAGATGGTGGTTCTCATAGGAAACTTCAATTACCCCAAGCTCTGGTGGAAGTGCAACACAGCGTGACACAGAATCACAGAAAGGGTGAAGCTGGAAGGGACCACAGTGGCTCATCTGCTCCGATTCCCTGCTCAAGCAGGGTCATCCCAGAGCACATTGCACAGGATTGCATCAACATGGTTCTTGAATATCTCCAGTCAGGGAGACTCCATAACCTCTCTGGACAGCCTGTTCCAGTGCATGGTCATCCACACAGTAAAGAAGTTCTTCCTCATATTCAGGTGGAACTTCCTGTGCATCAGTTTCTGCCTGCTGACTCTTGTTCTATTGCTTGGCACCACAAAGAACTTCGCTCCATCCTCTTGACACTCTCCCTTCAGATACTTACAGACACTGATGAGATCCTCACTCAGTCATCTCTTCTCAAGGCTGAACAGGCCCAGCTCCCTCAGCGTTTCCTCACAAGCGATGCTCTTGTTGCCTTCCGCTGGACTCACTCCAAGAGCTCCATGTCTCTCTTGTACTGAGGAGTCCAGAAGTGGACACAGCACTCCAGATGCAGCCTCACTAGGGCTCAGTAGAGGGGCAGGATCACCTTCCTTGAGCTGCTGGCAATGCTCTTTCTAACATACCCAAGGATACCAGTGGCCTTCTGGGCCACAAGGGCACACTGCTGGCTCATGCACTGCTTGCTGTCCACCAGGACCTCCAGGTCCTTCTCCGCAGAGCTGATCAATCTAGATTTCTGAGGCTGCCTGAATAACTGGCTAGGGAGGGGGGAAGCACAGACAGCTCTTGTTATGCACAAGCAAGGAGCAATGGGTCATGGATGTGGAAATCAATTGCAGTCTTGGCTGTAGTAACCATGAAACGATGGTGTTCAGAATCATGAGGGGGAGTGATGAAGACAAGTGACAAATCACTAAAGATACTGCATTTCAGGCCATACTGGCTTCTTCCGAAAGCGGTAGGTAGGACCCCACAAGAGTCAGCCTGGATGCTTCAGAAAAGCTAGCAGGTCATTCAGGACAACATCCTTCAAATACAAGGACTGGCCATCCCAAAACTCAAAGTCAAGTAGGAGAGCAGTCTAGTTATGCAGGGAATACAGGACGGAACTCCAGTGCAGAAAGGCAGTATACGGAGTGGGGGATGTCAGCAGGGATGGGCTACAAACATTTCCCTCTCACATCAGCTTGGTTATAGGAAAACCAAAAATTCACTAGCTAGCTACAACGTTGGTTATTTCCAAATCTGCACATACAAATAACATCTGATTTTCAAGACTGAAAGAGCTGGGTAAGATATTCTAAGCTGTGAACGCTAATTTTCAACAACATACAGAACTACAACATATTAAAAAAGGAAAAAAGCTAACATTGTGCTTAAGTTTTAAAAGGATAAATGGAATAACCCAGCATATTTATAGACTTTGTAAGCTATTATTAAACATGGAAAAAAACAACAAAACAGATCTGACCAACAAGAAACAAACTGGCTAACACAGAACAAATTCAGAGATCAGAATAATCTGTAATCATGCTATACTGAAAGTATTTTGTGCATGTCATATCTATAGTCATTTTAGTATCTTCTCTGAAAAGTCAAATGCCAGAGGTATACTTTAAGCATTTGACTATCTTAACCATATAGGTAGTTAATTAACCACTCTCTAGTTAATTAACCACTTACTATATAATGAGGATTTTTCTGTAACTTTTAACTGAGGTCTAAATATTCCAGAGAACCTAAGGGTTTCACCTTGCACTATCACAAAATTTACTAGCTTATGAAGGTTCTTTTTTAAAATACTATTACAAAGTTTTAAGCATCAGCAATAATGTAGCCATTTAGTTTATTTTAAATTCCTTTTTTTATTCAGAAGTAGTGAAACAACATTAGTCAAAGAACTATTGCCATAATCCATCACTCCCTGGAATTACAATACAAATTTGCAATACTTACTTTCAACATGTCTTTGACTGCAGTCCTGCCTTCCTTTCCAAGGAAAATATTGTAAGGGTAAAGCCGGTCAATAACATGCTGGATGGACATCATAGGAAAGGAATCCTAATGCAAATTTAAAAATACAAATTAAAAAAATTATTGGCTCATTCTGTCACCAATCTTTAACCCAAAAATCCTATGCAACTCTGAACGTAAAGTAAGACTGTAAGGGCAATATACAAATGACCACTACAAACAGTACTGGATTAAATGTCAAACCAGAAATTTCTCAGATGTAATTCATTATAATGCAAATGTCCAAAGTAGATTAGAAGAACTATGTCCTAAGAATTATTTTCTTTCCTGTGCATAAATGGAAGCCACAGTGACTGGCTCAGATACTTAAAGACATATATGGCCAAGAATGACAAATCCCATTACTGGTAACTGAGTTTAACAGCACCACTAGAAAAGAATCAGTATGACAAGAAATCTGTATTACATGAATGATCTACACACTCACAGAAATTGGTAGCATATAATTTTAATTCTATTACATTGTACAGATTAACAAATCTGTTCAAAGAAATTTTTGAAGTTTGATTAAAACTATTTTGTTTTGAAATAAGTTATTAATTATGCTTGCATTTTCTACACAAAACTGAAAACAACCTTTTTTTAATAATGTCATTAGTTCTAAGTACTAACTCTTTTTTCAGTTGCTGCCTCAACTAGACAAAGATTTGATTAATTTGCTGCAGTAAAAGAAAGAAACAGAAATGATTTTATGACTATTCACGAAACTATGCATAAAGCCTTTCCTTGTAGGAAAAAGGTGTTTCAAACCCCCAACGGAAAGTATTGACTGTTTGCTGCAATAACAACTTGCAAGTTTTTAAGGATTACTTGTGTGTAACACTAGTGAATAACAGTCATTGGACTGGCGCTATCTTTTTAAGACTTCATCAAAGCAAATAATTCAAATAAAATCAACTGATTTTCAGTTACACATTCGGATTTACAAAAGCACCCAACTGAAACAAAGTTCCTTGGAAATGAAAACAGGAGATGCATATTTTATGAAATGCATAATTCAATTTACATTTATAAGCAGCAATACATTTATACTATTTTTAATGTTCCACATTAAAAGAACTCAGTAAAAATAAACCATTTAATGCATTGTAGTAGATGTACTACTTCAAGGATCAGGGAGCCCTTTATTGCATTTTAAAAGCCCTTCATCTATATAGAAGAACATATCATGTAGTATGTCCATATTATCTCAAATAAATAATAATTACAATGGCATGTATAAAATGAGCCTCTTTGGAACAGGATCCTATTAAAAATTCTCCCTTTCAGCAGGCAGGAGTTCTCAGGCCAAGAAATAAGCATTGGGACTGTGTGAATCCATGACAGAAGATAAGAAACTACTTGCTACAATACATAACCTCCATACTTTTAAACAGTTAAACCAAATAAGCTAGAAGCAGAGGATGGCACTGGCCCAGCATGTGAAGGAAAAATGCTGTAGCTAGAAGTCACTGAGAACAGTCAGCTTAGAAAACCAAGTGATTAAAACTAATTCTAAAAGAAACAGTTTTCATCCACCTAAAAAAGACACTGTCATGCAATGATAACACTTCACATTCTCTAATGTAAAATAAAATGTTTCCTTCACTTCATAGTTCAGATAACAGCTTAGGGCTCGTTTTCTTTCTGTTCCTCTGAAAGCCATCTGGCATTCATTTAAAAATAATTTTTCACTATGGGACTCAAAGAATAAAAAGTTACAATTTATTTTAAAATCCAACACATACTTCTTTCCTAAAGCCCTCCAAATACTGCTTCATTTCACTGAACTTAAATTTTAATCACTTCTGCATCTAATGTGGGAGCACAAATTCAGAAAATAAATTGTGTCTGTAAGTATCCAGCACAACTGAGAGGACTGAGCACCACGGTAATACAAGTAATTGCACATAACACAATAAAAGAAAGTGATCTGTTGCTAAGCAGTACCATAGGCAGAATGACTGCACATGAGACAACAGAGAACTACTCTAAGACCCTACTACAGACACCTGCACCTTGAAGACAGAGGTTGAGAAACTGTCCTGGTATTTTATCCTCCTGGGTTGACCATATCTTCCTGCATACAAAAGGACATCAACTCTTCTGTCTCTTCATAAAGACCTCATCTCTCTGACTTCCTTCAGGAGGCACCTTCCATTTTGACTTCAACTGTTTACCATGTAATTATAAAGTCCAAGAGGCAAAGGACTATCTGGGAAAACAGAAAGACTGCCATAGCTTTAGTTCTCACCTGCCTGATCTGTCACTGTAAACTCAGCAGTATTTCCCCATGGTTTGTAGCTGTCAGGAAGCACTGCACAACCAGCCTCTTCATGTAACCCTCCATTTCTAAGTTTATTCTAAATCCACAGTCAACTCAAAGACCTAATGTAGGCTTCATCTCATACAACTTGTTTCCTATATCTACATTTGAATAACTTTTTTGTGTCCTTTAAGGTGCCAGTGGAGAGCAATAGGTGTCTTTGTAATGCTAGCAATCTGATTTACATGCATAACATTAAATACAAAGCACTTAAGGTTTTGATTTTTATTTCTCTTCACTGACTACATCAGTGCCATCAGGTAAACTGCAGATGTTCCTGAAGTCAGGTAAGATGATTTACCAGAGGGCAAAAGACAACAAACTGAGCACTAAGATACATTTAATCACACCACAAATTTTATATCCTACCATACTTTGTCCTTCAGTTTTATACTATATGCTTGGTTAAAGTATTATCCAGAGAAATATGAGACTTTCCTCCCTCAAACTCTTCTTAGTTTTTTCAGCATTTTTTCTTTAAATATTCATGTTAATCTTCTGACAACATGAATAAACCAGACCTAATTCTGAAAAATTTTAAGCCTGTACAGTTTCACAGCACATGTATGCACATACCAAAATCTGAACTGCAGCCGATAAGCTGTCTAAAGGAAAATCTGGAAGTCCCAGCGAAGAAGATTCTTGAGAGCAGAGAGTTGTAGCAAATGACAGGAGCTGAGAAATTCTGCATAGGAAAAAGTAATTACAGAGTTTTATACATGCTATCTATATTTAAAATACCAAACCATAAAAAGTTAAATACAGTAAAAGATGCTGGAACTACTTCTGAGTGCAAACAAGTAAGGAGTGACTGAAGTTCTGAAGCATTAAAGATTCACTACACAAAGGCTGCATACGAAAAGCTGTGTGAGTATATACCCACACATATTAAAAAATTTCTTCACTTCTCATCTATGCAGTGACAAAGAAGCAGAAATAGCACGGAATCCTGAAAGGACATTGCTTATTCGGTTCTTCAAATTTTTTTTTAATTATGAAAAATTACCTTTCTGTGGAAATGTTTGATCCGATTGAATATAACAGCTGAAGATGGTCCTGAAAATAGAATATAAAATCATTTAATAAATTAATTTTAGGATAATACTGTGGGTCACATTATATAAGGCATTTTCTATCTTTCCCCCTAATTTAGACATGAGGATTCTACTTACTCCTTGACACAGAAATCATTTCATTTAAGAAAAAAAAATCAAATCCTTTCTTTTAGGATTAAGTTTTATGGAAGTTACTTTTCTGCTGTAGCATTCCATGGCAACGCTAAGCCTGCATTCAGGAATTTATTATTAAATATGAAAATACAAAAAACTCAAGCATTCTTTTCAGAGGTAAGTAAAACATAACCTCAAAATACTGTCTCTACTCCATATAAATAATCCAATCTTCTGCTATGACACTCACCTTAAAGGGCAGATGATAAACATCTCTAGCTTGAAACCGCGAGCGAAGGGGTGGATCCAAAGGGTTACCAGAGTACTTCGGCACCGGCAGGCCCAATGCTATCACTCGAAAATCTTCACTGACCCGAACAATCTTCCATGCATCTAATTCTGATTTTGTATGATCCTAAAGAAATTAAAAGAAAGTAACAGAAAGAAAAAAAAAAACCCATCATTAAAATCTTAGGATGACCAAGCTTCAGGTCAATTA
This sequence comes from Pithys albifrons albifrons, assembly GCF_047495875.1. Taxonomy (NCBI): domain Eukaryota; kingdom Metazoa; phylum Chordata; class Aves; order Passeriformes; family Thamnophilidae; genus Pithys; species Pithys albifrons. The sequence continues at coordinate 56,088,611 of NC_092458.1, forward strand.
ACAGCCCTGGTCATTCAACCTAAATGTGGTAGTGTTCTCGTCTTTCCTTCAGAGTGTCTAGAAAGCAATAGAACTGGTTAAATCTGTGGAAGGTAAAAAAAAGTTTTTCCAAAATGAACATAGAAAGAATGCTTGATTAGGTACAGCTTTCAGGCCTGTAGTAATTTAACCAAAAACCCCACAGATGGTGATGCCTGTTGTGATGTTACCTTACATTACATCATGTGAAAAGATACCAATACAACACTAGTTTTTACAAAGAACAGAATATAAACAAACCAAAAAATGTATTTTATTCTAAAATACTAGAAGTGGGTTATTATGAACAACTTTTTTCCTTCCTTCCCACCACTCCTATTGTAAATGTAAGGCCAACTAAAATCTCTACTTTAAAACTTCCATTTAAAAATTATGCTTTATTATATTAAATAATACAAAACTAGACTGTCTCATAAGGACATTAAATATTGTATTATTGTCATGTAAAGGATTCACTGCGTATAAAAATGCACTCTTTTGTCTTTCCACATCACAGTTAAGTCTTTCTTGAAACCACACATGGGTACATTTCCTTCAGACCTAGATGCACAGTAATTATTCACATGGGAGAAGTGAAATGAACATTAGATTATATAATACAATATTCCCCAAACAATAAAACAACAATATTAAATTTAGTGTTGTAGGAAGAGATTTATTTCACTCATAAACTACTGGCAATGTGCCTGAGGCACTAATTTTAAAACATTTAATCACTGGAAAAGTGTTAAATAGGAAAATGTTTTGAAACTGAATCTACATTTGAATTCTCATTTTCAGTCTTTAAATACAATTACATTTTAAAAGCTTAGTTTTGAAATATAATAATAATAATGCTTCCAATGACTGCATCTACTAAGTAAATATCATAAAAATATTGTTGGAAATGGCATGGATCAGAAGAATTTTAACCACAGGTGAGAGGCATAAGAAATATGCTAAATTTTCAGAAATTCACTATGGTACTTCAGCACAGCTGGCAACTTCATACCATCGAGAGCAATGACAGAAGGCTTATTGCACATTTTCTTTCTGTGCCACATGGGTCAGACTTATACACTTAACCACAGTTACAAATGGCAGACAGAAAGATGAGCAAGCAGGTGTTAGACTGACAGGTATGTGACTGGAAAGTACAGTATGTGAAGGTAACATACAAAGTACTACTGAAACTGTCAAAAACCCAAGAATATTACTGAATAAAATCCCATTTCCTATCAATCTAACCATTTTCTATAGTTTAGATTGCTCTTTACATATACTTTTGTAAATTAAAAGGCAAACAAGCAGTAATTAATATAGTGTTGCTCATCTTGACCTCATTCTTTTTGTATCTTAACATTTTAAAGGCTTAGCAACAAGGCTATTGAAAAGTTGAAGGATTATCTGCACTTCATGGGAACAATTTCAACTTAAATAACTTTTCATAAGTATAATATAGTTATTCTCACATTGTGGCTTCCACATTTTAGAAACATACAGGCTTCACACAAGGTTAAAGTGGACTACTCTTTCCCTTCTGTAGACAAGATTCAGATGAACACTTTTTGTTGTTGAAAACAGCAGCTTTCACCCTGCCTGCTTCAGTGTGTGCAATGTTCCAGAAAAAAACACAGAAACTTTGGTGAGATTTCCCCTATTTGACTCCTAAGTACTCTCCCCTTCACAACAGTATTCTGGCACTTCCAAGAACAGGACACAAAAAAAAAAAAAAAAGAAAAATCAAAATAGCATTTCCATACCTGCAAAAGTTTGTCGTAACGTTCTGCAGACATGAGAAAACGACCATCTTCAAGCTGCATTTCCCTGTTTTCCAGCAAGTTGTTTAACACAGGCAGAACGTTCCGCTCAGCCTTCTCCAAGCCTTCCAAAACAAGGATTCTGCCTTCGGTCGCTGCACGAACTGCACACTTTTAAAAAAAATAAACCCTCACAATATTATAATAGAATTGCGCTTTACATGTTTCATTAAATCCTGTTGATAAAGAACCTCCAAATGTTTCCCAAACCAATGTTTCTTTCTGTAAGAATCAGTAAGATTCACATCAAGAAACCACGAAGAGTGACAGCTGACTACCTTAACAGTGCTACACATCCATGAGCTGGATTTCTATCTCCTAACTATTACAGGGACCAGCAGAAATAAGTTCCACTATTTTGTACCAACAGAATAAAATACAAAACGTTGCAGAATTTTTGTGTATACACAGTATGTATTAATATATGTGGCATCCTTTCTTTTTTGACGTTATATAATATTTTGCACTTTTGAGTATTTTAACAATTTGGGGATAGCTATTTAAACAGAAAACACACACAATCAAAGTGGGTTTAAATGTTTACAACTGCATTAAAATATTTCTTAAAAAGGCTAGTATTCCTTTAGATTTTTCAAAATATGCACCAGCTGAATTCACCCTCAGTACATTGCTTAGTCTGAACAGATTACAAATCTATTGAAACCAAATATGGATGATGAAAACAAAATAGTGCTATAAATAATCAGATTTTTTAAAAGTGATTACAATGAAAAATATTTAGAATTATAATCCTTGACTGAATATGGTCTTCTACAAAATCAGAGTAAAAATGCAGCTGTTAATTTGATAATCCTTTGGAGATTTAGGAATAGAAAATTATTTCTTTTCTAGTTAATTAGTTGTTTACATATGGCCATTTACTGAAGTACACAATGTGGAGTCAAAATGTAAAAATAACCTCCGGTGCTGGTGATTTTGTGCAACCTTATTAAAATGACATGCACTCAAGTACATTAATTCCACTTGATATCTAATACTCCTAATTACTGTCCAGTAAAAGACTCTGAAATACAATGCATTCTTGTGTTCCTCCAATTTGCAGAAGTTTAATCACATAACAACAGGGCAGGTTTGGGCAGAGGCAACATTTAGAGACATCAGAGTCCTTCTTTGCATTCCTATCACATTCAAACACAATTTTTAGACACAAGCACAGTTGCAAAGGGAGAACAAATGAAATCTCTTCCCAGCATGTCTCCTACAAACTCCTACAGAACAACCTGTCATATAATGCTAGATGGAAATCTCTGAAGAATACAATAGATGCCAAAAATTAGGTCAGAGAGAAAGGAGGAAGATATGAAAAAGATAATGAAGCACCAGAATACAAAAAAAACCCCAAACCACCCCAAAATACGTATGAAAGCAGATGTATAAAGGACAAAAGCATAAGGATAAACTAGAAACAAAGAGTTCAGCACAACAAATTAGTTGCCACATGGTATAAAGCATACAACTGAATCAGAGATCCATCCAAGTCAGATAAAGAAGAGAGTAAATGATAAGACTAACTAGAGAAGATGCTTCTTATCTAGTTTAGAAGCGTAAGGAACAACTGTCAAATTAGCCAAAACATAAGCTTTTCACATGGCTATTAAGATGGAAATAATTCCTGATTATTAATGTCTCTAATCTGGACTCAGGCATACATTACTGAAAAAAGGCACTCGTAAATCCTGCATCTCCAGATCAAGTTTCTTTCTGAGAAAGACAAGATTTCTATAGCTAGCCTCATAATCAGTATCTGAGGAAAATAGAATAAACCCATTAAACAAGTAATAATCCTCAGATTATTTGTCTTCCACTGAACCACCAATTCTTTAAAAAAGCTATGAATTTTGTTTTTTTTTTCATTCAGGACATTATATTCTACTAACAGAAAGCATAAAATACCCCTCTTCTCATACCATGAAATCTGTACAAAGGACAAATTCTCTACTAACATTCTTCCCTAGGAAGGTCATTGGTCAAGTAAAAAGTCTGATCCAATCTGTTTGAATAGAAAACCCGAGTCTCCAGCAGACAGTCCAACACCTGGCAAGAACAAAACACTATTTTGTCTAAACGCGGTCTGCAGATACAGCCAGAATACACTTTAACACACAATTCATATGCCAAGCTGGTTGGATTCTGTATATTATAAGTCTATGAAGACTTTATGACTGATTTTTACTAGCCAGAGGAAAATACACATTCTGTTCATATGGTTTCAAAATATTTTGAGTATCCATAGAATTTTGTTGACTCATGTTGAGACACGCACACTATGGATGAAGGCTTGCTGAAGTAACAGGCTTCCAGCATCAACACAAACCTCTCTCTTGAAGACCATCTGCTGTAATGGTGACACTGCTGACAGCGAATATTAGAAGTATATAACAACAATTAACTTTGAGAAAGAAGATACTCTCCATTAGCAGTTCAATCTTGAGAAGCAGCCTACTGCCTACACTGTGCTGACTCCTAATCATCAGCTTACAGGATCAAAACTTTAAAAGTACAGATCTTGGACACTGAAGTTTTTATTCCAAATTCTATTCCTCAGGAAAATAAAATTTCTAAAGATATGTCTCAGACCTCTGCCCACCTGGACTACCTTTTACAATGAGCTTCAGGAAAGACTGAGTGCACAACCATGGTTTTATACTCCTTAATCAAAGATACCCCATAACAATGAAACCACCACAACCTGGGTGCTAATTTACTCTGATTGGCCTTCTTCCAAACTATGCTCCTCATTCACCTTCAAAGCTTATCTGAAATAGCGGAAATTTTCCTTCAGAATACAACAAAGTACTGCACATTTCATCTGCCTCTTGTTCTTGTGTTAAGTTGCATAAAGTCTGCTCCTAGGAACAGAACAGCTGAACTTTCACTGATCTATGCTATTTCTGCATTCTGGTAGGTACTGTGCAGTAATTTTTTGCTGGGCATATTACAAGGCATCCTCTGAATCATTACTTAGGTTTTATCTGTGTATTGATGGATTGATATGAAAATTAAAATGTATTAAAAAATCAGAGGAAGGAAAGTAAGTTTGCAGTCTGTCACTGAAAACCATTTTAAAAAAACGCATCCACAAAACAAATCTTCATAATTCTGTAATGAGAACCCGTAAAGAGTTGCACTGCCTACCTCTCTCGATTACCCTTGTTCACTCTAAATGCTGAACATAAAACACAAATTTGACAAGTGGGGGGCTTATATCATCCAAACTTGCTGATAAATCTGAGATTAAACACATTAATTCTTGTTAAAGGGCCAAGAGGGATTTGTTAAATGTTTACTTTCAGATTTATTGTCACTGCAGTGAGGGACTATTTTGCTCATCAGAGGAAAACAGATGCTGCTGCCTCCCACCTGTGCTCCCAAGGCTCTGAAAGGATGGTAACCTGGATACCTGCTCCAGGGAATACCTGCAGCTACTGCAGGCTGGGATCAGAAACCCTTCACACAACACTGCTCTCATCATAATGGCTTCATACAAGGAAAACATGATGCAGGATGCTTACCACAGTTTCACACTGCACCTACAAAAATACCTATTTTATCTTTAAAGCAAAACCACCTTAGGAACAAGACACCCCCAAGCAGACTTTCATTGGCTTTCCTGTAGCTGAACCACAATGATCTCCTCCACTTGAGCAGTGCAAAATACAAGTGCAGGAAGCTGTAACCCCCAATTTTGACATAAATCACAGTGTATAAGCACATGGATGGCATTATATAGTGTCAGAAAGGGAAGAAGGACAGAAAAACCTCATCACAATGCATATACTGAAATGCACAAACATCACAGAAAGGAACACATTTTTATAAGGCTCAGCAAAGTAGTTGGTAAAGCCACATGAATTATAACAGCATAGTTTTCACATATCAGAACGAAATGGTAGTTCTTTTCTCTCAGGAAAATGCTTGCACACCAGAAACCTCTGGTTGTCCTGAAATTCATGAGGAAGTTCTCGGGGAACTCTAAAGGACTTTTTTCAAACCTTGGCATCATTCAGAATATGATGAACAGGCTACATTTCAGAACTGTACTGTAATTAAAAGACGCTAGAAATGGCTCAGCACTAATCAATAACTTTTTCAGAAGGTCCTTACCTTTTTTCAAGGTAAGTTTGGGGGGTTTCTTACATGATAGTTTGCCTCTGCTCTGAAAACTGGATCCCTATGATGACATCTCAAGCACAGCAACCATAACAACGTAGGAAAACAATGCAAGCAACTCAGTGAACACGAGAACTAATGAGGTAAGGATTCTCTGCATCTGTAGCCTACATTTCAGATGTTCCTTCCAAAGCAATATCTTGTTCCCACCACCCGCACAATATCCCACACAAACTCATCCACCCAGTTCTTTCCATTCATTCCTGTATCTCATAAACATAACAACAATGTAATATCCAGATGTGACTTACGGATCAAAAGAGATCCTTAACAACCATCTGGTAAAGACAACACAAAACTTTGGCTGGTTTTGAGCTACCACAATGCAGACTGCCTGCAGCAGACTAACAGAACTTGAACTATTAAATCCATTCTGTTTAGCAGTGATGGGAGCTGGACATTTGAGTCCCTGTAACCTACCATGCTAACAAGTATCAAAAAACTCATAGGAAATTGATGTCTTTTAAATTTATTTCCATAGGTTAAATACAAGGAATCACATTTTTTAAATTGTTACAACTAACCAACAAATAAAAGGTATCAGGAAAAGAAATGACAGAGATGCAAAATGAAATACATTAGGAGCTTTTACTCCTCATTTTATGAAGAAAGGAAGAACACACTGATCAAAACTTGTAATTTACTCCAAATGGCTGTTATTTTTCTAAGAAGAAGCCATGGAAGCAGTAATAATTTTTTTACAATGCTCATATGAAAACAGCAAGCTATCTAGACATTTAGAGATAGTCTAAAGACCAACATACAAATACATGCTGGGGCAGTGAAGCATATAATAATTGTCTCCTACTGGGGAAAATACTTTGCTAGATTTTAAAGATAAACAACAAGTCTGATGGTATGCTTCTACCAAAGACTGTATTTCAAGATACTTGTTCAGCTTTAAGGCCTCTTAAGTCACTAGTTACTGCTCTCCATGAGTACAGGAAACTGGAAACCTGCTGAGCCATACTAAAACAGATGATTACTTCATGGCTGAAATAATAGAATACTAGAATCATTAAGGTTGAAAAGGACCTTTAAGATCATTAAGTCCAACCGTCAATCCAGCACTGTCACCATGTTGACCATTTAACCATGTCCTCACGTGCCACATTTACATGTTTTTTGAACACTTCAAAGCATACTGACTCCACCACTTACCTGGACAGTCTGTCTCAATGCTTTACAACCTCTCTGTGAAACTTTTTTTCCAATATCTGATCTAAACCTCTACTGGTACAACTTGAGGCCATTTCCTCTCATCCTGTCACTTGTCACTCATGGAAAGAGACTGACCTCCATCTTTTTACAACCTCCTCTCAGGTAGTTGTACAGATCAATAAGGTCTTCCCTGAGCCTCCTTCTCTCCAGACTAAACAATCCCAGCTCCCTCACTGCTCCTCATAAGATCAGAACCTTCTCATACTCTAGAACCTTCCCCAGCTTTGTTGCCCTTCTCTGGACTTGCTCTAGCACCTCAATGCCCTTCATATAGCGAAAGGCTCAAAACGGAACACAGGACTCGTGATGCTGCCTCACCAGTGCCAAGTACAGAGGGACAATCACTTCCCTGCTGGCCACACTGTTTCTGACACAGACCAGGATGCCACTGGCCTTCTTGGCTACCTGGGCACACTGCTGGCTCATGTTCTGCTGGCTGTCAACCACCCCCTGTCCAGGTCCTTTACCAACAGGGAGCTTTACAGCCACTCTGCCCCCAGCCTGTAACACTGCATGGGCGGTGTTGTGATCCAAGGGTGGGACCCAGCACTTGGCCTTATTGAACCTTACACTGTTGGCCTCAACCCCTTGATCCAGCCCGTCCAGATCCCTCTGCAGAGTCTTGCTGTCCTCCAGCAGATCAACACTCCCACTCTTCTTGCTGTCACCTGCAAACTGACTGAGGGTGCGCTTGATCCCCTCATCCAGGTCATCAATGAAGACGTTAAGCAGGACTGGCACCAACAGGGAGCACTGGGAAACATGACTGGTGACCAGTCATTTTACATCTAGCTGGTGGATGCAACTCCATTTATCATCATTCATGGCCCCAGCCATCCTGCCAGTTTTTAACCTAGCAGTCATCCAAGTCATGAGCAGTTTGTCCAGGAGAATGCTGTGGGAAATAGTGCCAAAAGCTTTAATGAAGTCCAAGTAAACAACATCTACAGCCTTTCCGTTATCCGTTAAGTGGGTCACTTTGTCACAGAAGGATATCAGTTTATTAAGTAGGACCTGCCCTTCACGAGCTCATGCTGGCTCAGCTTGATCCTCTGGTTGTCCTGCACATGTTACATGATGGCACTAAAGAGGATCTGCTTCATGACCCTTCCTGGCACCAAGGTCAGGCTGACAGATCTGTAGTTACCAGGATTCTCCTTCTGCCTGTTCTTATAGACAGGCATCATATTTGTGGTTGACCAGGAGTGCTGGTAAATGACTGAATATAACAAAAGACTTTCTCCAAAATAACAAAATCTATGTAGTAAGATAAAGGCCTTTTAAAGCCACATTTAACCAGTTTAAAAACAAAAATGCCAACTTTTTATGAAAACTTATTGTTACCTTTTTCCTTAAATATATTTTAAATCTTGTTTAAAAACCGTGGTTTAAAATAACATGTATTTATATAAAAGTTCTGAATGCATAATGCCATTCAAAGATGAGACGACAAACAAACCTACTATTCATCAAAAACCTGTGGTCTGTTTCTTGTTACAAAACTTTTTCACTCTGTAGACAATGACAAACTACAGTTTTGCATTTTACAATATAGGTCACAAATATACTGAGTTACATATACTCCAAATGTGATGTTCAGGTTGTATTAAAATCAATGTAATAGTAACTAATGTGATTAGTCAAATTAAAAGAGTAACTTAGGAAATAATTCAATCTTTTCCTCCCCTCTGTAATGGAGCAAAGGACTACATCTTCACTATTCAGCCTACCTCACTACTGAGTCAATCATTTTCTGGGTAGGTTTTATAGTGAATTTTCCCTTGTGGGGTTAGGAATATTGCAGGGCAGGTACTGTTATGCACTCCTTTTTTTATTAAAAACCCCACAAAAGAGAAAGAAATTGCAGTATACCAAAGAACTGTCAGACAGGCTAGTTAATATCCAAAGAGGGAATCCAGATGTCTACAGTAGTTAGTGTTTCAGGAAGGATGAACAGCCTGAACTGGTGAGCATCTAATTCATGATGCAACACCGTGGCATAAAACAAAAAGCAGCTAAAGAAATAAACTCTTGAGTTTATTGGAATTTCATATCAGAAAACTAGGCTAGAAACATATGATACAACATAAATATGTTAATGTGACAAGAACTGGAACAGTCTTTCATTTCACAGTCATTGATTTTTGCTTCTCCAGTCATTGATTTCAGCTTCCTCCCCACAATTCTTTTTCCCATTTTTGAACTACCACACATCAAATGATCTGTTTTATTTCTATCACCCCTTACCCTAACATGACAGTCAGGTGTATTTGCAACAGTGACTGCAAACTGTATTTACAAGAAATTATGTCCCCACATAGGCATAATCTAGCTATTTTAGCTGCTTTACAACAAGTATATTAGTATAACAGCACATATGCATCAGATACATGGAACATTCTGGCTCTTGGGCAGAGACCACACCCAGGACAAAGTAAATTGAGTTTTTTAATAGATTTACTAGCATAAATACGTACAAACAAAGAAACCTTGTGGGGGAAGTTGGGAGGGTGTTATCTTGATTTTCTACAATAAAGTAAACAATCTTAATGTGGAGGAAAAGGACTTCACTCAACAAGCCTTTAAGGTTTATGGTGAAAGACCCCTTAATACACACTGCACATGGTTTATATAGGGTAAGGCTACGTTCTATTGGCTAAATTGAATCTCACACCATCAAACTACAAATTCTAATTGTTTATAATCCATATCTCACAAGTCCAATGTTTTGGTGAACTCATCTTGGATATTTTCAGATACATCTCCGGGATCCAGTGGGAAACTTGGAGAGTTCTTATGAGAATCTTCTGGGGAGTCGCTGAGGACTCCTAGGGAGTGATTTCTCTTTTCCCAGTCAACAGCAGCTGTGGCCTTGTTTATTCTTAGGTGGTAGCTGCTTTCTGTCTCACAGGGTCCATAAAGACCTGAATTGCTCACCTTTCATTTTTCTGTACCAACACTACAACTCTTGTCTTCTGGATAAGAATAAAGAAGGGTAATTGGAATTTTTCTTCCTGGTGAGTAGCAAAATACAAAGGAATTTAGGTACTTGACAGGTATCTAAAAATTATTAAGTTAGTTATCACTCATAAATCATTTTCACTCTGAGCACCATCCATCAAGTCTATATTGCCTATGGATATTATGACCCCACATAATACAAAGTATTGCTCCTTCCTCCACTGTAGGAAATAATAGCTGAAAAGAAAGTGGAATACACATGTAACAGATACACTTTTGATTTAAATCTGTAAGTAATTATAAATACATGGTCTTAATATTTGTCACATTACATCACACTCATCTATATTCCCTATACGTCAACACAAGATACCAAACTCTGAACTGTCAACCTAACAAATTCAATTAAATGCTGACACTTTCATAAGCATGAAAAAAGTACTGCAAATTATTAAAACAAAATCACTTCTCAGAGTTAAGAGGCTACTATTATCATGCATTCTTTTCTTTGATACAAGATATATTATGTCAACATCAATAAAGACTCACTTCATCCAAATATTCTTGATTTCTACCTAATACTTCCCTTCCCTCCTTATGTACAATATTGGACAAAACAAGAAAATAAATAGCAGTATTCACACTTTTGGAGCAGTGCATTGCTTGTCTCTCCTCTCTACAGACATTGCTATCTTGCTCCTTGTTCTAGGTATAGACACTGCAGTGACAGTTGGCCAATGAAGTTATACTTTCTGACAATGCCTTTGCTGTGGCTAATTTACCAGCACATCAAAAACCCACTGTCACCTCCAAAGCAGTAAGTTCATAAATCACAGAATTACACAACTTCCACTCACCAGTTATTTTTTTTTAAAGCTGAATTACTCTTACTTGGTTTTTTAGTAAGATACAGAAAGATTTTTATTTTTATCTGTATACATAAACACATTTACAAACGCATTTCAAATATTATTATAATCTCACTCTCAAATATTAATATAATTTCATTCAATTATTCTCATTTCTTATTTTGTAATTCCCTTTCTAATCTGCTTTGATTAAAGGAAACCCAACTCGAGTCTGTTTAGTGCTACTCCAGGGGATTTCATGTCATGTTCATTTTACAGACAGGACAGTTTAAGCTGTCATTTCTGTTACTGTGGGTGTTTAATTGTTTACTACTAGAAGTCTTTCAAGCCTTGTCAAAGATTATTTTTCTGGTATCATGACAACCAATTTTATATTTTATCGCTGTATAATTTATGATGCTGGTGCAGTTAGGGATGTAAAAGTACTGTATTAAAACGAGTATGTTCAAATAGTTCAAAGATACTCCAAAACAGAGTCTAATTCTGTACATGTAGAAATGACAGCGATACACATATATACCCATTCCATGGATACGGCTTACTCAGCAAGTCTTCAAAAATGTCACATTGCATTGGTCATTTTTCAGCACACAATCATATGGTATTTTCCTACTTACTCCAACCTCAGTTAATTTGATTGTCTTGAACAGAAAAGGTTGTACATTTTATTAAGTCATTTGTGTTTGGAAAGCTTGCTTCATTTAAAGGAAACGCTGAAAGACACAGGGCAAACAAAACCAGACATTTTAGACAACATGGTTTGTGACACAATCCTGGAGCAATACACCTCTCAAGCACTAACAAAATGGCTTAGCTGCTCTCCCAAATGAATCCACTACATTAAAATAATGTAGGTTTACTTAGATGTAATAATTATTAATGCAGGAGGTCGTACTAATGAGAGTGTAATCCAGAGATATGTCTTTTATAGCTGTACACACACACAATAAAAGGAAACTCACATCAGAAAAAAAAGGACAAAATATCAAACCTAACTCCTTAATTTTTGAAAATACAATAGGCTGATACTGGAACCTTCATACTGGTACAACAAAGTCGATGGCTCAACTACAAAGAGTTATAAAAGCAGAAAACCACTCTGCAAGACAAGCTCTTCTATCAATAAAAGCAAAATTTGAAGGTGCCATTTAAATATTTATGTAATATAAGGTAATTCCAACTAATTACTTCATATACAACATAATTAACCCACGTAATAAATTACAGAATAAAACCAAGAGGTTACTTAATTAGCTCAGTAACAGCAATAATGACATTTTTGAGGCTTTTAAAGGAGAATTAATAGCTGAAAGCCAAAATTAATGGCCCAAGGTAAAACTAAGAAAACAGAATTTTCTGCCCTCAGTACCTGAAATAAAACGAATACTTCACCATTACCCCATTATAAATTCTTCATTTTACATTATTTTAATTGGGAGTGGATTTCACAATTGAATGTTTACTTTTATTTTAATGGTCTACTATTTTTGAGGTAAGCTAACCCTCTCTTCAGTAACCCCAAATCTCCCATTTGATTCAACTCTAGTAGTAAGAAATACTAAATACGCAAGAATATTTGATACCTGCCCTTCAATATGTATTTCAATACAGTATTTCAATAACAGCTTCCCAATTACCACCTTTCAAAACTATTCTAAATAACTAACTGCAATCATACTCAGTAACTTCATGTTAAAATATAGCAGATGTTTTGAAATCTTTGAGGTAATGATTTGCAGCATTTAATCTGTCACTATAAAGTGTAGAGCTACAAATAATCATCATATCTGAACAATCACAGACAACTTTGCAAACCTTTCTGGGTTTGCAAACTGGATGATTCATTATAGTTCTTTCTGGTTGCAAGATGTCAGGTTTCATTACACTATATTATTATTCAAAGTGTAAACTACACTACTATGTTATGACTTGCACACAAAGAGCCTCATCTATCTTAAAAAACAGCTAAGTTTTTATTCAACCCACAGAATTAACACAGAGGGTGTTCTGGAAACCAGACTGTCAAGCTTTTCTGTCTTCTCTTGGGTGTCATGAAGAGCAAGCATGAGATTCCATAGGAAAAGAAATGGCAAGTAGATCTGAAAAGCAGAGTCTAGTATCTTCAGTCCCTCCTAAGTGTTCACCTTCCCTTTAGCTCAGCTGTGCCACCTGGAGAAATCCAAGCTCTTAGGGAATATTTTATTAAGGCTACCTGCTGATACCTTTCTCTCATGGTTTGTGGTTTAAAGGAGAGTAGTGTCTGGCTTCTGTAATGTTTTGAATTGGTACAGTCATATGCAAACCTCAGAATCACAAATGAACTGATTAAAGTTCAGGCAGCAGAGCAACCCGTAAAAGTTTACAGCTCAATAATAAAATGGACTAACTGGATCCATGATGGTTCTAAATACAAATACGTACCATATTTTATGCATTTTAACTAAAACATACAGTGAGAAAACTTCAGCTGGAACACCACTATCTATGGGATTCATCTTTCAATACTCTTGATGTGTTCATGTAAATACCAATTATTTATTTTCTTATTTTCCATTCAGAGCTCAAACATATATTTGTTACAAATACAATGAGTAAAACATGAGCTGAGGAAAAACAACATGATTCCAACTGGTTTTAGTACTTTGTTATCTTGCTAAAGGAAAGTCTTGGTCTGAAGTACCACTGCGTTGAATTCTGGTAAAAAACTTGTAACTGGAAATTTCTAACTCATTGAGGAAGATGGTAATCTTAGACCTTTACTTTAGAAAGCAAATCTTCCTAGAATGTATTTACTGGAGAGAGATCACTCGAAACAGCTTGTACAAAGTGAAGCAAGCTACCTCATACTTGCATTGGGATCAAAGTCTACAGACAAATACAGGGTTCACACACCACGTCACATCTTAATGAGCTTCGTACAGTTCCCAGTACAGCGGCTTTTATGAATGTTAGTTAATTAATGCTCTTATACCATGGGTGAATGACTTTGACTATCCCATAGCAAGTGTGAGGATAAGGCTGTCCAAAACAGCAGACAGGCATGAAGCTAACATGACTCAAGGAGTTATTCCCACAATCTACACAAATGCTCTTATCCTCTGGTCAATAAGAAGCCTTTAATCCACAGTACAGTACTTCAAATTATCTCATATTGTGCAATCCTCACATTTCCAGATAAGCAAGAGATAATTTGTAGTCCTAGAAATAACTACATATATATATATATATATATATATTTAGATTAGTTATTAATTCTTCAATCTGAAGATCTTACATTGTCTAAGTCATTTATCATGGTTTCAAGAAAATCTGCTTAAAGGTTTCTTGAAAGTTTGAAGGCTAAAAAAGAGATAACTGGGAATTTAAGAAAAAAAATAGAAAGCAAAAATGTTTCTTTAAAACAGAGAACAGAACTTCCAGGTTACCTTTTCTCCCACAAAACATTTTTATGATGATGGTATTATTAACATCTACAGCATCACCAACTGAAAACTGTTTTAGACAATACGTTTAAATTCATACTACATCATAGGAACTCACCCATGTTATGTAATTATAACCCTAACTTGTGTAAAAGTTTTAGGTATCTAGGAAAACAGATATTTCACATGGAGGGTGCATTTTACCTGCATAAACAGAAGGGAAACATGCCATTGACAATGTACAAAGAGAAATCTTACCTAAACCCAAGTCACTCTGTGGCTGTAGTAAATCAGCTCCTGGTCTGAGGCAATACTGATGGAGTGTTTAAATCATTATTTTAGTCCACACCAGCAGTGAGCTTTCAAATCTAATGTCCCAACTGTCTCAATTTACTGTGCTTGGTTTTCAAAACACAGAGCAGTCTTAAAACACATGAACTAGACTCTTTCACAATGCAACTAGATCAGAGGATTAATTGCAAGAATACATATAATATGCTACAAGTGTTGGGGAAGAGACACACCATGGGTAGAGCTGATCTATCTTGCATAGAATGGATCTCACTTCTCGTTACAGAATATAAAAAATAATCTCCCTAAGTCAACACTGTAGTACTCTTAACAGATGAGTGATCTTGGATTTGGGTAAATACAACATTTTCGATAATTGTGACATCAAGAACGCAAGACACTTTCTACTTGCATTAGAACATGTCAATCCACATACTATTCATTCATCATATAAACCATGGCGTCCTTCAAAGTACTTGTAAACAATTACTAGAGTGGTGCATGCCTGCAACTTGCCTGATCGAGATAAAAAGCACTACCATCTCGGATCTCTCGCCGCTGTTTGAGGTCAGTTTCTGTGGTGTCCCTCGACAGGGCGATATATTCAACCTCCCGCTTTGTTAGCTCCTGTGGACAACAGAGAGAAATTATTACAAAAATAAGACTCCAACCTCAGTATGTGAAATTTAAGAACAGGCCCAATGGTGTAATTGTACAAAAGAGCTCTAGGCAGCAGCACATTCATTTGAAATAACTCTCAACAAAATCTAGTATCTCTTATTTTTAAAATGTTTCCAGTATGTTCTACCTCAAACAAAATGGTTTTAATTTCTGCTCAATAAAGTTTTGCCTTCCCCAAACCTGTTCTAAAAACATAATAACCAGCTGTATACTCTTTCCATTGAACATTGGTAACATTCTTTAAGTTAATCTTCTGGTTCTGGACTCTGAAAAACAATCAGCATCTGCAAATCATTATAAAAATCAGAAGTTTTTTGTAAAAGATTGAAATGCTCAACTCTCGCTGTTCAGTAACACTTATAACTGTGATGCAGCTGTGATTATTACCTGTACATGCTCTTCCAGTACACTGATAAACTATATTATTCTTATCCTGTCTTCCTTGACTGTCATGAGATGCACTCTGCACCTGTAAAACTATAGACTACCTTAAAAATGAGAACTCTTGGGTTATTCTTTTGTTTATTTTGATTCAATATGAGATATACTTAGAATTTTCTAACTTAAAGGAACAAAAAACCCCCCAACCATTTATAACTGATATTCCTGCTACTTCTGTCTTGGGTTATCATGCATTCTGTTGAGAAAACAAATTCACGATGAAATGTCCTCAGCACCCCCCACTCACCCCTCAATTAAAGATATCATTGATTTAACAGAGCTCTCTTACGAGGTGGCTTTTAACTACAGTTGTACAAAAAAAAAGAAAGATATAAAACCCTATGCAAATTATTTCCTTTCCACTTTTTCAGTGCCTATTGCTTACAAAGTCACTGATTCATTTATGTTGCAGATAGATACAATTGTACTTTCTTTTAATGAAACAAAAAAGCAGACTGTTCTTTCAACAATTAGCCCTTTGCATGAAGCAGGTCACATGGAAGGACCAGACTTCACATAATCTTTTGGGATGGCATTGAACCAGTGAGCTGCAGCCTTTCTAATAGATCTCAAGTGAATAAAGTCAGTGCCATAAACAAGACAACACATTCTACATCCCATGCCTGGATGTCAGGTGCTAAGTCCTCTTTTTAGGTTATACCAAACTCTTGTTTATTTTAAGGAAGGCATCAAGCTATCAAGTAGCACATCTAGTGTGATGAATTAAGGAATCTTTTCTCTCTCTTATGGTTCAAAATCTTGCAGCTTTCTCCCCTATGCTTTGCCTCTGAGAGGCTAGTATTTGAATTAGTGTCTTTTGATTTTTAAAGGAACTGCTGATCTTTATGACAGCTGTTTATAACCTTAATTTGTGATCCCTCTGCCCAACCAGATTTCAGATAGAGCTCATGGAAGACAAAGGCCTACCCACACTTTGCAGGCCAGACAACCTCCTTCTACTGACCATTTAAGGGCACTGACTTTTCAAATGGGAAATTCTGTACAAGTTTCTGCCACGGTTCATACAGATGGATATAGGCAAGTCCTTCCCACATTCCAAGAGAGGATCATACACGCATCTAGTCTTTCTCACCACTCACAATAAATGTTCCCAAATGTTACTCAGAACACTTCTTTCCTAAATCCTTTCTTTCATTTCTTCTTTTTTGTAATGAAGCAAAAACGATTTGTTGTCTGTAACAGTAGGCAGATATCTTTATCTTCTAACATACATAATGCCGAGAACAAACTGTTTCTCCATTTGTGATAGCATATGGTTATACAGTTTTCCAACTCTTTTTTTTTCCTTGGAGTTTAAGCAGAAAAACATGTATTTAAATGTCTTTACTTTCTATTTGTCTATAATAAAACCTGAACTTTGGAAAGCACATTTATGGAAAAACTTATTTACCTCCTAAGCAGCTTGCTGTAAGATATTTTAGGACTACCTTTTCACCATTTGTCCTGCATAGGAATGATTAACTGACCTTAATAACTACATCTCCAAGAATTTAAACCAACAAACTTACCAGATACTGCATGGCAATTGATCGCCGGAGAGGCCCAGGAGGCCCAATAAGAAAGACATCTTGGCCAAGAAGATCTTTCTGCATTATCCATCTTAAATGATGGACTACAGACTGGGCCAGAGAATCTGTCACTTTGAAACACAAAGTTAAGAACCCATTATTAGATTTTGAAAAGTGCTGGATACCTGGCCATCCATTCACACATTTCTTTGTTCTTATCTCCAAAATTGAAACAAAGACACAAAGATGTACTGCCCTGAAGCTGGATGGCTGAAAAGCAGAGAATTCCCCAAAGTTGATATCTGATCACTTAATTCACATGTAAGTTTACACAGGGATTTTACCCATTGCTTTTTCCTCTGCACTTCATCCTTCAAAAAACAACCATCATAAAACAGAAAAAAAAGTTTGTCATTCTTATTTCACATTAAACTGACCAACATAAAGACAGTTTTTTACTACTCAGTGTTGAGTGGACTTCTCAGCACCAGCTAATATAAAAACATTATTAATAGCTTTTAAAATATTTATCCAGCCTATATCCCAAAGCTTTTTTGAATCACAAACTTAAAAAAAAAATTACTGTGACGGCACCAGACTAAGTTTAGTGTTCAGGGACAAACTTGATTTGTTACTTTTTAAAAGACAACTGCATTCCTGTTTGTATTTTCACACAATAAACCACAGAATGAAATTATCAAGGAAATGCAAACCTTGCCATATCACTACATTGATACCATACAGCTTCCAAAATCGTAATAAAAACAACTCAAAGCAGATCTACTTACTTCTATTAAGAAATATCAAACTCATTATTTTAAAAAGCAATAACCTGATTGTAATTAAACTAAAACCTTTACCACATGTATAAAAATGTAGACAGCACTGGAAAGCATCATGCAGAAACAGCACACGGAAGGAAGGGCAATCATATCCCCAGAAGAGTCCTTCACATATCCCCCCAGCAAAGCCTGGCTCTGTCTCACCCACAAGCAAAAAGCACTCGTGCAGGAAGAGAAGGAGAACATAAGCAAGCCAGGAGGGAGATTAATGTATGCATGTATGTATATGGCTGCTTTCAGAACAATCTGACAAGACCAATGATGAGGTTTGAAGCTGGAGGCTCAAGGGTGGTGACTGGGATTTTGAAGCGCAGAAAGAAAGGAGTAAGAGACAATGAAATCTCCAGATTAATACTTGGTTATTTATGTTCTTTTCAGTGAGATTACTGGTCGCAATTAGAAGTCAACATTGAAAAAACAAGCCTTGGTGCTATGTCAGCTTTCCTGAGACAGGGGAAGCAGCATGTGCAGGGCAGAGTTAAGGGCAGTAAGTACTAGTACCACTCA
Organism: Pithys albifrons albifrons; assembly: GCF_047495875.1. Lineage (NCBI taxonomy): Eukaryota > Metazoa > Chordata > Aves > Passeriformes > Thamnophilidae > Pithys > Pithys albifrons. The sequence goes on from NC_092458.1 coordinate 56,107,404, forward strand.
GTTCTGAGGGGGTTCAGTTCACTGTGGAATCTTTGCATACCAGAATTAAAATTGATTTTTGTATGATCATAGTAACAGCATTAAATGACTGTATGAGATTGAAGAAAGATTTTTCAAGCATAAAGGTGACCTAAGGCAAACTTTGACAAAAACTTTAACTGAATGTTTTGGTCTTTGGTCTGGCACTCAGGAGATTCACATGAAATCATCTACTTCCAGGAAAATCCACAATATTCTTATCACCGATATCACCAGGGACAGTGCACACACATAGGTGAGCAATCTATGTATTAGTATAGTCAGATTAATTGCAAGCAAACATTTCAGGTTTGCTTTATTGTTTTGTTTTCTAAACAACTGCAATTGGCATGCCCAGTAATAGCTTTCATACATGGCACAGTAAGATCACATGAATGTAAAATATTTTCTTCTTTGCTGCAATAGTGTATTCTAAAAGCAATGCACATTGTACCACACACAATTGGCCAAATGCAAATAAATTCCTGTCAGGGAATAACACATTCCTGTCTACAAGACTTTCAAGAAAATTAGGAAAGTTCTTACTAGACAGATGCTTTGGGAAATAAAGGGTTATACATCACTCCAGAACTGCTCTTTCCAAACTATGCTACTGGACAGGTACAGAAATTTGAAAAGCATCACATAAGCAAAAAGTATTCTGTTAAAGGTACCAAAAATTTTAAGACAGATCTTACATTCATTATTACTTCTACCTGTATGAAGACAATGTGTGTCTAGTGTGTTTTTATAACAGTTGTTCTGTACATTTTCCCAGATACTAAGCCTACTTTGCAGTCCCATTTACACCCTTCTAAAATCAGAAGAATGCAACATTCTCTCATTTACACCCTTCTAAAATCAGAAGAATGCAACATTCTCTTTGTACATGTAGTCTACATGGCATAAAGTATTTCCAAAGCACAGTAGGTTTTTCAAATGCAACTTCAGATGCACATACATGCTACCTTGTATATTATTTATACATATTTAGATACTTGTACTGTGTTATCTGCATTGCAAGGCTTTCAAGTTTTCTCTAACATGACTTGAAAATAATTCTTCTCTATTCCGGAACTATACATCAACTTCAGTAGTAGTACCATGTAATCATTTTCTATGACATTTAGAAGACAGGGAAAATTCACATCATCAGCAAATATATTACAGCGATTTTTATTAATTATCCAATGAGTCAGATAGCATCTAATGCAAACTGGGTTTGCACGGTCTGTTTAGTGGCACTCTACTGATTTGCAGTAGTTAAATAGCAGGCCCCATATTCTTAATCTGCAGGGTGGTGCGTAGGAAGCCTCTACAGTGTATTCTCTAAGACACCATCTGGCACATGCAGGAGAGTAGTCAGTGCTACAATTTGCTATTCCTGTGTACGAAGGACAGACAGAGAAAGAAATTGCATTCTCTCGATGTGTAGTATGTGATAAGTAGGACAGCACCCAGCAGAATCTGTGCAAACATTTTGTAAAGTGAGCAGCTGAAGCTGAATGACGAAATTCCCAAAGAAGAAAAGTAGAAAACGTTTTAGATAGATTTTGAAGCAAACACAGCAGCTGCTCGTTTGATCCACCAATCAGTTTTAGCTAAAACCAAGACTGAAATGGCTATGGCTAGCCTTGGAAATTTTCTGGTTCACTCATACTCAGATTCTTGCCAGATGCTGCACTCACCAAAACCAGAAGATTTGCTGGAGTTAGCAGATAGTATCTGCTGGCAAGTCCTTGTGTTCCAGCTACAAAAGAAATCCCATAAATGAAGGAGAACTCCTAACTCTTCCCACTGTTCAGACAGTTAAGTGAACTGACACCCAAAAATATCTATTCCAAATGCAGTACCAAATACAGCAGAACTCATGCCACTGTATGACTCAAGTTTGGTCAATCACATAATAACTAACAGCCTCTTAGAAGATATCAATAAACATAATTTTCAACAGAGTAAAATAAGATCTCTGCATGCCCTGAGCCTTCACTGCAATGCATGTTCAGAGTCTGAGAACACCTCCTTTTTACCAGGAAAGGAAAAGATTCATGGTGGGAAAAAGATCTCCCTCTTGTCTGAACACCAAGGGGTCCTTCAGCTGCCCACAGCAGTCTGCAGTACATCAGCAGGGGGGCAGCTGCCATAATGTACAGGTATGGAAGAAGGGGACAAGGAGGGACGTCTTTGTCTGAAAACATAAACATTGCTCACAAACAGAATTTTCACTCAATTCACAGCCCTTCAGGATGGGGGACAATGAAGAGAGTGCGTTGGCCAGGAGAGAGTGAAGAAGGCAGCATGGCCAAGATGAAGAGGTAGGCACTCCTATGTGGTCTGCTTTCAGTGGCTGGCATTTAGCACTTTGCAAGTAAAACACTGCTGCTCTTACCATTTTATGCTGGTGCACAGAGCCCAATGAGTATTCAGTCTCATAATGTGGTTACATCACAGACAGTGTTCACTGGAATAGTATTTTTCCTCATAAATTTTTCATGGAAACAATCTTCATTCCAAAAATATTTGTCCTTGTGGTGGTAAGGAAACAAGTTGCAAGGGGCTTAGAAAGGGGGAAGTTACTTCTTGGATTAGACTGTAAACTAAAAGATTAATTCTCTGAGTTGATTGCTTCACAGGAAAGTATTAGTTTTACAAAGATAAATCATATTTCTTCACGTAAATTAAAAGATAAAGGAAACATGCAAAACCAAGTAACTTTCTGGAAGAAACGCCAAATGGGATACAGAAGACTAAGTTTCTCCTAGTGACACATAAATATAGAATAAATGAAACTATTCTCAGCTGGATGTACGACTCACAGAGAAACACATAGTCAGAATAATTATCAGGCTCCAACTGGAGAGACATACAAGTGTCTGCTTTTGGGTGCAACTGCTCAGTCCAGCACCAAAAAGTACAAGAGACTAGAAAAGAGCAAGAAAAATTACCAAAATAAATTGGAATTCAGTCCAGAAAATAAATACCTGTTTTCCAATATGCAAGACAGAATCACCATGAAGAAAAAAGTTCTGTACATCATGGTTATGGTAGATCGAATAAGACCCAGGGCACTAAAAGTATGCCCCAAAAGACCCAAATGAAGCATTCAAACAAGCTTTTGTCACAAAAGAATCTTCAATTACTGGAGCAAAGTACACAGAGAGGTTCTGAAATCTATGTCACCAGCACATTTTCAGAACAAGGAGGACAAACACCTCTCAGGAATGGTTTGGATTCAACTGATCTTGCTTTAAGGCACAAAGAACAGTGCAGACAACTCTCTGAGCTCCACCCAGATCTTCACTGCAGATTTCTATGTCCCCATATCTCCCCATGCCTCACAGTATAGACAAAATGGGGATAATGATGTAAAACGTTCAGAGCTCTACTGACAAAAAAGCCCACTATTTCTGATCCTCAATGCAGTGGTAACACCCAAATAGCAGGACAGTCTGAACCTACATGAAAACTCTTAACTATTGGAATAATCACCATCTCTAACAGCAGACATCTTCCCCAAGCCTAGGAATGAAGAAATCACAGAATATTCTGAGTTGAAAGGGATCCACAGAGGTCATGGAGTCCAACTAAAGTGAATGGCCTGATGATATTAGCACTAACCAGCTGAGCTAATCTCAGGGTCTGCCTTCAACTTTTGTCAGCACAAAATTACAGTTATTCTGCAATACAACTATCTCTCTATATGTCACACTCTGACACACAGATGTAAAATTAGCACGAAGAAGAAGAAGAAAGACACATTACAGAGCATATCTGAACCCATGCTGAGCAAAAACTGAACATACACTTGTCCTGACCTTAGTGTGTGGTGCGTACCATTCTGTGGAAAGGACACACAGGCATCTTACTCTTCAGGTGACAAATAACTAAACAGAAATGTTGACACCACTGAGCCTATTACAGAGAAATTATCTCTCAACTTCCTCAACAATAGAACAATTTCAACCACAGAAATTCATTTAGTGCAACTTTTCTTTTGTATTTCATTATTATACGTACAAACATTCCTCATGACAATTCATGTTTCATACATTTCAACTGACAAAACCCCAAAAGACTTTACTTGTATACATGCATGTCACTTTTGATCACACTGAGAAGGGTGCTCAGGCTCATGACATCTGGCACAAAACCACACACTTCTTGAAATTAATCTTCCACAATTTAATGCAGCTGCATGTAACATGCTCACAGTCTCTCAAATGCACTTGCACCTTCACAGAGCAGCAAAGCCCTCTTGCAAGAGGACATCCCTTTTCCTGCCTTAATGAGGATTTGCAATCATTGAACAAAGTGTCCTGGAAGAGTTTTGTTAGAAAGTGTTTTTTTCAAGATTAATAAATAGATGAAATGCCAAGTATGTCGTCATTTTCATAACATTTCCAGAAACCACTAAGGAAAGCAGTGCACTGACATGAATTCAACAATAAAAAAAATGTGTGTTCTTGAAATTCAATTTTAGATCTAAACTATCACAGAAAGTCATACAAAGTTTCTCCCAAGTATAATTAAAGAAACAATCATGCTTTCAGGCAGGGTGAGATTAAAAATGTAAGATTTATTTTTACTGATAAAAGAACAAGCAGTGCAAAAATAAGTGCCCTCTTTCTAGAACGTGTCAGACACAGTTATGACAGAAATCCCATTAACAAAATTCCCTTGTGTATGACTCATTTTTACTTGTCACTTATTAAAAGAATTCAGATTTTATGTACCTTTAATTATCATCTTCCAAGAAAAAGCCATTTGCCAACAACAGGAAAACAAATTAGTATTTCACATTAACACACAAAATGGAGCATTTCATAAAAAACTTCCCAGGTACTTAAAATAACACCTGAAAAACAAGGGCATGAAAGCATAGGGCAACCAGCAATACCTATCCTATCCATTTCCACCAAATGTAATAAGATGTAACAGATCAGTTAAACATCAGTCTAATTTGGTAAGACAGACAAATATTTTGGTATCAATTATGTGACAAAAATGGCAAACATAAAGTTTTGTAGGTACTTAACACATTTAGGTTCCACATTGTTATGATTTTTTCAGATTTTTAAGGCTATTTTTAGAGCCTAAAATAATAATGCTGAGTTAAGAAAAAGTCCCTAAAATTTCCTGCGCTTTCAACACTGTCATATTTTAACATGGCTTTTATCTGGCAGAAGAACAAAGCACAGACATTTTACGCAAAAGATCAGCTAGAAAACAGTATCATATGCCATGCTAGTAAATGAACTATAACTGCTTCAATTCCCATAGTTCTTACTCCACTACAAACATTACAATGTCTGAGACCTTTTCAGGGATTTTTCCTACTTACGCAGATAATCCAATTATTTCTAGTCTTTGTTTAAAAGAAATCAGGTAAGTACCTTTGTCATTTAAATGTAATACTAATTACTAAAAATTTTCAAAATATATGACATTTTAGTTTATAAATTAGTGCATACATGAATAAACTGCGTTCATCTGTTTTACACCAAAACAACTTGTATCTACATCATTCATTCACATAAAAAACCAAAAAGTACTCTTAAAAGAAGAAAAAAACATGTTAAGTAATGCAGATTCTCTCCAAGTAACTCAAAGCAAGATGATAAGCAATGTGAATACAATCTACTTAATTTCACTACAGGAATATAACTTTGTTCTCCACAATAACCTAATCAAAGAACTTAAACACTAAGGGATAAAAATTCCCTAAAATTAAATATACAAAGAAACTGTACTCAAGTATTTGAAATAGATTTTCTGCTATTAAATACATTAATAGTCTACTTTACTTCATTTTAACTCACCTGATTTTTAGGTTTGCAAGCAAAGTTTTGTACTTAAGTAATCCCACTGTCAGTACATGAATCCTGACAAACAACAGATCCTGAGCATGACACAGGCTCCCTTCAGGCATGATTATCAAGCTAAACAACTAATAATACATATCTGTTAATACATTAGTTACTTTTAGTTTTGATATCAGGTTTTAACTACAATCTCATAATTCTGTAAAGTTCCACATTTAATAACCTTTTTGCTATCAGTTTTCAACCACTTTTTCCTTCTTATAATCATTAACTACAAAAATCTCTGCCTTGATTCTACCACATGCTTTCATAATTGTCTTACCTTCTCAGTCCAAAGAACTGAAAGAGATACTGTTAAAGTAACTCAGAATTAACATTTAACTTGCTGAAAAGTACAGACTGAACAAAACATTTAATAGTGACTGAGAAGGTATTGTTAAAATTAACACACTTGGTACAGCACAGAAAACCAGAAAGCGAAACAATCTACAAGAATTACAAATAAGTTATATGGATCACATCAGTCATTAGCATAGACAACTGATGCTCAACATCAAAAGGAGAAAAAAAGGCATACAAAATAATGGCTGAAAAGCAAAAATTTATCATTAAGGAGCTATAAAAAGTAACAAAACAGAGCAGCACTTCTCAACTTTTTGGCTGCACTCCCAGGGAACTCACGAGTTATGGGAATTCTCATTACAGTGTAAAACAGAAACCCTTTCCTCATAGGCTACCCTGTAACAGCAAGGGCTGGCACATGGCATTGGAAATTTTTGGTGCCTTAGGTCACCTCGTAGGAAAGGGATAGTGTGATGCCTACTGGTCTATGAGAAGTAAGCAGCCCAAAATCCAGATGCAGATCAGTGATCTGGCCCACCAGACTACTGGCAGATTTCACACTAGTCGAAGACTGAAAGCAAACCAAATCTTCCTCTCTGTATTGCTCTCTGAGCAATGTAATCTAGCTGAGGATGTCCCTCCTCATTGCAGGGGCTGTTGGACTAGAGGATGTTTAAAGATCCCTTCCAACCCAAACTATTCTATGATTCTGTATTTCTGTTACACCTCTCAGAGGGCAAACATTTCAGAAGACATGTGGCATGCTGAAGAGGTAAGAAACAATTATCTAAACATGTTGATAGCAACACGGGTCTACTTTCCCACAGCTGCCACAAAATCAGGAATCACAGAAACACAGAATAGTTGAGGTCAGAAGGGCCCTCTGGATGTCATCTTGTCCAACCCTCCTGCTCAAGCAGGACCACTTAAAACCTGTCTGATGAACCTCAGACTGATGAACCATTGTCTAAGAAAACAATACAAACTTTCCTGCAGCAGCTCTTGCCCTTTCTGACACTGTACCAGCAACATTCCCAGAACACCTGTAACATCCCTCTTGCCCTCTCCCAGCAGTTACCTGCCATTCTGCCACCTGTGCAGTGGCAAGTCTACTGTTGGTATTACCAATGCTATCCTTCTAAAAGGCAAAAAACCACAGTGCCCCAGGAGGTTTTTCTGGTGTCTGATTCAAAACTTCATGGAATGAATTCAGACATACTCGAACGCAAATCCACTTGAAGTGAATGACTACACTCACTTTTCACCTGTAGAATTTTGCAAGCCCAATGACAACAGTCACTGGGAGTCCTCAGTGCTTGTCCCAGCCTAAGCACAGTAAAAGACTTGCATACCCCTTCAGAATGGAGGGTGTGCTTGATTTTGGTCTGCAAATTTATCTGAATGGAAAAATCAGGGTTTGGTGGGTGTTTTTTAATTTGCATTTGTACATCCAGTAGCCTACATGTGAGAGTGTTGAACAAACAGCAACTGATCATTTTGGATCCTTAGGAAGTATCTGGCCTGTACTGTACCACGAAATGCCACAATACAAACGTGACTCACTTGCAACAGAAAAAGCTCAAGAAACATGTATTCTCAATGAACATCCAGGAAACGAGGATGGCTGCAAATCTGTGACATTTTTAACAAGGTATCAAAACATAACATGAATTAATTGTAAGTACAGGTATATGCATGGTTCATCTGTGTCACTGCCTATGCCTTTTGTATTTGACAGCGTTTTTAACCACTATGTAGTTGACTTCTCATTAACTTGATGGACTACAAAGATCTGTATGTTTGCTGACAGCACTAAGGCAACAATCTGGGAACACTAAATATCACAGCAGGAAAGCACCATACATCTGCCAAACTCCTAGGACATATAATCATATTGCATTTGAATAAAAATTCTAAATTGCCACAGTTTTGTGACCAAACAATTTGAAATTATTTTTAGAAGTAATTTCTGGATAAGAAACTCTTTGAAAAAAATAATTAAACATATACAAATGATCTTTCTACTATCCCACTGAACAATGGCACAAGCGATATTCAAAGTTAGGAGATTCCTACACAACCAGCTGAAGCAGCCATCTCCAGACTGCATGCTTTATCTAAATATATTTCTTAGATAATTTCAGTAAAGTCAGTGATTGAGAGAATAGAAGTTTTCTGAATAAAGCCTTGAAACTCATTCAAAAGGAAAGCAGATTCTTACTGTAGTTCTGTGGAACAAGCTCTGGGTTCTTCGGTGTTTTGAGTTTAAAAGACACATCTCCAATAGTGACAGTATCACCTAAAAAAAGAAAAGAAGTCTTTTAGTTCTCAGATGCTTAGACACTTTTTAAGTGTCTAAGGTACTTAAAACTAAAAATATAGGCCTGCAGTGGTAAGGTTGACTTTGCTCACAAAGCAGCCTCTAACCTGTTTACTAGGCTCTGCTCTTTTCGATAAATCAGGTATGTGGACAATTTACATTTAATTAATACTCCTTAACTGTTTTTGTCTTTTATTATAACCATCCATTACTTTGTTGGGAGCTATGGAATTCAAGCTTGATGTAGAAACCCATTCCAGCTGCCACTGTTGATTTACTGAAATGAAACCTTTAGCACGTCTGCAGAACTAGCAGTGAGAAACACTTGTCAGGGTGATTTTCCTGAGTTTTCAAGAGGCCTGAAGCAGTATCTGTTGGAGGTACAAAATGACATATTCATGCCAGTGGGCTCTTCCTGCACTCTCTGACTATATGGCTGCAGAATCTGGCACCTTTCCGAGGTCTGAGAGGTCTCAAGCATTTCTTACTCTAGATTTCACCAAACCTAAAGCACCTGGACATTTTATTTACTGGTCTCTTACCAGGACCCATCTGTCTTACCTACCTTTATGCAACCACAGGCTTAAATTAAACTGCAGGGCATGCCCTGTGCACTTTTGCATGAAAATCAAAAGTGAAATCTAGTTTGCAGTCAGGAAATGGGCAAACACCAAGGCAGCAGAGGTCACACAGAAAAACAGTACAACACTCAAATGCCAAGAAAATGAGCTATAGATGGGTAACAAACCCAAAGATTATTTTTTTCAAGAGACAATCTGGGCTATACAAATGAGTTCACAAGTGCTAAGACCGTGAAAGTAAGATGACTCCAGTAAAACGATGTTTTTTCCATTACTGTTGCTAAAGACAACACCACCTCCACTGCTCAACAGACACTGTAATGCATGCACGAGGATGGAGAGGATTACTGGAGCACAGGGCTGTAGTTTTGCCACAGCACTCTGATTACACTACCTTTCCATGAACAGAGATGAAGTTTTGGAACCGTCTCCTGTGTTTGTGCATTTCTCAGAAATGAGACATAGAAAGTACAGAGCCCACAAACAAGATCCAGCTCTAAGAATCCTCTTGTAGATCTGCCCCTTGCCCTACTCCATCCATGAGGACCCAGCCTATAGATGCCCATCTCCAGCACCGTGGAAGGAGTCAAACTTTTTGGGAGACCAATGCTGCAACCAGAAAGGGAAATGCTGAAGAAGCAGGCTGTCCAAATTAACAGAGGCAACTAAAGCTCCTTCCATATACACAATAGCTTGCCTTTCAGTCAGCAGTGACTGTAGTTTTGCACTCAAACGCCATCCTCTTCCAGCATGCCCAGATGTTACTGCACATCTCATAGGACTCATAATCCCCAGGTTCTGACATGACTCACACAATCCATGGGAAAGGTTACACATTTAGGTCTAGATTTATAGCAGCCAGAGAATTACCCACAGCAACAAACAGGAAGCAGTGAAGAAAGCATTATAGCTGACTTCCTTCCAAACTGAAGGGCTTGACAAGCATGCTGAGACTGGGATTCACAGCCTGACATAGATGCCTGAACACAGGTCTTTAGGTTGCTTCTGAAGTACAAATAATCAGCCCCCCATTTTTCCCTAAAATATGGGCAAAGGGTAGCAAGGTGGTTATTGTTCCTGTATTTTATGCAACAATACAGTGCTCCCATGGCTTGCCACAAAGTGGGAGACAGGTGACAGCAGTACTGCCATATGAAAGGCAGACAAGGATTCATCCCTGGTCCTAAGGGCAAGCAGCACCAAGCAGTTCCCACTCTCCATGCTACAGCTAAGCACTCTTCTTTGGTTGATATGTGCAAGAGCCCAGAAGTGGAATGGTCCCAAACAGAGCTGGGCTAAACTAAGAATTAGGCAGCTGTCCAGGGCAACTTTAGCTCATTTTCTGGCCTTTGATGAATTTGCATTTCAAATGCAACGAAGAGTAGTGTGACCTCTTCAGCCTGAAGCCTTCAAACTTGCTCAAAAAAAAAAGTCCTGCATTGGCTTAGGGCCCTGGCCCCCATTCTGGGAATTGTTACATATCTTAAATTAGAGTCACTGAAAAACAAACACAAGCATTGCAGGGAGTAAAATCTAGTCTTTGGCTCTCCTAGTGGTTTTCCCATTTCTTCTAAGTTGTAAAGTAAGAAAAACTACTTCACTGCTTAAGCATCATCTCCTTTTCCCTTTCTTCTGCTGCAGCTCCAAGCACCTTGTCACCAGGGAACAGCTAAAGGGGATCATTTTTGCCCACACACCTTTCAATCTAGGCCACCCATGGTGACCAGGATGAGGGGAAGTCATACAGGGAGCAGCTGAGATCACCTGGTTTGTTCAGCCTGGGGGAGAGAAGGCTGAGGGTAGACTTCATTGCAGTCTGTAGCTTCCTCTTGAGGGGAAGGGCAGGGACAGGAACTGATCTCTCCTCTCTGGTGACCAGAGAGGCATGAAATTGTGTCAGGGGAGATCAAGGAAAAGGTTCTTCACCCACAGGATGGTTAGGTACTGAAACAGCCTTCCCACAGAAGTGGTCACAGCACCAAGCCAATCAGAGCTCAAGAAGTGTTCGGACAATGCCCTCAAGCACATGGTGTGATTCTTGGGGCACCCTGTGCAGTGTCAGGAGTTGGACCTTGAGGATCTTTGTGGGTCCTTTCCAGCTCAGGATATTCCAGGATTCTATGAAAATGTCTGCAAGTTGATGAAACACCCTAGGAGCCTACTGCTTCCTGCAAAAGTTCACACCTCTCTCATTAGCTCAGCTAGGAAGAATTTTAACATCCTAAAAAGAGCAGGTTGCCTTACATATCCTTAGGAAATTAGTGACAGTTTATTTTCTCTCCATGCCCTAGCCAACATGTAATGAGACAAGAGAGTATGATTAATTAGCTCCTAGCTGAAATCACCTCAGCTCAAGTTGTAAATACTCTTTTGTGCATAGTCTTCCAAAACACAGTAGGGACAAGATGCTGAAACAACAAGATGTCAGAGCTTTTCAATATGTTGGAATGATGATATCTACAGGATAGAATTTCAATTACTCAGTTTATTAGCACATAAGCTGAAAAGCCTTAGTTGATTTCCTGCACTTCCTTAAAAAAAACCAAATCACAACTGAATTTGGTCTAGGTGAAAAACAGAAAATACATCTCTTCTGGTGATGTTGATGCCAGTCCCCAGCACACTTGATCACCCTTGATCAACACATCTAACCATGTCCAAAAATCCCACAAGTATTCCAGCCATCAATGGACTCTACAAACGTTCATGAAAAATGGGCTGGGAGGGAACTGTATGTAAAATGCAGTGAGAGCTGAGTCTACAACATCCCTAGTATAAAGCCAGGGTATTCAGCTTTTAAGAGGTTTGTTGTTGCCCGGTGACAAATGTTGCCTTCAGCTTGCATCTGTCCAAAAAGCATAAATACTAGCAGTGTTTAATAGAACTTTAAGCAATAATAAACCAAGACAGCAGAGTCCATTTTCCTAGCTAAATGAGCACAGGAAGGATTAGCCCACTAATCTTATCACACACTTCCACCTGGCCTGTATTTTCTTACCTCAATTTTTTTCTTCTGTACTTGTTTAAAACCTCATGTTTGATTACTTAATTTCCAAACTCTTCAAACAGAGATGTCATTCCTGACAGGCTTTTTCCAGTGTTTCACCATCTGGCAAGGAACTGATAACAGTCTGCTTGGTAAAATGGTGGTGTTAAATCAGCCAAGACTCATAATGTGAGAACACATATCCCACATTATTTGACTGCATGGCAAATTATGGGATAGCCCATATACTCCAAACTATCTCCCAAGCTACTACCACACTATTTTGAACAAGAGCTACATACACAGGCTTTTGTGATGGAGACTTCGTAGGCTGTATCATCAGGCTTGCTTAGGCAAGCAGTGAAGATGTGCTCCTGTTTTTTTGTCTCCCACACAGAAAACAGTAATTTTAGGCAACACAGTCTTTGGGATACAAACAGTGCCCAAGGTAAAAAAAAGATATGGCTGCTGAAACAAAACAAGAGCCAAACAAGACAGAAGCCAAAAACTAAGGGGGACATCCATTCACATGGACAAAGAAGGTGTTTTAAGAGCCTATGCAATACAGGTCAGAAATTGGCAACACAGAAAGATCATGACCCAATAACAGGACTCTGAAGAGACTCTCTGGGAAAAAAAGGAGATATGAAAACAGCCTCACTAATGCAACGAGCTCTTTCTCCTGCATCTGGAATAGACAGGTGTGAATTGTACCTCTGGCAATATGGAAATTCAAACATGTGCATACAGCTACTCAGTAGCTGCAGTGCACTGAACCTGATATGTTCTCTCCTTCAGACCTACATTTTAAGACAGATCAATATTAGTATCTATATCTGCTTTGTACGGTCACTGGGAAGGGCTATTCAGGTGGTCCGGCCTATTTCTTCCACTCAGTCCACAGTGGGCTACTGAATATAAAGGCAGCATCTCCAGCTCCAAGTGCCTGAGCTGCAGAGGAGGCAGCTGGAGGCTGGGAGAGCACTTGAGCAGGGCACCCCTGCAAGAACACCCTGTGCCTTTATTCCCCTCCTGCATCTCCTACTCACTGTTCTCCCATATGGAATAGTAGACTTGATGCACCTTTGCTCTGATGCACAGCAGATCATTTGATGCTACATTCTCAGAAAGAAGGCTTCTTGAACATGCAGTCTTGCTGTGTACTTGGCGTGTTTCACTGGTCATCTATCTGACAGCTACTAATCATTGCACCAACTACCCCTCCTCTCCACTTCCCAAGAAGAGACTATTCCCTAATCCTAGTATTTATTCCTATATGCTGAAAAGTCACTGCTGTTTAAATTATTTGCAACAACACTAGTCATATCTGAAGATAAACAAATTGCAACTCAACTACAAATTCAGAACTTACAAAGCAGAAAAAGGTTTTGGCCTACTCACCATTTTTCTGGTAAAATAACACATTAAGAAAGAAGTAGGAAATTAATACATTTGAAAAGGCTATTTATAAATAAAGAAATCCTACTGCAAAAGAAAGCACCCGAAACAGACCTATACATGTATTTATTTTTTTGAGTGCACAATACAAATAGTTCCAGTCTCACCTATAAATCAAGTTTGTATTATCAGGGTTTTTATAAGACGGTACAATGAAGATTCAGGAACATTACGTTTTTAGGTTGTTGAATTTATTGCCTTTTGGCCTCTTTAGTCCTGAAAATGAGCTAGATTAACACACTCCAACGATCATCCTAGTATATTACACATCCACTTGCACACAGACCATCCATCTGGTTTCAAAAGCCAGCAACAGCAAGAGGATATTAAAACTGTGAAGGTGCTAAGCTCTGCTAATAGGAATTTCTGTGTGGTACAATCACATCCATTAAAGCAAAGTCTGAAAGTTATGTTATATTCAAACGTATATTTCCAGGTCTTCAGTTCATTCTAATATGACGGAAAGGAGGGGGGAAAATCCATGCTTTTAACTGATATTTATCTAGCACATTTCCTTAAGGAAACAGAAGAGTGTCAGCCCTCACTCATCCTTGAAGAGCCAACTTACTTCTTTCATTTCATAGCAGCTCTCACTGCCATCTCTATGGCTGCAAGTATTACGAAGTCAATGAGCAACACCATCACCTCTTCTGTATCTCATATCAGTACTGGCAACCTCGCACATACGTAAGTATGAGGGACAGACACCTATTCCCTGCACTCAATAGGTTTGTTCTTTGACCACTGCTGCCTTCACATACGGATGAGGTGGAGCTCAGCTGCTGCCAACAGGTCACTGCAGACTGACAGCTGCTGCCACTGAAATAGATGAATGTTTACACAACAAAACCTATCTCCAATCTAAGCAAAAAGTCCATTCAAGTTACTCTTTTTTAGAAGCAAAACTCTTTCCCCCTAAAGAACCAAAATAATTGCTTCAAAGATAAAGTTTGAATATTACTCTATTTCTACTCAACATTCTTTTTAGACCTCCTATTTTTTACTTTTCAGTTCTGAAGCCAACGCTTGATTTTTCAATTGTCTGTTTTAGGCTAATGATTGTCTTTCCTGATTAAAGTCCAAAGCATCATTAAACCAAAATGTTGGTATTTACACCAGGAAGTGAATCTTTTCCTTCATTTTTCTGCATTAGTAGAAAATCACCAACATGAAGGTGGAATCTTACCTGACATCCAGCCACACAGGAATCTTACAATCTAGCAAAGAGGGTTTTTTTTTTTGGCCAACAGCATACCTTGAAGGTAAGGAGTCTGAGTACTCCATTACAAAAGCGTAATGATGTGAAAAGTCAATTTTTAATGTTTAATACCATGATGATCTCCCATAGACTTTATATACAAATTTCAGAATATCTGTTCATAATACATTTACTGTGTGACAGAAGTGCTAAACTACCCATTTCATCCATTACCAAAACACTTCAGAAACACTAGGCATCTTCTCCAACCTCCTGCTCAACATAGTTAACCTCCAAGATGAAATCTGATGACCTGTGGCTCTGCCTGACTAAATCTCAAAAACCTTCAAGAACAGATGTTCTACAGCAATTCTAGCCAACCTCTTCCCCTCCCAATCTCTTCCCCTGCTGTACTACCCTCCTAACAAAAAAAAAAAGGTTTGTCCTACTGTCCAGTCCAAGCATCCGAGACCCTAGTTTGTGATGACTGCCTCTTGATATATTATCTGCAGCTACAGAGTTAGACTTAGTAATTTTTGTAATTATAACTATTACATTGCCATCAGATTTCACTAATTTTTAACTTACTCCCTTTTACTCTCATTTGTTTGATGCTAAATAACCCTAGTTTTTTTAGTACTTTTTACAATTAAAATATTTTCTATTCAAAAATTCTTGAAGGAATTTTGTTATCAATTCCTCAAAGACTTTTCTCGACTGACGCTTGAGAAATTAAACAGAAATGAACAGGTCAGTTAATAAACATTAAAAAATATTAAAATGGAGAGAAATGGGATAAAGGGGTGTAATTAAGAGTGTTAGCACCATCAGAATCACTTGCTGTCATTCTATCTCCCTAAGTTACAGCCACTCATCACTGGCTCTGTATTTAGGAGCTTTCCTGCTTTTGGCATTCATCCTAGAAAGTGTCAGCTACCCCAGACATAAGTCACCCTTTCCAAACACCACTTCTGCTCTGCACAGGCCCATCACCTGTCTCAAAGGTCATCCCAGGATATTCCAGGGCAGTTCAGGTCATCCCCCATGGCATCTGCAAGCTCAAGGTGAACCCTCTATCTCATTACCGTACTCTGACACGCACCAGCCTCGGCAGCCCCTGACACGAATGCTGAGGCTCTGCCTCAGCGCAAGGACGGAGCCACACGATGCAGAGACAGAAAGCACGGTAAGATGCAACAGATGTTCTGCAGGGAAGAGTTCTCTCAGGTACATGCTGTGGGGCTGCTCCTCTCTTCACTGAGGGTGAAACACAGGGACAAGCTGCTGTGATGAGCTAAATTAACTGTTCTCTCACGCCTGTGACTGAACTCTGCTCTTTCCCCTCATGCCACAGAATCACAAAATCAATTAGATCAGAAAACACCTCTGAGATCACCGAGTCCAACCTGTGACCCAACACCCCCGTGTCAACTAGACCATGGCACTGAGTGGCACGTCCAGTCTCTCCTTAAACACCTGCAGGGATGGTGACTTCGGCACTGCTCTGGGCAGCCCATTCCAGTATCTAATCACCTTTTTTGTGAAGAAATTCTTTCTAATGTCTAACTTAAACCTCCTCTGGCACAGCTTGAGGCTGTGTCCTCTTGTCCTGTCAGGTGCTGCCTGGGGGAAGAGGCTGCGCCCCACCTCGCCACGCTCTCCTTTCAGGCAGCTGTACAGAGTGATAAGGTCCCCCTTAGAATGATAGAATCGATTGGGCTGGAAAAGACCTCCGAGATCATCAAGTCCAACCCCTGGTCCAACTCCAGTCCATTTACCAGATCATGGCACTCAGTGCCACATCCCATCTCAGTTTAAAAGCTCCAGGGATAGTGAATCCACCACCTCTCTGGGCAGCCCATTCCAATGCCTGATTACTCTCTCTGGAAAGAATTTTTTTCTGATATCCAACTTAAATTTCCCCTGGCAGAGCTTGAGCCCGTGACCCCTTGTTCTATTGCTGAGTGCCTGGGAGAAGAGACCAATCCCCACCTGGCTAGAACGTCCCTTCAGGGAAGTTCCCTTCCCTTGAGCCTCCTCTCCTGCGGGTACCCCCAGCTCCCCCAGCCGCCGCTCACAGCCCTGCGCTGCATCCCCTTCCCAGCGGGGCTGCCCCTCCGGACCCGCCGCACTCAGGGCCGTGGGACACGGCGGCGGGGGCGCCGGCAGGGCAGACCCGGAGCCCACCGGCGGTACCTCCTGCCGGCCTGTCCGGGCTGGGGGCAGCGCGCCGGAGCAGTGCGGGGAGGCTGCGGGTCCGGCCCGGGGTGGTTACCTGAGCTGTGCAGCGCCCTGACCTCGGGGCGGGCGCCCCGCGCCGCGGCCGCGCCGCCGCCCAGCACCTGCCGCAGGAGCAGGCGGACCCTGCGCGCAGCGGGACCCCCCGCCCCGCCGCCCAGGCACAGCACCCGTGACTGCATGGAGGCCGCGGGCACAACGGGAACGCCGCGGCCGGGCCGAGCGTGGGGGACGGGAAGCGCCGCCGCACAGAGTCCCACCGGAAACCAGCGCCGGGCGGGCACGGGCCGGCCCTGACGTGCCGCCGGGGCATCCAGCGGGGCTGGAGGGAATAACGGAAATAGCGGGGGGATCCCGCGGCCCCGGCCGTGTTCCAGCGGCGCAGGGACCTAGCCGAAGCGGGCGGCGATGGCCCGAGACCCCGGTGTGGTTAGTGGGGAGGGCTGGGGCGTCCCCTGCTAGGGCGACTCGTTTCCTTTTGGTATGGGAGACGCTGAACTGCACAGGTGGAAACGCTTGGAACCCCCTGGAAAGCGAGGCGGGGGCTGAGGCAGAGGCGTGTGCCAAAGGGGTTTCCTGGCTGTGGTTTCCCAGCCCCCTGCCCTCGGGAGTCCTTGGGTCCCACCCTTTGGAGGGGCTGGATCCGCCACTGTCCGGAGCGACGCTTGGCTTAGATGTGAGGGGTCTGTACAAGGTGATGGTACTGGAACAGATCTCAAAACTGGCGTGTTTCAGCTAACGGGAGTGCTCTTGGATCAGTGTAAATTTTAGAGTAAATTGTAGAATAATTTGTGGAGGGCTGAAGCTTTCGAGATAAAGAGCTAAGCCTGATTTCCAGGAAAATGCAGTGAGACTTGGACGTCAGCACCAGTAAAAAGATGGTGAGGGAGCTTTGCCGAGACACAAACCAGAGTCAAGTCTTTGTTGCCTGCACTTCAGTTTTTGGGTATCTCAGTGGCCTTGGCGCCGTGAGAATTGTGCTCCAGTAAATCTCCCATTTCCTGCGTTTTCGGCATTGGACAGTTATCCCAAAGGGCTGCATTAAAGAGTGAGCTAAGCATCTATGTCAACATAGACACCTTAGACTTCTAAGCGCCCTGTAAGATATTATGACTGTTGATCTAGTCCTAGATGCTCTCGTGCAGCTCAGTGTTAGGTGCTTTAAACACTTAGGAGAGGTGAGATTTCATGGTCTTCAGCACATTGGTTTGGTATCATTTCTATTCTTAGTACCTAATGTAGGTCTATGAACCTGCCTTCTGGGTCTAAGGCAGGATAAACTAAATTGAAACATCCTTTTATGGATATTGCCCTAATTTCTTGTATGCTGAGGATTGCAAATTACAAAGATAGGCCTAGTAACAAAAAGATCTGCTGGAATAAATTAGAAGGCCAATGAGGCAAAATAACAATGGAAACATTAATGTGTCTTAGCAATCTGGGGTATTAAATTAGAAAACTACATAGATCTTGTCTGTCATATCTATACAAAAAATAATATATTGCAACAGGTAAGCAAGCAATTAAATGCAACACCTGAATGGTGAATAGGTTTTATTCTATGCTGAAAATGAGGCATTTCAAGGTTTTGTATAGATTCACAGTACTTTCCCACTGTGCATGTACAAAGCCTCCTTTTGCCTCTGTGTGTATATATACACACCTGTCAAGTTAAATTCTTTAAATTTCAGCCCTTTCTGAGTCATGTATCTATAAAAGTCTTGGCTGTTTAAGGCATTGTCTTAAAATTCTGAATAAATCAACTCCAAAACTTCAAATTCAAGCTTGAGTTCAGCCTTCAACTTTCTATTTGCAGCAAAAGAAAACTGTATTTACTGATTTTCAAACTGTTTCTGTAAAACATATAATGGAAACATTGTTATCTCTGTGTATAATTATGGGTAGGATGATTTTGTTGCATGTAGACTTGTATGTGCATATACACAAACATGCAGTTGCACAACTTAAACATTGCATTGATTTTAGGCTATACTGTCAGTCCTGTCATCACTTAAAATTTAATATAATAGTGTGAATATATAGAATCTACCTTTTTCTTGCATATACATGGGAAATTTTATCTGGCTATACAATATTATTTCTTTAATATGGCATCTGCTTCATTTGCTACTCATTCATGCTTTACATATCTGGTACTTGCTCAATCCTCTCTGTGGAAAGCGTGATTCTGTCAGTGGTTTCATGCTGTCATGAAGTGGAAGGATTTAGCAGTCTGCATCTAGTGTGTTTGTGAAGGCTTTCACAGATGATTTACAGCACTGGTAACAAACAGCGATTTCAAATTTTCATTCCCTGCCTTAACAGCACTCTCGTTTGAAACGTCAAGTTTCTTAACAAAAATACTTTTTCTTTGATTAAATAGGAAAGAAACTTACTCCAAAGAGTGAGAGCTCCAAAACCGTCCCTCTGAGTTGACAGTTTCCAAACTGTTCTCTCTAGTAGCTGTCAACTACTTTGCTGTGTAGCTGTAGCTGCAAGACTAAATTAGGCACAGGTGCAGACTGTAAAGAACAATGCATCAGCTTTGCCTAGTTGCATTCAGTTCTCCTATGCAAGACCAGAGAAGACAGCTGAGATAAAATCCTGGCTTCATCTGAACTTTGTAGAAAATCTCCCACTGCATGCTGTTAGGCCTGAATTTTACTCCAATGGTCTGGCTGAACTACACTAATAGGAATAAGTCAGTCCTCATTTACTGTTAATTTTTTGTCTAGAGAGTAGGTCTATCACTGAGCTCCTTTGAAACTATGTCCAGAGAATGGGGAGACAAAAAAAGGAAGTCCCTTAGAACTGATACAACTCCCTAGTAGTGGGAGTTCCATCTGGCAATCATCATCTTGTCTGGGCTTCGTGAACGAAGATTTGGGAAGGGCTGTCCCCACGTGGGTGTGCCCTTCCAGCCTGCGCAGTGGATTTTAGGTGAGGCTCAGCGTGCGCAGAACTGGCCCCACCGTTTAACTCCTCAGGTTCATCTGCCACGGCCGAGCGAGCTTGGACAGTGACAGTGAAGTCCTCAGGGCTAGAACCTACAGCCCCCAGTATTCCCAGGAGGTCTCCCATCACAAGTACTAACCTGGGCTGACCCTGCTTAGCTTCCCAGATCTGACAGGATCGAACATCAGGGAGGCATTGAACTGCCTATCTGGCAATACTAACAGAGAAAGCCAAGCCATTGGGGGAGGCCTTGCTTACCAATAACTTTCCTGAGACCAAGAGATTACTTTTGTATCATTTTTTAGTTAGGCAAAATTAGTTTCCTTGGTTTCAAATTTATTACTCTTTTCCCAAATTATCTGTAGCCACCGATGTCTTGCTTTAGATACTAGATGTAGAGAGTCTGGCTTTTCTTCTGTTGTGTATCAGTTTTGAACAAATACAAGTACTGATTTCCATGGAGCCACTCTAATTCAGTATAATAAGTCTTTGTAATACTAGAAGGTGCTTCTCTAGTATGAACAATATAAATCAAATAAAAATGGAAATGCACAGCTGTTCCCTTGTTGACTTGAAGCCTAAATTTGTCCCCTAGTTTAATTCAAATTGATATAAAAAATGTATCCTCCAATAAGATTCCAAGGTTCTAATAATCACTGTCTTATCTCCTGGTTCTTGCTAAACTGACTTTCATTCGTTATGTCTTCCTTTTTATCTAATGATTATTAGAATATCTGCCTCTTTCCTCTGCACTGTTACTAAATAGGCAAGAGTCACGGCTAGATTTTTTCCTACAAATGGCATTTATGATAGATTTTCTACCCCAGAATGTGTAATTACTGCCTTTTAGTTAAGGACTGAAAGATCTTTGCTCTCTGTTTGTATGACAACTTCTTTCTAGAAATTAACATCCACTCCATTACCTTTCTGCTGTTCAGACCCCTCTGCCTCTGTGTTTTTCTGCGCTGTTTGCACTGCTAGGCTGAACTAAAACAGGAAGTAAGGATAAAGTCATTATTGATTTTTGTAAGAAATAATGACAGTTAGGTAAGGAGGCTCGTGTCATCTGATTGCTCAGATGAAGGTTGGCCTAACAGTCTCTAGCTACTTGGAAATACATTTCTTCAAGATCATTGTTGCAGCCATAAAGCCTGGAAGTTGTTGGGGGTTTTTTAAGGAACATGAAAGGTAAGAGAAACAAGTACTCTGATGAGTGGTACTGCACATTCACATTCGAATATGTGTTACAGTATAAGTGCTTGGAGAGTATAAAGGCCATAAGTCATGGCATCTGTAATTTCTTATGCCAAACTCCATCTGTTTTCAGTAGTTTGTAACTCCACCACTCTTTAATAATTTGGTCAGAAATTTCTCATGCTGAATTTCTGCTGCGGGCAGGCTTCTTTTGAAAACTTGAACAAAAATAGCTCAGCCACTTTTCAAAAAAGAAAAGAGAGTATTTTACTCAGAAGCAGCTATAACACATGTGTGACTGGGAAGGCTACACAACTCAGCAGCCGCAACACATGAGGGAAATACAACTTCTGGTATTACTGAAGAGCAGAGGGGAGACAAAAGCAGATTAAAACCTCTGTCCTGCCTGGTAAACCTGCATATGGTTTCACCCACATGAAAACAGTTCTTAAACTGGGAACCTCAGTATTCCTGACCTTTAGATGAAGAGTAGAGTTCTGCTAAGAGCGTCATTCTGTTTTCAGAAAGATGATTTTCGATTACCCTGTGGGGTTTTTTCCTTTTTTTTTAATCATGAGCTTCTGAAAACTGGGATACTATATAATAGTTTAACAGCTAACTCAACATATTGTTTATATGAAGGATGACCTACAATACGTCTGCATTACCTGAGCCAGACTTCCCCCTCTCATTTTTCCTTCATGGCCAGAGAGTACTACAGACAAAGACACACTCTGATGTGCTTCTTCCTTCTTTCCCCAGGCTGAGAAAGCAGAGGAATTAGGAGCCAAGCCTAAAGGGACAGTTAGAAAATGGTGAATTAAGCACAAGGAACCCAAAGGGAAAGGGGAGAGCGTTGAAACCACTGAGTGGGTGTAAGGTGAGAGTAAAAAATATGAACTAAAGTAATGAAGGATGAAGTTAAGACAGAGGCTGGAAGCACCATGACCACTATGTTTTGCATGTCCTGAGCACCACTGCAACCCCTAGCATTCTTCTGGAGATAGAAGTAGTTGTGAAAACCACTGAAAATACACTGACCTAGTTCACTCATGCTGTTTGACTGAGTAGTAGGGGCATCTCTGCAGTCCTGCTGATGCATTATTTGGACTCTGAAGCAGGAGAGTTGTTTTTATTTGATTTCTGTAATTTTTACTTCTTTTAACTCTAGAAAAATAAAAAATGCTACAGTGAACTGCTACAGCAATTCTGTGATTTCAGAACTACATGAAGTCAAATGACCTGGAATTAAATACAAAAATGGTATTGTTATATGAAATAACATAATATTGTTGATATATAACAATATATCTGAAATATAACAATAATGTTCTTGTTGTTGATATGAAATGGTCATACGGAACTGGGGAGATGACCAGAAACTGGGATTTCCTTGGCTTCACAGATATTCATAGACTGATAAAGCCTAGCGTGCATTGACAATGTGCATGTAGGAGCTAATGGACTTAGGGAATAAGTAGCATAGCATTAACACTAGCAAAGACAATGACCCCTTCAAGAAGAGAGAGACAGAAAATCCAGGTATTGAGAGCCTGCTGCTGTCCCTCCTGCTGAAGAGGACAACACCTAGGCAGTCACTACTTCAATCTGACTCAGGGTTGTGTTTTAGAATTATAGACTAATTCAGGTTGGGAAAACCTCTTAAGATCATCAAGTCCAACAGTCAACCTCACACTGCCAAGTCCACCACTAAACCATGTTCCTGAGTACCACACCTACATGTCTTTTAAATGCCTTCAACTCCTTGGACAGCCTGTTCCAATGCTTAACAGCCCTTTCTAGAAACTTTTTTTTCTAATACCCAATCTAAACCTCCTCTGGCATAACCTCAGGCTATTTCCTCTTATCCTATCATGTTATTCGGGAGAAGAGACCAATCCCCACTTGCCTACAATCTTTCAGATAGTTGTAGAGAGCAATAAGGTCACCCTGAACCTCCTTTTCTTCAGGCTGAACAACCCCAGCTCCCTCAGCTGCTCCTCCTAAAACTTGTCCTTCAGACTCTTTCCCAGCTTTGCTGCCCTTCTCTGGACTTGGTCCAGCCCCTCAATATACTTCTTGTAGTGAGATGCCCAAAGTTGAACACAAGGTTCAAGGTGTGGCGTCAGCAATGTCAAGTACAAGGGACAGTCACTTCCCTGGTCCTGCTGGCCACACTATTTCTGATACATGTTAATCACCACTGTAGGGTATCAGCTCATTGTGGGTGGCTTTCTTGATTTAGCTATACTTGCATCAAGCACAAGTTCACTGGCAAAGTTTTCTGGTGTCCTTCCCTGTGTCCCTCATGATTGTCATGATCCTCTAAAACAAATCTTACATTCTCTTGACCCACCTTGACACTGATGGAAAATATCTGCTTAATAAATTTCATTGGTTTGTATTTAATGTTTTACTTTATAACTGAAGTGGTCTACAACTGTACACAAAGCTGGTTAGTAGAGTGGATGGGTAATATCTAAGTAAAACATGGTAGTTCCATCCCAGTCTTATGTGCCCATATTCTAAAGCTTTTCTGGACTCAGCCCACAGCTCAAAGGCAGCCACAAAATATTTGCAGAGCTGTTACAATAAGAGCTAAGCAAAATCTCATCAATGATTACCTACAATCTTTATCCATTTTCATGTTGAAATGGTAAGTTTCCTTTTTTCTTAAGTTACAAACACCTTGGTTTTTCCTAATGTTTATATCTTGATGCACTGCATTTTGCTGTCTACAGAGGATTGCACAGAATGATCTCTAAAGGGTCACTGCTGGCACGTGCTGGTGACCCAACATTATCAGTAAAATGACAGATTTCCTGAAGACAGGATTAATGTTACCCCCTCTATAATTCAGTGTCGTCCCTGTGAAGCGCAGGCTAATTCCATGTATCACAAAGGTTATTTAAATGTCAATAAATTGTGAGGCAATCTCACAAGCTCGTGTGTGCTGTTAATGGACAAAGCTTAACCATGCTCTAACTGCAGAACTTGCAACATTAGTGCAGCAGAGCCTGAGGCCATTTGTGGGGCTTACACAATCTCAAAAGATGAAAATACTTATTGCCTCATTCCTGAACCTTTGAACTCTCTGTAGGCATTACTTTAACGAAAAATTATGAACATGCCTGGCTGGCCACAGGGTAGAGCTGTGGGTGACACACAGTGAGAAATTTAGCCCAGAATGAAGGCTGAAGTGAGCACCCAACTATTCCATTTAGACATTAATATCCTAAATCCTTGCTTAAGGGAGCTGCCAAAGAATTCCCTGCTGGCATATGTTCTTGGTCCATCTAACAGGAGAGTTCACAGTCAGCAGCCTGACCCCCTGACCTTGTCAGTGTAAATAAAATACACAAAATTGTGCTTTCTGTTCTGTCATCTGTGGGAAGAGGCCTTGTGGCCAGCACACCATGACTGCATTAGCATTGCATGAACACAGAATGAAAACCTTCACAGGCTATACACGTATGCAAATGCAGATTTAAAATAGCTCTAAATGACCTGGTCTGAGATTTGAAATCCCACACTGAGTTGTATTTATATAATCTCTTGTGTTTAATATAAATTAGAATGAATGAGATTATTTTTTCCAGGAATTTTATACTGCAAATTGATTAGATCTGTTTTTAACTAATGACCTAAAATTTTTTTGAGACATGTAAAAAAACCCCACAGCCAGCTGTTATGAAGCCATGATGGGATTTTCTTTCTAAAAGAAAAGACCTTGAAAATGTTTGATATTCGTTCTCATAAAGTTCGTATCAGAAGTGAAATGCAATCTTTACTTTCTCAGAACAAGATTATTTAATACATATCCTCCAGGGAAACTCAGATTTCATTAGTATTCTCTTAGTGTTTTCAGTAGTGCAGTATTGTCTTTTACAAACATACAACTTTATTGTCATTTCTGCTCTTTGTTTTACTTCTCCTTTGCGTTCAGATGAAACAGTTCAATTTGAAAATTAGAAACATTACCTGCACTAACCAAGGATAGATTTCAAAAGAAGAGACAGGAGATAAAGAAACCTCTTTCTTTTTAGGTCAACCTTATTTCGATGTGTGTGAGTACAAAACTTACTTTCACCTGTTCTCTTTGTTGTACTCTAGCTAGATAGATAACTTTACCAGACAGTCTGGAAAGTTTCAGTTTTATGGCAAGTGAAAGAAATGTGAAAATAGTAATTATGAGGAGATTAAAATAATGCAGTAATGTTTAGCTCCTATGTTTGGAGGTGGATTTCTTTTCTTCTTTTTCTTACAAGTGACTGTATGTGATTTTTAAAGTCACCAGTGGAGCCTCTTAAATAACAGAAGATCTCAAATTCCTTTGAGTGTATTTTCAGGACTGAACTATGGTATCTGTCTGAGTTGGACAGAGTAACCCAACCCATATTGACTTTCACTTGCTGTCCTGAACAATGTCCTTTTGCTGTCCTAATATCTTAAATGGATTAATGTTCTAAGAATGCTTAAATGGGATTGTGGAGCTTTTGTATACACTAGGACACTATTCTTCTTCATTCACCTTTTCTTGCTGTGTTCAGCGTTGGTTTTGTCTGAAGGGCAATTTAAGGGCATCTTAAAAGCCTTGCCTTCATTTCTACTTTTATTTCCTTATTTCATAGTATGCTGAAGTAGTTCAAGAGCACTGCAAAGCATGTCAGAAGCGGTTTTGTCTTCAAAAGCTCAGAATGTAAAGGCTTAACCCAGTTTGCATGCTGCTACTCAGTCATACTTTGATTTCAAAGAATGAATACAGTTATTCAAGTGGGTAGGTGTTAGCAGAATTGGTCCACACAGAACAATATATAAGTTCATGGAAGAGAGGATTTTTTTTTAAAAAATCTTGAGAGTGCTTTGGCCATGATTTTTATTGCACAAAGAGTGGCTGACAGCCCAGTCACCATTATTTGTGTGGTGTGGAAGCGGGTAGTACAGTAGGTAACGAAGAGAAGGTACTAATATTCTCTTATACAATTTGGCGTGTTAGATCAACACCTGAAATCCCTTCCCAGGCAGCTGTACAAAGGGGAGTGGAGATAGGTATGAGCTCCTCTCTCCAGTCTCTAAGCTGGGGCGAGATGAATCAGCTCACTGCCATGTGAGGGAACAGACCCAAATAAAAGTGTGGTGGCTTAGGAGCTTGGTATGCAGGAAACTGACCATGAGATTTATTGTTATTGCTCTTTATTATTATACCCTTAAGGATTAGAAGGGATTTGAAGAGAGAAGGTGGGAGTCCAGTGAACAGGGAACAAACAAGCTGGGTGTCACTCCACAAGCAGTTATGGAGTGCAGTTCACAGCAGTTATTTAACTTCAGATTTAATTGTACAGCTAATTGCTTAATTACAACAGAATCTATTTTATGTCCTGTTTGAACAGCAGTGCTGTCTGGGATGAGCAAAAAGGCAATAAAATCAACAGTACAATTTGAATGTATTCACAAGAAAAATCTTCTGCTCTGAAAGAGGTGTGCCCCTTCAGACATAGCAGTACCAGTGGTCACAAGCTTTTCCTTCTTCAGATCTGCATTTGCAAACAGAAACCTTTTCTTTGCCTGTAAAATACAGCAGTCACAAAGATGTTTGGCAGCCTCTGCTAATACTAATAATATTCAGGAATGGCTATCAGTTCTTATTGCCTCCTTCCATTCCTTCCCATTCTCTTTGATGAGTTTTTGGCTGCCCTGCCTTTTGTAGTGTAAGGTCTTTGGGGCAGGAAATAAGCCTTTTTAATGTGGTTTATAGGTGTTTATAGGTGTTAAACGTGGAAGGGCTCTGATCCACCACAGAAACATTAAGACCATACTACAGGTGATACAAATAAGCCCAAGATAGATTCTATGTTTGTTGTAATAATTAAATAAATTCTTCCCCAAATTACAGACAGATCCTTTGAAAAATAAGAGTAGGCCACATCTTTTATTCATCAAGCACTAGAATGTATCTATGTTGCTGAAAAATGATACTTCTGGAGGCTTAGAAAAGGCATTCCATATTTGTGACATGATTTAACAGTGCCTAGTTTTGCTTAGTTTCAACAGGTCCTCATCTAGACAACTTGAAAGGCTGCTTTACACAGACCTCCACTCTGGCTCAGTCCCTGAACGGATCTGGAAGACAGAAGAATGACTAAAAACAATACAGTATAATTGTGGGAGTTTATTTTAAGATGAGGATTGAGAATACTCACATCAATTGTAGCCCAGACACCTGATACCTGGGACAATAGAAAAAAATACAGGCTTAAAGGATGCAGTGATCAGGATGGAAGAGAGTCATTGCCGTGTATAAATTATTCAATTATAATAATAACATTATAGCCACACTGCAAGGGAAGAAAAAAAGGAAAATATTGAGATTTAAGTCTTTGCTGACATACAGAAGTGGTGATCCACTAGAGGGAAACAAATTGAAGAAACCACAAAAAGTTAAGTGGAACAAATAGGAAAAGTGTTTAGACAATCAAATATAGCAATCCTTTTTTTTCTTTTAAAGAGTAATTATCTCAGCATTCTTCTCTTACTTCCTTGTCAGTATCAGGAAAACTAGATGTTAATTTTAATTTCTTGCTAACTGTGTTAGCTCAGGCAAAAAGTTGCCACTAAAAATAAGACATCTGTACTTCACAAACCCTATTGCTTGGTATTGTAAAGATTTCTTATTATTAACAAGTCCATGGGAAAGAGCCATATTTTAAATTTCTTCTGTTTCTTGATAGAAGGAATGTATAGTACAAAATAGGTTTAATGTAGCAGTATTTCAGATTGTTTTATAGCTTGAGGGGTTTGTAAACCATTATTTAGCAATCTTTTATTTCAACAAAGTTGATCAACATAAAAGTCTTCCAGACAAATACCTAAAATAAAGGATTACAGTACAAGACTGACCAGATTTATGTGATGGATTGATCCCAGCCAAGAGCCAATACATACACAGATACTTGCTTATTCCCTGTTTTCAAGTGAAAGAGGGATAAGTGAGTGGCTGTGTGGGTTCCCTCCCTGCAGTCTTTCCAGACCTAGTACAAAAGTCTTCCTCATCTCAAGAAGTTATTGATTCTTGATGTGGTGACACTGTATGTCCTGGGTTGCCTTGAATTGCTCTAAACTTTGCAAATAGAAATGTCATGGAAGTTTGAGCAGCCTTGGGTCTACCTTAGAGAGAAAAGGTAGACAGCCTGAAAGGGCAATTCATCTTAACCTAAGGCAGGGATGTGTGTTCAGTTGAGTTGTCCTTTTGAAACATCTGCTTATTTTCACTGGGAACTTTGCCTCACTAGCTCCGGTCGAATGGGTTACTTTAGACATCCACAGGCAAGTGAGGCAAAGCCAACTAACTGTTTACATCTTTGTCTGATTTGAATTGCTCCTTTCTGTATGCCTTTTGAAACCTCTTCAGTTGTGTCAAGAGACATGCCCTATATTCTAGCTCAGTTTTGTCCCCCTTTATCCCAGAAATAAAGATTATCCCCTACTTTTGCTTTTATATCCCAGTATTTTTTTCCTGTGTTCTGACACTAATTTTAATAATACCTACCCCTTTCTTCAGTAACTGTTATTAATTATATTAGCTGTAGCCTGCTGGTTAAGCTGTAGGCTGAGCAGGCCTAGCAAAAGAAGAAAAAGGTGAAACTTCATCAGTGACCTGAGCTAAATTTTCTCATGCTTCATATACTTCCCCATTTCAATAGCTAATCACCATATGTAGCCCAAAGTATTTGCAGTGCTATCTCTTTGCTGATCAAAAGGATATTTTTTGTTAGGGAGCAGAAGGAAAATTATTCCTTACTTTCTTGTAAGGAGAAGATACAGATAAAGCCCCCCTTTTACTCAAGAAAATCTAATAAAAATTGTCCCATTGTTTGTAACTCTTAGGGCATTTATTGTCGTTGAGGGTTTTGGCACAACTGGAAGCCCTGAAGTTTTGAAGAAATGGAACTGTGCTCAGAAGTTCAACATCACTGCATGACTAAATATGCCTCCTATGTTTTATACCCTTCCTTCCTTCCTTCCTTCCTTCCTTCCTTCCTTCCTTCCTTCCTTCCTTCCTTCCTTCCTTCCTTCCTTCCTTCCTTCCTTCCTTCCTTCCTTCCTTCCTTCCTTCCTTCCTTCCTTCCTTCCTTCCTTCCTTCCTTCCTTCCTTCCTTCCTTCCTTCCTTCCTTCCTTCCTTCCTTCCTTCCTTCCTTCCTTCCTTCCTTCCTTCCTTCCTTCCTTCCTTCCTTCCTTCCTTCCTTCCTTCCTTCCTTCCTTCCTTCCTTCCTTCCTTCCTTCCTTCCTTCCTTCCTTCCTTCCTTCCTTCCTTCCTTCCTTCCTTCCTTCCTTCCTTCCTTCCTTCCTTCCTTCCTTCCTTCCTTCCTTCCTTCCTTCCTTCCTTCCTTCCTTCCTTCCTTCCCTCTCTACCTTTTTTGTCATTTGTCTTACCCTCCCCCCTTTCCTTTTTTGATTCTTTTCTCTTCCCTTCCTTCCTTTACCCCATTCTCTTCAAAGCCTTTTAATCTGCCAACTGTTTTTAGCAGATATTTGACACATAACTACCCAACTTCACACTCTTATACTTTATACCACCTCTGTTTCTTTTCCTGGACTGTATTGTCATTGCTACTCGTGCATTTCACATTAGAAATCCTACATCCAAATCTAGTCAATGAGGTTGGATTCAAAATTTTTCATGAGGGCAGGTCTCAATCTCACCTTACTGAAGTCAACAGCAGATCTCACTCTGCCTAAGTCAAGCCAATCCTAACTTGCTTTTGAGACTCACATTAGAGAATTGCAGTAGGTTCTGCAACTTTTAACCTGAAAGGCAGGAAGTTTTTGGAAAACAAGCTCTTGTTTTGAAGTCCTAGTGGATAACACCCACTTGGATGAAGTTACCATCTGTTGTTTTCTTGGATCCTGTTAGAATATGTGAAATAAACTGGAAGAGAAGCAAAATGACAGGCAGATGCAAGAGACAAACAATGTTTGGAAAATTACTGTTAATGTTCCACAAAGCAAGAGAAGAACATGAACAAAGCAAAAGAAGGACACAAACTATTCTATTTTAGGTCTGGAAAAGACCTGCTGGGGCAGTAAGTGTAATTGCACCAATCACCAAAATGTGCCTGGAGCATAAATAAAGATCTCTGGCTGCTATAGATCCAGCATTGTTATTTTTTATTTCTTTTTCATATAGTTTCCTAAGCATAAATGGCCTGAATGCTGCCAGTGGAAAGTGGGACCAGAATCATCCTTTAGACTATGGCAAGAAGGACAAAGTAGAAGATCAGTTAGAGTAAATAACTTGTGGGCCTGATGATGGGAACTAAAAGTGTGGCATTCCCATTAACCTCTTCCCTCTGGCAAAGCTGGGTTGTAATGAAGAATCCAGCCTGTATCTTACCACCTCTCTTCAGTTACAACACAGGAAAAGAGGGGAAAAGTTGAGGTATGGAGTTACAGTCAAAAGTTTCATCTGTCTGGTGATACCACTTATATTTTCAGTTTAAATAAATTTAAATTTAAAATCAAGTGGTTTAGGATTCAAAACCAAAACCCACAAATTCTGTTGGTGAAAATGCAATAGTGTTGTTTATCCTTGTTTATCCAATTCTTTCTGTTTTCCTCCCTTCAGCTATACCTGTAATATTTAAGAAGCATTGCATGTATTATGTGCAATTTTACAGAAGACACCAAATTGCTATATTGTACAGAACATGCATGTCCTGAGAATATTTTCAGAAATGTTTTGATAGCAAATGTTTCATCAAGCTGTTATATCACATTGTATATGGGGAGAGAAAAACTAACACTGAATTAGTTCATCTGTTAGCTTTTGAATTTAAGCAAACACTTACTATACCACTAATATTTGTTGTTGCTATAAGTTGTTAGGCGTGTTTGTAAGTAGTATTTAAATCTGGTTCTCTTAAGCTGAGACAGTTTTACTGACTCAATGATACAAGCATTTCCTGAAAAAGAAGGACATATTTCCTGTATTTTGTTAGTATTAGATGGCAGTGATCTTAAACGAGTAGCAACATGACACTGATTTGCAAGACAGACTTTAAAGTACAGTTGAAATTCTGTATTACTGTATTCCATGTAAAGCCATTTACTGAGCAATGATTACATAATAAATTACATTTAAACCCCAAAATAAACCCTGTTTTCCTTATTTCAGTCACAGAATAAATCAGAGTTAAAAAGGAGCAAGGATCCTGCAGATGCGCTCTCAACTGACAGAACTTTGTGTCCATGCACTGAGGTGTCCTCAGTTTAAGAGCAGATGATCCACAGAAGTCAACTCCGTGCTTTGGGTTCCTCAAAAGAGGAGAGTTTTGCCCTCAGTGCTTAGTTTGAAAAAAACCCCAAAAGAACAAAAAGCCCCAAACCAAACCCAAAACCCCAAGAAAACTTCTGAACTATTCTTCACAGAGGGCAAAAGCTCATTTTGAGATATTGCAAGATTTTTAAAGTTAGTACCAGTATTTATAATTGCATTCTAGTTTCTACAGAGAGACAATAGGAAGTTTGGGATCAAAGAACTTTGACAATTACTTTATAGTATCACCAGCAGGAACATCTTGTTTCTGAACTTGCAGGGCACCAAGTCAAATTTGTGCATAAACCTTCACAGGGTGATCCTTAATCTGAGGTCACATGTTTGGGAGCACACCTACTAAAATAATTGGATTAATAAAAGCGTAAAGAAACATATAAGATGGCTTTTCAGCAGCAGGCCCTGCCTTTTTGTCACAGTTTTCCTTCTCAGTGAGGACACAAGGAGATCCTTTGCATTAACTGTAGCCAAAACACAAATAAGAGAAAAGAGCCCCTTGACTCTTGTACCTCCAACAAGAAAAGAAAAAAAGTCTTTCTTCCCACAGAGGAAGGTGAAAGACATTCCAATGGTCAGAAATTAAGGCTAACTTTCATGGTTGAACAATTCATTCAGATTGTTTTGTAACCTTTTGATCCTTTTTTTGTGACTCTTTAGTGGACATTTACAACGCTGAGGCCAGTGTCAAGGCTGGCTGCAATATTATAGAGACAGTTGCACCAATGTCAGAGATAATACAGTTTCCTATTATACAGTAAAGATTGTGTTCACCCTTACTAAGAGGATCAGGCTGAAAGCATATGCTCAGTCTCTAGCTTCCATGACCTCAGACGCTTTCTTCTTTCTTCAAAGTATTTTTGCTCATGGCTGCCCTAAAGCTTTCATAGTTAGCTTATCAAGTGATTGAGAGGGCTTAGTCACCTGTATTTTTGCATTATTTGCCATTTCTGCAACCCTTATATCATCTGTAAACAGTTATAATAGAATATGCTTTCTTGCTTTGGAATTACAGATGATAATACTACACTGCAGAATAACAGCAAATCCCTTTAGGACCTAATAAAGCAACACTTTCATGATAATAAGGCACCTTTCAATCAGTGGGTTTTTAAAACACTGATGATTATCTTCATTTTTGATTCTTCTAAATTCTCCGTTACCGTGCCAAGAGGTACCCGATCAGGTGCCTTATGGAACATGCACACGTATCCACACTTGCTCTGCCAGCTTCTAGTTTAAAGACTGCATCCCACACTGCTTCTAGTAAATCATAGAATAGAATCGATTGGGCTGGAAAAGACCTCAGAGATAATCAAGTCCAACCCTTGGTCCAACTCTAGTCCATTTACTAGATCATGGCACTCAGCGCCACATCCAATCTCAGTTTAAAAATCTCTAGGGATGGTGAATCCACCACCTCTCTGGACAGCCCATTCCAATGCCTGATTACTCTCTCTGGAAAGAATTTTTTTCTGATATCCAACTTCAATTTCCCCTGGCAGAGCTTAAGCCCGTGCCCCCTTGTCCTATTGCTGAGTGCCTGGGAGAAGAGACCAACCCCCACTTGGCTATAACTTCCCTTCAGGTAGTTATAGACAGTGATGAGGTCACTTCTGAGCCTCCTCTTCTCCAGGCTAAACAACCCCAGCTCCCTCAGCCTCTCTCCATAAGACTTATGCTCCAGTCCCTTCACCAGTCTTGTTGCCCTTCCCTGGACCTTCTCCAGCACCTCAATATCCTTTCTGAACTGAGGGGCCCAGAACTGAACACAGTACTCAAGGTGTGGCCTCACCAAAGCAGAGTACAGGGGAAGGGTCACTTCCCTGGTCCTGCTGGCCACGCTATTTTTGATCTTGGACAGGATCCCATTGGCCTTCTTGGCCACCTGGGCACACTGTTGGCTCATGTTGAGCTTCCTGTCAATTAGTACTCCAAGGTCCCTTTCTGCCTGGCTGCTCTCCACTCTGCGCCCAGCCTGTAGCACTGCAGGGGATTGTTGTGGCCAAAGTGCAGGACCCGGCACTTGGCCTTATTGAACTTCATCCCATTGGAATCAGCCCATCTCTCAAGTCTATCCAGATCCCTCTGCAGAGCCCTCCTGCCTTCCAGCAGGTCGACACTCCCTCCCAGCTTGATATCATCAGCAAATTTGCTGATGATGGACTCAATCCCCTCATCTAAATCATCAATAAAGATGTTAAACAGGACTGGACCCAACACAGACCCCTGGGGAACACCACTGGTGACTGGCCGCCAGCTGGATGCAGCTCCATTCACCAGCACTCTCTGGGCCCGACCCTCCAGCCAGCTCCTAATCCAGGAGAGGGTGCACTTGTCCAGGCCATGGGCTACCAGTTTTTCCAGGAGTATATTATGGGAGACAGTGTCAAAGGCCTTGCTGAAGTCCAGATAGACCACATCCACAGCCTTCCCCTCTTCCACCAGGTGGGTCACCTGATCATAAAAAGAGATCAGGTTGGTTAGACAGGACCTGCCCCTCCTAAACCCATGCTGGCTTGGTCTAGTCCCTTGTCCACCCTGAAGGTGCTGTGTGATTTCACTCAGGATGAACTGCTCCATAACCCTTCCAGGCACTGAGGTCAGGCTGACAGGCCTGTAGTTGCCAGGATCCTGCTTGCAGCCCTTTTTGTGGATTGGGGTGACATTCGCCAACCTCCAGTCGCCTGGGACCTCCCTGTCGTTTTCCATTCTAGTCTCCCTAGAAGTATGTGAGAGTGTTGGAGACTTGGATTAATACTGACTTGGTTCTTCCTAGGGTCACATTTCTGTGCTGTCGTGGTGAAAGTCTGTCTATGGTCCAAGGTGAAAAACAGTCTCCCATGGACTTTACCTATGCAAAAGAGTTACAGAGAAAAATCAATCCAGACTTTGTAGACTGGAGGCAGAATAGAATGCGAAATGGGAATAGAATTGTATCCCTAATCTTTATAACTCTGATAATAATCAAATAAATATATGTGCATTCAGTCTCCTTGAATCAGAGAGTCACTATTACATGGTCAATCCCCCCCCGCCCCCTACATTTTACTCTAGTGCTATCAAGCAGTTTCAGTATAAATACTATGTATTTTCACAACAGTAGGTGCCCCAGATAACCAGTCTAGACCTTCACAAGGTGAAGGCTTCCCTACTATCAGAAGAGGATATTATCTACATGTTTTGTTTCGTACTTGTACAAAACATTCCCTTCATTCTCTATATATCTAGCATCTGGCATTTTGGTAAGACTCAGTAGGTAAGGGATTTGAAATTCTCTTGACATCTCATCTTTAAATGCCAATTTATCCTGTCATGTAAGAATCAAGTCCTTTATCTTGTACCTATGAACAACTAAAACGCCTTGCCTGCCCAAGATCCTGGCCATTATTTTTTTTCTGTTCAAATTATCTCTCTCCTTCCTATTTCCTTTTCTTAATCTCTTCCCAACATTGCATTTACAGTCAAGATGAAGTTGTTGATCAGTTGCCCAAGTAACCAGAGCCCATATTGCTACATCAGTCATGGGGAGACTAAGTTCCATGAAAGCTTGCTGCCTACTACTTTCTGAAGTAGATCATACAATAGTCAATTCTGCTAATAATCTAATTTAAACCTTCAGATTCAATTCCATATTACTGCATGGGCTTGCTTTAAATCCTTGTTGAAAATATTTGCAAACTCATTCTTTAGGTTGCTAAACCAGAAACTTCTCTAAGTCCTGTGAAATAAAAACTTGGAAATAACATTTTACATGTATATTTATATATAAGTATACAGATTTTAGTAGAGATTAGTCAGTCCTATTCTAGGCTGCTTCTAGTGCTTTGAAGTCTGGGTTTGTTTTGCAGGAAGGTAAAAAGTGAAATCACTTTGTGTGTAGACACCATACCAATGACAGGGACAGTTTTTAAAGTGTGGTGATAGATGAGTAGCAATGCAAGATAATGTCAAATTGTACCACATACATTGTACCACTTGACACATGAAAGATATTTTTGTAACATCCCAGTGAATAATAGCTTGCAGTCTCTTCCCTTCTTTTCTCCCTTGAGACCCACAGTTTCTTGTGGAGGATATGTCAGGTCTAGCAAAAAATCTGAACAAGGAGACAAAACTTCAGTGATGCAGCACAAATGTATCCAGATTGCTCTTACACTTCTGATTGAGAAAAGCACTCTTAAAAATATTCTCTCTTCATTCTACTCCTGTGCCAAACAACTTGATATAAAACATAAGTTAGGAATTCAGCAAGTCAACAGGGGAGTTGTGTGGGTACCTTAGCAATGGCATTATTCTAAAAAAGAAATCATGCCCACATGAAGTGTTGAAAAGCAACAATTCTACTTGTGGGAGCAATGTTAAAGACCACTAATTCTGTTTAGTTTTGGTCTTTAATAAGATGAGACACTCTTTATTGACAACTGGTTGGCTTGCTTTTCTCCAAAATTGGAACAAAATTCAACTTTCTCTCTCAAAAAAAAAAGGGGGGGGGGTGTCGGGGGAAATATGCTTTGAATCAAAAATATGCAGATGGGGAAGAACAAAAAATAATATAATATGTTCTGACTACTTCAATGGAAGAGGTTTATTCAGAATTTTTTCAAACAAGATGTTAATTAACACTCCTCAGGAGTTATCTTCTAAAAGGAAAATTTGCTTAGGCAGAGCAACAAATGCTACAAAATAGTTTATGTGGAATTTTTCTTCTAGGTGAGCTGGGTGACAACATAGTGCTGTGTTGCATTAAGGAGTGTTTTATTGTGTAGCATGAAGATGATGAGTTTTGACAAGTCAACGTATTGCCATTGAATAAAGGTGTTATATTCATTTAATGGAAGGAGATACAAGTTATTCTCCACATTCCCCTCAGTCCAGAGAGGCATTACCAGGAACCCTGTGAGAGGGTTTTACAAAAAGAAATTAAAATAGACTGGTCTAGTTGAAATTCGAATCTGTCTTTATTTATTATTTGTCAAATATTTCAAGATCACTTTTGACAACTTGTAATGGCAAGGGATGCACCTTAGGACTATTGCTGTCCCTTCCTCCTGTACCTGGGAGAGACTGCAATATACATACTTAAATGAATGGCTTAAATTCAAGGATCTGAATGTGTCCTGCAGGTCGTTTATTTATAGCAACTGCCCAACGAACATGGCTCAGAGGGGATGAAAATGCATTTTACATGCGTGAAAGGCAGCAGATGGATTTATTGACTTCAGATACAGTCAGAGGACACAAAGTGACATTTATTCCTTAAGAACCAGACACTACAGCATTTACTAGTCTGTATATATACACTAATGCAACAGATTGTAATTGAAAGGTTTAGCCTCCTTATGTACTTGTGTTTAATTTAAATCAGTTATTATTGTGTTCAATGTTTATGTTTCTATCCTGCTAATCCGATTTTTTGCCTTTTTTTGTTTTGTTTTGATTACTTTGTATGAAACAACCTGAACCTGGAGACTGTTCCATATTAAAGGTTACTGATTTCCAATTCTTCTCCACCTCAATGGACCTTTTTATTCCTTCAGGAAGAAAATCTAATTGAGTTCATGTGACGTACAGCAAAACCTAACAGATGGATTTTAGGCATAAGCAAAGAAACTACCCAGGATAGACCATTATCTGTCAGGAAGTTGTCTGACATGATGCCTCTTCTGCCTTTCATGCCTTTCTAATTTTCTTCTGTCTTGAACAAATAAAAATTAGTATTATAACTTGGCTTGTTTTTCCTGTAGTGTCTGGTCTTACACACCTCTACTGTATTTTTCTTAACTATTTTTCCAGCTTTTTTCAAATGGAAGTACTTTTAAACTTTCATTTTATCACTCTGCAAATCTTTTCCACCTTTTTTTCCAAAATAATTCCCTCATCTGTACTAAAATTTTCAATCAGGTATTTCCTTGTGCTTGCAGAATAACCATCTAATAGAAGTAAACAAACAAAACACCTCACCCTTTAGACTGAGCATAAACTATTTATGCTGCATTTTATGGATGCCTAAAAATCACTACGCAATACTATAATCCATGCATGAAGAACTAATTTCAGCTTTGTTGCCTTCTATGGAGCTGCAGAAATGATACGTTTAGTCTGATGATCGTACGAGTGTGAAAGAGTGTGTCTTTCTGACTTTTTCATTTATTTCTGTCTTCTCGTATTCACTTTCTTGAGTTTGAGAGGAATTTGTGTGGTTGAGTGAATTACAAAGCTGTATGTGAAAAAAAAAACTCTACATACTCTTCTCACGTCTTTGCTGATGGGAAGGATATGCAGAGGCACTTAGAGCACAACACCACAGCTCTGCTGGATACATATGCTCCTCCTCTGTTTAGTCCTGTCTTCCCTTCCCTTTAACTTCAATAGATTCCATTTGCATTTTCCCTCCTTTGAAATGTCATCTCCTTCCTACTGTTCAGTTCCACCAACATGCTTCTCCTCATTATTTCCACTTCCCTTCCCAACAGGATAAATATAGCTGAATAACTGCATGCCTTGGCCACTTTTACATTGTAGTTCCAGTCCCCTGTGACAACTCTCCCCACTCAGGCATAGACTTTGCCCTAGAGAATTCAAAACCACTAGCTACATGGAAGCAGGAGGAAGTGTGAAAGCAGATGCCATTCTTCCTGAGTACAGAAGGTGAAGAGTGATGAAATCTGCCTTTTTATGGCAAAACAGGGGTCGGGGTGATAGGACTGATCTTCCCATACACACCTACGGTGTGAACCAGCTTTGAATAGATGACTGAGGTCTTGGACTTCTACTCCATTTTACACTCAGCAGGAGAGTCTATTAGAAAATTAAAAAGTAGCCTGATGCACTCTTGAGGGAAAGTTAGCTGATAAAATCAGTAATGAAGTACCTCTCTTTTGCTGTTTGTCCACATTTCATTTGCTAAGCAAGAATTTTCCTGGGTCTATGGGGTATCTTAATTTAAAAATATTTCCATTTTGTTGGCAGCTGCACCTTCCTCAGCTTCAACTATTCAACATGTAAAATTGATATCAGCACTTAGCAGGCTCTGCAAGCTTTTACCCTGTCATTTCAGAGGAAGAGATATCATACATCTTATCCTGGTAACTGCAGATTACTAAGGTTCCCCAAGAAAGTAAAGGCTACAGACACATGTGGATAACTTTTTTGAACCAGTCCACTTCAAAGGAATCATATCTGAGATAGTAAGGTGCAAGTAAGCAATGTTTGATCTCATAGTGAATAACCAGCTTATGAAAATAGTGAGGGGGAGAAAAATTGTCTTTCAGATTCTGCAAAGCCATGTTTGAAAATCCATTCAAGATCATTAGGCAGAAAAACACCACCTCAGGGCAAAGGTGGCGATTCTCCTTCCCTGCTCCAAAAAGCCTCCCCTCTTTCAAAGACACTGGACTTAGAGAAGGGCTCATCTTCTTCAGACCACCACAAAGGATGTGAGAAACCCTTTTCACCCTTTCAGGGGCCAAACAGAAAGACTTCAACAACCAGAACAAACTGTCTGAGGCTGCTCAAAGCTATGGTACTCCTTTTTTTCCATTAGCCTAGCAGGTTTGGGATTTGGTGGTTTTTTGCTTATTGTAATGCTAAGGGAGGTTCTGCAAAGTTCTGCATGTCAGTGCCATGTTTGTCCCTGAATCTGTTGTAACCCAATGCAAAAGAGGATATTCATGTGGCTTAGGAAGAAGTCAAATCCTACAAGTTCTACTTATATGTCTAGGTGAGTTGGGGAAAGGGATTACTGTATCCCAAATACTTGAAGTCATTAATCATTGCATTGTTAATAGCAGCAGCACGACTTTGCACCCCTTTAGACATCTGTTTTTCCATTGATTTCTCAAACAGAATGTGTTTTCTTCCCTGTTGAAAGGGTTTGGGTGGTGGGATGTTTTTCTGCAGCCTGATACTGACAGTTGCCAGCTCATAAAAAACCCACAGACCTGGCATTTGCATGAAAGTCTGCTGGGACCAATGCTATGGAATTCGGCTCTCTGAAGCCAAAAAGGATGATGGAAGGAAGGGTTATGGGTTCACCTAGGTGGGCCTAGATTTGGGCTCTGAAGTGTGGACTAGGCCGAAGCTGTCAGCTGACTTGAGCTGGGCTGAGCTAACAGCTGACCTCTTCTAGCCAGTAATTTTGTATTCCATACCACATTATGACATCATCTCCAGGGAAGTAGGAACCAGTGTGGGAGTGGTTAAGGCAGTCGCTTCTCAGCCCTCCTCTTGGGAGGACGCACGATGCTGTCCCAGGGGGGATGGAGAGGACCAGGCCCACCACTGGCTCACTGGGTACCTCAGGAAAGTAAAATGTGTTGTTCTGGGTCTCTCCTTTCTGCTTGGGTTTGTCTCCCTGGGGAATAAGCTTCTTCTTAAGTAAGGTGTAGTTAGGACAGTAGAATTTGTGTGTTCGTTAAGAAGTTGAGGTGGGGAACTTGTTGTTGTAGACTTGTGTGAGTGTATATTTGTACTCTCTCCTAATTGTCTCTTTCTTTCTGTGAAAAATATATGTAGATTTAGTATAAATGCAGTTTGAAGTGTTTTTTTTTTCTTTCCCCTCTCTTTTCCTCCCTTTCCCTGGTGTTAGGAGTGAGGCTTTTCTCTCTGTGCTTGGGGGGGTTGGCAGTTGCTTATCTCAAACCAAGACAGACACTCACTGAACAGCTTTAGTGCACTGGAAAGCAGGATTTTGTACTTCTCCCAGGGAAACAACTCCACCTGGTACTTCAAAGGAGTATGGCTCATGAACAGGTATTGCTGATGTCTGGATCAAGTTTTCCTTCCTATGGCAGTTGTGAAGGGGATACTATATGAGGCATAAAAATGAGCTGGTAGCATCTCTAGGTTTGGTTTGCATAATGGTTTCCACCATTGGAGATACCAAGACCTTACTGTTTGAAATCAGATGTTTGAAAACACAGCAGGGAAATTCTTTAAAGTATAGATGATCTGAACACAGCTTTGCCACAACAAGTGAAGGTATACAGAGAGGATCAGAGTCAACTTGGTTTGTCAGCTAAGCAATGTTCATGCTGACTGACTTCTCTGGTTTTGGATGGCAAGTAAAAGGTAATGTGTCAAGCCACTAAGAAGAGTTGCTACAAATGAAGAATATAAAGAAATATCAAGTGGCTTCCTATCCCCTGAATAGCATGTACCTGTAGCTGGAATGAATCAGGAGGAAAAAATAGGCTGTAGTGAAAGACTGGCTCAGACTAGGCATTTGTACAACAGGACCATATTGAGTTTGGACAGACTGCCTTAATTTTGGCATTGCCTACCTCTATGACTGCTTCTTTTTGTAGCCTCAACATTCTTTTAAGGCAATTATTCCACCGTACGCAATGCACAGCTCATATTAGGAACTTATGCAGCTTATTTATGGAGGCACAGTCTGTCACTGGAAACATTGAATACCATGTGGGTTAAGGAACATTAAAGAGTCTCTGGAGGGACACATGGGTAGTATTCCCTGGAAAGCATCCTGAAGTATTTTTAGCTGTGTATTTTCTCAGTGTGGGATGAAAATAAGCCAAAGAAAATAGGCAAGATGTATCCTATGTACTGTATGACTAGGAGAAACTGCATTCTGAAATTACAAGAGAAGGGGAGCTCTTGGATCTCCTAGTAAAAGCAGAAAAAGACCATTAGACTTACTGTGTATTTTTATTAAGTGATGCTTTCAGAGGTCTTCAAAAACTACCCAGTAGGGCTGTGAATTTTGTGCTTTGAGGGTTTGACTCACTACTATTCTAGCTACAGGAAGGTTTATGACTCTTTATAAAGACTTCAGCATTTGTGAATTGACAGTAATAAAAGATGTGTGAAATTCAGCAGACACTCCCCTGTCTAGGACTACTCCATGCTCAGGGGCATGTATTTAAAATTAATTTTCAAAACGTAGAGCAATGAGATAGAATCTGATCTGGCTTTCACAAGGATATGAAGGTAAGTGATCTCATTCCAGAATTACACCACAAAGACTGCACTTGCTCTGTCCAGTCTTCTTGAAGTTCTCATTTCTCAAGTCTCCTACATTGTAAATTCTGATATTGTAATTCCAGACTGTCCAAGGCATTCTTCCTTAAAAATCAGTCAACAAAAATTCATTCCTATACTGACCATACTGATGCCTGTATTGCTGGACTTTATGCAACACTCCCTCCCAAGTTAATTTCAAAGTGGATCTTTGCCACCATGCCTTCTGTTGGCTTTGAATAATAATATCATCATTGTGGCTCAACCTCCAACCAACTCACCTTTCTATAATTGCTCAGGCAGCTGACAAAGAAGTTACTCATTCTTTCAGATCATTCATTTACTAAGACTACTATCATCCTTAAAATTAATTGGTGTTTCCGACTCACACAGCACCTTCCCAAACCCCAAAACTCAATGTAGGTCAATCATGAGGGAATTTAACCTCTTCCAAATAATGCTCTACTCTAAAGAGACACAACTTCATTTTGAAAGAGCAAGTTCAAAGTAAGCCCTGCCTGCAGGTATTTTCCTGAAAGTGTTACTGTTTTAGCTGGAGAATTCCCTTTCCCTGTTTGTTTTTTTTTTTAATTTCACAGGAATAACCGGCAATTTCAAAGGTTTTCCAGGGCTTGGTGTTTGTGGTTGGAGATCAGGCACAAGGAGATTACTCTTTGGTGTCTCCATTTTTACTGTCAGTTCAGGTTGGTTCCCAACTGTGGTTTGACAACACAGTGAATCTGTTTTGGGGGGAATTTACTGTCAAATCTCAAAGCTACTATAATT
This sequence comes from Pithys albifrons albifrons, assembly GCF_047495875.1. Taxonomy (NCBI): domain Eukaryota; kingdom Metazoa; phylum Chordata; class Aves; order Passeriformes; family Thamnophilidae; genus Pithys; species Pithys albifrons. The sequence goes on from NC_092458.1 coordinate 56,149,611, forward strand.
ACAAAAATGCAATATATGGGTGCAGATTCATTCCACCAATTTCCTAGCAATACACTGAAGAGAGAATTTTGTCCTAGCAGATGTAACGTAGATTTAATGAAGAGCAAGTATTCTCTGTTTAGACACCTGTAACTTCATGCTGTCTTCCTGAAGACAGCATAAAATCAACATAAAATTATAAAAGTAAATGTAAACACTGTGCTGTGTGCTCTGGCTGAACCAACCAAAATGGAATCATATGGTCTTGCCTGATTGTTATCAAATTTGTACTGCTAAATTACAAACAACTTCAGAGAGCTGGTATTTAATGATCACAGAACCGCTGCCTCAGTAATGTAGCAAAGCAAGAACTCTGTGTTTAGAGAATTGAAGAATTTTCATCTTAGCATCTGATCTTCACCGAGAATCATGAACAGCCTCATTAGTAGAAGCTGTCACATCTAATAAAAAGACAGCTTCAATCATTGCCATCTAGAGTATCATCAGGAGTGTAAGATGGAAGAAGCATAAGATGCACATCAGCTGTAGAATTCTTACAGTTCTGGGTTTTATAGTGACCCAGGACTCCTCCAATGACAAAAAATACTGCTTTTGTGATAGGATGAAGTTATTTGTATGCCCTTATTTGCTCTAATAGAATTTTTTTCCTAACTTACAGAAGATATATCATATTTGCATGATTATAAACTCAAAATATTCCCTCATGATTATCTAGCCAGAAGAGATTATACACCATAAAGGCTGTGGAAGATTTTACATGCATAGGATAGTGGTGGTTGATTATTTAGTTCTCTATAGAGCAAGTCATAAGAGACACACGAGTTTGAATGAGAACTTCCTTTAAAGCAACATGCAGTCTTCTGATAAAAAATTTTGAATCACAAACCTTGATGTGTTATTCCAATGATTACTTTATGCTTGTTTTAAAACCTGTGTTCTTTTCTAGTTCTAAATTTCAACTTAAAGTAGGTAGAGTTTCTGATAGCTTGCATGTAGAATGAAGAAACTTCTTGACTTCTGTCCTGTTTTGTTGCCTCCAAGCTTTGAATTAAGTTATCTTTCAACTTCTGCTGTTACTCTGAGCAAACTTCTTGAGTCTTTAACTCAAGAATGTTAACTATAGAGAATGTTTAGTGGTCTTTCAGGTGCTTTTCAGGTTTCTCCTTTCACCCTTCCTTAACAGTAATCATCTGTGTTGGACTGTAGGCCACAAAACCAGATGCCATACCACAGATTTAGGTACCTCAGTGCCAAGCACAGAGGCAATATCCCTCACAAATACCAGAAATTCTACTCATAAATCCAACTTACCATTTGATTCTGGCTATAGAACTTCCACAGCTGATTAATGACTGTGACCCCTATGACCTTTTCAAAATCGAGGCATGACCTAAGGACCCTCATAAAGATAAGTATTTCCTACAGAATTTGTATTTCAGTGCAAAGCTTTGCATTTGTCTGTTTTGAAATATACTTGCTTAAGTTCATCTCACCAGCCAATCCAAATAATTTACTTCAATGATTTTCCCTTTTAATGGTTTATCATCCCCTTGATTTTCATGACATCTGCAAATATTATCACTTAAAGGCTGCCTCTCTCTGACTCCTCCTCTGCTTGTTTCCATGGGATTCAGATACTTTCATCTTAGAAACTGTTACCTAACAAATCTAGCTGACCAGAAAGTGCTCAGTCTCTTTTAGGTTCATCAGGTTGGTACTTTTCCATTCAAACCACAAACCTTTTCTCCTGGCATAGCTTCACCCACAGTTCACAAACATGAAACCCCCTCTAAGGTTCCCAAACCTCACACAGGAAAAAAGGTTGGTTGTAAATCATATCCCTGTTCCTACACTGTAGGAGTACAGAAAAATAAAAAGCAAAAAGCATCTCCAAACTTTATCCTTAATTTACCCTTTTGCTATCCAACTGGTTCAAAATGTATTTGCTAGTCACCATTGCCTTGCTCCACTATACCTGGCAAGGGAAGAATGACCTCCTCAGGTATTTAATAGCCTTGTGGATCCATTCACAGTGACAAGAGCAAACAGACCTGTCTCCCATGCTGCACAGAATCCCAGCTATAGCAGACTTGCAGCAGACAAGAAGGACAAACATGCCTTTCCCACTGCCCCACACCCTCTGTGGATGGGACTGTGCAGTTCTTACATCCAGTGATGAGGGAGTCCCATTATTGTAAGAAAAGTCTCACAGGTCTTACTTCATCAACCTGTGAAGTAAGATTTCAGGACCAACCACATTCTACGCAATGTGGCTGGTCCTAAACTATCAAAGAGAAGGGAGAAGAATACGTGCCTAGATATGTTTTTATTTGGCAGCAGTATGCAGATTGGTAAATTCTATTAATAAAATGCTTGAAGCTGTAAGCCCTAGTAACAATACACACTTATTCATTACATCTTGTAGTCATACTAATAATATCAAAATTTTAACTATGCAGGTCTTTAGTAAGACAATAAAATATTTTCCCCTAGAAACAAAGATAAACATTATTTACATGCAATTTCTGTGGTAAATGACAAGATGATGTTCAGCTTCAGAATGTATTAACACAGGACTTCCCCCTTGTACATTTCAGCTTTGTTAATCTAAAACACACAGAAATGTCCCTTTAATTTACTTTTTCATTTATTTCAACTAGGCATGATTATGTCTAGCCAGTGTTAACTTGGAGCTCTCCCACATCCTGTGGCTGTTTTGTGGATTAAGACTCTTTCTTTAAGTTAGAAATAAAACTTAAATAAGGTTAAAGTAGCAAAAATTTATTTCCTTTTCTGGTAAGTCATGTGCCATCCACTCCTTATTAAAAAGTAAAAATAGCAAGGCAAACCATCTGATGAGATCCCTTGAAAGTAATGTGGGAGCCCTATTAGAGCAATTCCAGAATTTCAACTCCACATTAAGTTAATAAACTCTATGAAAAACTTTGTGGAGCAATTTGTCCGTGAGATAATTTAATTTAAATCATAGAATTTATAGTAAGAATTACTTTAATCTTATTATACTTGACTCAATTGCTAAGAGCATCCATTTTACTTAATATTGGTATTTGTGGCACTACTAACTTATTTCATTTGTTACTGTCAGAAAAATGTATCATCTTAGAAAAGTAAACAGGCAAATCCCTCATTCTCTGCTGTTTCTCATAGGCATCTCTCTTCCTTCCTTTCATGTCTTCTCCATACAGCAAATATTTCTCTTCTGAAATCTCTCAATTTGCAAGGTTCCCCACTGATACTATGTGCTTTCCACAAGTGCTGGAAGCGAAACAAATGGGACATGCTTAAAAGTAAGAATTTACCTCACTGGCTTGGCCACAGAAATGCTCTGTGGGTTTCAGCACTATATACACCAACTCTTGTGGGAACTAATTTTTTTTTTTCTGCTGTCACAACAATATTTGTCTCAGTATCCTCTAGCTCATCTTCAAAGAAGACTGAGGCCATGGTCACAAGTCCATCATCTTATTTATTCAGCATGGCCACGTGACTGCATTTATACTCACCCACCACTTCCACACGTCTTGTTGCCTCTTCCTTTCACTTGGGCAAGCAAAACAAACTCCACAGAGATAATTCTTTCTCTTTCATCTGTTAAGCAGGGGTTTGGGGGGAAAGAAATCAGTTTCATTTTTATTTAAGCACATACTGTGATAGACTTAAGTCTATTTTTCCTGGCAGGCTTTGTTTGCTGCTCCTTCAGCTATCAGCAGGTGACTCAGAGGGGAGTTGGAGGCGGGGCTTGCTCGTTAGCAGGAGAGTGAGAAGGCTTTAAAAACATCTCTAGGGAGCGCAAGTGACCTGGAACGGGCAAACAGGAGCGGGCAAACAGGGGCGTGGCACGTCAGTGAGGGCGTGGCACGGCAGTTTGCACGGCAGTTTGCACGGCAGTTTGCACGGCAGTTCGCACAGGCAGGGTGAACAGGCAGGGCAGAAGCCTAGGTATTTCTGCGGCCTTTTTTTTTCTTTTTCTTTTTTTTCCTCTGTTTGTTTGTTTCTCTTTTCTACCTTTCCCCACAGCTCAAGGCAGTCATGCCTCCCAAAAAAATGAAAGCTGTTGGTCCTGTTACCAGTAGAGGGGTGTAAACACAGACAGAACCCTCTAAAAAGGATGCAGCCACTCAGGCCTCTGGCTGCATAGACTGTTTGAGCCTGGACCTACTACCAGAGGACAGTGTGAAAAGCACCTGCATACGATGTGAGCAGATGAAAGATTTGCTGTGTCTGGTGGCAGAGCTAAAGGAAAGGTGGATAGGCTCAGAAACATAAGGGAGAGTGAAAGGGAAATTGACTGGTGGAGTCACACCCTTTCCACTCCTAAGGAAGCCCAGCAGGAGGTGGTGAAGCCCAGCCCCTCCTGCCATCAGGCTGACAGAACAGACCATAGGGATGGGGACGAATGGAAACAGGTGCCTGGTCATAGAGGCAAAAACACCCCCTCTCGACCCCTTTCACCTGCCAGGGTGCCCTTAAAAAACAGGTATATGGCCCTGGACTCGGGCAGTCTGTTGGAGGACAGTCAGGAGGAGGATCTGTCTACAAGGTCTTCTGGTTACCCCCAGCCTACCGGACGGGTTACGACTACAGGTAAGAGGAAAAAGAGAAGGGTTCTTGTAATCGGTGACTCCCTTCTGAGGGGAACTGAGGGCCCCATATGTAGGCCAGACCCATCCCACAGGGAAGTCTGCTGCCTTCCTGGGGCCAGGGTGAGGGATATTACCAAAAGACTTCCTAAGCTTATCCAACCCTCAGACTATTACCCACTGTTGGTTGTCCAGGTTGGAAGTGATGACATTAATAAAAGGAGTACCAGAGTAATTAAAAAAGATTTCAAGACACTGACCCGATCTCTTCATGGGACAGGAGCACAGGTAGTAATTGCCTCAGTTCCTGTGCTAGCCAGGATGAATGAGGAGAGGTTTAGGAAAGCCCAGCGTACCAATAGGTGGCTTAGGGGATGGTGCTATCGTCAAAATTTTGGGTTTTTTGATCATGGCACAAACTCTGTGTTGCCCAGTCTCGTCAGAGCAGATGGGCTTCATTTATCTAGGAAGGGCAAAAGAACTGTAGCCCATAAGTTGGCAGGGTTGGTTAGGAGGGCTTTAAACTAGGTTTGAAGGGGGAAGAGACGGCAACTGGGCTCTCCAGAGATAGGCCTAAGGGCATAGAGCCCGAGTTGGGAATGAAATCAATGGCCCAGCTGAAGTGCATGTACACCAATGCAGGCAGTATGGGAAACAAACAAGAGGAGCTGGAAGCCATAGTGCAGCAGGAAAACTATGACATAGTTGCTGTCACAGAAACGTGGTGGGATGAATCACATGACTGGAGTGCTGCTATGGGAGGCTACAAGCTCTTCAGAAAAGACAGGCAGGGAAGGAGAGGTGGAGGGGTGGCTTTATATGTTAGAGAGTCTCTTGACTCTGTTGAAGTTGAGGTCAGCAGTGACAAGGTTGAGTGCCTGTGGGCCAGAATCAGGGGCAAGGCCAACAAGGCTGACACCCTTGTGGGAGTCTGTTACAGACCACCTAACCAGGATGATGGAGATGAATTATTCTACAAGCAGCTGGCGGATGTCTCAAAATCTCCAGCCCTTGTTCTTGTGGGTGACTTTAACCTGCCAGATATCTGCTAGGAGCTTCATACTGCAGAGAAGAGACAGTCAAGGAGGTTTCTGGAGTGTATAGAGGACAATTTCCTTCATCAACTGGTAAATGATCCTACCAGGGGTAAGGCCCTGGTAGACCTACTGTTTACAAACAGAGAGGGGCTGGTAGATGATGTCGTGGTTGGAGGCCGCCTGGGGCATAGTGACCATGAAATAATAGAATTTTCAGTCCTCAGGGATGTAAGGAGAGCCACCATTAAAACCTCTACTTTGGACTTCCAGAGAGCAGATTTTGGCCTATTCAAAAAACTGATTCAGAGCATACCCTGGGAAACAACCCTTAAAGGTAAGGGGGTCCAGGAGGGATGGACATGTTTTAAGAAGGAAATTTTGAGTGCACAGCAACAGGCTATACCAGTGTGCTGAAAGGCCAGCCAGAGGGGAAGATGGCCAGCTTGGTTAAATAGGGAGATTCTGCAAGAAATCAGGGATAAAAAGAAAGTTTACAGACTATGGAAAAAAGGGCTGGCTACTTACGAAGAATTTACAGATAGAGCTAGGTCATGCAGGAAAAAAATTAGGGAAAGAAAAGTGGAATTTGAAGTAAATTTAGCTATTTCAGTTAGGGATAACAAAAAGTCCTTTTATAAATATATTAATAACAAAAGGAGAGGCAAGGAAAACCTCCATTCTCTGTTGGACTTGGAGGGAAATATAGTTAAGGAAGATGAGGAGAAGGCTGAGGTACTTAACACCTACTTTGCCTCAGTTTTCACCAGTAAGACAGGTGGCCCTCAAGACAACTGGCCTCTGGAGCTGGTGGACAGGGAGAGGGAGCTGAATACCCCTCCTGTATTCCAGGAGGAAATAGTGACCGACTTACTGAGCCAGCTGGATCCTAACAAGTCTATGGGACCAGATGGGGTCCATCCCAGGGTGATGAGGGAGTGGGCAGAAGAGCTTGCCAAACCGCTCTCCATCATCTTCCAACAGTCCTGGCTCTCTGGGGAGGTCCCAGATGATTGGAGGTTGGCGAATGTCACCCCAATCCACAAAAAGGGCTGCAAGCAGGACCCTGGCAACTACAGGCCTGTCAGCCTGACCTCGGTGCCTGGCAGGGTTATGGAGCAGTTCATCCTGAGTGCAATCACACAGCACCTTCAGGGTGGACAAGGGATTAGACCCAGCCAGCATGGGTTTAGGAGGGGCAGGTCCTGTCTAACCAACCTGATCTCTTTTTATGATCAGGTGACCCACCTGGTGGATGAGGGGAAGGCTGTGGATGTGGTCTATCTGGATTTCAGCAAGGCCTTTGACACTGTCTCCCATAATATACTCCTGGAAAAGCTGGTAGCCCATGGCTTGGACAAGTGCACCCTCTCCTGGATTAGGAGCTGGCTGGAGGGTCGGGCCCAGAGAGTGCTGGTGAACAGAGCTGCATCCAGCTGGTGGCCGGTCAGTAGTGGTGTTCCCCAGGGGTCTGTGTTGGGTCCAGTCCTGTTTAACATCTTTAGTGATGGTTTAGATGAGGGGATTGAGTCCATCATCAGCAAATTTGCTGATGATATCAAGCTGGGAGGGAGTGTCGACCTGCTGGAAGGCAGGAGGGCTCTGCAGAGGGATCTGGATAGACTTGAGAGATGGGCTGATTCCAATGGGATGAAGTTCAATAAGGCCAAGTGCCGGGTCCTGCACTTTGGCCACAACAACCCCCTGCAGCGCTACAGGCTGGGCACAGAGTGGCTGGAGAGCAGCCAGGCAGAAAGGGACCTTGGAGTACTAATTGACAGGAAGCTCAACATGAGCCAACAGTGTGCCCAGGTGGCCAAGAAGGCCAACGGGATCCTGTCCAAGATCAAAAATAGCGTGGCCAGCAGGACCAGGGAAGTGACCCTTCCCCTGTACTCTGCTTTGGTGAGGCCACACCTTGAGTACTGTGTTCAGTTCTGGGCCCCTCAGTTCAGAAAGGATATTGAGGTGCTGGAGCGGGTCCAGAGAAGAGCAACAAGGCTGGTGAAGGGACTGGAGCATGAGCCCTATGGGGAGAGGCTGAGGGAGCTGGGGTTGTTTAGCCTGGAAAAGAGGAGGCTCAGACGTGACCTCATCACTGTCTAGAACTACCTGAAGGGAAGTTCTAGCCAGGTGGGGGCTGGTCTCTTCTCCCAGGCACTCAGCAATAGGACAAGGGGGCACGGGCTTAAGCTCTGCCAGGGGAAATTGAAGTTGGATATCAGAAAAAAATTCTTTCCAGAGAGAGTGCTCAGGCATTGGAATGGGCTGCCCAGAGAGGTGGTGGATTCACCATCCCTAGAGATTTTTAAACTGAGATTGGACGTGGCGCTGAGTGCCATGATCTAGTAAATGGACTGGAGTTGGACCAAGGGTTGGACTTGATGATCTCGGAGGTCTTTTCCAACCCAATCGATTCTATGATTCTATGAAGTAAAATGACCAAAGTAGGAACTTTACATATTGAATTGCTGTAACTGGAAAGCTTCCAAATATTGTACTTAGTAGAACACGATAAACGGAATGGCTCCATCTAAGTGCGAGGTTGTTGGGTGGGCTAAATTCTTTCCGTTTTCCATGCAAATAATTTTGTTGCTTATTTTCTCCTTTTTAAGTGTTAAGAGGGAGACAAAGCTCTTTTCTCCCACCTCAATTTTCCTATAGTTGTTTAGAGATTGTTTACATAAAACATCTACTTCTGTTAGGAGCACTTCAGAAGCAGTATATTTATTCATTTTTATGTGATTTTAAAATATCAGATTAGTAACGCTTCTGCTTTACTAGTCATTTCATCTTCTCTTTCAGAGTAAATGTTTGTCGAAAAGTTGTATCTGCAAGGTCCAAGTGAGTTCAAAGTAGTGTATACATAAGTTTGTACTGGGCTTCCCAAAGGTGGTTATCACAGATGCAAAGCTCCATCAGAGATGTTTGGCTCATATGTAAAAATGAGGTGAAGACACATCCTGTGTTTAATCATTTCAGTTCTTGTATTATGAAGTGAAACTTTAAAAAAGGAGAAAAAAGAGGAACTTGGGAATTACTGATCCATCACTTTAAATTCAATTCCTCACAAAATAGCTATAAAATGTTTCTAAGTACTTAGAAGATAACAGATAGGGATGTAAAAAAAATACAGGCTTTGGAAGGACAAATAATGTCAAACAATGTGGATGAGGTAGATTTACTGAAGATTTTGACACTGCTGTGATATTTTCCTAGCTGTGATATTTTCCTAGGAAACCACGTTTCAGCTGAAATATTCCCTGGTGCTCACAGATCCAATGCCATGCTGCCAGAAGGAAGCCCTGCTTTACATACAAGGTGAAAGGATGTTAGAATATACCAATTACTGATCAGGATGATCACCCAAGCAATAAGTTGGTCACACCTGGGCAAACCCAGGCTGATGTTATTTAAGGTGAGGCCTTGGCTGGACACAGTGCACAATGGGCACTGCAGGGTAAGCAAGCTACAAGAGACGTCTCTGGAAGTGTGAGTTGAAAGGTCAATGATAAGAATGAAATTAGGTTTGTTGAAAGTAGAAATGTGTGACAGCAGCACCTAAACCCACCAAAAGCAATCACTGAAGAGGCATGGAATGGGTTCTGCATATTCCTGGGGGATGAGACGAAAATTGCAGACAGCAGATTTAGATCATTCCCTAACTACATCCTCTAGGAAGGATATAAAGTCCTGGTCACCAGGTTTGAAAGGGCTAAGAGATTGGAGTGAATTACTCTTTCCAAAGGTATTTTATGAAACCAAGCTATAGAATCTGGTTCAGCAATATTGTTAAATGAACGTACGTGGCCTCAGTCAGGAGCACTGACAGAGGTCATTAGTGAAGGATAGAAGCAATTTGAGAAATCACTCTCTGCAAACACCTGTGCTTTCAGACAATTTTTCTTCTGACTTTCAGGGTACCTGTAGGAACTCTAGCAGCAAGTCAGAGCAGTCAAAAAGGTGGGATCACAAAGACACCCGCCGAGATGCCCGTAAGGGAAAACACCATTCGGCACCATTAATACCTGATGCTGCCACTTAGAAAGAGGTGCTGAGGGGGTTATCCATGCCAACAGAACAAACAGGAGGCACTGACACTGGCAGGGGTTGGAGAGTTTAGAAGGGGAAATTAAAATGGTGGTAAGGAATTGAAGGAGTTGGTGGATTGTCCTTCCATGGCCCTGCTTTTTCCCAAGGCTTTTTTACTCAGTGATTTCTTTCTTCCTAAAGCACTTCATTTAGAAAATAGACAAATTTCTTCCAGCTGCATAAATAACTTCCCACTTGTAAACCAAAAAACTCCAGGGAATCATTTAAAAGCATCCTGTCACTTACAGGTAGGTACATGCAGAAGTAGATAATAGAGTAATGAGGGGAATAATAATAATGAAGAGAAAATGCATATAGTGGAGAGAGTCTGTGAAGGAGAACTGTAGGCTAAAAACATTTTTCAGGTGCCAATGTGTGAGTCCCAAGCAGCAGGCACTGTAAACTTGGCGAAAAGTAGAACTTCTACAATAGTTTGGATGCTGCCACAAACAGAAAGAAGTGGATTTCAGGGCAACTATCAGCATGTTACTAAAAAAATATACCTTTATTTTTTAAATAACTCATTCTGTTACTTCAGTTACCAGGGAAGTATGTGTGTTTTAACATATTTATCCTTTTAATGACCCACTGCAGGTTGTTACTGCTTGTCTGCCTGGCAGGAACTACCTGAATACTATGGTGATGAAATCATACCTTCACATGTTATGCAAAAATATTTAACAGGAAAAAAAAGGCAAAAAAATGAAAGCCAACTGGCATGTTTCCAGTGAAGAGAATGAAGAACAACATTTCCTTGAAGAATTTACTGAAATTAGGTTTGATACCATGTGCCAAGTAAAGAGGGAAGTTTCATGTTAGCATAAAGTGAGGAAAATTAGTGTATGCTGTTTAAGTGATATATGCTGAAGGTAATGCTGGTTAAAAAATACAGGGGAAGAAAGCAATAAAGCTCATTCTTTCAGTGCCTTTGTAGCTAAAATTAGGGGAAAAAATGGAAAGCTTTTTCCACCCTCAGAGAATCAAAATGCTTAAAGACGTGAGGATTTTCTTGTCCATGTCTAAGCACAGCACTGGAATCAAAATCCGTATGTTTCAGTATGTCCAATATATCCAAAATATTTTGTTTAGAAAATGCATGCATGTTTTACTATTTTCAATGTGCTTCATATAAAAAAAAAAAGTCAATAATGAAACATTTTCTTTGTTGATCCAGTTTTCAGTGAGTCATTAAGGGCAGGGAACAGAAGAGACAGAGGGAGATGAGGCATCTTTGAACACAGTAGACTACCAAGAAATTCAACCCTTAATGTCTAGACTAAGTGGAAAAACTTGAAAAAGATTAAAAAAAAACCCAAACCCAAACCAATCCAAACAAACAACATGACTTGGAAGAGAATCAAAAAATCAGAATGAAATGAAATCAACCCCCAGGCTGTGTTGGAGATGTTTTGGCGCAGTTTGAGAGACAAGATAGGAGAATCCCTGTCTGTTTCTGAGCCGGTTGCAAAGATCTGCCTCCAGTGAGCCCTACTCCCAGTCCAACTACCCATCTTCTCAAGGTGACAGTTGGTCACTCCTTGTTTTAGCAGGCAGCTCTTCTACCCCTCACTAACAAATCTTAGGTGCTTTCTTCCCCTTAAGTGTGAGTTGTCACATCTTTGCCTTGATAGCCTGACTTCAGCTCCCTTGGCCCTCTGTAAATGTGGAAGCGTGCCCCGTAACAAAATACCCCCAATAATCCTGTGATTCTGACATCTGTTTTCAAAATCATTGTTGGTTTTGACAGAATTACGTTTTTCAGCAAAATACTTGGCCTGTGATTTTCATACAGTACAGCCAAGCAGCAGAGAGACCCCAGTCTCATCAGATGCTCTTTGACCCAGTGAGCAGAGTTCACACAGAGGGAAATCACATAGGGTGGGCTCCTTAGCAAAGGCAGAAATCTGCCTCCTTCACAGAAAGAAGTGAAAAATTAGATTTGGCATTCAGGAGCCTGAAAGGTTGGCGCTGAGCTGAATTACATTGCATGGGTTTCATTTAGACCCAGCACGATCTGTGCAGTGACTGATGCCTGTCCTCCTTATCCAACAAGACCTTGAAATGTACCTTCAACCTAAGTAGGTTGTTACAATCTTCAGGGGCCTATACAAGCTTTCCACTTATGGAAACCAAGCTTTGAACTCCAGGGGATGAAATGAGGTGAACACAATTGTGTACCTAATCACAGGTATAAGATTCAGGGCATGTGAAAGAGAAAATGGGGATGAAGGCATAGCGAGAATCTGAATTTCAGGGCAAAATGGTATGTATAGTGTGTGAATTGAAGAAGTAACTTCAAGAGACTTTGAGTTTTAAGAAACTCAGTTTTTGTGGTTCAGCAAGCAAGGAAATGTAAGAGACTGGCAAGACATATGTTTCATCGCAAGTGACTTGCACCGCAAAGCCCCAGCATGACCACGGCTAAAGAGGTCAGATGTTGAGAGGTATAAACAACCGTCATGTGAGAGAGATCCTCTGGTGCATCATGAGGAAAGGAGGGGAGCTGACTAATCTTACTCTTACATTTGTTCTTAGTGTAAAACCCTTAATAGTATGACATTCCTCAGTAGTATCTCATACTTAGGGAACAAAGGGAAGGAGACCAGACATCCTTGGGCAACCGTTTCTCACCATTAGCTTTAGAAAGCTGCCTTCCAAAAAACCAAACTACTCTAAGTCATCTTGTTTGCTTCCTTTTGAGGTTACACTCCTACCATCAAGGCAGTTCATCAACAGACTGATGATAAACTTATTACCAACAAAAGCAGTTCCTTTTTCTACAGCTGGAAGAAATGCAGCAATTTCGGTTCCTCAAATGAGATGCACTGCTGTGGCAATTCTTTGAGCCTGGCTTAGGGGTACACACCATCTTAACTCCATGGGAGTTTTCTATAGCCTTAGTTAAACGCATAGAAAGGATGTCACCTTTTCTCACCAATAGTGCTACTTTTTGTAAATCAATGATGTATTTTGAAAAAGCTAAAGCTCAGGTGGCAGTGTGCCATAAAACACAAATAAAATGAATATATATAGAAATAAAACCATTATAAATGCAATTTCCTTTGTTGTTTCTTGTGAAATACAACTCCTTTTCCATGTTTGCACTTGTCAGGTAGAACATTCAGAGATAACTTTTTGTAATCAAACATGGTAGCTGCAAATTCAAAAGGGTAGGCTGAAACTAGGGTGAAGAGCACCATTATTTTGGATAGTGACTGAACTTCATTTTTTCACTCTCTCCTCTAGTCCTGCTTTTTCACATATCCTGCTGTTCCTCAACAACAGGGAGAAATGAATGAGTGAAAGTGATGAGTTAACAGGAGATACAAAATCCACTTCAAGTGTTGTAATGCCTGGTGTTCTAGGGGATGCTGGTAGCTAGTAAAGTGAGAAGACTGAAGTATACACACTGTATTAATAAAAGGTGTGATGGAGGGCAGAGAAATCCTGCTACTCCATAAGGTCGGTGTGGTGGACCTGGAAATTAGGATCACTCTGTTTCAGACATGGCCTACACATCCGTGCTGACTGTGCCACAGTGGCTTTGCCTTGTCCCAGCTCCTAAGACCTTGTCCTAAAGTACCCGTGGGGACCACCCGACGCCAATGTGGGGGAACGAGGTGCGATTAAACAGTCAGTTTAACATCCAAAGGGTGTTAAAAGGGTAGTACCGCGCTCTCAGAGCTATCACAGGGGTGGACCGAGGGCCTTGACCCTGACGCCTCCCGGTCCCCAGCAAAGGCTCGGCTCGGTGCAGGGTGATGCGGGGGGCAGGGTGATGAGGGGGGCAGGGTGATGCGGGGGGCAGGGTGATGCGGGGGGCAGGGTGATGCGGGGGACAGCGCTGCGCGCTCCCTCCGGGGCGCCCCGCGACACCCAGCCGGGCCCGTCGGGACCGCAGACCCCTCTGTGCGCCCCCGCACCAAGCCAGCGGGGCCGGGCCGGGGGACAACGCAGACGGCGGATCTCCGGCGGGGCACAATCGGCTCCCGGCGCACCGAGGATCTTCTCCCCCGCGCAGCGGGGCGCATCCTCGCCCGCCGGCCCCGCCGCGACGCCGACAGCCGAAGCGGCCGTAAACCGGCTTAAACCCAAGGCGATTTGCCCGTAATCCGCTGGGCTTCCCGGGGCGTGAGGGGGGCGGGCGTGCGGGGCGGCCGGGGAGCCCCCGGGGCGACGCAGCGGGACGGGCTGCGCTCCGCCGGGCTCGGCGGCAGCGGCGGCGATGTGAGCGGTGCGGCAGCTGCAGGCCGGCTCCCCCGGGAGCCGGGGCTGAGCCCGGTGGCCGTGGGAGGGAGAGGAGTCGGGCGGGGTGGGAGGAGGGGGCCTGGTCGGGCCAGGGGGAGAAAAGGGAGGAGCGGGGCCGGTAAAGCGCTGCCAGCCGGAGCAGTGGCAGCGGCGTGAAGGAAGCGCAGCCCGGCGGACCCGGCTCGGCTGCCCGTCGGCGCTCTCCCCGCGGAGGTTGGGGACCTGCTGCGGGGTGATGGAGGAGCATGGGTACCCTTCCTATAGCGCCCGCAGCCCCGCCTGGGAGGAGCTGGTAGGTACATGCGTGCCTTGCCGTTACACAGGCATTTCCTACCCTTTTTCCTGCCTGTATTGTTCAGCCGGGGGGTCGAGCTGTCATCCTTATCTATGCTCTCCAGCCCACCCCTTTCTTCCGACCCCGCTCCACGCCAGAGCCCGGCCGCCGGCGCTCGTCCCCTCCCCGCGGGGAGCGGAGGGGTGGGAGCCTTTCGCCCGCGCCGTGTCCGGCCATTTGCTGGCGGGCTCGTTCCTCCGGGAGACGGGGAGTTCATTGCCCTTTCTGAGTTTCACTGCCCGGGTGGAAAGCCTGGGATTAGCACCGAGAGCCTTGCCTCTAACTTTGCCAGGGGGGTGGTGGGTTGGATGTTGATAGCTTTAAACGCCTTCTCGTAGCACAGCAAAAGCAACGTGTTCAAGCAGTCTTGAGCGGCAGTTTCCAGAAAGACACGTTTTCCCCCTTCTTCTGTAGCCAGGCTGGGAACTGCTTCCATCGCGGTGGCAGAGTGGGCCGGGGCTGGGCGTACCCTACTGCCACCTTGCTTTGTGGGGTGTGGGTAAAGTGTGTGCCTTTGGGCTGCAGCGAAGAGAGGGGAGTGACCAAACTGGCCATGAGGAAAGCTGCGGAGCGGTGGCGTTGCGGTTTGTTTAAGTAACTCGAAGACCCTCCTTCCAACCAAAGGAAATCATGTCACCGGCATCCTCAGCAGGCGATAAAATCAGATTTCCCTTTGCAGGGCAGTCTGGTCCCGGTCTTGGACTTTTCTCCATTGTGCAAACACTCACACACATCAGGCAGGGAGGGCTAAAAATAGGCTTTGGGTAGCTGCTTGGGAGATGTCCGGCAATCTGCGAGGTCAAGGCTAGGCTGTCTCTGGCCCTGAACTTGGCGAGGCAACATGAAGCTCGGACCCATGCCACTGCTAAGGTTCCCTTTAGATAGCTCTGCCATGTTTTACTAACTCGTTGTGTTGGTCCAGGGCCCCTGGTTTTAAGTGAAAGCTCGATTTTAAAGAGCAGACAGGGGACAGCCACACTTTGCCTGAAGCAGTGTGTGCACCTCAGGAAAACAACAGCCGAGCCCTGGAGATACCCACAGTGACTTAAGTTCACTCCTTGCTAGTACACATCCTCCTTGCTAGAATGTGTAGCCCTCCCAAATACATTTTTACTGTCCTTATTTTTGTTGAGAAGCTGAGCATCCCCCTTCACTGCCCTCTGCAGTTCTCAAGCCCTGAAACTGTTGTCGGAGATGCAGCTGCGATAAGGAAAACAGCTGCATGCGTGTTTGGGCAACATGGAGCTGACATCGAAAGGATCAGGCAAGGGAAACCCGAGATTTTTGCCTGAAGAGATGAAGACGTTGAGGGAGGAAGGCAGCAAAGCCGATTCTCACGAATGCGTTATCCTATTAAGTGACATTTAAATTGCTGCCGTCATCCAAAACTCAGCTGAAACTCAGGAGGCAATGGATTGCTGCCCCTCTCTGCTTGGAAATGCAGAGTCCTGGCTAAAGCATCCAAACCCGTTTCCTTCTATGACCAGGGTTTAGATAAACAAGTACTACTTTTTTTTTTTTCTCCCCCCTCCATTTCCCCCTCCCCCAGTGAGAGCCAGGATTTGGGTCATGTTTATCGTTTCATTGCTGCATTTGTTAAAGACTACACCATGAATGCAGTTTTAAGGTTAACCACTGCATTGATTTCCTTTACAAGACTCTAATTTCAGCTGATCCACTCAATCCTTTGCCTGGTAACCTGCTGGTAAAATACATAGTCTTTGTGGCAAAAGCCACATTGTTCTTCACATCTGCTCATAAGCAGGCTTTTTATGATAATGGGGGCAAAGGGGGATTTAGGTGAAGATCTGCAATCATGAAGGGGAAAAAATAGTACACAGATCTCTCCTCTGCTCTCAAAACAGAAAAAACCCCCAGCAGGCTAGGGAAAATAATTTATTGCAGACTGACTCTGGGAAAGTTAATTATATGTGAAAACTATCAGGTTATTGGGAATTTTTCTTCTTATAGTTGTTCCGAGAAATAAGTGATGGACATGAAATTGCAGCCACAACTCCTTTGCCTATTGGGGTGGGACTTGTCTGTGTACTAATTCAAATTTCTATAATATTCTTTCCTTAATTCAGAGCTCACATTTTAATGGAAAACCTTTTCCTGAATCCACTAAGAGTTGCATTAAAACTCCATGATGGAGCTAAGTAAATGTGACATAAAATATAAGGCTCACCTTGCATTCTTCCAAGAGAGATTTGATGGCATTGTACTCAAAATGTGCACAATACAAGCCTTACACAGCTCTAGACCCAACTTCGATATTTCACAAGAGCCCCGAGTGCTGGCTTTACCTTTCTATTGAAATGGATAAGCCCTAACACATTTGCAAAGCATCTCTTTATTTTTAGGGCTTCCACTGGTTTGGACCTTTTCACTCTAAAGTGTATAACAGTGTAACTGATAGGTTATAAGATTGCCTTAACTAATTCCAAACCAACCACAAATGATGTATTTATAATACCTTTAAGAGTGGTATGGATACATTCTATTATATTTTGGCTTCTTCTTCAGCTAGTAAGGAAACCAAAAAAGAATATCACTAATTCCACCTGAAGAGGGACTTCAGACAGGCAGATATGAACTTTTGCAGACTACGGAGCTCAGTTAAAAACCATATGTATCACTAACAACCAAAATTAGGAAAGATTCAATAAAATCTTTTAAAAACATGGCAAATAATGCATAACCTGACTCATATACCACTGTTGATCCAAGTTGCCTCAGAACAACTTTTTGAGGTGAAGGATAAAGAAATACTACCCTTCAGTTTATAGATGCCAAAGTGGCCTAGAGAAAAAGAGGTAAATATGCTTGTTATGAGGGGAATCAATCTTAGAGCTGAGATCAAATAATGCATGAACCTGTATTATAAACTATAATCTCCAGTGCAGCTACAGTGCATGTGTATTTGAATTTTTTCTACATTGCATATACATTTTATCAACACATACTCTATTATTTGGACTCGATGTGGTCCAGTTAAAATGTTTTTACAGGTTCATATACATGTATAAAATGTGTACAACATCACAATGTAAATATGTAGATATTGAACAGAAAGGAAAAGTCATCAGCTGATATTAATTGCTGTAGCACAAACCATGTCAGCAGAGCTGTTTTTTATCTGTTGAGCATCTTCCTTTAAATGCCAGCCTTTTTTTATGCTTTTCACCAGACTTCCCTTGCTTTAGTTAGGAAATTTAAGGTCATTGCTAGGAAGCATGAAACTGAGCATGTTAAATGAAGGACACAGTGCATGCAGATATTGTATGTGTTTTTAATGGCTGCATATAGTCCCACATTGTTCAAGAGCCTGACTCGCAGAAGTCTGGTGGTACCATTTGTACCACAGTATTCACAGATGTGTTTACCGAGCTGAAATGTGCTATTCAATATTTTTCATATGAGTCTGACATTGATCATCTGGGAGAAATTCAGCTATGAGAGGAAGGATATAAGTCAAATTGCAAGTCCTTATTTAGGTGAACTTTCATGGCTACCTTAGGTAGCTTTATCTGGGTAAAAGCTGGAACTGGACACTGATTAATACCTCTGAAAAGAAGAACAAGTGGAAATGGTGAGATATTTAAAACTTTGTGCATGGACAATGTGTATTTGTAGAAACAACTTTCTGTGTTAACTTCAATGAGTAACTCGTGCACTTTCAGTAATGCTTAATGCATTTGGTTTCTCCATTTTGGAGAACTCTGTAAACATTAGATGACTGCAGATTTTAGAGACTATAATTTCACAGAATCCACATTGTTCTTCACAGAACACATATTCTCATTGAACAGTACTTGTGGGACATTTCCTGTAATTTGTAGATTTAGGTTATTACTACTAAAAATCTTCACATTATGTAACATGAGAGTACATCCCTAGTAAATCTTTTTTCATAGAACTCTGGAGTTTATCAGGAGATGATGAAAAACACTTGCTTGAAAGTGAAGAGCTGATGCATTCTTTCCTGGTAACCCCACTTTTTGTTTGGACAGTCAGGAGTGAGGAAGATCTCAACGGGGTAGCCCATGTGGGTATGGATGGTGCCCTCCGCATAGTGGAGAAAGTGTGCAGCAGACACTGCTCATTGTTAAGCTCTGAAACTGAACAGAAATTGAAGAATTGTATCTATTATTTAATGGTAACTAGTGTTGTTCAGCCAGCACTATTTAATTCAGTTGAAGTGAACAGTTAGTCAGTCTTGCTGGTGTTCTATTAGCACTAAGTGTTCCTCAAATCAGTTACTGTTACATACATGTTAGCATTAATTAGCAAACTATGTTTTGTTGTCCTCTTTTGATATTCAGTTATCATTTACCTACAGAAGAATCAAGGAATTGCAGTGAGACGTGTTCTGGCATAATTTGCTAGTCCTGAAATTAAGATGGGGAAGAGAAAGAAGGGGGAGTGGAAAGACAAAGTGTCCATAAACATTGCTCTTAACTATCTTAGCTGTGCCCTAAACTACTTCACTGAGAGCAGTACATACTTGCACTTACTCAAGTTTGATCCATGCTTTTGAAAAAAGAACTCTCTCTCAGGTAAGAGACAAGACACAATTATCCTTTAATTTCACAATCAGGCTATAAGGAAAAGGAACTGTATGAGAACTTCATATATTTTGAGATGTGGTATTAATGGTCGAATTTGGGCCCTATTATTATTCTAATAGGAAATGTAGGTGATTTGATCAAAATTCCTTTAAAATACAACTTAATAGATATTTTTACTTCTTAATGTTACTTTGGGTAATTTTTAAAATATAGCCCAACAGAAGTGATTCTATGTGGAGAATGGTAGTAGAATCACATTTGAAGTACCTGGTGCAGTTACACAAAACTAAGCCATAAGACCTGTAAAACTTCATGGAAGTCTTTACTTTTCCCTACTCTGAATACAAGTTCCAATAAAACAAATGGGATACTCTCAACTATATGAAATGAAGAACATGGCAAAGTGTCTGCGGGGTAGAACAGGTTGTCCACCATGGGGTTTTTTTTCTCATTAACTACTTTGTATTTAGGTACTCCAGCATTATAATAGCATGTAAGAAATGTCAGTTTCCCTTCTGGGAATATAAATAGAATTGTGGGAATATATGAGCCACAAGTATTGATTCTTTTTTCTGATGTTTAATTCAGCCCATGCAGCTAGGAGTTTTGTGTTTTATTTAGTATTGCTGTGATTTAAAGACTTATTTTGAACATTGACTACATACAAGCCACAATAATTTTGAAGTTCCACAACTCAGAACATGTGGTGACATTTTGAGATCTTGTGAACTGCCAGATCTGAAATTAAAAGGGAAAACTGACCCTTTTTTCCCCAAAGTAAAGGCTGCTCTTTTACAAAGACAAAATTGAATAGAATAATAAGAAAGCAAGAAAATTAAGCTATTAGGAAGAAACAAATGGGAAGCAGTAGATGCATTTGCTAAAACTGTCCAGTGCTTTAATACTGACGGACAGATACCATGGGTCTGGCTGGATGGAGGCACAGATGAGGAATCCACCGCACTGGTCCCTTCCAGCCACGCTGCGCTCCCGCGGGAGAGGCGCGCTGCCCTCGGCGAGCCGGGCGGTTCCGCTGCCCCGGCGTCCAGAGCTCGGCATTCCCCACGCCGCGGGTCCCCCCCGGTGCCACCTGACGCTATCCCCGGAGCCGCGTCCTGCCCCGCCGCCAGGCCGGCACACCCGGGGCAGTGCGGGGGCACCGCCCGCTCCCGCCGCGCCCCCGGCACTGCCCCGGCGCTCACCTGCGGGGCGGGCACCCCTCCTCGGGGCGGCGCGGCCGCAGACCCGGCCCTGGGCGGCCCCCCGTAGGCAGGGGCGCAGGGGGCCGGGCCCGTTCGCCCCGATCCCGCCTGCCCTGGTCCCCGCGAGTGGGCAGAGGTGCCCGGCGTGGCCCGCGGCCCGTCCCCGCGGGAGGGGGCGGTGGAAGATGGCGGCAGGGCGGGCTCCGCTCCGCCGGCGCCCAGCTAGCCCCGACCGCCGCCACCGCCTCCGTCCCCGCCCCCGGCAACGCCTCTTTCCCCACCCTCCCGCACCGCCTCCTCGTCCTCCTCCTCCCCGGGGAGGGGAGCGGCAGCGGCTACCCTGGCTGAGCCGGGCTCGTGTGCTCTCTCTCGGTAGGAGTCCGGGAAGATGGCCGGGGCCGAGTCGGGGATGAGCGGCGCCGGGATCCCGCAGCAGCCACAGCCCCAACCCCCGGCGGCGGCGGCGGGGCCGGCGGACGAGTCGTCGGACAGCGAAGGGGAACACGAGGGCCCCCAGAAACTCATCCGGAAAGTGTCCACCTCGGGCCAAATCCGCAGCAAGGTAAGGGGGGCAGGAGCCGGCCAGCGCCGCCGCCGCCGGGGCCGGTTTATCCATCCCCATCGCAGAGCGGGGCCAGCGCGGAGCCGGGGGCGGCCGCTGCATCCCGCCCGCATCCCCGGGAGCGGCGCGGGGGGGTGAGGCAGCCGTGCCTCTTCCTTCCTTCCCTCTCCCCTCCTCCCCGTCCAGCTGTTGCGTCCACATCTGTCCCCGGCTGGCAGGAAGAGCCCCCCGGGGCGGCGGGGCTCCGCGGGGCCGGAGGGGAAGCCGCCTGCCTCGGCGGCTGCCCTGCCCTGCCGGGCGTCCTGGGTGTGGGGGAAGCGGCGGACTGCCGCCCTCCTGCCCTCCCTCCCTCCTTCCCTCCGGCTGCTCTTCCCCGGCGGCGGGCACCGCTGCCATGGGGATCCCGCCCTGCCGCCCCACGGCGCGGGTGAGCTGGCTCGGCGAGCCCTCCCTCACCAACTTTTCATGCCCCCACCCAGCCTTTCTTCAGCCCCGGTGCCGCGGACGCCGCCGTGCGCGCCCCGCAAGAGCGTCAGGCACCGAGCCCGCGGGGCACGGCGGGCTCCGTGAGGGAGCGGGAGTGCCGCGAGGTGGGGAAACGCGGTCTCCAGTTGGAAAGGCACTTCGCGGAAAGAGGAGTAAACTTCTATACATCCTCGCTTGTGGGACTGGATACGTAAAGGAGCTGTCAAAATTTCAGCTTAATGCAGTTTTTTGGCTGTCTCAGAGTGTCGAAATTGTCTCAGTGGAATGAACTTTTCTGCGTGGATGATGTATTTATATCACTTTTTTTCCTCTGTAAAATCAACAAGCATGTATTTGAAAGCATAAAAACAATGAGACCTGACTTTATTTCTCTGTAGAAGGATTTTGTCCAAAGTGTGGTCCACAGTCAGTGATGGGGGCTGCCCAAAGCTCTGTTTGGGAGAGCTTATGGATGCAGTGACATCAAGATTGGGGTTTTTGCTGGAAGTGTCTGGTTTGTGGGGACAAGGTGACTCCATACAGGGCCAGACAGATGAAATTTACAGTTTAATTTCTGCACAGTAGGTCATGTGGCATTGTTTCCTTTACAGAGCACTCATTAGGGTTAGTTTGTGGAGTCCTGTTGGATTGGTGCTGCTCTTCCCTTGAGCTTTTGATTCACTCACTATGTACAAAAGGTACTACTACATACTTTTGAAGAGAAAGCATGGTAGTCAACCAGCATTATTCCATTATATGAGGTGGAAAGCAGTTTTCCCCTGAAACCTCTTAAACTTGTAGTGTCATTCCACATTATTGCTAAATGTTAATTTTGCATTTGCAGATTTTAGGCCTGGCTTAAATGTTACTATTGTAGATAATATACAACTGTTGCATCGTGTTGGAAACGTCCTACGGAAACTTTCAGCTTTAACACACTTTTTCAGGTTCTGTGTGATGATCTTCAGAATGTTTTAAGTGACAGAATGTGATGCCTATGTTAATTGTAGTGGTGTTAAGTGTATCTGAGGGTTTGCTCTGAGGGGCTGACACTTACATAAGGAAAACATGCAGATTATGAATGTTATGAAACACAGGTTTGTGTTACAGATTGATGGGATACTCTGTATCTGAGGGCTGTGAGTGAGTTCGGAGCTGGGGTCGCCTGAAGATCTAGGACAGCTCTCTAAGTGATGCTTCTGCTTGTTTTAGTTTGCATCTCAGTTCTGTTTCTGTGAATCAGATGTGTATAGGAAAAACTGTCTGCTGACATAATTGGAGTCATAAAGTGTTGCTTTACTGGTTGCAATTTACAATGCAGCTGCAAATATAAATGTCTTTCTATTTAATTAAAAGTGATATATCATTGTTGAAGATGAGACCCATTTTAAATAATTCAGTAGCACTTTATTTTATAAGTCACCATGCATTATTTAAAAGTAGCTATATTTAGGCAGGCAACTCTTGTTTAGTTTAAGAGTGTTGTATGTTTGCTGTTGTAGTAGTTTGGTGATCAGTGGTTACATGAAACAAGGAACATCAGGGAGCTGCTCTTTTACCCAGCTAGTCCCTTTCATTCAAATTACATTTGTTAAGCTTCACTTACTCAGTGGATGTGTTTGTAAGCTAAGGTTTTAATTAAATGGATTAGGTTTGTCTTAGATCTAAGAATAGACTTTTGAAAAAACATAAAACATGTATAGTACATATGTGATTGATGCTTGTGGGCCGTTTGAGATTGTGCTATTCTTCTCCAGAGGTTGCTTATTTATTTACTTGAGGCATTTCAGCGACATGGTATCGATCCTTTAGCTCAGAGCTGTTCCCAAAAGTCTCTGCTGATAATTGTTTTTATTTTACTTAAGGAAGATGTTATTTTTAGATGTTTTGGTACAGTTCATCATTTATGAAAGCTACCATATGGTGATACTTTGCAGACAGAATCACTCAGGAGTGGATTTTTTTAACGTGTGTATACTAAGATTTAGCAAATATATGTACATGAGCAAACCTTTTCTACTAGCACAAACATAAGACTAAAGATTTCTAACATCTGTAGTGCTCAAAGAGAGTTTTTAAACTTTGCTCTCTTCTTCCTAAATAAAACAAATTATTTGACTGAGGCCAAGGGATCAAAAACAGAATGAGAAAATGAAAAGCAAGAATACTATATTGTCAGATGTAATTACACCAAAGTTTATTGCTTGTTTGTGATATGCTAATCATATGCTCACAGTTCTATTTAGAAGACTGTTGTTTTACAGTTGCCCACAGTGAAGAGAAACTTCCTCGGCAAACTGCTCACTTGATTTCAGTGCAACTACATTCACAGTCAATTGCTAAGAGAAACAGATGCATGATAGGGCTGGACACCATTGTAACTTCTATTAGGAGTGCACTTTTAGTTTATGCGTATCTATTCCTTATATTTTAGGGTACTTTAAGGGAATTGTTGTCAATTACAGACAGAAAACTTGAAGATCAACATGTTTCAGTGTCTGCAAACTTGAGGAGGAGGAGAGAACAAGTTGTGGTGCAAAGGACCAGTGTTTTGTTTGTCACTAGGAACTGTTTGCCCAAGCCCATACATAGTTATAGAATGGTACTGTAGCAGTAGATATCTTTAGGGGAGTCAGGATCAAAACTGATTTTGTGAGATTAAAGACAGCATCTTTAAACCTCATCCTGAAAGCTGTTGCATCTGTGGAGTTTGTATGTGTTCTGTGAAGGAAATGCAAGGGAATAGATAGGTGACAGGTACCCTGTGAAGCTTTAGCACATTTGAGCCAAAATCCTTAATAGAGAACATTGCAACAAATCTTGGTTTGGTCATGTCTCCTCACCATTTCCTGTCGTTCTGGAGGACCTGAATATTTAGTACAAATAAAGTGTCTTGGTGAAAAATGATTAAAGAATATACATTTAGTTTTATGAGAACTTTGGAAAACTGTAGTCAGACAGTTTTGAAGCAGTGTATATGATGGTGTACTAACAGGGTTATATTGGATATTGAAGTCATGGAAAATTCTCTGTGAATCTGTGTTAAACTTGGCTCCTTCACTGTTAAAGATGCTGGTTAAGACAGGCAGGGCAGTGTCAGTGCTTTCCTTAAACAGATGACTTCAGTTCTTGGGGCTACAGCCTGAAAACTGCCTGTCATCATCTGGCTTCTAGTTTCTTTAAAGTTAATCACTAGTGCAAAGCACATTCCTTAAAAAGAAGGCCTTGCTTCAGTTCTTTATAGCTGGAACATGTTGAGAAAGGAAGGTTCAAATTAGAGCTGGCACTTTTGCTCTTTAAATTCTACTTACCTTGAGGATGGGCATGAGATTAATAAATGAAATAGTCCCTGGACACCTGAAAGTAAAGTTGTCAGATGAGCATAGTTATAGTTCCTGCTCTTGTCTTGAGTACTCTGCTAAAAAGTGGATATAAAGAACAGCACTTTTATCACTGACCTGGCTTCCTACTTTAATGGGTCCATGTTCAGTTAATGCAAAAGCTCTGCTGGAGATGCATTGTGTGCTCAAATCTGCATTGGGTATCTGGCCTGTGTCTATTTTTGGATGAAGCAGACATTCGGGAGTAAAAATATAAATCAGGAAATGTAAGAAAATGTGGTGTATTGAGCAAGATAAACACACTTGTAAGGTATGTGGAAGAATGCTTTCTTCCTCTCTTTGCCCCCAGTGGTTTTTGTTAGTAATGAAATTGCTGTAGCATGGGAGATGTTCAGAAACATGTGTGTTACAATTAGTGGAGATAATATGGTGTTTTTAATTTAAATGGCAAGAGTTGTTATTAGAATTTTCTTATCTGAGGCCTAAGAATATTTTTTAAGGATCCTAAATCATTACGGAGTAATAAATGTAAATTAATTTAATTCCCCACTGTGATTTTATTGGCCTTAGTGGATAACACCAGCCATTTAGGAACTGAGCCTTCAAAAAGTTTCTAACCTTTTCCATATGGTGACATTTGACTGTGCCAAGTCCCAGTAGTCACTTCCTGTTTGTTTCTGGTATACATTTTTCTCGGATTACCATAGTTTGTTAATTCACCTAAATGTGAAGTCCTGTGGGTGATACAGGCATTAGACAGAGAACATCATTCTCTGCATTGTAATCTGCTTTGCCTCGTTTTAATGGTTCTCAGTTTACTCAACTAAGTAGTGGTTGATTCCTTTCTGATTTTTTTTATGCACCAGAACTTCTCAGGAAAATGCCACAGGTGCAAAGTTTACCCCAATGGGGATCCTTTTATATGCATTAGGATTGTGTGAATCTGCACAGCTTCAACATGCATTGTAATTTGTAATTTATTCTGCAACTGTGGCAATATGAATAGTGTCACTAAGCTTTATCATGGTAACACAGCACGGGGCAGAACTAAAGTGACCCAGTGCTGCAGGATATTTGTCTTCAGTACTCATATTTTCCATAATTTTAATTCTGCAATTAAATTAGTTGTACTGTATAGCCATCCTTAGTAAAATATTTCACCACCTTTTTAATTTTTTTCACAACTGTTGTAAAATCTGTCAAATTTGTTTCCCTCCCCACATCCTGTGGACTTTAACCTATTTTGAAAAGTGAGATATTCAGAATCAGTTCATTAGTGTATGCTCCTGATCGATGCAGACTTGCACACTTATGCACGGGGCAATATGTTTAAGTTTTCGTATACATATATAGATTATTCAGTACCAGAGTATGCCTGGACAAAGCAAACCAGTAAAAACAGCATGTAATGGGGTGCAATATTTGTTGCTTCTCATAATGTGTGTCTCTGATAAGTGTCTCTACATAAAATTTCAAAAAAGGGTACATGAATGGAAAATTTCAACCCAAGACCTGCTAGTTTGGGGAAGTTAAAAATGACTGAACACACTACGTAGAAGTAAGCAGGGTTAGAATGGAAAGAGTTACACTATTTAAAGCACAGTGGTCGTTACCACTCCAGATTCTGATACATGTTTGTATAAAACTGAAATGAAATCTCCTCAGGCATTTAACTGATGCATGTATTGGCAAAGCTTAAATTACTAGCTAAGTACTAGAAAAGAGGAGCTTGTAACATTTTTCAGTAGGTATTTGCAAGCAGGTCTTCAAAGAATATTGCTTTTGGGGTTTTACTTTTTTCCTCTCTGGAATCTTTCAAGTGTTAATGCTATTTTGTACTGTGAGATAACATGAATTACACTTCCAACCCCACCCCCAGCCAGCTGGTAAGCTGTGAATGTGAAAAAAAGGCAAGATAATCACACTCTCATCTTTAATATCAGATTTTGATTGTTTTGTGTTTTGTCCCAAGGAGCTGGGGAATGCTTTTCTGCCAAAATGATCAGGTGAAACAGTTTGAATTTATTGTGTTCTTTAGAGACAATTCCTGTTTTTTAAGAAGCACAAGAAGAGACTAATTCAAGAATAAATGTCAACTGGGAATCCCTTTCTGAGATGCCTTATCTTGTGAACTTCATGCGCACAGTCCCGGACACGCATAACTGCCATGCCAGAGCTCAAGAAAGGACTATTCTATAGCCAGGTCTTTATCCATGTAAGGCTATATAGACAATTTACAAACATTTTGAATTGTTTCCAACAGTTAGGTCAGAATGCAGAGTGCAAGACTGGTGTATGACTGGTATGACTGGTGTATGACTACTGGATGACTAGCTGGACTAGCCAAATTAGTTTGGATATCTGAAGCAGAGTACCTAGAACTACAGTGGTTTTGTATTTGAAGTTGTGATTAAAAGAATACTCTGTTTGCCTATCACAAACCCTGTGTCTGGAGGGAAGTACTGAAATTGTCTTGACTAGCTTAAGACAATAGTCAGTTTAGACCAGTGTTCTTGCTCTGGAACACTCCAAAAGGCTAAATATACATTTCTTTTTAGAACAATGCTCCTCATGTTTTCTTTGAACTTTGACAAACCTTGCTTCTGGTAATGAATCTATAGAAGAGCATACATAGTTTGGAGACCTCAAAATCGTAGCACAGCAAGAAGGTAATGTGTGGATTCATTGAAGATCAGAATATGAAGTTTTGGGTATAAAAGAATGCTCTGTAGTCATGCTGTTTTGGTTGTTTTCCTCTGATAGGCATAATTAAGATACAGTTTGATGTCTTGTGAGAGTATTTTGGTAGCTTACTTGCAAAGGAACCATAAGACCAGTATTTTGTTCTGGCTAGCCATTAAGTTTTTGAGATTTTTTTTATAATTATTTGTAAGTAGGGGGAAGTGATGTTATAAAGTAATGGACAGAATGGCTAGCTTTGGTTTTGCTTTTCTTTTTTTTGATACTTTGGTATCTAGACTTTGTAGTTTCTTGAAAGAGATAATTCCTTCTTTCACCTTTGAATTTGCCACCTTCTTACATTACTGTTTTATCCTTTCCCCTCCAGTCTCAAAAAAATCAGTTGCTTTAAAAACCTAAGAATAGGCTACTACATAACAATGTGGTAACCATAGCTCTCTTACACTAAGTTCAAGCCATGACTCTTGATTTGCTAGCAATGGCAAAAAAAAAAAGCATTCTTTCTTAATGTAAACATTGCATTTAGCACAGCAAACAAGCTTCATTTTGACCCAAAATAAATATTATTTCATTGATATACTAAAATCAAGACCACTACCTTAGATGCTATATAAAATTAATTAAGAGATTTATTCTAGTGCAACATTTAAGCACATACTGAAACATTTCACTTGTCCTGTACACTTTAATGTGATTAATTACTTAAAATTAAGCCTGTGCTTAAGTGCTCATCGGATATAGGCCATAAAAATTTTGTACATGAAGTCAGAAGATAGTGGACTTACAAAACTTTTACCATGTAGGATTTATCCTGATATATTGCATAATTATGAAGAAGGAGCAAATAATTTGTTTTTCCAGCTAAATTTTTTGTTTGAATAATATTTCTGTTTAGTAATATTTCACCACTTAGATACTGAAAGCACATTTACAAAAACCTGAGCTGTACTCTTGGGAGAGTTAGCATTGTTGTAGTGAATTTAGCAAGCTTTTACACTTGATGAGAATTTATTTGTTTATTAGATGGGCAGCATGAGATTTACGATGATCTGGACAATTCATTTTCTTGCCTTTAAGCGCTTGGGGTTTGCAAATTGTGTGAGATCGCACTACTTTATTGTCACTTAGCAACCTGAATAGGGTTTTGAAACTGAGTAGTAGCTTGTGGGTGGCAAGTCTCCCTATATGACTGCTGGGTGGGAAGCAACAGGAGCCCCTCTGTGGGCAGCTGCTGGGAGGATGTGTGTCCAGCTCTTGCCAGGGTCTTTCTAGACCTGCTTGCTGAGGAGAACCAGCTGTACCCTCAGTGTCATTTTGCACTTCTGGCATAGTTCCATGCTGGGAAGATCTGCTGAGGTTTTTCATGCCTGCAGAGATTTAAGTGGATCTAAAGGACTGTCATGCTGCTCTGGTCAGTTATGTCCTGTTGTGTGGTTGCTTAAATTTAGCAACTGAGTTTGAATGGCTTCAGTTTGACAGTTGATAGTCCTTGTTGCTGCCGTGATACTCTGGAGTGAGGAGATCAGTGTTCCCTGCTGGTGAGAAGGGTGGCTTGCTCTGATTCAGCTAAGGATATTGGAAAGAACCAGCATGGCTAACCAGCAGTCCCAGCTGTCCATCAGGCAGAGACTTCTTCCCTCCCTGTGCATGCTCTCTGTTGACCGTGAGGACAGGCACATACTTCTGTGTTTGTTTTAAAGCTCCCATAGAGACATCTTGCTTTGTGTTCTTTCCCTCCTTTCCTGCCTGCTGCTGTCACAGTTTCTTCAGGAATTTGAAAGAGGGAAAGACAGGGTGACATGCCTTTTCCTCTCAGTCTGGGCCTCTGCAAGGTTTCTCCCAGTAATTCCCATAAAGAGAGGAACTGCCAAAGACCACAAAGTTTGTTGGGCATGGAGTCTGAGAGAGGGTGCAGATATATGAGGTTACTCCTTTTGATAGTTTCACCCCTTTCTGCCTCCTCCTTCAGTGGTACTGATCAATCCTGGGAGCAGATGGTTCTCTGTGGAGCTATTGACTTGAAAACTAATGTCCCCTTTTTGCTGATTTTTCAGCTATTGTCATTTTTTGCCTGATGTGTCAGGGAGCTTCACGTGGCTTACTCTCTAAACAAACATTGATTTGCCTTGGTCTCGGATCTATTAAAGTGAAAAAAGAGACACGAAGGTTAAAAGGGGGTTTGTGAATCAAGGATCCCATCACTGAAAGAATATGGTGGTAGTCTTGGCATAAACAGTAATTCTTTCTATTGTATATTAACAATACATTTGAAATATGTGTATTCTGCCTGGGACAGATGCAGGGGGGATGCAGATCTGCAATGGGGAGCTGGTGTGAGTGCGTTACTTGGGTGTGAGATGAAGAACCAATGTTTGTGATGAAATCCAAACTTTTAAGGTAGTAAAAAATGTTGTTTACACAGCTTCTCATTACAGACAAAAACAGGAATAACTTTCAGAACCATCTGTCTGATGTTGTTAAACTTGTTTAAGCAAACTTTGCATATAACCTAGAAGTTTGCATTTTAATGGTTTTATAGGGGGAAACCAGGATTTAAGAAGAAATCATGAAGCATAGTTAATGGCATCTTGGGTTTTTTTGTTTATGAATGAATGTTGGGCTAATGAACATGATTCTATGATGCCTCTGGGAGCAAAGGAAAGACTTTTACCTGTACTGAGTCTGCTGGTTAACATTTTGCAGAGAGAACATTGACCAAAATGTGCCTCAAGATTATGTGCGGGTAAAATAAAATTTATACATGAGATGCTTTATTGCTTAGGCTGGTAGTTTTCAGCCTTCCCCAGTCCACTGGCAAATAATCTTTCAAAAATTCAAAGGCAGGTTACACAAGTTAGGGTCTGTGCTTGTATCCTATCTACTAGAAGACAGGTTTTTCCCTTGCCCTACTTTGTAATTTTATAAAAGACATTAAAAAAATACTCCAGGCTTCAGAGGGTTGTCAGATTTCTGTCTATGCCCCTGATGCTGCACTGCAAAACTCTGTTCTGCTGCTTCTTCAGCATTTCAAAGGAGCTGAAGCTCCTAGTAAGTACAGAACTTCTGACGAGCCCTTGTCAAAAGCAAGCTATTAAATGTGCTGGCAATGTCAAGCTGTATGCTTAGAGACCCGGCAGTGCTTTTTGTGTATTAGCTCATGTTACCTGCTGTTGCCAGGTAAATGCAACTGCAGTGATTAGATTTTTTTTTAAAGAATACATAATCGTAATTCCAGGTTCTTTAAGCTTGTAATTTTTCCATGGTTCTGATTGTGTGTATGCTTCAGATGATCTTACTTCTTGCATAGATACCAGTAATTAGAGCCCATTAATTCTGTGTGCGTATGTGTGTGCATGCAAACCATGCACAAAATACAAAATTATTTTTTTTCGTATGGTTGCTTTGTGCACCATTGAGGAGGAGATAAAAGAAGTTCACATCACAGGTTCTACTTCCCCAGTCTTCGTCAGCCAGGGATCTGCTGCCAACAGTTTTACAAAGGGCTCCTATTTCAAATTACCCTTTGAGCTTGTGATAAATCTGTGTCCCTGAGAGGCTGTCTCACAGTGAGGTGTTGGAAATGACAGGGAAATGTATTCTTCTATTTGAATAAAAAGAAATACAAATAAGTCACAGCCAGGGCATGAGGCATATGAGCTTCTTCTGAATTTTACAGATGATTATACCTTTTCTTCAAAATATGCACTAAGGTTATTTATAGCTGATCCACAGTTTAAACTACTGTGTGTAGGTGTGAGGGGTTACAGAGAGGACTTTTTATAGAAAAAAATATTTATGACTATTGTTACAGGATCACAATAGCAATCTGTGTTGGAAGGCACTTTGGGAGGTTATCTGTCCCACCCCCATGCACAGAGCAGGGACATTTTCAAGGGAACATTTCGTTGCCCAGAGCCAGAGTCTCCGAATGTCTTACAGATCAATAGAATACAGTTCCTGATTTATTTCAGATTAAGTATTCTCTCTGCCTTTTATTCATTTGTTGAGGATTTATCAGTATTTAAAGGCCTGATAAAATACCTCCAGAAGTAAAAAAAAAATACTTCTTTTCAATGGTACAACTTTAAGAAAGGTGTTAAAAAAGGAAAGTGCCTTTCTTTTCCCCTCCCATACCTTATAACATGGAACAGGAGTGAAATGGTGTGGTTGCTGTCTATTTATAGATTTGGTACTTTGCCAGTGTACACTTATTATACCTTATTTGGAACATTCTAAATAACTTGTTGTTTACATTACAGATAAAGCTATATGATTGCAGATCAATGCCGTAGAATCATGTCATGCCTTATCAAGGTCTAAAGTCTTTCTCCTCTCTCTAAATTAAACCTCTCTGGACTGATTGCTCTTTTTGAAAAGTCTTCCTACTATGGCTGTGATTTATTTGCCATAAGACTGTTTGTATTCTGCTTTAGTTAATATTTGAAAGGTACAATTTCAAGAGGAACTCGGGAGATGGGAAGTTCTACAAAAGGAAATTGCAAGAACTTAAATTATCTCCACCTTTTTTATTATTTTTTTCCTTTTGGCGTCATTCTGTATCACATTTGACCTAGGGTTTGAAAAATGTACAGTTGATCAAGATGCAGTTGCGTGTGCTTGGATAGCACACACCGTGTTTGCCGTTCTTCCTGCACCACTGGGTCTGGCCAGGGAGGTCAATCTTCACCTCTTGCAGGTGGTGACAGGTGGCTCAGAAGTCATGAGTATGGTAAAGACTCATCTAAATGCAGCAAAGAAATACATGGCAGAGGGACTTGTTATAATGTAGAGTTCTTGGCCATTAATGTTGTGGATATACTTTTAATGCTTTCTTTCTGGTAAATTGTTTATCATGAAAGTGATTATAAAACGTTTCAAACTGCCAGCTTAGTTGGTAGATTATGTCTCCTGTTTGAGCCCAAGCTTCATCTTAGTTGACCTTGAACCACGTAAACTTCATCAGTTGTTGCTAACACCCCTAGTCAGTTTTACCACAGCATATGGTGATGAGAAATACTGATTCCAACTCTTCTCCCCATAGTGTTAGGCAATACCAGACCTCTGATTCTTGATGTGTGACAAAATTCTGAATTTTGTCATGTATGGAAAAGCACTTACGTGTTTTCCTTTCATTGAGGAGATCTGTAATGTAACTTAAATAGAAAGAAATTTATACTAAGGTATATGAAAAAAATAATATGCGCAAAAAAAAATGTAGTTGGCAGCACTGAATTTGGCTAAAAAAATTTGATCAACAATTAAGGCCTAAGAATATATGCAAGATTATATTAGAATACATATAGTAGAACTTTTGTTCTCTAGATAGTACACAGTGTATAAAATTATTATTTGTCTGGATAGATATAAATAAGAAAAAACTCAAGGTTTAATGGTGGCTTTTGTTTTAGTTGCTAAATTACCTTTTTCTTAGATGAAAAGGTTCAAAATCACTAGCAGTATCTTGTAATAGACTGAGTTTTTCTGTTCTTTAGAGCCTCCTAAATGTCACTAAATCTGCACTTAATTTTTACCCTAGGGAGTATTACAGGGGGTATTTCCATATATGCTGTATGAAAATTGCTTATTCTCAGATTTTTTAAAATGTTTTTCTTCACCAATTAAGAACATCATAGGATGTCTGTTACAACTATCTCCTTTTATATATTGGCAATAAAAATGAATTCTAAACTGAAACAAGAATGTGGTCTTGAATGTTTTACTGCTCAGAGTTAATATATAGTGAAAGCTCATTTGAGAGTATTCAGGAATAAATGCTGCTCATCATTGCAGTCTCTTGGCAACCTGTGCCAGGTCCATTGCATATAGGCAAGCAGCTGCCTGAGCATTGGTGGGAGGTTTTTATCTTTGTTATTTCACAGGTTGCATAGAGGAGAGTTTGGTTTGAGATGTCAGCACCCTGGGATTTGAACAATGAGAATATATATGCTTAGCCTTCCTGAAAGTGTCCATGAACAAGAGTGCAGATGCAAAGGGCAGTCTGCACATTTCATCAGTGCAGTTGAAATGGATTGTAGTGTGTGGAACAGCTTCCTGCTGAAGGTAGATCAAAGCAGAGTCAGAGGATTGTTTGCAAACAAGAAAGTAACTTGAGAACAGGCTTTTTGGGCAATGTCTTGGAGACCTGGAAGTACACATCCCTGTGAATGCTTAGCTTGAGTGTCTCTTCCAGTGAGTAACCTCTAAGTCTTTTGTTTTGTCTTCCTCGTGGGCATAATGTTGCCAATGAACAGGATTGTTGTAGCTTCCAAGGGTGTCTTCATGTGTCATCACAGCCAACAGAAGCTTAAATGAAGACTTAGTGGAGGAGAGGGTGTTCAGTGTCTCAGCAAGGAAGGACATAGTACTTGAGTCAGTCATGTAAGCTCCTGCTTCGGACAGAGAACAGGACACAGAGAAATATGAGATATCTGTGGAGTATGTGTGAGAGTGCCTGTGATGTTAGTTTTTTGTGCAGAGTGATTAGTATGCATCTCACCTGTGTTCACAGTAAGCAGATCACACCGCAAAATTTTATAGCAAACAAGAAGCAGGGTTTAAGTGCCTGTAGATTTTGCTGGCTGCTGCACGTGTGCCTAGAAATATTGTGGGGTGGCTTGGTCAGAGAAATGACCTGGGGGTATTCCATCTCTAGCACCATATCAGGTATTGCCTCTTGTAATGGCTTTGTGACAGCTTTTATCCCGGAAATGAGATGTGCCCATGGGACAGGCTTAATTCCGTGGGTGGATCTTAAAAGGGAGGATATTACCTTGAGGGCAGTGTTCAGTCTCTGAATTTTTTCATTATTTTTCTACACTCTGTAGCTTCTGAGGCCCTCCCTTTTTGTTTTCCCTGTCTCTCTTCAGGTGGGTCTCTTCCATGAATTTAGTATATTTTAATTGCTGGTGTTGGACTCCAAACAGTAAAACATGACTGCTTATGTGAAAAATCCAGCTAACCCTTTGCATCAGGAGTGAAATGATGATGTTCTAAGCCTTTTATGTATTTGGAGGATATGAACATATTTAAACTTAAAACCATTTATTGCACTAATCATTTGCAACAGAAACAGGGGAAGTGCAGTAGGCTAGTGGGATCAAAGGACTGGGATTCAATGTGGATTCAAGTTACTGGAAAGGCTTCTGTAACTATTGAGAAATTTTCCTTTTGCAAGGTATGTGAGTTCTGAAATGTGTGCTGTGATGCTATAATTATCTGTACTTAAGATTTGAATTTAAAGTTTATCTGTCAAACTAGAAAGGCCAGATTATTTTTTCTGTTTTCTTCTTTTTTGTTTCTTCTCTTGAATCAACTTGAGGATTCTTCAGAATGCATTTTAATTCCTAAAGAAGGAAGTTACAACTCAGAAGCTGAGATGTGTACTATAGAATCTATTGAACACTAGTTTAAAATGCCTTCTGCTTTTTTTCTTTAATAGTGTACCACTTAGTAATAATGTCCAATGCCTGTTTGACATGCCTGTGTCATACTGTTGGTTACAGTGATGGGAAGGGGGGATGGCTGCCATGAGTGAGCTGTTTAAAATTGTTTTCTGTTCTTGTGGCTTTGCTTTTCTGTAAGAACTGGATAGCTTCAAAGGACTTCTGTGTTGCAGTGAGCACCAAGGTAGGGTACTGGGCCATAACAATGATCAGATATGGCAGAACGCTGATCAACACCTATTTTCTTGTCTGGGATAAACATCCTGACCCGTTGTGAAAGCAGCAATCTGCTCAGGCAGGATCTGTGTTCTGCCTGCTCATCAAAGAGAGGAGCTCTCTTCCAACTTTGGTGAAACAACCAATGTTTTTGAGGTGTAATTGGATGTTCTCAGAGTTCTTTTTTACAGCATGTACTTCACAACTACTTTTCCATGAAACTGTGCCTCTGCATGTTGTGGTGATGATGATAATGCTGATGATTATTTTTACTGTATCATGCTTTACAACTTCAGCTGCTACATCAAGGAGGTGTCTATCTGGAAGACAGTAGTGCTGTATTTGAGGTGCCCTAGCTAGCCATAAATGAATTGCTTGCCTTCTGGATCCAGCGCAGCCCTTTTGAGCTTTGTTCCTAATAGAGCTAATTAGCTGGGGTATTACGTCATGCTAAAGTAGTTATCTTGCTTCCAGTTCCAACGTGCTTCATTTAGCGATAGCTCACAAATCTCTGCAAAACACAGCATAGTATTGTTTAGGCCTGTCCCAAAATACTTAGGAGGAGAGATTTATAACAGGGTGCTCAGTTCTGCTTCCTTATTTCTTTGGTCTTTGCACAGTGGTGAATTAGCTCCTCAGTTTGGGATGATTTCTCCTACATTGCTTG
Organism: Pithys albifrons albifrons; assembly: GCF_047495875.1. Lineage (NCBI taxonomy): Eukaryota > Metazoa > Chordata > Aves > Passeriformes > Thamnophilidae > Pithys > Pithys albifrons. The sequence goes on from NC_092458.1 coordinate 56,185,086, forward strand.
CAGGCCAGTTTTTTCTCTTTTCTTGTTTGTCTTTGTGTGCCTCACCACCAAACTCTCCTTTCCATGTCCTTACCAGCCCTTGGAGTTTTGCTTCCACACTCAAAGTAATGATTGCCCTAGACACAGGGATGTCCTAGGAGCAGCCTGCCTTCCCTTTTCTCTGTGCTTGTTTAGGAGCATGGTCTCTGAAGGACTACCTGAGGAGGCAGAGGGAATTGTGTGTTTCTGCTTTACAAGGAGAGGAGAATCCAAAGCCTTGCATGCTCTGTGTAAGAACAGTGTTTGCCTTCTCCTGCCTGCACAGTGCAATGAATTCCCACAAAGCGATGTGCATCAACACTCCAGAAGCACCCTGGTAATCCCTTACTTCATTCAAGAGCTGCGATCAGTGGATCTGGAAAATGACAGCAGGATTGGAACTAGATAATTGTTAAGGTCCCTTCCAACCCACGCCATTCTATGACTCTATGATCCAGTGAAGAGCTGTCTCATGTTTTCAACCTCTTCCTTTTTTTTTGTGATCTGAGTGCCCAGTAAATAGTTAATGTAAAGCTGAAGTGGAAAGAGATTCAAAGTGCCCTAGTCCTTGTAAAAATGACAACACTTTGAAATAGTCTAATCAAGATCAGAGCTTCCCCGGGACAGTTTTCCAGTGTGTGTTTGTTGCCCTTTTTTATTTGTTTGGTTTGGTTTTTAATTGTCCATTGACCTAAGAAATGGAGTTATTGTAGTTAACAATCCTGTTATAACACATGCTGACAAAATCCAGATAACTCGAAGTTGGACTGACACTTGATCCTTTACTCACACTATTGTTCCATAATATTTTTTCCTCCATGACATCATGAACTATGAAAGTGCCAACATTTTTTTTTAACTGCCTAGCCTTTTCTTCCTTCATGCCATAACCTTTATGTTTAAAAATAACTGGCTTTTTTTTTTTTTTTTTTTTTTTATTCAGTGTGCTTTTCAATAGAAATGTGGTGAGGCCATGTAAGAATGTTTAACATCTGTCGTGGTTTTGCCACCACGTATTCCAAGCAGTTGGCACACGCATTGATCTGCAGGGGTACAATGACATTTTTCTCAGCAGCTGTATCCATGACAACAACTGGGAATGCCCATGCCTCCTCTTTAGTTTTCAGAAGAATATGAATTCTTACCTTCTTAATGAAGGGCCTGGAAGCAAAAGCTGTGCAATTTTAATCATGGCATATTACCTTCAGTTATTCAATTATGACCATTCCCAAGTGTTTTAGTATCAAGAAAGTATCAAAATAAAACACATGTGCCCATATGCACAGAGAGAAGAGCAAGTGCCTGTTTCATGACCTGCTACAACCTTGGATGAACTGTGTATTTGAAAAAGGAGGGTACTCCTGAAATTTATTTTATTGTCAATATTGATATCTGAACAAATTTTCTAATTTATACACTTAAGTTGAGAGATATGAGAGTGTATCATTATGAAAGGCATTTTTGTACCTTGAGAGAAATCATTCTCCCTGGTGCCTAACAATCAGAGTTACTCCCAAGTAGTGCACTGTCTGTCTGTCACTGTCATCTTTAAGTCCAGTGAATAGTATGTGAAGTGGTACACAAGTAGTAGATGGGTCAGCTCTTCGAGAACACTCATCATCCAGCAAATCCAAAGTGACTTCTTTAAATGCATAAAAGGGGAGTTGTTGGTCTGAGTGCTCTTGAAAATCTGGTAGTGTTCAAAGAAGTCTCTTACCATGAACAGAGCAGAAGTCGGAGAACAAAAGTAAGGGCCTAAGTAACTTTATTTTGTTTTAAACAGAAATCTGTGTTCAAGGACAAGGCCCATATACACATCCTGCTAATATATAGGCTGCCAAAAAGCAATGATTTCTTAGGAGCTGAGATTTTGATTGCTGTGAAAATGAAGGTACAAGACTTACTGCTTTGGGAGACTTAACATTCATTTTAACACCTCTTCAGTGTACTTTCTGCTCTGTTCTCATGTGTAGTTTTTGGGCCTCCAAGAAGAGCCAATTCATACCAGGTTTTCAGATGATTCGTTGCTTTAGGAAACAAGAAACACTATGACAGATGGTAGAAGTATTTAAATTTATTTATTCATAGTTACCTGTACAAATGTTGTCTACTTTTTTCTTCAGATGAGTGGTAGTTCTGAATTTTCCCTACTTGCAGGGGCTGGCTAGTGGTTCTGTTATGCTACCAAACCAAAGTTCATGACTGTTTAGGATAACATCAAAAGCTTTTTCAGTCCTTGGCAGGAAAAAGAAGCAGCTATAACAAACTCAGGAGTCCCAAAGGACAACCTGGGTTTTCCTTCAAAGAGAAGCTGTTCCCCAAAAGAGAGAACAGCCTGCCTGAAGAAGTTGTTACAAAGCCATTACATGGCAAATCTGTGTTTAGCCATGGACAAGCCTGGCTTAGCTGATGATTTATGAGAAGTTGGAGGCATGGTAGACGTCTTTGGGAAGGGGAGAGCCAAATTTACATGGGGTTTGGAGTGGAATAAAGAGAAGTCTTCTCTGCCTTTGAACTGCTCCATGAAAGGAAGATCAAAAGACTCCTGGCTGGGAAAGGTGTTGGAATGATTTTTGTTTTGAGCTCTTGGATTCCCAGCAAAAGACTTGAGTAGATCTGCCCCAGTGATTCAAACCCCAAACCTTTAATCATATCTCATGTAGAGCTTCTTGTCAGTTTACTGAATGAAGTAAATGGAAGTTTTCATTCTGGGCAAGTTCATGGGTATGATAGAGAATCCTTTTTATCCTTGCAGGAAATGAGGAAAGCCTTGGAAACCAATTAATTGGAAAAGCAATTAAAAAGAAATCACTTCTATTACATAAGCATAGTTGCAGGGTAAGAACTGACTGTTGTTTTTGAAAGCTCAGTTGCTCAAGTAGTTTATTACTGTTGGACTTGTGAAATGTCCATAGACCTGGTTATGCATCCAGAGACACCTTTTCCTATTCCAAGTGTTTAACCAGAAGAAAGGAATGTACAGCAAGTGTTGGTGAGTTTTCAAGAGCGTGACCCCAGAGAATGACCTTTAAATGCAGCATATTGGCTGGGCATCTGCCAGGCATTAAGGTGTCTCTCTGTTTCTCGACTATGAGTGGAATGGCTGGAGGGGTCACCTTCCCTTTTTGGGGGGAAATCGAACCTGCTGCAGTGAGTCAGCAGGGCTGGACTGGCATTGGCCATGGCATTCATGCACCTGTTGGGAGTGGGTGCCAGCCAACCTTTGACAATGTCAGAGAAAATAACGATTCAAGAAACAGTGTCACACTCTGCAACCTCATTAAAAAAATCATTTCATTATTAGTTTTAAATTAATTTAAATGATATAATTTTTATAATTTTATTGCCATGCCTTGAGTTAGTGGCCTAGAAATCTCCTCTCATCCCAGCATTACTGTGAGTGCTGCACTCACTTCTGTTTTGCAGCTTCTTTTTCTTTTAGCTTCTACATTTGTTACATCATTTCATAGCGAATGATGTTTGGTTTATGCTGGATACATACCTGATGGACCTACTCATTTGAGTGCTTGGTCTCTATGCCAATAAACAATATACCTTGGCAGCGCCGAGCATTTTTTCCCAATGAACGTGTCAATGGTTTCAGGCACTGGATGGCAATAAAAACTTAGAGATGATCTTGAAGAAATATGTGTATTTTTAATGATCACTCCACCTTTATTTTTCTTTTTTTATACTTTATAGCTTTTTTCTCCAACAAATTTATCAAAGCCAAACCCATAAGTTTTGTCAGAAAAAACTGTATGAAGCCATAATTCAGCAGTTCAATGAACTTCTTAGTTTCAAATCTCAGTATTAGTTTGGTGAATCAATTTATCAAGAGAACAGGCTATTTCACTAGAAAGATCTGAAAGAGGGATAATTAACTCTGTAGCTGATTCTGTCTGTCTGTCTTTTGTCCAATGGAGTCTGGAAGCAACTTAATAGAATATAAAGTATTTAAAATTTCATTATCTAAAATTGCTTTCCTTAATTCTATTCACTTTACATGTTGTAACACTGAATTAGCATGAATTCTGTTCAGAGCCGCTAATGAACTGCATTCTGCTTACCTGGTTACTCCTAGGCTTCTCTAATAAAGTCATGAACTAATAACCTTCAGAGTTGAGGTATAGCAGATGTATCTGGTAAGGTGTCTGGTAATAATGGACTGATCTTCATCTGTTTTGTTATAGACAATATGGAAAAAGGGTCTAAACAATGGTTGTTTGTTGGGGTTTTTTTTGAGGAAAAGAGTCTGTATTTTTTGATATCTGTATAATGTTGTAGCTAGATGTTCTTGCCACTTAGGTTTTCATTATCCACATATTATGTCTATGCAACTTTTCTCAAGCAATTTTTTTGAATAATTGCATCATAAATGCAAATAGTAATACCTCTTTCATTAGAGAATTCATGTCCCTTTTATTATGCTTTGCCTTCAAACAATTGCTTTATGATGCAAATAAATATAGATGATATCTGTCATCTGAAATGCTTTTAACCAGCATTCTGAATATAAAACCGTAGTGCCTTTTGAGGTGAAAATAGATTGTCAGAAAAGCTATATGAAAAATTAATTAAAAAATACGTTGCTTAACCAAATTGTTTTACATGAAAGTTGTGCAAAACATACAGCTAACAGGGGATAACAGAGAGAAAATGTAGCTTTTGTATTGTGAGTGTAATTACTTCGTTTTTAACCCCTGGAAGGAATATGTAAGGTGGGATTCATGTCACTTCATTTCACTGATACCAAGGTTAACCATCTACCTTGTCACCCAATTTCCCTCTATAGCCAGTGGAACAACAAATGGTACCTCTTCAACAACTTTCATTTCCACCCTGCACCCGTCCTCTTCTCAACTTTTGGGTGTCCCTTTTCATTTTTTATCATTTTCTGTTATTTGGTCAGTTTTCACTTTTTCAGTTAGCAGTGGATTTTGCTAACACAGAGCTTAATGGATGTCAGAGATTTCTGTAGGCTGTTACTGCTTCCCTTCTCTTCACAGTAATTTAGTTTTGGGTGTGTATTCATCATTCTAGTGTGCATCCTTTCTCTTCTGCTGTAATGTACATAACTGCTCCAGATAGTTGGAGATTATCTTCTCTGCTTCCAAAAAGGTGAGTGTTGGTGCTTGGTAGGAAGAGAGTTCCTACCGAGCATTTAGGCCACCTGTTGAAACACTGTGTTACCTTAGAAGAGCTAGTTAAACATGAACCCAAACAAGGTAGCTGTGTATTTGATAGCAAGAGCGATTCACTCACAAATAACTTTCTGAATGCTCACAGTCATGGTTTCACTCACTGTTCAAGGCAAATCTCACAGGTCTAATCTTTCTCATGCCCTCTTCCAGTACATGAAAATTACTTTCAAAAGGGCAGTTCTACCAGTTTAAGACTGCTGTGTAGCTGTACAGTGTCAAGTGCTTTGTGATTTGTTTTAATATCTTCGTGGAAAGTATGAATCAAAATAGCATGGGAAAGAGAATTACATTTTCATTTACTAAGTACATCAGTGAATTGAATTTACACGAGACTTTGGAACTCAGCTTACTTTTGCAGAAGCAAACACTGTATAATAGGCATTAAAATTGTTGTTTGCAAAACAGGGACAATGTATCATGTAATGAACCTAAGCCATTTCACTTCCCTTATAAGTCAGTAAATAGATAGTATGTGTAGAGGAGGCATATTTAATGAGAACAAGGGCAAGTGCAGTTCTTTGATGCTGGAATAAATAACTGATTTTTCTTTATTAGAAGATTAATCATCTGGTTTAGACAAGAAAAAAAGATTATTAAAAAGAAAATAAGGTGGTAGTTAAAGACGTTAGTAGGAGCTTTTAGGATGTATGGGTAAGTCAAGGTGTCATTTGTCAGCTGATTGAGGTGAGCTGGGAACGCAGATGGCTTTTGTTCAGTAAAGATTCCAGTGTTTTCACTTCATGTTGTTTCCATGGTTTTTCTTCCCCATCCTTCACTCCAGTGCTTTTGGACTTCAATCACCTGTGTTGTTGCATCCACCTTCCTTTCTTCTTCCTGTGTGTAATCCCTCCATTTCTGTATTTTGGGTTTCCACCTGTGTCACTTCTGCCTTTCTTGTTTCAGTCCTTAAATCATCTGTGGGATAGAGGTCATCCATTGCAGAAGGCTTTTGTGTGAACATGAAAGGTGCTGGGAGGTGAGCAGAAAGTGCTTTCTTTTCTGGGTTTCATTTATTTTCTTCATAACACTCCATCTCTTAACTGACCCTGGGCAGGCAGTGAGGAGGAGCAGCAATGGATGCTCCCTCCTTCCAGCTCTCCTGGATGGTTCAGTCTCACATTTCTCTCCAGTGTGAATGATGCCAATGCTGATAAGAATTGCAGATGTTTAAAAATATCTCAAAGAGCTGAAAATATTTGGAGTGTAGCTTTCTATTTATTCGTAGATGGAAATTCTCTTTTCCTTCGAAATGTTGTGCTTATGGAACATCCCAAACTGGAAGCTCAAAATATTGCTTTATATAGCAACATTTCACTGTGCAGTTTAACCAATCGGGTGAATTCTTTCTATATTAGATTATGTGGGGAGTAATAAATCTGACTGAGGGCAGTGGCATATAAAAACCTTGAGAGGCAGAATAGCCACAGTACATATTTGAAATCTTCTGGTTTGCAGATTTGTGAGGAAACTCCTGGGAAATAAGAGTTAGACTAGACTTTGGTTTATGTTGAAGACATAGTTCTAGAGAATCAGTGAAGCAGTAAGTATTGTAAGAATATTAAGCCTGGGAATTCTGTGTAGCTGTAAAATCAGGTTTCTACGTAAAGGCAAATATGTTGAGAATGATGGATTTTAACTGGATATTATCAGCAGTAGTATTTAAGTTCAGTAAACTTGTGCAGTGAGGATCATTTCTTCTAAAACAGATGTGTTTTATAATTGTCAGTGTATTGGAGGAAATGTTAATTTCAGCTCTTCTGGTCTTGCGTCTGTTTGTGCTTTATCTTTTGTTTCATTGTCCTATTTTTAATTATATTTTTGTACTGATTTATAGTTGTTTATCTTTGTAATATGTGCCGTTATCTTTAACTGGTCTGTTTTAATAATATGCAGTGGATATCTAGTTCTTCAGGTAGCAATTGTCTCTTACATTTTCTTTAGTTGGAGGTGTATAAATGTCACTTCTCTGAAACCACATTCCCCTCTTCCTCATAATGTTTTCTTCTCAAACTTTTAATATTCACTGACAATAGCAAAAATCTTAATGTTGCTGTGCAGGAATCAAACTGTGTTGCTGCTGGAGGTACAGAAGTGTTATCCTAGTTTAATTTTGATCGCAATTTCTATGAAGATGAAAAATGATTAGTGGTGAATGTTTAGTGTAAAATATTGCATAATGAGTTATTACAAGAGGAACACTCAGTGGTTTGTGGCTGCCTTCATACTAATTTTCTTAATTATTATGTCAATTTAAAAAAATACATTTTGGCAACAGCTAGTTTATCTGGTTCCTCTTGAATCCTTTTACACAAAAATCAGGTATTTTAAATCTTCCTTTACTAAAATAACTATGTACTTGACATTGTTTGAACAGATATTTAGAATCTGTCAAGAAGCGTATTATGCTATGGTACTGAATACTTACTGATGTGTACTAGTAGATAAATTGATAGTTTTCAAAGCACAAAGAAGCAAGATAACAGTTGCCTGTTGAACACACAGCTGCATTCTTCTTTTACTGAAGTTACTCTTATATGTGACTATTAAATGCCAACTTTTAGTATTGTATAGTATTAATTAAATAGATACAATTTATTGATGTTTGCATTTTAATGCATATTGCACTGTCTGCATTGAGGTGAAGCAGAAATGTGCTCTGAATATTACTATCAAAAATATCTTCTTTAAATTGCTCATTTCATTAAACAGTCCTAGTAAAAACTGTAAAATACTGAACATAAAATTAAATCAAAGGAAAAAAAATCCAGTCTCAGTCTTGACCAAGTTTCTTGCTTAAATACTATACAAAGTGCTGTAAAAATGGGAAGTCCCTTTGAAGCCTGTGAACACGTTCTGGAAGTTACTGACAGCACTGAAGTATCCCCACAGGTGAAGGTATTATCATATTTTGTTATATTTTATCATATAGATGAAAAGACCGATTTCTCAAAGATTAAGGGAGATTAAGTGCAGGGTTGTCACTTACTGCAGTGCTTATGTGGTTATGGAAGATTATTGTAGAGTGCTTGCTAGAATACAGAGTGAAAATGCAGATAAGGAAAAGAGGGGGGTTCATTCCAGGCTTCCCATCAAACAAGGGCACAGGTAAATGCATTGCACTGTTTGCAGAAGGAGATTTCAGTGAATTCACACTTGTATCAAGCTATAAAAACTACCAAACTCCATTATACAATGGAGCTTCTCCTGGTCCTGTGTTTGATATGTCTGCCTTGCCAAAGAAGTTATGCCAGTGTTGTTGAGTATTGTGGTTACATGATTTGCTGATATGTTTGAAAATTCCATCTGGTCTTTCCTTATCTCAGCTTCACAGAACAGGATACTTTTATCAGAAACCTTACCATTTTCCCCTGTTTTGGGCAGAGTTTTGCAAAACCACAAAGAATTGTACTTGCCTTAGGTTTCAAGTGAGGTTTTACAAGCTCTTTTTCTTTTGTGTCTTCATTGCAGTATTTTGCACTCAGACTACCAGGATGATGAAACTGTACTGACTCTATTAACCACTGGTATCCCCATTCAGAGATGAATCATAGACTTTTACAATATTCTGAGTGGGAATGGACTCACAAAGTAATGTCTCCCATGGTGCTCTGCTTCTATGTTGGTTTTTTTGTTTTTTTGCTTTTTTTGTTGGGTTTTTTTTTTTGTTTGTTTGGGGTTTTTTGGGTTTTTTTTGGTGTTGCTATTTGCGTCTCTTAATGACGCTGGTGCAGTTTTCTGGTTCTCCCTGTAAATGAGATCTTTGACATCATCTGAGATAAAAATAACTTAAAATAAATTGCATCACTATAGTTGACAAAGGGGTGGAATACAGGTCAGTATATGGGTGATGTGGAGTGGGAAGGAGAGGATGGAGCTCTTAGGCTGAGTTTGCTTGGAGGAGCCAACCTGTTGTACAATCAAGTGAAGTTTCACCTTGTCAGGATAGAGAAGAAGATGCCTCTGAAGGCCTCCAGAGGGAGATCCTGTCCACCTCCAGTTGCAGTGCCTCAGGTTTAAAGGGGATTCAGAATAAAGCTTATAGTATAATTAAGATTACCAGTAAATTCCATATCAGCTGCGGCACCTCCATCATTAAAAAAGTCTAAACTTAAATGGATTGATTTTTCATGAAAAAAAAACCTGTTTAAGTTGTAAAGTCTTAATAAAACTTATTTTAGCCTTATGATGCTGAATGTCACTCCTTCTCAGTTCAGATATTCTTATTAAAATTCCATGGCCCTGAACATATGTGAAATGGGGAATATGTTTAGTTTGAGCTCTATGTCGATATCCAGATTGCTATTTAAGGAAATAAACTGTAAAGTAAGGCAAAACAGCTAAAAATAGGACCCACTAACTAACACACTCATCCAAGTGGAACATGTGGAAAACTTCCGTTCAGCATGCTGGAGATGAATTTTACAAAAAAAAAAAAAAAGAAAAAATTATGTTCAACTGGGGATAAACACAGCCTTTTAACAGAGGAGGGGAGCTATGTCACTCTGTTAGTTTAAAGCTAGAAAGCAAACGCGAAAAGGAAGAGGGAGGTTCTTGCAGCCTGTGTGGTGAACTTGTTCTGGCTCAGAAATATTTGGGGGAAAAAATTGGGAAGCAGAAACTAGTCAGAAGGAAGCTGGGATGTTCAGTCAGGGTGTGTCTATATATCATATTTCATGCCATGTCAGCTCAGCGGTGAACTTAAACAGAATATCTCCAGTTGAGTGACTGGAATTTGGGAAATGAATTGGAGATTTCATGGTGCCTTTCAATTGCACCATCAGAGCAAATACTTTAATTCTGGGTTTTATGATTTTTGCACATACTTGTTTTTTTTAATCTCTGGGTTTGTTTTTTTTTTCTCTCCAAGCAAATGTTTTTGTCAAGATAGAACATTTTATGCCCACTCATCTTAAGAAGTATTTTATTGGATTATTAAGTCCAATTAAAAATGATCAGCTAGAGAAGAAAGAATCGCTTTTGAAATGAGATTGGGGAAAAAAAGAGTTATGAGAAAAAAAGTAAATGTATTTTATTGAAAGGGCAGAAAACAAGATGGAATGAGTAAGAGGGAACGTTGTGATCTCCTGTACCAGTGTTGGTTGCTGTAAGTAAGCAAGTTGGGACAGACCCGAGTGCACCAGGATGTAAAAACCAATTATTTGTAGGGCCTGAATTGTGTAGGTAGGGGAATAAAGCCCAATCTTTCTGCTTCATTTACCAGGCACTGAAATTTGTACAAAGTCCTGGTTTAACTGCCATCGCAATCTATCACTTGAGCAAAGATGAGATTAAATTGTCATAAAAATAAGGTAGTATTTTAGCAATGGAGTAGATTCCATTATCTTGAATTCTGTTGTTAATTTAATTCCCAGTTTAATAAGCATAGCTTCTTGTTTTGGGGCTCCTGATAGTGTAATCAGTCTTCATCACTAGGTTTAGTTCTGCTTTTATAAATAAGAACAGTTGCTGCAATACAAGAATCTTAGAATCACAGAATGGTTTGGGTTGGAAGGGACCTTAAAGATCATCCAGTTCCAACCTCCCTGATGGGGACAGGGATACCTTTCATTAGACCAGGCTGCTCAAAGTCCCATCTAACCTGTCCTTGAACACTTCCAGGGATGGGGCATCCACAACTTCTCTGGGCAACCCGTTCTGGTGCCTCACAACCTTCACAGTAAAGAATTTCTTCCTGATATCTAATCTAAACCTATTCTTTTTCAGTCTGACACCATTCCACCTTGTCCTGTTGCTACATGCCCTTGTAAAACAAGTAATTCTCCATCTTTCTTGTAGGCTCCTTTTCAGACACCAGAAGGCTGCACTTAGGTTACCCTGAAGCCTTCTCTCCAGGCTGAACAATTCCAATTCACTCAGCCTTTCCTCACAGAAAAGAGGTGCTCAGCCCTCTGATCATCTTGGTGGTCCTTCTCTGGACTTGCCCCAATGGATTGATGTCCCGCCTGTGTTGGGGACCTCAGAACTGGATGTCGTACAAAAACGAGAACAGTTTTTGCCAACATTTTGAGAACCTGATTCTTTCAGAAAACAAGTTTTGCTGAAGGTTTCATTTATCTATTTTTGTAGGATATTGACCTACTCTTCAGGAGAACAATTTCAGATTGTAGGGGACATAAAACATGGAGAAAAATTTATTCTCTAATTGAGAAAAAATGCAGATTAGATGACTGCTACAGATCAAGTGGATGATGTTTGGGGACTGGAATATTTTATATCATATGAGATTTTTTTTTTTTTTAGATTTAAACCCTGTCCTAACCAGATTACGAAGAAGTGTTTGATATTCATCCAAAGGAGTACAGCTGTGTGCATGGGACCATATATACAGTAACTGTTCCTAAAATTCATATTGTAATGAGGCATTTTATAGTGTATGAAATTCTGATGCATAGAACTGAGCAAGTTGGCTACACTGATCAATAGAAGCAAGAAAGAGAAGTTCCTTGAGAAATAATTGAGAGTGTTTACAATTTGTATTTAAAAAAAGAAGATAAATGAATGCAAGCAAAAAGCAGTAGCTTGTAGGAAATCGGGTCAGTCACCTTGGAGGCAAGGGAGATCTTGCTATTTGTTGTGATTACTCTGGTTTAATAATTATAACTCATGTTAAGCTGATGAGAACAAATCCATTATTATGTTTTGCCGGTTCTGTTGTGAATTTATAGTTCAACTTCAGTAAATAAAGTCCCAGTGCAGTTAGTGGAAACCCTGAGGTAGGAGTCAGATGAAGCCCCTGGACTCTGCTTAACTTTCCTTAGTGTATTATGTAGCTGGATGGAACTCTGCATCAGTGAAATGGTGGTGATAACCCTTCCATCTCCCCACGGGATGGAAGTGCTGCTGAAGTGCATCAGAAGGGATGGTCTATTGAATTGGAGATAAACTGGGACTGCACTCAAATCTCCTGATGGTTTCTTTTTTTTCCCCAAAAAACGTTTATTTATTCTGTTCTTTGACTCATGTACTTCACCTACTGTCTGCAGTAGATGATGTACTTCATGATGAACAGTAAGGGGTCAGCACTTGACATGTAGAGTAAAAAGCCTGTGTTTTCAAGAAAAAGGTAATTTAACAAGGTTGGGGTGGGGAGCGCGATATAAGGATAGAATCTGAGAGCTGAATTTTTTTTGAGTCTAAGTAATAGCTAATGTTCTGATGTTCTTTGTTTTGTAAGCACTTTCGATTTTGACATTTTTCTCATATGTTTTGATAGATTTAAGTATATTTAACAGTTGAATCAAATAATACAATAAAGCAATTGAGTTAGAAATGTAGAGAGGCCAGTGAGTAATTCCTGTAAGTCAAAAAAGGTAGTTTTTTCTTTCCTTCAATTAAGTTTGATACTCACTCTCATAAATTTCTAAGCTATGACCTATGAATTAATTAGTGCTTTTAGGTGCTTTGGAGACAGGAATACCATGTAGTAGCTCTCTTCATTTCCATGCTTGTCAGTATTGAGCAGCAGTGTGAAAAAGACTGGAAGTAAGAGTGGTTAATGTTCTCTGCTGTGAAAACATGTCACATTACAAATTAATATAATAACATTTAACTTATTTATTTATTTACTACCTGGTTCTCTTCAGCCAAACTGCCTTATTTTTGGGATGCAAATTTTGAGACAGAGATATGGCTGAGATTTTGTGTGTGCATATACGTGAATATATTTATATGCATACTAACATATACAGAAATATAAGTGAAATATATATAATAGCTATGCTGGTTTTGGCTGGGATAGAGATTTTTTTGGCATCCAACATGGAGCTTGAAGGGTTGGAGATAACAGATTTGATAGGAGATTGAATTTATAGCTGTTATTGCTGTTTGGCTGCTAATTGGCAGGCCATGGGGCTTGCTTGTCAATTAAAGTCTAGTGCTCGTTAGTGGCTCATTTTTGCAGTGACTGTCATGTTTTAACCTCAAGGAGCAACCGAGCACTGTGCAGCTCACTCCTCTCTGGTGGGATGGGGAAGAGAATTGGAAGGCTATAAGTGAGAAAACTCTTGGTTTGAAACAAAGACAGTTTAATAGGAATAGGTGCACATAAGCAAAACAGGACCAAGCATTCATTCACCACCTCCCACGGGCAGGCAGATGTTGAGCCATCCACAGGACAGCAGGGCTCCACCATGCATAATGATCACTTAACACCACCATTCCCAATGTCCGCCCCTTCCTCCTCTGTGCCCCAGCTCTCCATGCTGAGCATGACAGCAGATGTTACGGATAACCCTGTGGTCAGCTGTCTGGGCTGTGTCCCCTCCCGAGACCTGGTGCACCACCACTTGCTGAGGGAGTGGGATGAGAGGCAGAAAAGGCCTTTATGTGTGTCAGCGCTGCTCAGCAGCAACAAAAACACCCTTGTGTTAACACTGTTTTCAGCACAAAACTAAACCTTAGCGCCATACCAGCTACTGTGAGGAACATTAACTTTATCCCAGTGCAAACCACCACATTAGTTTTTATATATATTTGTTTCTTCTTGAGATTTTGTTAATATTATGTACGTATATGGCTATTTTTAGACACATACAAACTGTACACAGACACACACAGAGACACGTGTGTACATATATCTGTGCACACTAAATGTGTGTATTAGGCATGCATGGAAATCTTTAGGGAGTTTATTGATTTTAGGGGGTTTTGACATGTTTTCCACCAGAGGAGCATGTGGGGTTTTGTTTTATGTTTTCTCCACTGTTCTCTTTCACCCCAAAATTCATTGAGCTGAATCAACATGTGGTTGCATCCCTGCTTTATCTCAAAGAGCGGAAAATTTTCTGGACCTTAATGTTGCTTAGAAAGGCCGTGTCTTCATTACGGTTTTTAAACAGATTTGTAATTGGTGGATAGGGTTGACTGCTTTCTGTCAATATTCTGTGAGTCACTACAGCTGAAAGTTGACAGCATCTTCTGGATCACGCTTGTTTTCTAATTATCCATTTCCAGCATCTTGTCTTTAATTTAATTAACTTTTTGTGTGTGGGGGGTGTGTGTGTGGTTAATACTGATTTATTAGTGGTGTAATTGTCCCCTTAGTTTCTGAATTTTCCTTGTGGATGCATATATCTCATACATAAGAATCTCCTTAGATCCTCCTCAGTAATAACCCATTTTCTGTCTGTTTTGAGGGTTGCATACTAGTTACATATGTTAATATGAGAACTGATGGCCAACTTTTCCTGAGAGTCTGGGAGGAAAGAGTAGACAGGATCGGGGCTTCAAATGGTCTTACAGCATTGACTGGGATCCTGTCACTTCACTGTAAGTAAATATTGAAACAATTAAAGAGGACCTGAGGGCAGATGCCTTTTCTTAAACAACCTACACAAGATTCAGTGATGGAGTCAGTTAAGTAGGATAATCAGACTGATAAAAAAACTTTTCTTTTTCATGTATCAACTTGACTGGTAATCTCAAATAATTTAAAAGCATATGATTTTAAAACTTTAAGTCTTTAATGCAGTATTTTTGTGAGGTTGTTAGTGCAATGTTCCATCATAATCCATCTTAATCCTTATAGTTTAGCATTGTGCCTGCTTTCCATCTAAAATACATTTACTTGCAGCCCACAATCCTTTCCAAAACTGATTATGTGCCAAGTTAAAAGATATGAAAACCTTTGTCTTAATCTCTGGCTCAGATTTAAAGTTAAATTTGTTGTGCAGTATATTCTGGGTGGTATGAGAAAATAACTGGTGGTGTACGTATAGTCTACTGAATGATATTGCTTAATCTACGTCATAATCTACCTTGACAATTATTAGATTAAAAAACCCTTTAAAAACATGATTTTAAAAAATAACCTTCAAAAACTTGGTTTTATCTTTGCCTGCTTTTGTTTGCTTTTTGCAGTGCTCAACTAAGAATTACAAAGCAGTATATAAATATTTAGTGTTAGTTGGAGATAATTCACTTAGTTTTTGCAAGTTTGCATGTAAATTTCCATATTTAATCTAAATTTCTGCTGAAACGCTAATGGAATGTTATCATTCTCTGTTTAACTTGATAGGGAGATTTTATGCAGAGACTGCAGTTAAGGCACGTTTATCTTAGGTAAGAAAGAAGTGTGCCTTTAATAGCCATAAATTTTCGAATTACATAGTCTCAAAATGTTTTTCACTTCAATTGAAATGTGTTGCTGAAATGTAGATTAAGACTTTCAGTCAGTAAAATAAAACCTTTTATATTTCCCTTCTTTAGTAGCTACCACATCTGTGCTGGTTTTAAAACTAAGTGGTGATGTGAGTGGTATTGAATATTAAACATTAAAGCTCCACCCTCTTCCTTTGTAACCATAACAAGATCTTAAAGTGAAAGTGAGTTGTTTTCCCTCTTTCTCAGTCCCCCATCTCAAACGTGTTTTTTTAAACGTAGGGCTGTGTTGCCAGACGCCCATGGTCTTTGTGATTGAAACGAGTTGATAAGCAGCCCAGTTATTTGTTGCCTGGAGAAGGCTCAGGTTAACATTTTCAATAATAAGTGAATTTTTTTTTATATCTACCATTTTCCCTGGAAGTACTGGAATTTACCATCTCCGTTTCTTAATTTGTAGGATTTGTAGGTAATTAACATTTCTGTTAAAAGTAAAATTAGACAAGTGAGTTAGGAAGTGAATCAGACAGGAAAATGTTAGCCATAAATCTCCTGGTATGTGAATTTTCAGCTGATCACCAGATAGCATTAGAGTAACTTCATGAAGTTACAAAACTGTGTTTGGCTACCAAAGTTTAATAAATGATCTATTTCTCTGTGGTCTTCTGTATTAATTTCATGTCTTCTCTCTTGCATTTGTGTGTGTACAGCAACAGATACTTTTACCTAACAACAGGTAGCATCTGGAAGAGTTATCCTTGTAATACTAATGTTACTTTTTTTTTCCCAAGGAAAAAAATGCGCATTTAAATGGCTAGAATAAATATTCAAACAGACTTATTTTTAACATTAATTTCTGCTCAGTGATGCTCAGTGATTATTCCACATATCATTCCTTTGATCTGCATGTTTTTTTAATGTCCGACTGATGTTTGGGTAGGAAAGCTGCTTGTAAATACAGAATGACATAAAAATGTAAATTCCCAGATGTCAGAAAAAACTATTTTTAAAACTCTGCTTTAATGTTTCAGTGATTTACTTTGAGGAACAAGCACTTCATTTTAAAACATCCTGCTGGATGCGACTTTTACCAAGTGAGCTGGACTGAGATTTTTTTTTTAATGTGCGTCTCTTCATTGCTCTTGTGTGCTGCATGTCCAGATATCTTCTCTTTTGAGCATACAACCATATTTCCATCTTGTGAGGGTATGTGAAGGCTGACAGATTACTTAAACCTGCCTGCAGTGATCTGAAGCATAAGATTAAAGGTTGGCTGTCCCCAACACAAGGAGTATTTCACATTCTTGACTTCATTAGACATATGACTGTAAATTTTGAAAAGAGTTTAAAATGGCATTGCTTTAAATAGTCAAATCATCAGCTCCTTTGCTTGGCCAATGTAATATTCCAAATGATGAGAAAGTGAAAGAAATTAGAGAATACATTTTAAGCCACTGACCAAGTTAATCTTAGATATCCAACTCCAGAATTTTTAAGATTTTTATGGAAGATACTTATTTCTTGAAAATAATTCAGATATATATGCTTTAGCAGTTACATAAAATATAAAACAACATGAAATAATTTTTTCTCCAGGGAGGTCTAATTTAATTCTGTTAATTCTGTGTATATGTTTTGTGGGTGACCACCATATTCTCCCCTTTATGTTCTTGCTGTATTTAACCATCAAATGTGTGAATTGGCATAGCTGCTCCCTTCTGAGTCTAAAGACTTCAGATAAAGGAGCAACTTAGTTGTTGCTAGCAATCTGTTGAGGTCTGACCACTAAGATACCACTAAGATTTTTAGCTACTTCAGTCCCAGTCTTAATTTACTTTATTAAAGAAGCAGAATGTGAGAAATAAGTGGTTTGAGTCTGATCTTTCCTATGGATGGTTTTCCTTATTCCTCTCCAAAGGGAGAAAGTAGCAGGCAATCTGGAAACAAAGGAGAGATTAACATAGTGTTATACATGTATAATGTACATGCAAAATTCTCAGAAGTATGAAATATAATGATGAATACAGACAGCGGATAGTAATAAGTAAAGCCTAAGCATTTTTATCTATTTATCACACTTTTGCAGTGACTCTAATCCATGCATTCGGTGCACCGTCAATCTCTTTGGCAATCTGTATGCAGCCAGTATTCTGCAAAAGCAAGTCATCTGCTTGGATTTTCACTGTCAGGACTGGCTTCATTTGCCATTATCAAAATAAATCCTGAAGTTTGCCTTAGCCAAACCTCTGGATCTACATTTTGCATTTATAGATAGTTCTTGTGTTCATTAGTTGGGATAGGGGTGGTGGTGCTTTGTGTATTGATTGTTTTTTGTTTGTTTTATTTTATTTAAGTAAGATATGGTGTTTTGCATGCAGAGAATCCAACTGATGTTTGGTAAGCATGAATATATCAGATGGTGGAAAATAAGTATTGGAGTTTGTAACTCAGAATTGGCAAAGAAAAGCAAACAGAAAAAAAAAAAGGCAAAGCAGAAATTAATCTAGACCAGCAAAATTGACAGTCACTGGTAGTATTCATCTTTCCTAATATTGATCTAGTCACTTCTACTTTAAAATCAGTGGAGAGAAATGGGCATCATTAGTGTGATGTCTGGCCTGGTTTAGGCACTTCAGGATAAAGCACATGAAATCCTAGAAAAACCTTTATCCCCTTTCTACCCGGGCAGGTTAGGGGGAGTGGTTGGGGCAGATCCCACAGTGCTGCCTGCTTCCTGCATCAGCTTTTGCAAGAGTAACAAAAGGGTATCAAGTGAAACGCCTTGTTCACAGTGTGCAAGTGCAAGGTCCTGCACCTGGGTCGGGACAGCCCAGATATGACTACAGACTGTGAGAAGTCATTGAGAGCAGCCCTGCAGAGAAGGACTTTGGGATTGTTGTGGATGAGAGGCTGGACATGAGCCAACAGTGTGCACCTGTGGCCCAGAGGGCCAACTGCATCCTGGGCTGCATGGAAAGAGGAGTGGCCAGCAGGCTGAGGGAGGCGATTCTCTCCCTCTACTTTTGCCCTCATGAGACCCCACCTGGAGTACTGCACCCAGGTCTGAGGTCCTCAACACAAAGTCATGGACCTGTTGGAATGGGTCCAGAGGAATGCCATGAAGATGATCAGAGGGACGGAGCACCGCTCCTTTAAGACAGGCTGCTCAGCATGGAGAAGAGAAGGCTCCAGAAAGCCTTATTGTGCCCTTCCACTACGTTAAGGAGGCTTATAAAAAGGAGAGAAGGGAGATTTTATACAGGCAGAGAGTGACAGGACAAGGAGCAGTGTTTTTGAAATGAAAGAGGGCAGGTTTAGATTAGATGTTAGAAGGAAATTCTTTACTCAGCAGATGGTTAAGCACTAGCACAGGTTGCCCAGTGAAGTTGTGGATGCCCCACCCTTGGACGTGTTCAAGGAGAGGTTGGATGGGGCTTGGGAGCAGCCTCGTCTGGTGGAAGCTGTCCCTGCCCATGCTAAGGGAATTTGGAGCTAAATGGTCTTTAAAGTCCCTTCCAACCATTCTATGATTCTACCAGTTTTACCATATTGCCTCAAGTCAGGCCTGGGCTACAATGACAGGTAGGACTCTGAATTATAAAGGAAGCAGCCTAACAACTCACAAAATGGAACTCATTAGAAGGTGAAAAAGTTTTACAGCTTTCAATAATAGGGAGAAGTCTTATGAAGTGACAACAGAAGGTGAAATAACATTTCCAACTTGATCGTGTTAGTAGAGGTCATCTCATCCTTCCAAAAGAGGATCCAGCTGTACTCCTCAGTACATGTTGAAAGCACAGTTAAACATCAGCTTATTTATTTATTTATTTATTTATTTATTTATTTGTGTATAAGCTAGAGAAAGAGCCTGTGCCTCTTTTGTGACCTCATAATTTATTGCCTAAATTATTTCTGTGCATGAGGTGAAGAATGAGAAGTGATTTCCTCTTGCATATTTTTGGGTAGCTTTTCTTTCCCATACCACTGGGAAATATTTGAGAGGGATGATGGACATAGCAGTCCCCTTTTTTGTCCCCACCATTAGCATGTAGACCACTAATCACCATAGGGGGAACAGGTGTATAGCAGTTCCCCACATCCACGTCGTGTCTGTGTCCAGCTATGTCACTTCTGTGTTCTGCAGTTCCTTCTACATAGAATCATAGAATGGTTTGGGTTGGAATGGACCTTAAAAGGATCATCTAGTTCCAGCCCCACTGTTATAGGCTGGGACACTTTCCACTAGATCATATTGCTCAAAGCTGCATCCAGCCTGGTCTTGAATACTTCCAGGAATCAACAGCTTCTTTGGGCAACCTATTCCAGTGCCTCACTACCTTCATAGTAAAGAATTTCTTCCTGTTGTCTAATCTAAACCTACTGTCTTTCAGTTTAAAGCCATTACCCTTTGTACTATTCAGTTGTATATTTGACATCCCCAAGTTATTTTAGGAATAGGTGAGAACTTGATTGCAGTTCTCGAAAGACGTTAATAGACCAAGTTGTAGCTGTATCAGAGACCTGCTTCTGTCTGTGCTTAGCAAAATAAATTTAATTCTAGTAGCTAATACAACACTGGAGGAAAGTGCTTGAATTTCGAGAGGAGTTTTTGGGCTCAAGATGTGCATTTTGTCCTCATCCCAAGAGAAGACTACGTGTGCAGAGGAAGGCACCCTGTTGAGTCATTAGCAACACGGTGCTGTCTGTTTTAGAACAGTCTAATGGTATATTGACATTTCACAGCAATGAATTCCCTACAACTCAGAGCCAAATCAAAGCTGTTGAATACATTTAAATAATTAAAGTTTTAAAGAAAGATGCCTCTGTGTGGATGTTTTGTAATGCTAAGAAGATGGTTTGACAAGATTACTGAAAAGTCAGTCAGTCTTGCAGCTTTGAAACAACTAATTATCATCCCATGTACTCTGCATTTTCTGGTGAAGAAATGGTGTTGCTTTGTCACTGGGTTTAATACTTTGGGCACCAGAACAAGGAGATTTCATTGTCATGTTACATAAAGTTTGGAGACTTTGTGTGTCACACCTCCCTGCCTTCCCCCTGTCTTCCCTGCCCTCCCTCACCCCCACCATATGAAGCTGTTTGAAGCTGCATTGTGGAGTATTTTCAATAGAAACCTTCACGGAGATTTCTTCGTGCACTTTACTTTGTGGTTCAACACTTGAAGTGAAAATTTTGGTGGTTTTCTGTGGCAATGGGTGCACTTTTACTATCTACCAATTCATGCCTGGTTCCCTCTGCTTTCCCCACCTTATCTTTGGGAAAAAAACCCCAAAACCAGCCCTATGCAAGAAGTGATACAGACTCGTGTAGCTTTATTATAATGCACATAGTTGTAGTCCAGAAAGAATATGTCAAAGGAAGAAAATGAGGTCAGCATTGCACAGATGTGGAAGTGTTGTTTCACTGAGGTGAATTTGGGATTTGCACATTATCTGGCCCATGGCTACTGCTGCTGTCTGATGAACTACACCTTTAATTATTTTTTAAGGGCACCAAGAGTCTGTGGTTGATTTCCTTTTATTCTAAACTAGGTTACCTAATACTTTTCATTATAAACGTGTTTGTACCTCTGTTTTTTTAAAGGACATTCTATTAAGTCTATTATTTACTGCGGGTCTTTGGAAATCATTAGAGAACTGCAAAGCCAAAAAAAGGTGCTTCTTCTTTGTTCCTTGAAATCTTAGAGAGGTTTTTTTTTTTAGCTCAGTTACAAAAGATTGAAAACAGATACTTGTTTTCTCTTGTTGCTTTTATTGTCTGCGCAATTTTGGCAGCTTGTCAAAACACTGCCTGAGCACAAATATTCTTATCAAAATCTGGTCCCACACTTTGTGTCAGCAGCGCAGGGTGCTTTAGTGTGAAGGAAGGAGGAAATGGTACCACTTGGAAGAAGAATCTTCAAGAAGGGCAGGGTTTTTTTTTATTATATAATATATGTTTAACAGATAGGCAGAGCTCAAGAAATTTGGTAAGGGTGAGGGCAAGATGCTGGGGCCATAGTCTAAAGGTGCAATTTCTCACCTGATAGATCACCCTGCATGTAGAGAATGAAGCCACAGATTATGAGGACAGGAAGGTTGTTCTTACAAATTAGATGGGTGATACACAGAAGAGGCTGTACATAAGTCTTACTTCCTCTTTAAAGGATTAGTTAAAGCAATTTTAGGATGAATGGCCACTCAAGCTGCAAGTTGTCCTCTTTTTGGATGCCATTTATGGCAGAATTGGACTCTTATCACTTCTGCAGTACAGGGAAACGTAACATGGTAACTCCATTTGTAACCTACAGGAACGGCTAGTCTGTGAATTTGTGACTGGAGATGGGTTCTGAAGGTCTGTCCTCAGCTCCATCAGTGATTTATTGTCCTGACTTGGGAAAGGTAGCATTTTCTTATTCCATAGGGCAGGTAAGAAGATAACATGCAGTGATGCTTGAATGATGGATTGTGAGAAGTGTCTTATTAAAAGGAAATCAACAGTTCTGAAGCCAGCTGGGTAGCGTAGCATCCCCAAATTATCAGCATAAGAATAAATACCTGATTTTATTGCTCTTTGAACATTTTATATCCTGCTCACTGTCTCATCTGCCTGGAGTAGTGCTTCAGTGCGAAGAAATAGTGTATCATTTTGTAATTGCAGATCTGTAAAATTATTTTTGTGATGTATGAAGCTACATGATTGCTCAGCCAAACTATTCTGGTTTTAGTTAGTTTCTTAGTGCTTGATTTTGTCACTTGAAAAATTGTTCAATGAATGTGATGTGGTAATATCTTTGAAATAAAGACAGAGCCGGTATAAATATTTGTTTCTTTGTTCCTCTCTTTTCCCTTATAATTGTAAAATGCTTATCATGCTCCAAATAGTAGCATTTGTGTTGCTAATGCTGATTGTATAATTAGGGCTTTTAATTTTCTGTAAGAAAAGTGAGAGTGGGTTTTATTTTGTTTTTGTAGTTGTGTGTAAATAGTAAAGTGCTACAGCATGTAATTAGATGTCTCTGCTGGCCTGTCCTTATTTCAGGAGATAACTTCTCTGTTTGGTTGAGGTGTTTTATTGTCTGGATAAAGTGGATATTTTGCAGCTTTGAAAGGGATCGTATCAAACTTTCTCTCAGGCTTCTTTCAGCTAAAGCTTTTTACCAGAATTTCTAGTAATAATTTTAGTTGGAAAAAATTCTATTTATAGCTCAGCTCTCTCTATTCACATGTTTTGGGGTTTTTCGTTTTATTCCTAGAGAGCTTTAGGAATTAAAGGAAAGTCCATTTACCAAAGTCTTCCTTATACAGACTTTTTATCTCCTGTTTATTCTGCAAAGAACACATTACCTGTTTCGAGGCAGCAGCTTCCAGCTATAAAGTCATGGCCTCCCCACTCTGTTTTTCTAGAGAATCTGGCTGGAATTCAGGATTTCCCAGAGTGTGCCCTGTATTGTAGGATTGATCCTGCTCTTCTCTATATCTAGTTGGTTCTTAGAAAATAAGTCTTTTGCTTAGCAAAAGAAAAGAAAATGGCTGTGGAAAAAATGATAAATGAACTCATGCTTTGCTTTAATTACTTTCTGCTCTTCCAGTGAAATCTCAGTGCCTGGGACATTGTACTGTGAAGAATTGTTTTTCAAGACAGTTCTCCAAGGTGTACATGGATATCTAAACCTGTTTGGCTGCTGAACCACCATTTATTGTTTGACTGGACTACATTTGCTTATAAACCTCTCGGATGTTGGTAACTTATTATGTAATAAGAATAATCCCAAAGATGCAGAAGGGGGACAATATTGTCTTCATGTCTCTTTATTTCCTCAGTGAATTTTCTGTCCTTTTTTTCATTTTATTGTGAAGATAAGTAAATTTTAATCTGATTTAAAGTAGAATTTGATTCTTTACATGTGCCCTGGCCCATGGCACCTTAACTGAACATTGGAAGACTTCTTCATTAAGAGAAAGTGAGAGAGCAATTAATATCTTTCTCTTTAATGGTTTTCATGTAATGATTTCTCATCTGTGCAGTGTTCAAATTCCTTCAGTTCTCTTGACTGAGTTAGATCTTTCTTTCAGTGAAAATTTGGGCACTGAAGGGCAGTTGACAAACTACAGAATGTGGATGTGGGAAAGGAAATTAAAAATTGATTAGAAAATTTTTAAATCTTGTGGTTTGGTAACCAAAGGAACTGGTTCTTTAGAACTGAACTTCTGATAACATCATTAAGCCACAGAAAAAAAGTGTATTAAAGAAATATGTTTTGGACTAGGGTGATGTCTTAGAGCTTACTTTTGTTTAGTGATATTGTACATTTTCCTCTTTTTCTTAAACACTTGACCCCTTGTGCAAAAGGATGAATCAGCAAAATTTAAATAACTGTAACCTATTGGGTGGACTTTATTCAAATTTGTCAGCTCTCTTAGAAAAAATTGGTTGGTTTTATGACCAAAGAGATCAGCAAGATGTGCTGAAATTCTTGTGGTGTGTAACATGACCCATGGTATAGGCTTCAGACTTCTTTAGATATCAGTTACAAGTGTTAAATTGGATATACATACATATGAAACTTGAAGCAGTAACCTAAAGCACAACTTTTCAAAGATTGGCAAAATGGCAGGACCAGACATTACAGGCAGAGTAGCACTACTTTTAACTCTTGAGTAACTACTTGAAATATCATTCATTTTAAAATCTGCTATATTGTGGTTTGGGTTATCATCTGTAAATAGGAGAGGACCCAAGAAAAATAGTTTAAATTACAGGTGATGTACCACATTTTGTCAATGTAGCACAATAACTCTGTCTCTTAGCAATCAACTGTAATAGGAGGTGAATGGGATCATGCCAGCTCTTCAGTTCCTTCTTTTATAACTTAACATCCTTAAATTCTTTTGCAATCTCTGCAGGCACAGCTTACAATTTGTGTTCTTGGGCAAATCTGTAGAATGGTACACCCTATAATGTATTTTGCTTATACTTGCTATTGACATTTCAATATTTAATTGAAAAGTCTGTTCAGATGCCTGCTGATACTGGCTATATTGTGAGAGCACATTTTTCAATTATGACCTTCAAATTCTTAGAGTTTATAAGTAACCCATATTACTTTTCTATAACGTCACGTTTCCATTTATATTTTCTCCAAGTAACGTTTCCCAGCCACTTTTACAACCATGCAGGACTGACTTCATGTCTTGTGATGAGAATGTCACAAGAGATTGTCAAAAAGTTTCAGACCATGTTGCTTTTCTGTACAACAGGTTTGTTACTCTATTGTACTTTCCTCTATTTCCCATGGAAAAATAATTTGACTTTATTCTTTGTCTCTTCCTTTAAACTCTTCTTAAGGACTGGTGTAATGTTTTTCTCCTTGGTTTTCAGGGGTGTATTTCTCTGACTTCTCAAAGCTTATTGCTGATGTTCTGACATAGATTGTGTCAGACTGCAACCAAACATAAGAACTGATGACTTTTTCCACTTGTTTTTGAGAAGGTGAGCGAAGGAGTTTGAAATCTATACCTGAGCAGCCACTGCTTGCCAGCTTTAATTTTCCCTCCTCCCCCTTCTCCAGCAAGAGAAATATTAATATTCCTGGAGCAAAATAAGATCTACAGGGCTTTTTTTCCTTCATTGCAGGTTTTTTAAAAATCATGTATTAATTTTGTTTTAATGACTTTCTGCAGATAGGAAAAAAAAATGAAACAGTGGAAAAGCTTTCCATTTGAAGCAGTCTTGGTTAGAATTAGATTAAATGATGAAATGATTGTTGTTTAGTAGTCAAACAATTTCAGGAATAAATGTCATGTTGCAAAAAATAACCTCTTTAGTGTCCTTTGGTTATGTTAAGGTTATAAGCTCATTTGCCTATGTCTCTGTAGTCTGCAAATCAGTGTCAGCAGAGATAGCAAGTACAGGCCATAATTACTGGTTCGTGGCAGGATGTTGAGTGTGAAAATAACTGGGTGTCATTAAAGAGGTTAGATTAACTGTTAGAGCTGTCAAGATATAATTGCTTATGAACCACTTTCTTTAACAATGAACATTGTGTTACTTGAGGCTGTTTCTTCTTAGCGTAGTCTATGTCTGGCTACAGAACTGGTTTTAATTAGAGCTTGAAACAGCTGAGAATTAAGTGCTCATTTATTTTTAGCCAGGAAAAATATTAACTAAACCAGATTTTTCTTAAGAATTATATTAATAAAGGGCAATGTCAGACAAATATTTGAAAATGGAGATACCAGTAGCTTAATTGAGTCTGAAACAAAGGACTTCAAGCCCTTAGTGCATATATAGAATGTCTTTTAATTGATTTCACCTTGATTGTGCTGAACACTGAGATTATCACACTTTAACATTATTTTCTTGATTGCATCAGTGTGTGGACTCTCAATAGGCCTTTTCAGTTGTCTGCTCTTGCAGGTGAAGTTCCTGGTAATAAAGTGTAAGCCTCACATTGTCATAGCTGCCTTACAAGGTGCGGGTTTGGGGATGAAGGTTTTGTATATCAGGACTGCTGGCAGATGCTAACAAAATTCTGAGATTTTGAAGTTGTGACAAATGACATATATGAAGTATATATGTGTGTACTTGCTGCACTTCATAGGGAGTTGATTTCTTCAGAGAGTTCAGTCACTGTTATGGCTCTCCTTGGGCATCCAGAATCTGTGGAGGTTTTTTGCTGATGTTATCCTAGTGCCATTGTATCAAAACTACTCGTGCAATGGGAGCGAATCCCCAAAAGTATGGAAAAGCCCTTCCCATAACAAGAGTGGTGGCCAGAAGGTGACTCACAACATAGAGGTGATCCCTGTCCAGCTGGGTGCTACATGACATGTTCTGGAAGGTTATGTTATGCCTGTTTCCTAGACCTGGGATGACTACACCTGGTCTACAACACCAAAACTTCACAGCCCCATCCTATTTTGTGTTTAGCACTAATGTGGTGGGTATCCAATCCTTGAAATGTTTCATGTGACAGTCTGGAGTACGTAAGAAGTGTGGTGATGTCCAGTCCTCACCTCATGGTCCAAATACCAATAAACCTTGTGTTTTGATAAAAATGTCACTCCTTCTTGAGTTGATTGATTTTTATATGACTCCTTACAGATTGGTCAGTTCATGGTAAACATTCTTACATGTTACTTGCAAAAATGTTTCATTCTATGGAATTTATCTATTTTTTTGCAACGTAGCTCTACTTTCCAATGTATTTTGAAGAGTATTGGTAAAGGCTTTAAAGAGCAAATATCAGTTTTGGACTTATCCCTTTTTTATTCAGTCTTTGAATCACTGGTGAATCCAGTAACATCTTACAAAAATTTGCTTGGATACCGTTAGGATGGGTTCTCAGGTCTGAAATACTCCATGGCCTGGTTTTACCTTTTCCTTTCTCACTCTGATTATCTCTTCATTTCCTGGTGTGTAGACTGTACTTTCCATAGCTATGTGTCATGGAGAAGTTAGGTAGGTTTTGAATCAGTTTTAGGAGAAATGTAGAGCCTTATAGGGGTTTGGTTTGAGTTGGAAGGGACTTTATAAACATCATCTAGTCCAACTGCTCTGCAATGAGCAGGGACATCTCACTAGACCAGTTTGCTAAAAGCCTCACTCAATCTGACCTTGAGCACTTCAAGGGATGGGGCATGCACAACTTCTCTGGGCAACCTGTGGCAGTGTCTCATCACTCTCATTGTAAAAAATTTCTTCCTTACCTCTACCTCGTAGTTTAAAACCATTTCCCCTTGTCCCATAATTTTTTTTCAATACAACTTCATTAAAACCCAATCTGACCCCCAACTTGTCTTGCTTTTGTGCTCAAAGAGAAAAAAAACAAAATCAAACGAACAAAACAAGAATTTGGTTCATTTCAGTATATTTCATCTTAGTAAAAAATACCATTATGAACAGAATGTATGTGTTTTAAACTGGTACACATCCTTAGCTAGATCCAAATTAGGGTTTACTCTGCACTTAAAATGAAACTCCACCTTTAAAAAATTTCAATACATACTCAAGACATCACTGTAGCATATGTTGGCTGGTGGGAGAAGAACCTAGAGTGGGTGAAAAGCCATCAGGGCTGAAAAATTGCCAGAAGTTCATCTCCTCAGTGCTGACTTTCAACAGGCTGCTGCAAGTCCTAATTGAAGTTGTGCCCTGAGAACCAGAGCGTCAGGGGACTGGTGGAAAACATGCAGTTCACCAGTAGATGCTGGTTTGGAGTTCTTATGCTATTTGTGAGTCGGTGGTCCTGAAAATGTGAGATGACTTTTACAGATACAAGAAACACTTCCCCAGAAATCTGAATGTGCCTTGGAAATACAGGAACAGGCTGTCAGTGCTTTGAGGCAGATGGGGAGCATACAACTTTTCACCTTAATGTGTCTAAATTACTTTCTGTGTGCTTCTGATGAATAGGTGACTAGGCTAATGTTGATCAGTGGAAATTCAGAGGTACTGTATTGAGGAAGTCTGGGTTGTTATCAAAGGATACTTTTTTCCTGGTCACAAGCTGGAGTACTATACAGAAAGTTAGTTATTAAAGTTGAGCTTTCCAATTCTTTTGGCTCCATCATCTTGTCTTTTCCTGGGAAAGAATATCAAGGTGAAATTTTTGAATGGTTTATATTTTCCTTGTAGTGACAGAATTATGCTTCTGTAGCCTTTTTGGGAGGACACATGGGTGGCAGAAAGGTGTTGCAGCTTAGCTGTGGAATTAGAATGGAATGTACATTTGCAAAATGGAAAGGCAAACTGAGGTATTTGATGGCCACACTAATATCTGCCTTTCCCTGTATGCTTTCTGGGCTTTTTTGTTTTGTTTTGCTAAGATTTTTCTGAGAGCAAGGAATCCAAGCCTGTGGATATTGGGAGACATGAGTTCTGTAATGAGCCATTTAATGAACATTTTGAGCAGCAGAAGGGACTCTTCCTGAGGGTAACATGCCAAGAAACACTTCGCTTTGCTTGTGTGTGAAGCCTTTTTGGCAACACTGCCTGTGCTGGTGTGTGCATCGGGAATTTTATAAAGCTTTATGTGAGATTTACACAGGTCTTCAGAACTGCTCCGGCTTGGGTCCCTTCCACAGGAAACAGTCCTTCAGGCAGAGAGGGCTCCAGCACAGGTCTCCCATGTGGTCACAAGTCCTGCTAACAAACCTGTTCCAGCATGGATTTCTCTCTTCAAGGGGCCGCAGGTCCTGCCAGGAGCCTGCTCCAGTGTGGGCTTCCCACTGGATCACAGCCTCCTTCAGGCATCCACCTGCTTTGACATGGGGTCCTTTAAGGACTGCATGTGGATATCTGCTCCATCATGGACCTCTATGGGCTGTAGGGGCACAGCTGCCTCACCATGGTCTTCAACATGGACTGCAGGGGAATTTCTGCTCCGGCACCTGGAGCATCTCTGCTCTCTCCCGCTTCATTGTTGGTTAAAACTTTGTTGTAATAATTCCAAGGTCATGGGTTCAATCCCTTATGTGGGCCATTGACTTAAGAGTTGGACTCGATGATCCTTGTGGGTCCCTTCCAACTCAGAATAGTCTGTGATTCTGTGACCTGGGTGTGTCTGCAGGACTGTTTCTCCAACGTATTCTCATTCCTCTCTTCTACATGCTGTTTTGCCACACTTTTTTCCTAATTTTTTCTTAAATCTGTTATCCCAAAGGATAACCACCATGGCTGATGGGCTCAGCTTTGGCCAGTGGCAGATCTGTCTTAGAGACAGCTGGCATTGGCTCTGACAGGCAAGGGGAAACTTCTGGCAGCTTCTCAGAGAGACCACCCCTGTAGCCACCCACTAACAAAACCTTGTCATACCAACCCAATGGGTTTGTTTAATGTACTAATTTAGTGCCTGCTGAGATCCATAATGGCAGAGTTTTTCTATGAAAGGAAAAAGCATTACAGCTTTGCAGAAATGGATCAAGGGAGGAAAGGCAATGTCTTACTGCCCACAGCTGTAGAAGACAACTTGTTTGGAGAGCAAAAAGCGACACATCTAGTACCTTAGAAGTACTGGAAGACTGAAGACTGCAACAATACATGTAAAATGTGTGACAGTGATTAGCCATGTAATCTTTTTATCATCTAGCCAAGCTCCTCCATTTCCAAAAATCATGTTTGTGAGAATCATCAATTCTTCTGTCTCTCCTTTATTTGTCTCTCCTTATCTGTTCTTTAGTCTTTCCTTTGGAAACCTGTCCCTTCAAAGTTTCTCTCCTTCCCTGGAGATCCTGAGAATTCTTCACAGATGGCTTTCCCCAATATTAAGGAACTGCCAGCAGCTGTACAGAAAACAAAAAGAGTTGGAAACTGATTCTACTTGCACTCACCTGTCTTACAACAACAGAAATGCTGGCTCTCAGAAAAATGTCTGACATCATGTCTTAGAGTTGGTTTTGTAAAAAACTGGAATCTGGATCCTGCTGCATTACTCTGGTGAAGCTTAAGAAGCATGCTTGGCTAGATATGTGAACTTTATGAATGGCTTCCCTCACGGGCTCATCCCTTGATATTGTGTTGTATCATTCAGCATTTGCATGTAGATTCATGGATTTGTCTTTTCTTTTTTTTGATGATAAGATCCAATAATTTTGTTGTTGTTCTTGTCACTGATGTGGAATTTCCCAGAAAATGCACTGGTTGAACAGAGAGATGTTTTTACAGTAAATAGTCTCATAGACACTGCAGCCCCAAAGAGCTATATCGGAAACTGGAATGTTATCTTCTAGCTTTTTGCGTACATTTCTCAAAAAACAAGCATTTTTTAGACTGTGTTTAGGGACAGAGGTTTCAAAAAGTCCTAGAGATGGGCAAGCCTGTTATCAAAGAGTGTAAAGTACCATTTAGAGATCTATACCTTTGTCTGGGGAGCCTTGAGGTAAAAAAAAAAGTTGAAAACCACTAACACGAAGCTGCATTTGAGTACTGTATCCTACACAGTGATCTGGAAATTTATCATCAAAGTGGGACAGAGTACAGATGGACTTCGAACACTTCTTTCCAATGGTATGGTGGTGAGGAGGCCATGTTGCTACTCAAATAATAAAGGATATAAAACTGCATATGAATTCTACATCATAAATAGCCACCTACTGTGTGATTGCACTTAAATAGTTCAGGCTAATGTTGGGCCCATGATGACCTAATACAATGTATAAATTCTCCAGCTTTTATAATATTCAGATAAAAGCTGGGCTCTTCAGCTAGTCAGAAATGCATGAAGATTAATAATTGGAGGACTTGATAGAAACCCAACCATTACTTTAGGACGGTTGGACATAGATATTTGCTTTGCTGCAGTTGTTGGTGAAGGTGCTTCAGTGCCAAAAGACACTTTCAAAATCACTCTAACAATGTGTAAAAAATCAAACATTTTTAGTAAAAAAAAGTAAATTCAATTGACTGTGTTGCAGGTCAATTTGAGTGATTGCACTTTTGAAGTGTAGATAAAGCTTTCATTTAAGCTGAAAGTACTACTGGAAGCATCCCCAAGTCAGGTACTTGATTTGATACTCTGTTATGGGATTGTGCCTATCTGAGCTTCATTCCAACTATTACCTAGATGAGATTATCTGATCTTGTAATTTTTGATTTCTGGTTAGACTTGAACAGCTTTGCAGGTATTAATCTAAACAGCCTCAAAATATTCCTTCTGGTGATCCTGCAGCTAAAATTTTGCTCTTCATCTAAACAGTTCAGATAAAAATTGTCTGTGTTTTGTGAAGTTTTTTAAACACAAGCAGAAAGGTTCTATATTTAGAAATAGACTGTGTATTCTGCTCTAGAAAGTCTCTGATTACAGTTATACTTTCTCCCTTGCATAAAGGTAAGCAATGTTCCCACATGGGTAGGCTAGTGAAGTAAATTAAAAAGCTGTTGTCAGATGTGCAGGTGTTGAACTGTTTCCAAAAAATAAAATTATAAAGCCACTGTCTTAAATTATTTAGGAAGATGTATATTGAAAACATTTACTAGAACAATATACAATTTAACATGTGTTAAAATCATCATGCCATATAGTCTTTTCACTTCTCATCTGATATAAATGCTCTTTAAAAGAATAGATGATTCTCTTCTGATTGTTCAATAGACTGCAGTATACACTTATATTGCATAAAGATTGCTTGAAACTTCTGCAAATAACATCTGCCTGTCTAACATTCTGGGTATTAGACTATCTCCCATGGCTACTGTATGTGAATGAATCATCAAAATAACTAAATTTATCTTTTTCCTGTTCTATGAATAAGAAGGTATTTTTGCTATTTTCAACTCAGGAATGAAGGTATAAAAGAGAAGTGAGAAGTTATGTAATGCAATCATCAGGAAGCCTGTAGCAGGTGGGAACTATTCTTGAATCACAAGTCACGCCTTTGCCACGCTGGCTTTCATAGGCTTCTTACACAGCTTTGTAAAATATATAATTTTTCAGTACTGTTTATACTCCATAAGAAATGTGTAGTCATTAATTTACTTTCAGTTTTGACATGAGATTGGGCAGCCTATAAATTGTGTTTCCATTCACTGTGTCTTCCAGGTTCCTCATTTGTGAGGTGATATTAGCAAAGAGTCACTGAAGCCTCTAGATTTACTCAAACACAGTTGCACATGTGAGCACTTGTAAGAGGGGTAAGGTTTTATTTTTAGAAAAAGGGAAAGACAAGCTAAGAAAGGTGAAAAATATAGAAACTATTTGCACAGACTGTTTTTGAAATTTTTCTTAACACCAAATGCCATAGAAGAACCAAATTTGGCATTCTTACGGGTTCTTGGATGAGGTCTGATTCTATTGAGAATAACTTTTCCTGAACTGTATCAGCATTTTATTATCTACAACACAAGTGAAAGCCAAGGTGCCACAGTCCTAAATGGTATCACTGACAGAAATGTTAATGAAATAACAACATAGGAGGTAATTGTGTTTTCTAATTATTTATGATTGACATTTACGTCTTAGTTGCTTATTGCTTAGAAGGAAGTTGGAGAAACATATTGAGAAGACAGATAATGCTTTACTTCTTAAGAATTTATACATGTAAACTGCTATTCAGTATGCAGTGTGAGAGGTCTATTTTTTCCATTTATTGAAGAAAGAGTTAAAAAAGAAGAGTTCTTTTGAAATGCAATTATTTTTGCATGTCTTTATTTGTCAAGTGTATAAAACTTCCTTTTTATTTTGTTTTTGCAGACTACAAACAATTTAACAAACATATTAGCAAAGCAGTAAGTTGCCAAATAAAATTTGTTTGCAACATTGTCTGAAACAGCTGTCCCTGACTCAAAGTACAGAAACACATATTATTTTAGTCTCTTGCATTGTTTTTTGTAACAAAAAAATCATTCTGACTTTAGGTCACCAGAAAATGAGACGTGACAAGCTGTTCTGGGGTGGTCTGAAGTACAGTAGGCAACAGATGGGGTAACACAGGTGGCTAATTCTTCATGTGTGTCTGAGTTAACATAAAGTTCTGGAGTGCTCCCAAATTGGCATTTAAATGGAGAATGCAGAAATGGAGATTTTTCAGTTCATACAGTTGAGCTGAGAACAGGGATGCAGAAATATGAGATAGAATGCAGTGAATAGCTGTGTATGCCCTGGAGTGAGGTACTTAAAAGGAAAGCTGAAGTCTAAATTTTTGGGGAACTTAATACCTCCTCCCATTGAATACAAAGGGATTTTTGCTGTTGACTTGGAGAGGACTTTGGATCAGATCTGAGCATAACAGGTTGCTGCATCTGCCTTTGGGAGGGCTATATCAATGCAGAAAAGGAAAAAGCCGTGTTCCAAGTTGAGAGTTCATGCTGGAAGAAAAGAGGAATTTGGCAATCATGCTCAGAATTGCTTCCCTTTCCATGACAGTAGTATCCGGATGTATTACACAGGGTGTCATGTGCTTTTGTTGTGTCTTAAACAAATGTAATCTTTTCACTTGTCTTGGCACCGCATGGCTCAGTATCTCATGAAACCATTTATCTGGGATTTTCTGCAGCTTAAACATTAGAGTGTTAACCTAGAAGGGGTTGTGTTTGTCTTCCATAGTTCTTTTTAAATAAAGAAAAAATTCTGCACTCAAAGTACTTATAGAGATTAAAAGAGACAAGAAGTTGTAAACTCATGTTCTAAAACCAGATTATTAATCAATGAATAAGTGTCAAATATAGCATTACACATTCAAAACTAGTTATTTTTGTGTACTGGTGGTTATTTTAAGGTAATTGGCATGTTGACAGCGTAAGAACAATAATGACAGGGGACTCAAAAATGTGCAGGTGTAAAGGTGATATCCTAATTCACAAGATTTAGTGGTCTAAATACATCTATAAAACTATGTTTTTATTTATTCTGGAAGTAAAACTGCCCTTTTTTCTGGGAAAGTGTCTGTTGACTCATGGAGTCATGCTGATTTTTCAGAAGCCCTTTCAACATTGCTAGGTATTTTTTACCAAGTGGTGCACCTTTAGCTTTGCTGTAGGTAATTGCTTCATGATTAAACAGCTTCTAGTGAAGTTGCTGTTTTCAAAGGCGACATGCAGCTTTGGGTCCCCTCCAGCTAAAGAATGGAGTGCATCACAACACCTTAAACTGTGAACTACTGGACCATCAATGCTTTTGTATATCTCTCAATATATGTGATTGTGATGGCTCTTTTGTCAAAACCTCTTTCCTGGTTTGTGCACTTTTGGGATATTATGAGAATCCTAAGCATGTTTCAATATGTGCATCTGGACTGTTCACTGCAAAGTGGGGTCCAGGATGGGCACTTGTAGAGTCAGAGCTATAGCCCCCTATACAGTACTTTACTATTTGGAAATGAGGAGTCTGAAGAACCAGGTGGTGGGTTTTTTTTAAAAAAAGTCATGGTTTTGGACCTAAAATACTTCAGAGAAATTATTTTGTCCCAAGCCAGAAAAATCAGCTTTTTACTCCATCAGCTGAAATATCTATGGAGGGTATGTGTTGGCTATCAGGATCATGTTCTGGTTTGGTTTTGGTTTTCTTGGGAGAAAATCTTTCACTTTTGGGGTACTATTCACCTAAAGGCACAGTGTTCGTGAAAAAGGTTTGCTTCTGTGTGTCACCCTTCATGCCTGGTGGAGGAGAGCAGAGGGGAGGCACTTCTTAGAACTTGTGTTTAATGAACCTACATTTTAGAAATGTATGGTGCATAGGATAACAGGATTGGAAGCTGTAAGGATGTGCTCCTTATTTATCTTTGGTGCTGACCGTTGGGGTGAACTGCAGGCAGGTGTTGTACTTTAAGCAGTACCTGCATCAGTTGTGGTATTTATAGATATGTTAAGGCAGCAGGTATACTTTCAATTACTGTAGAAGTCTATTCCTTTACCTCTTGCACTCCTGTTACTCTAGAAAAAAACTCAAAAAACCCAGATAAATAAAACTTTGGAACATAACCTCCAGTATTCCACTTGCCCCTATTAATTGCTCTTATGCTGTGATAAAACATCAAATATCACTGGGATGGAAGGCATTATTTATTTTAATTTTGGTAATATATTTGTTCAGGCTGTTACTCACCTGTAGATTGTCTTATATAACATTCAGCTTCTCTGTTATCTTTTCTGTGGTTTTACTACATGGAAAATGATTTCAAGCATGTCTTGAAACTATGTTTATGGCTGAAAGTCAGCATTTTTATTCAAATTTTTTGTGTTTAGGATGCATATGTACATGAGGTTTGTCTTAAAATGAGTTCCAGGCTTGGACTGTTTACAGTGTGATTCTATGAACTTTGCTCTTGCCTTTGGGCATTTTTGAGAGGTTATTAATTCTCCTTCTTTATTCTATATCCCCATGTTTTTAGTTGTTCACTTACTTCCAGGTCTACGATGAAGTCCGGTATCATGCCTGTTGCTATTTTTATCCCCCTTAGAGAGATATGTGCATGTAAAGATATGTAGCCTGTATACTGCTGCTGTTGTGTAGTTCCTATGAAGAAATGATAGCTTTTGTCATTGTTATTTTTGACACTTATCCTCATCTTTGATCTTTACTAAATGGGATTGTGGTTCTTGTCAAATTCTATGGCTCTTTACTGATGTAACATCTCCAAATACATCTGTGTGGGAAAACTAGAATACCTGGAAGAAGTGTCCTCAGCAATGTACCTGATTATTAAGCTCTGTTCTGTTAAATATGTGGGGTTTTCTGCATATTTCTTTATTGAAATAATTTGTGTCAAAAATCCAAGTCCTTTTTCACCCCACTTTTATTGGTACAACCACAAAAAGAAAAGGTCCATATTAA
This sequence comes from Pithys albifrons albifrons, assembly GCF_047495875.1. Classification (NCBI taxonomy): domain Eukaryota; kingdom Metazoa; phylum Chordata; class Aves; order Passeriformes; family Thamnophilidae; genus Pithys; species Pithys albifrons. Next base: position 56,220,696 of record NC_092458.1, read on the forward strand.
ACACTGAATTTTTCTAACAGGTCCTGTTGTACCTGTTTTTCATGCTTGGATTTCCCAGTGGGGGGTAACACGGGCCAATAACTTCTCCACTTTATCACGTGAGAATGGAAACCTGGGCACATCTGTGTAATCATTAATGTGATTATGTGAATCACTAGCATTAAATAGACATTTCTTAATTTTGCCTTTTCTCACCTTCCCTCTGGCATTTTGCCGGCTTGAACCTTAACAGTGTCAGAATTTCCTGCTAGGAAACCTCTCTCTATCTCCAGTGACAGACTGGTTTTGTGTTGGAGTATTTATACATGCTGCACATTCTTTGGGAGCGGAGTATTTATGAGTCCCTTTAGGGAGCCACGTTCTGTTCGTGCCTGCCCGCGTGTGCCCCTTCGCTAACAGGGTGGTGGGAGCGGCAGGGCTGCAGAGGGGGAATGGTTTCTGTAAAGTGGAGAAGGGGAGGTTTGGCAGCTGCCTTTAGTTCTCGCCTGCCAGCCTTCCTCTTTAACTCTACTCTAGGCATCAACTCTGCTATTTCTCTTAACTGTGCAGGGGGGTTCATGCTCCCCTGTATCCTGTGCTGAGTTTGTAAATGCATATATGCAAACTCTTACCAGTCCTCTGTTGAAAATCTTGGTGTTAAACTTTAAGCGTTACTAATAAATGCCATCTCTCCATTTGCAGTGAGTATTTCCATAGGAATAGAACGGTGGACAGAGCAGTGTGTTCTTGGTGGCATTCGCTCTTGAGTAACAGAGCTTAAAGCTTCATCTCCCTTCTGACTTATCTGTTGGGGGAATGTATGCATGAGATATGTGCATTGTCCGCAGTGGAAGTGTGACACAGAGATTGCGAGGGGATATTTTATGGATGCTAAACAAATATGGCATGACCTGTGTACTTAAACAGTGATGTTTTATTTTTATTTATTTATTTTTTTGAGAAAGAAATTGCTTCTCTTAAACTTTGAGATTTATCTAAACCCTCCCACAATGGGTCACATTTTAGCCTCGGCCTCTGTTTCCTGTGACCATGACGCTTAGAGATGTAAGGCTGAGTTATTCCATCATCTTGACATAGCCCTGTGCTGCTGGCTATTATCCAGAAATGTTACAGAAGTATTTTTTCCCCTAAAACGTACAGCTTTTGGTATTTTTTTCCATATAGAGATGTGATAATAGAATCCAGTTGAGGCCAGATTGCATCAGTGTCCTGAATAAATTAGGTTTGGTATAGCACTGCTTATTCCCATTTTTCTTGTCCTGTAGGTAATATTTTTTATTGTATACCTCAGAGTTTAATTTACTAAACGGAAAGAACTCCTTATAATCTGATGTTTCATGCCACGCAAAAAATAAACATTTCAATTTTGGTTGCAATTTCTATCATGTTAGACATTTATAGTGGCTATTGAATGTGTTGACTGGCCATTTAGAAGTGTTCTAAGCTGCCCTGTTTTCTCTGCAAAAGTTCACATGCCACTACCAAACCAAGCACTACATGGAATCTTGCCAGTGAGAAATCTTAAGGGAAAAACACTGTTCAGAAAAATGCTGCTGTATTTGGAATCCTAGGACTTGTTCTAAAAATAAACTTAATTGAAAGGATTTGTTTTCCTTTCTAATGTGGTTTACATCACTGTTTTATTAATATTTAAATAACAGAGTGTCGTAACCCGGAGTACAGAAATACTTCTGTACAGAGCTCCCACCAGAATCTTGGAAACCTTATGTGAAGCATTATGATGTTTATTTTGCCACTGGCAATTTTCTTGGTTTAACGTTGCAGTACAAAGGAAGATGAACCTCTGGGCTTTCTCCAGAATGAAACCCAGATGATTAATGAGCTAAAAAGGAAAGTAATTAATTTTACTAAGTCATTATGTATACTTGTGAATAAGGCTTTATTTGCCAAGACTTACTTGTGAGAATCTCTTCAGGAATTACTTGAAAATTTTTGCATTTTTTCCCCCAGGCCACCAAAAATCTGATGTTTGAATACAGAGAATAAACCTCCTATTTTAGTTTCTATCCATAATATTGCAATCATAAATGAAAAAGTGTGCATTTGATACATTCTCAGGTAAATCTGCAAAAGGTAAAGTCAAATTTGAAGAACTTAGCCCCACATAGCTTCTGTGGATGTTTGGATGTAACAAATTTTTAATGCAGAGCTATCAAATCATAGGCATTTTAGTTGAGTAGGAATCAACATAATTATACCTCTTTTTGTGGCAACTTTTCTACAGCAGACACCTAATGCGAAGCAGAGCCTTCTGAATATCGTTCTGGGTAGCCACAGGCAGGGTTCGAGTTCCCTATTGCCAACTGCTTCTCTGTTTTGACTACATGATGCACCCAAGGTTCCCTTACAGATGTTTTTCCTGGGTATGTGGGATGGAAATAAGACATTTACATTGCAAAAATTAAGTAAAAGGGCTTCTGCTTGATGGAAGAAGTGGTTTTGCCTGGCTTTTGGTTCCAACCTCTGTTTTACAAGGAGGGTATTTAGTCTTCAGAAGCCTCTGTTTGTCCAAGGCTTGGGTCATAAGCTGGGATGTGTGTCAAAAGTGGCCACTGACAGAATAGCTGTGTTGGTGTATGTGCTTGCAGAGGTGCTGGGGAGGGATTGAGATCAACTAAGAAATATTTTTCTCTCTGAACATAAGTAGTTGCTCATGATGAGAGGACAGATGACTCCTTGAGTGAGCTTCTTCTGGATGGCAAAGTGAGCAGTTAAGTTGCATGCTGGTTTGGTAAATTTTAGCTTGAAAAGTGACAGAAGGAGCAGATTTTAAAAATCCTTCCCTCTCTGGCCCTGAACTTTGCTTTTGAGAATATGTTGAACTGACTCTCTTCAGCCTTTCCAAAGGCTTCATCAGCCTTTTGTCGAGTACTTGGAGGGAAAATAAAATGTGATATTTTATTTTAAATTATAAAAGTGATTGCTCTACTTGTCTATCAGGATTACAGAGTCAATATTTGTTAATTTTTTTTGTCACTCAGTGTGGTTGGAGTATAATATGCATAATTATGTTGACCACTTTTTTTTCTTATATTTAAATGATGGGCCTTTTAAAAACCCTTTCTTCTCTGCAGTTTTGTTTTAATATGAAGACTGTTAAACCAAATTAACCTTGCATTCTGACAAGAAGCTGAATATAGATAGGGTAAATTTTGATAAATTATGTTTTTTATTTGCAATTATTTCATTATATTAAGTGCAAATTGTACAGCTTTGTATCTGTTTCCAAATAATTATAATCCTATGTCGTCTTTCAATATTTTGAAGTAAAATAATTGTATTGATGCAAAATTCAATGACTGACTTGTAAATAAAAATCAATTTTTCCAAAGGAAAACCATTTTTAAAGTAACTTTGGAGTAGCAGCTTCAACTTAAAGCTTCTAGCAGGCTGGGATCTCTTCAGTGACTGCCTATATCTGTTGAGCGTATTGATTTATTTTTCCTTTTTTCCCCTGCTGTATTATCCTCCCTTAACTTGGCATGATTATTATAAATGTGGTCATGACAAAAATAGGTGCTTAATAAATTCAGATGCAGTGAATCTAGGGTCAGTTTAATATTATCAGGAGCTTGCTTATGAACAGGTTTATGACATAGATTTTATCTTGCAAAGCTTGAGTGGGAATACAGAGCAATTTGGGGACCAGCCAGGAATTTCTATTTGTCTCAGAGTACTAAAGTAATAGTAAAGTGCTGACCAGTGGTGCTTTATAGTCACTCTTCAAACAGTTACTATGTATGTGTGTATAGAAGTTTCAGTTTTGTTATCATTTGATAATTCAGTGTATAAACTTGAGGATTTTCTTTGAATCATCTTTAGCTATGTGAGAAAATAAGAGTAGACTAGAAATGATGGCAGAAGTGAAAGCTTTTCTTAGGGCCAAAGGAAATAATGTAAATTACTCTTTCTAATGTAAATTATTACTTAAATGTGATAAAAATGAGCCATTTGAAGACTATATTTGTTTCAGCTCCAGGCATACAGTTGACTGTTCTATTTGAACAAATGGCAAATGCAGCTGAAGAGGTGGAACTTTTAATGGCCTTTTTTTCCCATAAATTTTCAGCTGTAATACTGCTGATGTTACGAGAATTTACACCATCCTATTATAGTCTAAAGAGTTTTTATTGGAGTTTTAAAATATCAAATTATGTAACATGGCAGTGTGACTTACCAGCAGATGGGGACAGAAAGTAAACCAGACTGGAGGCACCTCCACTTAAAAGAACAGTACATTTTTCTTTTTCAGTAGTGCTTCAGATGAGCTGCTATTTTTAGGAAAATACAGCAGAATTTAGCTGTTTGTCAGAGATCTGACCTCTTTCTGTGGTAAGATCACTTAGCTGGAATCAATTAGATGATGGCCTTTCTTTGTCTTTTCATGCTCCCCCTCTTAGGCCATGTAGAAAATTTGCTGTCCTCTCCTGTTCCTCTGCCTATTCTGAAGAGGGGTCAGTGTGCGTGATGTATAATGAGGAATGTTCTTGCTCTGATTTTTCCCTTCAGTTCTCTCTAAAAACTTAGTTTCCCTGCTGTTGAAGCAGTACAATGTATATGGTGTGCAGTTCCTTAAACTGGCCATAAAGTTGTCTTCAGGTGGTGATTTTTGTCCCAGTTGCAGTTTAGGATTTGTTGAGTGGTTTGAACCTACTGATCACAGATGAAAGACAGGTACCACAAAGAGAAGATACTCTTGTTTGGGAAAGAAAAATCTGGTCTCCTGCTGTCATTTACAGAGGAGGAGATGGAGATGTGGCCTCTCTCTATGCAGATACACTTGCAGCATACAAGATTTTTGTAAGCATTGGGTGTACCACTGATGCTCATGAGCTCACACTCATGGATCGGTATGAATTTTTTTTCCATTGTTCAATGAAACTGGATACTATTTGCTATGTTCACATCAACATATATATGAATTTTACTTAAGCCTGTTATTCTGTATGCAAATGTTCAAAAAGACTGTATTTCCTTAGGAAGTTATTACAACAATTCTTAAGTAGTCTTCTGATGATGGATTTTGTTAAGTTGAACTAAAAACAGTGAATACAATCTCTGAAGACTTGTTGAAGTAATAATTTGGCTTAAAGCATCTGATTAATACAAGCATGGGGTAAAATTTTAATTTGAAATTGTAACAGATGCACATGTAGCATTCAAGGTTTTACATTTTTAAAAGATTATTGATTTCTAAAATGTTCCCTTTCACAACTGGAAAGGACCAATTCATTGAAGTGAAACACTTTTGTGTTTTTTGAATCAAAAATAGGAAATAACATCAGACCCTTCAGAATTTTCAGTGTACTTTTATACTTATTTGCCACATAACTTTTTCTTGCCAATTCTAAATTTGAGGTCAGTTATTTGGTTTTAATTTAAAATGGCCTGATGGGTTGAAATTAGCCAAGCTACACAGAATTGCTGTTGGTTTCCCATTTGCATAAGCCTACCAGGAAGGTTGTGAGAGGTCATGCTGCCAGGGAGAGCGTGGCTGCAGCTTGGGTGTGCTCTGGCTGAACTAATCAGCAAAAAAATGTTTGTAAAGCAGGAAGTGATTCTGCATTAGTTTTTGCATGAGGAGAGGAACTACTTGCATCCAATTTTTTTTTTTGTTTTCTAAAGCAGTGGGAGAAGGCTCAGTGAATCAGGTTATTGAATGTCTTCTGCATTGCAATATGACTTTAATTTCTAGGCACCTATAATATGTCTTTAAGTTCCTGAATTGCCATTAGGCACAAAGTTTTATGAAATTAGCAGAAGCAGTATTAGGGACCTGCTGTTCCATATTTTTTTTACAAGTAATGTAGCAATTTGAGAAAGTAATAATTCTCAAAATGTAGTTCATCCTTAATCTTGTTTTCTTTGCTGAAATACTTTCAGCAAACTTCATGCAAAATCCTCCACAAGAGAGGATGTACTTTGAGTTGTCTTCTGCCCTTCCCTTGGAATCAGCATTCCTTTTACTTGCAGACAGGAAAGATGCGTAGCCTAAGAATACATTCTTTCAGCTGAGAAAGGTAGATCTAGTTCTTTTCTGGATCAAGCAGAGATGAAGGAAGTGATTTAGCAGAGCAGCTGTCTCACCACTGAGTTTGTTCGGTAAATGGAGATGCAAATTTTTGATGGCAGTAAATAGAATATACTGATTTGTATGTTCCACAGTTAGAGACATGACACTTACATCAGTGGAAAAAACCCTGTTCTCTACGTGTTTGAAGGCTTTTATTAACTAGCAGTTATTAACTAGATCTTAGTGCAGGGATCTACATTATTGGGGTAACTGAGAAACAAGAGTAGAGAAATTGCACAAAACTGTTTCTTTAGAAGTGCCAGAATATGGAAATTGGGCACAAATGAGTTACTAAAAATGGCTGTATTGCACCTCTACATCCTCCTGAAATGATTATGTTTCTGTTAAAAAAAAAAAACCCAACCACTTCTCATAATGTTTTCAGATTTTTTCCTACTTACAAAACTGACCTTCCATCAAACTTTGTGAAACAAGCCTGTCTTGTGATATGAATAGTCCAATTTTTAGAACTTTTGATCATAAAATATTTTGAACCAGCAATGGATAATGCACATATTTTGGTTAACTGTGGATCTTAACGGCCCTTTTAAAATGTTTGGTTGTGTTTTCTGTTAGAAAAACACAGAAAGAGGTGTAAGAATAGTGCATCTTCTTTTGCAGATGATGACTATAAAATTAAGATTTCTAATAAGCAAAAAGTAGTGCTTTCTCTATGAATTATGATTATTTGGTTTATATGCATTGCAGGATGCATTGAAAATAACCTGGCACACTGTAAAATGTGGAGATCAAAGGCTCTGTACAGAGGCTAAATAATTACTTCCGTGCCTTCTCTGATAGCAGAGGCATTGTCTACACTTCATAATATTACACATTATGGGAAACACTGGTGCTGGAAGATGTTAAACGCTTTCCAAGGTTACTTAGTGAATCATTGGGGAAGGTTTTTGAATCTGGAAAGTTGATCCCCAGTAATGATTTTCTAAAAAAAACCCCATTTCTTTACACCAAGATACATAATTGGAAATGCATAAGTTTTTTAGACTTATTTCATAATTGGAACTGCCCATCCAGTGAATAACATAATAACATCAGTACTCAGTTTGCTGTTGTAGGGTATTTTGTGCTCTGAGTCAGTTTATTTTTAAAACAGGTATATATTTCATGAGCAAGAGGAGTGCTTTAACCACAGTATTAAATAATGTAATCTTGAATACAGAAGTATTTTCTATCTGTGAGGAAGAGCACAGTCTGGGCTAGTATTTTATGGAGTTTTTAACTTCTATGTTTGCAAATTAAATGCATTGCATTTCTTAAAGATTTGTGGACAGCTGATACTGAAGTTGTTCTCCTGGAAATGGACCACAGAGGTCTTTAAATTGGATACTAGCTCAAACTAACTGAAGCCATTCATTCTGGCCATTTATAATTATCCGATGACTGGAGTATACAGTCTGATAACCTCTTTAACATAGACTTGACATTAATTTGTAAAATTTCACAGTTCAAAAAACCTTTTTGGACTTGATTCCTTCAGAATTAGGGTTAGACAAGTGTGCTTGTGGAATTCATTCAGCCAGTGTATGTCTGCATGGAGGTTTGGGACTTGTGAGACCCAAGAGAAACTGATATCATTGTGAGTATGGGATCAGAGTGTGATTACACCAATTTTTTCATCAGGAATCTAAACAAACTATCAAAAACTACCAAAAGCTTTCTAGGACAGTTTGTTAAAATTCTTTCCTAGTACAGTTTATAATTCTTCAGACAACTGATGAAACTTGTGCTGGCAAAAATTCAGTTTGCTAATATATCTGTCTGACTTTCACAGCATCTGTAGAAGAAAGTCTGTTGTCATACAGACAAATGTCATTACAGCTCTACCACTTTCTAATGCAACTAAAATGGAGTGGTTTTATAAGTGATATTTTAAAAACCTTGGTGGAAGTGTTTGTAGATTTTTCTTCTGTTTCTCATCTTTCTTCTGGGTTTTGAATGTTTTCTGCTATAGTTCCCACAAGTTCACAACCCTCATGCACTCCTCAGGTAGCAACTAATTTTCCAGCTCTTGAGCAATTGTTAACAAAAAGATTCACATTGATATCTTCGGAGGAGCGAGGAGGTGATGTGTAGGAAGTGCATCCCGAGGGCCTCGAACCACTGTCTATTCTTTTCCATTCCAAATTTTGTATTGTTTGCCTTTCCTTGGTTTTATAAATTGGAATTGTATCACTTACTAAGTTTGTTTTAAATATTTTAAAATATAGAAATATATACAACATATTAATTATTTTACAATAGTATTTCAGGTACTTTAGAGGGCTTCACACTCATGAGGGTGTTTTCTAAACAGTGAACTAATCTTTTCATAGTCTCCAGACAGCTTAGCACAACCAGGTGTATCATGCATCTGATTTTTGCTCTAGAAATGTAACATACTGCTTAAGAAGTCCTTTTGTGATGACTATCTCCAGGCAGAATTTCCTGTCTTTCCTACATCCCATGTAGTGGGACTGATAGTCTGTGCTGCTGTAGGTTTGGGAGGTATGAGAAAGTTGCAATAGAATGATAAGAAATTCAACTGTTTCCTATATGCAACAATATGAATATATTAACAACTGAGTATTTTGTCTCTTCTTTTGGTTCAGTTGTGAATGAAGAAAGGAGAGAGAATTTTGAAACTGCAAGGCTGGCAGATGCCTGCATTTAAGGCAATGACAGAAAAGGCTATTTGACTCCCCAGTGCCATCAAGAGTGAAATTTTGAGTTCTTCCTTAGCCTTGCTGAGCATGTCCTTTGGGTACTTGCCAACCAAATGGAATTGCCTTCTCCCAGCCCTAAGACCTACATGGCTTCTGCTATGAGGGATGGTTTTGTTGCATTTATAGCATTCTTCTTGACTCCTTCAAAGCTTTTAATGTTGATGAGGGAAGCAGCTCTTACTGCTCTCAGTGTAGTTTGAAACATGCAGGTTTACAGATTTAGATAAATCTGTACATTGGTGTTTGTGTAGGCTCTTGACCTGTGTTGTCTATAACAGTTGATTGCCAAGTAAGACACTACTCTATTTTCAGCATGTAGCACTGGAGCTTTCAGTGGTCAGATCCAGGCTAAGCTGGTTTTCTTTCAGACTTCTTAAATGCTTTTTATCTGTAGGAGACCTTACATGAGATTGGGAGAGTGAACTTAGGATCTTTGGCATAATTTTTTAGGATCTTTTGGCATTTTGAAATGGGCACTTTGTATGAAAAAAATATATGTTATTTTTTTCCCCCATGAGCCAGAACAGATGACTCTGAACAGTATTGCTTGCTGATTTACAGATATAATGGTATTTAGGGTTTTTAGCTTATGTATTTTGTGATCAGGTTTTTTGTAGAAACATATGCCTTAGAAGATGCATGAAAACTATTTCTTATCAGTCATCTGGAATGCCCAACTTGACTCATATATCTGCCATTAAGAAAGTATGTACAATATGACATGGGAAGTGAGATCACAGAAGTTCATTAAAAAGAAATTAAAACGTTTCCTTGGTTTTATATACAAGAATGTGCTGTAACATGAAAAATTCCATTTGCAGAAGCAACTTCATGATTTGAGCAGGGTATTGCACAAAATACAAGCAGAGTGACTGGATGTGGGACATGAGTCAATCCACTAGTTTGAGAATGGAATTAGGATTTTGATTGACTGTTCTGTTGGTGCTGACTCACTATGACCTTAGGCAAGTCAGTTAAGTTCTCTTCATATCAGTAGCTCAGCCTGAAAATATGCTATTCCTCTTACCTTCTCTGACTGTCTGCAAGCTTTGACTGTTGCAAATGAAAGGGCAAAAGTACTTTAAAATGTGATAAGAAATTTTCAAATCTTGTCACGTTCTTAAAACACTCCGTAGTTTTTCCAAGTTGCATTTTCCTGTTTTATTACTGTTTTGTAAAATCTTTCTCTGCTGCACTGGTGAAAGGTTTACAAATGGGAAGAATTGTCTCTTTACCTTATTTTACAATTAAAGCAACTGTTTTGTAAAATACTTAGCAAACACACAATGTCAAAACAAGCATAGCTTTTCTAATCTCATTTGATTATGGTCATTTTAAGCCAGTTTAACACAGGCATTTTAGTTACCAGCATATTTGTGCCAGAACAAACTGCTCAGCCTCATCTGGATTAGGGGAAGGGTATTAACGTGACAAATGAATCCCTTGGTGGTAATATATTATTTAATATTAATATTATATTACTAAAAATGATAAGATCATTCCAAGTGGCATGACATTGTATTTAACCAGGCAGTTGAAATTCATGTTTAAAAACTAGCTCTCCTTTTTTCAGAGAGAGTTAGTATGCCAAATAAGTTTTGTGCTCTTGAATTTTGTTGGTAACTGCTGAAGATGATGCTACCCTCATTTGTCCACTGTGACTTAGCCAGTTTTTACCATGAAATACCTTGCCCCATTCTGAGGGTTTTTTTCCCTTTTAGTGTTGATTTAATGAATCATCCTGACAGCAAAGAAGAAGTTCTTTAACTGGGGATTAAGCCAAACAGGAATGTGGTGCTTTTGCTTGAGGGTAAGACTGACTATGTCAAACACTCCCATAATGTGCACCAACTTTCAAGTCTGAGCAAGCCCTTAACAATACTGCTTTCAATGGTAGTACAAATGCTGCCTGTTCACAGATTGTAGGAAGGCTGGAGTTTGACTTTGCAACATATTACTTGTGAAAACCTTGGGCAAAGAAAGGTTGGAGAGGAACAAATCAGTGGCCTGTAGGTCAGTTTGGCTTGGCAAGTTCAAGGCTTCTTTCTTTTCCTGGTTGTACTCACAAGGCAAGCTCTGACCATATAGCAGTGCTATCAAATGCATTTGGGACCCATATATGTGTAAAAATAAGACATTTGTAATATATGCTATTATATATCAAAAATAGAATTTTTGTGAGTAAAATAATAAAACTTTGTAGAATCAACATAGCTGAATCACAATAAATCATATGGCACAACCTATTTGTTATAAAGCTTAGCTGAATTGTATGAACTTGTGTGTACGTAGAGTTATTTATATAGCAAGTAACCACTTTCACCTTTTTTCTTCTCTATTATGCTGCCAGCATTAGATCTAATAAATACTTAGATACTTTTCTTAAAAAAGGCAAGTGGCTTTCACTAGACCAACTCTTGTGAGTTATTTATGATACTGGCTGATGTAACTATGAGAAAAAAAGACTGACCGTATTTTACACTAAAAAGAGAATAAGCATTAACCTGTCTTTTTATAACAGTAAAGCCTGAGCATCCTCTTTCATGTATAGAAAATCCAAATGTATATGTAAGAGCAGAAGTGATTAACCACAGATAACTTAGCAACTTGCCTAAGCGAAAATGTTTACCCTTCCATAATTTAGCGACTGAAAATGTCAGTGTTCAGTAACTGATTCCCAAAGCTCTTTTATGTATTTTCTCACTAAACGTTAATTTGAGACTGTTCCGGTTTTCCACAGCAAAACCTTCATAGAATGAAATGATAACTCACGTCACTTCTTCCTTGAGTCTGACAAATTTCCGATCTTGATGCTGCAGTTGGCCACGTGTATGTAGGTTCTCTAGTTAAAGACGCAAAGACGCGCTGCAGAAATGCGCTTATTTCCCGCAGGCAGAGCGCCTGCCTTGCTGTGCACAGGACCTGAACCTGAGCATTGCCAGCACGCTGCTACCCCCGCGTGGCCATCAGCTATAATCTAGGTTTTATCAAAAGCAATGAACTTTTTTGTCTATCACTTTAATTTAATAGGAACTTATAACTTTTAGAGGGACCCTGTGCTTGTGTTTTGTCTTAATATTTGTTTAAGGCATTAGATGTAGGGTAGTGGGAGGTTATAGAACTCAGCTTGTGTTCTCCTTTTCCCATAATAGTGTTGCAAATTTTTACATAGGAAGTTGCTATAAGAACTAGCTTTTCCAACAGGTTTTATGGCTTGATTAGAGAAATAATACCTGGAAATTTCAGATATAGAATCTAAACTAATTTTAATAACCTGCAAAACACAGGAAGTATACAATGAATACTGACGTGAGATTTCATTGGCTTCAGGTATTCTGTGTTCAAGTACTAGGTACAGTATTTATTCACAAAGTAGTTTTTATGTCCAGAAACACTCCAGGCATGGGAAGTGTCTGTGACATTCTGCTATGTGAAATAGTGGACTAAAGAACAAGAGTACTCAGAAAGATTCTTAAATATGATTATTGTTTCCTAATAATTTCTTCCTGTCACAATGTGTAATAATTTTTAAAATAATTACAGCGTATTTTTAAAACAGTGCAGGAAACATTTGCTTTGTGGTGATGTATTGCTTCATCATACCTTTTAGATACCTTTTAGAACTTATAAAAGATTGAATAACTTCTATTCATATTAATGATATTCCTTTCAAGTTCAAATTGCCACTGTCATATCTAAATTTAAATTTTATCAAAATTTCTTACAATTAGTACCAAGTTGGTAGCAGAGTTGTCTCTGTGCCCTGCATTGTAAACTGACTCCTTTTGTTATTGGAATTGTATATTCTTACCTATATGTGGGTCCTATGGAAACAACTTCCATATTATCTTCTTCCTCAGTATTGGTACAATTATAGAAAGTACTTTCTGGAATTAATCATAGTCTTTGTCAGCCATCAAGATCTGGAGTAACTCTGTTGCATCTTGCATTTATAACTTCATGTTATGTGGCATTCCAGGGCAATTTGTGCTGGAGAAGAATTTTGCTTCTGTTTATTTCAAGAACCTGTCTCAATCGTCACTACATACAAAAAGGTGGTCATTTACTATTCAAATCCTGATTTGTTCATCACAATACACGAATCCTTCTTAAGAGACAGGAAAAAAATTCTGTGCTAATATTATCCAACAACTTCTGAAATAAAGAGTGGATTCCACTTTTTAATTTTTGCCCCCAGTTTTTACTATTAAACTATCCATTTAGACTCTATTTGGACTATGCTTATAGATTATTTCTTTTTCTTACTGGAGAAATGTTAGTGTAATTTTAAAATTGGTTGTATTTTTACATTTTTGTGGAACTTCCTCAGACAACTGGTTAGAACCAGTTCTCAGCTATTCTTAGAACATTCTACTTGGCTCATCAGTAGTGAGGAGAGGTACTTTATATCAGTCTCCTTTTTAATACTGCTGGGGCTTGCTCATCCATAAAGATGTCCCTCCTCTTGACAGAGCACATTCTCTCTGTTTCAGTGTTGATCCTATTTGCTTATTGAAGAGGTCTCCAGGTAGGTGACTTGAGCAGCTAAACTGAATTGCAAGATTTCTGTGACATGAATTTATCCAATGATAAAAAATTTATGCAGAGACTCCAAAGTGTAGTTTTTCTCTATTGTTGATTATTCATAATGAATATAATTCATATGAATAATTCTTGATTATTCATAGCATATGTGAATGGTGACTCTAAATCAGAGGATGTAGGCTCACATTGCAAGAGACCCTTGCTGATTTGTGTGTTTTTCCATCATTGTGAGTGATCCTAGACTCAATAATCCTGTCGTTTTTATCTTCTTTCTCCTTTTTGTGCCAGTTCTGCTTTAAGAATCCTCTTTCCAATTTAATGCACATCACACCACTTTTCCATTTGAATATCTTTGTCTCCTTTTAGTATTCAAACAGTAATATGACTTTTGTTGCTCCCTAGTTAAAATCTGCCCTATTCCTTCCTCAGGGTGTCTTAGTGCATCCTTTCCACATCTTGATGGTTTAAAGCTGCAGGCTCTTTGGGGTAGTAACTCCTTTTGTGCCCTGGGCGAGATTCAGCTCGTTTTTGGTCCAAATATAAATGGCACCAAAAAGATGCTCTAAGGCACAGCAGGAGCATCCTGCCTTCATTTTTGTTATTTAGGGCAGCAGAAAGTAAAACTACTATAAAATTTGTTTAAAAACACTCACTAACCTGCAAAGAGAACACTTCCCCCTCTCCAGTCACTGTGCTTTGTGTGTCAGAATATTTATTTTTAGTTATGTTTTTTATTAAACTCTCACCCCAATGAAGTTGATTCTTAAATAGATAAACAATGATAATAAAAAAGTATCTGTAGTAGAAATGTAAAAATCACAATATCCCTCATTTTTGTCCAAACTTGGTCAGTCAACCTTTTTACATGTAGAAAATTAGTACTTTCATTCTACCAATCTTGAAGATCTATTAGAAAAAATGAATGCAGATGAAAAGCAAAAGGTCTGGTACCTAGCAGGACCAGTTAGTTAAATGGGCTTCCATGGCTTGGTGGTGCAGTCCAGGTAGATGGGATGGGCACCAGGAAGGTGGAGGATCTTGTTATGCTTCCATAACCAGCTTGCCTTGGGGCCTCCTGCTGGTCTCATGATCTATCAGCTTCTCAATGCCTTGTCCATGTGTTCTCCCTAACTGGCTTATCTTGTGAGTGTAAGGCCTTCATTAACTAACAGATATATACATCAAAAGGTCAGTCCCATGGTGTAAAGGAGAGCACTCTGGACTCCGAATCCCAAGGTCCTGAGTTTGAGTTTCAGTGGGACCGTCCCCTGGCAGTTCAATGCCTCCCTGCCATCCCATCCCGTCACATCTCGGATGCTCAGCAGGGTCAGCCCCGGTTAGTACCGGGTGCTGTGACAGTCCCGAGGACTTCACTGTCACTGTCCACGCTCGCTCGGCCGTGGCAGATGAACCTCAGGACTGAAACAGTGGGGCCAGTTCTGCACATGCTGTGCCTCACCTAAAAAATCCACTGCGCAGGCTGGAAGGGCACACCCACGTGGGGAGAGCCCTGCCCAAAGCTGCGTTTGCGAAGTCTGGCCATACATACATCAAACCATGTCTTTCAGGCTCTGTCTTGGTGCCCATGGTATTATGTTCACAGGCCATTTGCCATGCCAGTTAATAGAATATATGCATAGACCCTGATATATCTGCCTCTTCTGAGGGTATGGGGCTATATGCTGAAGTGCAAGAGAAAGTTTCTGAGAGTGTTGCAGTTCCGACTTGTAGTTTAGAGAAAAAAGTCTGGTGAGCAATTCTTTTCTCCTTTGTAATTAAAATAGGTTGTGTTTCTGCTGTGTGCTTCCACTGTGTGTGAAAAACCTATTCAACGTCTTGAATGATAATTTAAAAGCAGCAAGTACGTCATTAGGTGAATAATCCTCCACCAGTTTAGGTAAGAGCAAGTGAGCACCCTTAGAGGCTGCTGCTCAATGAAGCTTGATGAAATGCCCTCTTGACATCTCAGGGTGCTATTAACCTGTTTCCACTGATTGATCACCTCTCCACTGGCAATCTGAAAATTGGCTAGTAGCTGTGGTGTTGAAGGAAAACCCTTGCAGCCTCTGCAGGTGAGGGATAAATCAACATAATGCCTTTCAAATCAGCACTGCTGATTTGAAACTTGCCTGAGATTGTAGCAAACGCCTATTTTTATTTTTGGTGTTAACTGCTGTGTCTCTGGAACTTCTAGTGATGGTATTTTCAGCCCAGATAAGTAAGGTCAGTGTATCATTCATACAAGTAGGCAAGTGCAGTTTTTCTTCTGTTTTCCCAGATGAATCAGTGGGGCTAGCATAGCAAGGTACAAAGTGCACACATGGTTTCTTTGTTCAAGAAGTATCTCTTTGTTATGAAAAAAAAAAAGGAAAAAAAGGAAGGGGGAGTGGGGGAAGAGGAGCATCAATCACATTTATTCCCAGACCTCCTGCTAGTATAAGGCCATATCAGGAATCTGTTTGGAAGACTTGAGTGATAAGTTCAGGTGAGTCAGAAATTAATTCTTGATATGGGTCCTTTGATTTTGTCGTCACCTTTCTCTCATCCAGGTCCTTGTGATCTAGCACCTCTACCTACTGTCTGCAACCAATTAATGAACTCACAGTATCTTTGTGCAAAGGACTAACCATTTTTTTCTTAAACTATTCCACCTAAAGGGGTTTTCTAACAAGAAAAGCATTATAAAAAAATAGCTAGTATTATTTTTTGGAAATTATAACAGCATAAGACTACAATTACTCAGTCTGTTCTTTGAAGCCTGGCTAATTTGAAGGAGATTGAAGATCATCATGTAGTTTTAAAACTTTCATCAAACAGCTTAGATATGATTAATATATTTTTAATGATTTTAGCTGGTTTTCTATGGCTTTCTCTGTGCATAAAGAAAGTTCTAACTCAGCCTCCAGCACAAGTGTGAAAAGATTATGGGCCGCTCTGGCTCAGAAGTATTGGTAGGTTTAGTGCTAAGGAGCAGCAGCTCTGCCTTTCTGCTCCAGATTACTGGTCCCAAAACGTGTGTACTCATGCCTTAGTCACTGAAGCATCTAATGGTATTGTCGCAACTCAGATTTAACTATTGGTGGCTACTTGACCTCAAACATTGCACAAGTGGTTGCACCTTCCCTTCCATGACTGTCTCAGTGTGAGATCCAGCATGGACAAGATTTTCTATGGTACATCTGGCAAAGTTCTCCAGATTTTGTTACAGGGAAAAGATAGCTGCAGATGTTCCTTAAGTACTTAATGCTTAGAAACTGAATGATTCTCAGAAGTTTATAGTACCTGTACTACACACAAGTTAGCAATTACGAGGATAAAAATATTTTAAACAGAGGATACAAAAGAAACACGGTCAGGAAACGTAAGAGGAAATCTGATTAGACATACCTATATTTAAAAAAATAAGTTCCATGCTTTTCATGTTTATAGGACAGTATTTCATTCCAGAGGAGAATAGAGCTTCTTGTGCATAAATGCTGTTGAAGACAGTACTTCATTGAGAGGTTTCATTGAACATAATCCTATCTACCTCTGGGGCTGTATGCTAAGCCTAATCTTAGTACATTGCAGGATATAAGACTTCCATAACCTATATCCTCTGTGGAAAACCATTTGCAGTTCCTCTTTTTGTTTTGTTTAAAAATACTTCTAAGATGTAAATTTTGTTTGGTCATTGATTGGTTGATTGCAAATAAGTTTGGTTAAAAAGTAGAACAACCTTATGACTTATTTAATAGCTGTGTGTTCATAATATTTTCTCCTGCTGAAAAGTTAGTGTGATTTGGACAAAACAAAGTTGGGGTGTACAAGTGAAGATTAGTAACAATTGTCCTATAAAGTGGTTTTTTCCTTACAAAGTACTGTGAGTTAGAAACAGCCTTTGAGTTTTGAATTAACTTATTGATGTTTTACATCCGTATCATTGTCCTTCAACAGCACTTTGAGATTAAAGAGCAAGAGGGAAGGTTTACACAAGGGAATGCATTTCAGTGGTAGAGAATCTCTGTAACTGAGGGTTTAAGAACGTCTTAGGCAAGTGTATTCTGGGTATAGTCCAAGGGTGGCTGACAAAGGCAGATGCAGACCTCATTCAAATAGAAGGGAAAGAAGGACTGTGTATTTTTGTAATGACAGTCAAGTCATGTGATGAGCCAGATTTTAGAGCCCCCATTATTCTTTCTGTGATTGGAAGGTGGACATGTGAAAATTAACTCTATAGAAACAATGCATGCAGGCTTATGAGGTGCAGCACCTTTAGTGTTTGTGTATTTTCAGTTTTCTGATGCAGATGGTGGATGAAAGTGGGCCAGAAAAAATTTCAAGTGATAAAATGGGACACCTGAATAAGATGATAGATAAGCTGTTCCTACAAATATGTATAAAGTTTGTACTACCTTGGAGGTGAGTGTAGACTAAAAGATCTTTCTATGCCTCGTCTAGGTCCTTTTTAAGCCTCTGATTTTGTTAGTGGATATGGAGGATACATCATTAAACAAAGATTTCAGAATACTTTTGAGCTTGTATTGAAGATGAAGTAGAATTTGCCTGTTTTAGCTCCCATGGAAAATAGCTGTTGCATCACAAACTGAAAGCAGGCACACTGTAAAACACAGAGATGCTCCTACGTTCAAGGTGCCAAGTCCTCTTATACAATGGATATGTAAAGTGACATGGTTTATAAAACTGAGAATTTATATATATAGAAAGTACTTTCCTCAATTAAAAAAAAAACAAACCAAAAATGAACGAACAACAAAGAAATCCAACAACTATAGTCAAGTTTTATTCTACCACATTTGTTCCATATTTCTAGTTTTACTTGGATTTACACTGGGGCTGATTTTTTAATAGCAATTTAAATTTTTAAATGGAAAAAATTGCCATCAACCTGTTTAAAACTGAAAAGGTAAAGGTCGTACTTAACAGCTCAGCTTGCCGAAAAGAGACGAGTGAGTGACTTCTACATTTTTTGTATTTCAGCAATAACTTGTTCAATAGCAAGTGGAATGGGAAGTGCTATTCTATTGTACGATGCAGAGGTCTTTTCTAAGGTTCTCTAATGTTCAGCATGATCTACCTTTGGTATGTCTATGCTAACTGTGTCCAGTTTTCTCCTTCTCCATGTGTGCCCCCCCCCCAGAAATATGTTTCAGGGTGATCCACTCCTTGACTTTCCCATGGATTCAAGTGAGGCATTGTGTTGTATTCTGCAACTCAAGGGTTTGGACATGGAGTAAGAGCTGGAGTCTATACAGAGCAAGAGAAGAGGTTCCTTGATGGATTCAAACATGAGCCACATTGTATAAAACTCTGAGAAGTACTGATCTCCACTATTCTGGGCAGAAATGTGGGGTTTTTTTGGACAAGAGGCTTTACTGTGTTTTCTGAATGAGAGAAAATAGCATGTATGTGAATGAGCCTGGTCACAAAGGGAATGTGAATTGAAAATTACAGGCTCTTATTTCCTGTCAGTAAACAGAAGGGAAGGGAGGGTCTGATGTATGTTATTCTTTTGCTTTCCAGTCTGCTTGTCTCAAAAGAGAGAATTTCCTCCACTACTTGTAGTATGAGAATTCTGTTTTCACCAGGGTTGCTGCTAAAGGCCAGTAAGGAAAATACGATTTTACCATGAGAATCACTAGAAACAGGTGAAACTCTATCCTTTATTAAAAGCACCCTGCTGCTTTTGGCAATTTGTAGGGTTATAGAATGGTTTGGGTAGGAAGCGACTTTAAAGACCATCTAGTTCCACTTACCCTGCCATAAGCAGGAACACCTTCCACTAGACCAGGTTGCTGAAAACTCCATTCAGCCTGAACACTTGCAGGGATGGGGAATCCACATCCTCTTTGTGAAACCTATGCCAGCATCTCACCACCCTCACACTAAAGAGTTTCTTCCTTACATCTGTAATCTAAACCTACTCTGTTTTGGTTCAAAGCCACTGCCCCATGTCCTGTCACTCTTTTGTAAGCTCCCTTTAAATACTGAAAAGCAGCACTCTTGTGGTAATAAGCTGTTTCCTAAATTTGTAGTGGTTCAGTAGGTACACATGTAATGTTTATAAGTAGCTGCATAAGGAAGTCAATGTGTCAGCATGTCTCTTCGAGTTGAGGAAGTACTTTTCTTCTTTCATCTGAGATGCAATGAATAAGCCACCTACCAGATGTCACAGAAGCCTGTTAGTGGCCTGGAAGTAAACTTCAGATCTGTTTAGCACAGTATTATATCATAACCTTTAATTTTCTCCAAAATACACCAAGCTATAAAATGCTTACTAAATTTAATAATCTAAAAGGATTAAAATACATTAACTGGAACTGGGGTTTATGTGCCAGTTTGGGCTCCTGATACTGTCTAGAAGTGCTTGATTTTCATATAAGAAAATCTGTACTGGGAAAAAAATTTGTGCAAGGGTCATCTCAGTAATATTTGGAAGGAATTATAGGAAAAAAATCTTAGAAAGAAAGTGTGGTTTTGCTACAAGGGTTTTCACTTTTAGAACTAAAAGAAGGTAGCGTGCAAGACAGAGTCCGAATCTGGCTGTTTGGGATGGTCCTACAGTCTTAAGAGCAGTCTGCTGCATGGGAGAACATGGTGCTCCTGAAAAAACCTACAGAGAAAGAAAGTGTACAAAAGGCAGAAGCAGTGACAGGTGACCCAGAAGGAATTCAGAGAACAGTCATGCAGGGGTGGGGTTAGGAAAACCAGTGCCCAGCTGGAGCAGAATCTGGTTAGGGATGTGAAGGCCAACCAGAAGGTGTCCCACAGGTGGTACATCAACAGAAGAAGGAAGACTGGGGCAAACTGCTGTATGAGACAGGGAACTCATTAATCAAGGACATGGAAAAAACCAAGATACTCAGTCTTGGTCTTTACTGCACCAGCCTTTTGCAATCCCAGGTGCCCAAAACCAGTGGGAAAGTGGTGGAAGGGAAAGAAGGATAAAGTTTGAGATCAATGAAACTGCATGAACACGAGTCCATAGGACCTAACGGGCTACCTCTCCAGTTGCTGAGGGAACTGCTTGATGCCATTGCAATGCCATTCTCCATTACCTTCCCAAGGCATTGGAGGGAGGATCTTGAGGACTGAAAGAAAGCAAATATCACTCACATTCAAGGAAAGCAAGAAGGAGGTTCTGCAGAAGTACCGACCGGTCTGCCTCACCTCAGTCCCTTAGAAGGAAGGCAATGGAGGAAAAAGTCTTGTGATCAGTGGCACAAAGTCCAGATAGAGGTGAAGCACTTCTGGTGTACCCCTTGAGTTGCAAGTGAGGACAGTGCTGTGTAATACCTCCATTAATGGCCAGGATGGTGATACAGAGTATACCTGCAAAGAGTGTATGGACAATACAAACTGAGGAGAAGGGGCTGTGCTGCCATACAGGGAGGAACAGGCTGGACCAAGGGGCCAACAGATACTTCATGAAGTTCAACAAAGGCAGTGTCCTGCATCTGGGAAGGAAGAATCTCATCCCACTATACAGGCTGGGGACTGACTGGTTGGAAAGCAGTGTGGCAGCTTGTCAGGGAAGGGTCATGGGGCAATGAAGACCAAGAGTATGTTGGGCTGCATTAAAAGGAGTATTGCCAGCAGGTCAAGGGAGATGCCCCTCTGCTCAGCCCTGGTGAGGCCACACCTGGAGTGCTGTGTCCAGTTCTGGGCTCCTCAGTACAAGAGAGACATGGACATGCTGGAAAGAATACAGTGACAGGCCATGAAGATGATTAGAAGACTGGAGCATCTTTGATATGGCTAGAGGTTGAGAGAATTTTGACTGCTTATCCTGTGGAAGGCTGAGGGGGATCATAGGAATATATATAAATATGTGAGGAGTGTAAGGAAAACAGCCAGACGCAGTGTCCCCAGTGACAGGACAAGAGGCAGTGGGCACAAATTGAAAATACCATTTAAACACAAGAATAAACCTTTTTTTTGCCTTTTTTTCCCCCCTCCCTATTTTGAGTGTGATCAAACACACAAACAGGGTGTCCAGGGAAGTTGTGGCATCTCAGTCCTTGGAGATTCTACTGGATATAGATAGCCTTGGCTGAACTGCTCTGGGTGAGTCTGGTTTGTGAGGTGGGCTGGATTAGATCGATCTCCTAAGATCCCTTCCAGCCTCAACTGTTTTGCAATTTTTGCAACAACTGTGCTCCTTAATTGTGAATATATATATTTAACCTGAACCTAAGTTCTGTGTTACTTCTTGTCTCAAAATGCATTTTTTTTTGTTCTGCAGCTTTGTTTACAGCTCTGTGCTTTTCAACATTCTTTCCTATAATTCTGATCTATAGGGTTAGGGACTGTGAATTTTTTTAAAGTTCCATTTTTATTACTTCTGAAGTCCCCATCTTTCAGAAAGCCATTTATGAACATTTTTGATCAAAATGAAATGTCACCTCTACTGAGACGCTCAATAAAGTGGTAAGAAATCACAACCAGACTCACGTGAAAGAGAATAAAGAAGGTATTTTTTTTAGTGTGGAGATCATAGAACAGAATGACTGATTTGCCTCAGGTCACACATAAAATCTGCAGTCAATCTGGGAATAGATTTCCAGTCTCTGGAGTAACTATCCTATATTTCTGCTTACTGTAAATATTTTTGGTGATAATCAAAATGATTTTTCACCCTCTGTAATTAGCTCTTCTAAGTGCTTGTTGCTGTGTGTTATGAGTTTTTTCTCGTGTTGTATATCTCTCTAGTATGATTTTACTGTCATTACTCAAATTAGATTTCCAGCCTTCTCACTTAAAGATTAATTTTTCGGTAGTGGGAAATACATTAGGGTCTGTCTCCATATATATAGGAAAGTAAGAGATTCTTACATTTGAATTATTATGGAACTAAAGATTTTATTGACTTAGCTATTCTAGAAATACAGTATTTAGCTAAGACTGTTAATGGGAAAATACTAGAAAATGTAATTCGAAGCAGGATTAATGTGTATCCAGGATTTTATGTGCCATACAGTGAACCAAAATTAGGGCCAGTGTAGACCAGTGGAGTGCAGCCACTGAATTAGATTAAAGCATGTAGTCTCTGTGTCTGTGGATATCAGAAACACTATAAAAATTCAGGAATGCTTGGATATTCTGTTAATAAACTTCTTTGTTTCTAATTCTAAACATAGCAGATTTAGCAAGTCACGTGGCTACAGCACCCATGAAACTGGTATCAGTTTGTCTCTGTAGACCTGGCACCTGACAGATACCAACTCACAATGACCAGCACTGTCTAACAGGGACTGGTCGTTTAGGAAAGGTTAGGGAGTGAGTGGATGGGATATTATTTTTACATTTTTCATCCCTCTGAAGAAGTGATAAACACGAAGATTCTAAACACTTACTTTTTTAAAAACACATTTGCATGATACTGAGATTTCCTGAAATTGTATGTTTACAATGTGTGTGCTTTGGACTAAATGGTGCCTGTAGGTCCCTCCCAACTGGTCTGCTCTATTCTATTCTAATTGTTCTATTCTGCAGCTCTTCATGGCCTTGTGAATTCTGTTGCTAAAAGCTTTTTCTCATTCCTAACTTGATCAGTGACAGTCAGATAGAGGTGTGGAAAAAGCCTGTAAGAAGGAAATGAGTTGTTTTCCAACTTTCCCTGGAGAGCTACAAGCTCTAAGTGACTCTGCGTAGGCTCCTGTCTTCCGAGTGCAGTTTCTAATAAATCTGGCAGCATCATTGGAATTTGTTTAAACATTCTCAAAATGACAAAAACGAAAACTGCAAGAAGTAAAACACAGAAGGTTTGTTATGACAAACTTGTTACAGTTTCTTTTCAAGGAAAGATTGCTTAAAAGTTTGTAGTGGTGTTTAGGGGTTTTTGTTATATGATGCTTTTATAATTTGCTCGACTAATTGATGAACTGCTATTTGCATATTATCACTCAATAAAACTAGAAGAAGAATTTACCTTTTCCTGTGAAAATGTATTGGGATGTGTTTTCTGCATCTTGCTCTGTGAGGTGATGAAATGGTTTCTTTTGGACCTATCTGCATATATTTTACAGACTGGCAGTTGTATTGGGCGCTCCTCTGCTTTAGTTGAGACCAAGTCCTAAATAACTCTGGTAAAGGAAAAAATCATGCCAGCTTAGTGCTTTGACTCTGTATTATGGGTTTCATTTTTCTGTATTTTTTGTTCCTCTCAAAACCAGTTAGACTTAGTTGGTTTAATTCTCTCTGCTCAGATCAGAGCAATTTAACAGGAACAACTGTCGAAGCTCCAAATGGTAGCAGTGAAATACTGCTCTCAGTTAGCTGAGTTGTGTAATAGCATCAAGACTTCAATCTTTGGCACCAAGTCACAGTCCTGTGAAGTGTTTTATCCTTTTTCAGTGTATTGCCGCTGTTTCATGCCCTGATTAATGAGTACAGAGAGTGAGATCAACATGAGTGGAAGTTGGGAGTTTAAATACTTGAAATACAGACAAAGTTTATTCTCTATTCCCAGTCTAGTATCAGCTTTGTGTCTAAAATAGGGAGTTTGTTTCTTTGTTTGGTTTTTTCCTAGTGTAATGTTTTACCCTAATATGGCAATATCTTACTCATTTTTGGTAAGTGCTACAACCTTCATTTTTAAATCAATCTGCTAATTGAACTTGACCTTGCTACAAAGATATTTTTATTAAGGCAATTTCATATTTATTTCATGTGTTACAATGTGATCATATATTCCCATTACAGGAAGCTGAAAGCTTTTTTATTATTATTTATTTTAACATTAGTAATGCAAAATCTGTTTCCTCAGCATTGGCTGGAAGGGAACATGGAGAACAAAGCTGAAGAAATGCACAGCATAAGCTGTATAATTGCATTTATG
The DNA here is from genome assembly GCF_047495875.1 of Pithys albifrons albifrons. NCBI lineage: Eukaryota > Metazoa > Chordata > Aves > Passeriformes > Thamnophilidae > Pithys > Pithys albifrons. The sequence goes on from NC_092458.1 coordinate 56,244,898, forward strand.
TGTATTACAATTTCACTTGAGCTAAAGTCCATCCATGTAAATTACCCCAAAATATGGAATATACAAATAACTTCGGAAAAACTTACTGTTTATTTTTAGACAGAAATGGTTATGCTTAATCATAGGTTAGTGTTGGGGGGTGGGTGTGGCTGGCTTTCATTCTGAGGTGTTGGAAAGCTGTTTTCTCAAAGCTGGCTGCTCTGATTTTCTTCTTTAATGGGACAGGGATAAGTGTCAGCAGCAATGACAGACTGAGCACATGCAACATGCTACGTGTTGTGATTTCTCTGTCACTAATGTAACCTGGAGGATGCGTTAGCAGCAGCAGCCTGGGGCATCTCAGCTGAGGCAAGCAAGATGCTTTAGGTACCCCATCATACAGCTCCACTGAGCTACCATGTCTTGATGGTACTTCTTTTTGTTAAGGTTTTCATGGAATTAATGCAATGTTATATAGTCAATATGATCATATTTATTTTGAATATTTTTTGATGATTTTAACTGTAGAAATTCGTAGGTTCTTTGTTTTTAATTTTCAGGTGTTAGGCTCCTTTCATTATGAATAGGAATCTCTGATAAAAATGTAACCTTGTACTGAGCAGATGATGAAATTTTTATTCTTGACAGATAAAAAAGTCTATTTTTATTTTGACAGAACTAATGAAAAATGTTTCAGCATAAGTGATAGTAATGGAAGCTGCTATACAGAGACTGTCAAGAAAATCACAAGCTTGGAGTTCCCAAGTCATAATTTTAATCAAAATCAAGTGTTTGATTGTCACATTTTTAATAATAAAAATAATTCTCGATCCACTGAACACACGGAATATATTAGGGGCTCTGAGTTAATATGAGCTGTGAGACTTGTAACATAATGAAGACACTGTCTGCTTAAAGCCATATCTGTGCAGACAGTGAAAATGTACCAAATTCTCCATAATTCTAAAATGGAAGGAGTTGATTTTATTTTGGTATTCAACTTTTCAAATCTACAGAACTAGGAAGTATCACAGGAGGGAGTGAAACAATATCAAATAGATAGTATTATAGTATTTGCTCTTGTTGTCGTGCTCTCTCTCTCCCTGTTTTTTCTTTTCCTGTAGTGGCCAGATCTGTCAGCAATCCAAATACTAATTGTTTTGGTAAATGAGGACCTAGACCTACTTACAAATGCAGGCATCTGACTTGAAAGCAAAAGGGATGCTGTCTACATGACAGGAAAAATTGAACCTGTGAAATTTTTTGCTGGGTTACACAATGATCCACTTTCAGCAATGGAATAGAAAAGGCTGTTGAGGAGCAGCACAGGAGTCTGCTGACAGTCCATTCCCCTGGTACTTCCCCATGCAAACTGAAGGGACTACATACAGATATGGTGTTCTGGAATTTGTCTGTTTCTTTTTTTTTGTACTTGCTGATTCTATCTGCCTCTACAATTTCTTGTGACAGCAAGCTTCATGAAATCACTACGTGCTATGTAAAGATGTGCTACTTTTTATCTTTGTTAAGCTGGTCTCAAAATAGTTTCATCACGTTCCTCCTTATTATAAATATTGAAGGCTTTGGTGAGGCATAGTTCTGCAGTCACCTTACTCTTATTTAATGTTTTTTTAAACATTGATCTTATTATCCCCTTGATCTTCTGCTCTTCAAACTGAAGAGTTCCAGCTGGTTTTAGTCTCTTGTAAGGCAGCTGCTATTCTGTGAATCATTTGTGTTGCCCTTCTCTGTACCTTCTCTTAAACTCATTTCTTGAGTTGGAGAGAGCAGAACTATCTGATATAACAGCAAAATTCCATTCTTTGCCTTGGTTTTGTTGCTTTTCTTAGTGACAGCCACAGTTTTCTGGCATTTCTGGCTATGGTTGAGCTCAGAGAGCTGTGAACTGTGGCTCCCAGATCTCTTCCTCACTCAAAGTTGATGTGAGAATCTTAATAAGGTTTAGATTTTTTAACTTGAAGCAGTGTTCAATTCACAACATGCCCTTTTTCCCAATTCAATTCTAACAAAACTTTTTCACTATTCTTTGGCAGGAAGTCTTGTCAAAGGCTTCCTGAAAATCCAGGTCTACAGGATCTTCATTTATCCACACTGCTTTCCTCTGAACTGATGGCAGGTAGCAGAACAGTATTTTCCTTTAGAAAAGCTCTGCTGTCTTTTTTCCTGTTGGATATGTATGGGCTCAGCAATATTCTTTTGTATGGATTCTACTGTCCTCCCAGGAGTGGATGTTAGTATCAGTGGTCCTTTCAGGACCTTCACGGTCATCACCACCTGGTCCACATGACGTAGTGATTTGGCTGGTCTAGTCCTTCCTGTATATGCCCTCCAAGTCGATGAAGCTGTTCTGATGTTACAGAGAACATGCTGTGTGAGATACCATCTCATCATCTTCATTGGTAAAGACAGATGCCAAGAATTTGAAAAGCGTCTTTGCTGTGACCTTATCCCTTTTTGTATCCTTGTTGGAAAATGATCCTGCCAACCTGCTAGCTGTCTCATCTTTCAAAGTATTTATGAGCATTTTAGTCTCAGCATGAGCATCTGTTGTAAGGTGATCTTAAAATCCTTCTTCACCCTCTTAATTTCCTGTTTGCATTTGGCTGCCCTGATTTATGGCCTTTCCTGTTGTCATTTTCAGCCTCCTCACTTTCAGAAATTTCCTCATGTTGTTTTACTCTCCTGACACATTTTGAGTGGCAGGTCATACACACGAAAAGGGGCAGAGGGAAGAGTTTTAACTTTAATCATTCAGTGTTCTGGTTTGCAGTTGCCAATAATGGGTCAATAACCAGTTTACTGTGTTCTAAATTCAGAATGTTTTCTCCTTTATTTGGGTCTTTCTGCAGCTGCAGCAGCAGCAGAAATAAACAATTTGTCTTTTGCAGAAATCTGGAACTTCACAGAGTGAAGTAGAAGTAAGGCAATGTGGTTGGTTGCCTTTGAAATGAAAACTATTAGCTTTGAATTTTCAGGTGTTATATACTGGATCTTTTAAAATCTGCTGGTATGATATCTCTCATTTTTAGTGATCAAAATACAAATCGATTTTTTTGTCATGTAGATTGTGGAGATGTAGAGTTGCATTCAGCATTCTTGGATAATAGAACACATAGGTACACCTTTTAATTTTACAAAAAACGATTTTTATAATTAGATTTCTTCAGGAAAATATGCCGCTGTTGAACACTGTGATGTTGTGATTGTAATATTGTCAATCATTTTCCTTTATTAATGGCTAAGGTAGTAAAGATTGTTAGTGATTCTGTTCTCTTCTGTTCTCTTCTAAGTATAGTCCCATACTTCTGGAGGGACCTTGTGTTACTGGATGATACAAAATGCAGTATGGGGAAAGCTGGTGAGAGGTGATTCTGTAAAAGTCAGAAGTAGAATGGGATTCTGGGATCTGCACTTCTTGTTTCTCCTAAATTACAGTAGGAAAGTAGTTAACATAATTGGAGTTATTAGTGCTTATGCTTCAGATTTAATCTCCAGCTGAGATTAATTATAAAAAGGTTTGTCAGAACAGTGAGATCTTGGAGCAGTGTCTTAATTGCCACTGGGAGAAGAAAAGAAACTGGCTGCTTTCTTAAACTTTTGGATATGACCTGTTTGTAGGCAATAGTATGGACCCAAATTCAACAACTTGAGAGGTCCTTTCCAATCCCAAATTACTGGAAGTGCTGTAACTTGGGTACAGATTTGGGAAAGCATCATTAGCAGATTACCTAATGACTCAATTAGCAGATGGGATTTTCAAGTTAATTTTGAAGTCTAAATAAAGTTAATTAAGGATATTGGGCTAAAGCTTTGTGCTCGATTTTGAAGCCTGCAGCTATGGAATTGTCTATTTAAGCTGTCGAAACCTCAGCCCAATATAGTTATTGATGGTAAAATGTAAGCTTCAGATGTATATTTCCTGAAGTGCCTGCACTTCTTGGGTAAATTCTGTAGAGCCTGCAGGGTTATTTGTTGCCAGCTTTAGGAAGTTAATTTTAAAAGGCTGATTTGCAAAACAGATTTAACTTTCAAGTTATTGGTTTGATATTGAGGATATAAGTGTTTAATGGGTGAGTAGAAATAGGAGAAAATGGTTTATGTAGGCATAAAAATGATATGAAGGAATTAACTAATTCTTTACTGAGTAACAGCACAAGGTTTAGGGCAATTTATATTCTCTGAACATAATTTAAAATTCCTGAAAGGATTCAGCATAATATATGTTCTGTGTCTCCTAGTTACACATAGTGTGTTTTAGGGAATGTGGATTTCCTTCCATTTTGGAAATTTTTCCACTAAGTCAGTGCCTGCCACGAATGCAGAGTGCCATTTCCTTGCAACTGAGTTTCTCTGGTCTTAACATCTTCTGACCGTTAGTAAACACACAAGTCATCTACTCCCATCCCATGTGATGAGCTTCCAGAATCTCAGAGAGTGATGTGAAGCACAGGTGCTGCTTGGCTCCAACAGGCAGCTTTGAATAAGCACTTGTATTCACTCACTAACTGCTCACATCTATTTATATCATGTAAAACTAGCTGATCTTAGGGTCTGGTCAGAAAATTTGAAACTGTCTTAAGATGGTGTGTGGTTAGCAGAGCCTTTCTGCTGGGAACTGCTATCCCTTAGCTAGAGCAGGAGGGCTGGCTGAGTGCATTGGTCCAGGTTGCTGGCATGGGAAGCAAACTGACAAATCCAAATTTTCAGCTGTGATGTTTGATCTGAGAGGGTTGCTTTTTTGAGAGCATTTATTCAATTGCTTTGTGATTGTTGGACCATATTCTTAGTTTGTGACGTTAGGACTATCTAAATGAAGGGTTCAATCTGGGTACATAACAGCAACATTTCTCATTTCAAGGAAGTGGTAGGAACATTAAAGTGCTTTTTGCTTTTTTTGTGTTTTCATTACTTGCATTAAAGTAACGGAGAATATGACATCTGATAATAGAAAAAGATGTTTATGAGCTTTAGGTCAGGTCTTGATTAAGTTTTGAAAAGATCTATAAAAACTTCAAATTATATTTATATCACATTGTCTAGAAATTGTATCATGCCATTCTCATTACATTATTACACTACAAATTGGAAATATTCTGGAAATAGTAGTTTTGGAATACAACATCCTAATGTACTCTTCCTTTATCTCATACCTTTTTGTGTGCTTCAAAACTGAAGATTTATTTTGAGACTTGTGCAATTAGTATGCTGTGTCATTTAATTCCATCTGATTAAGTGGAGAATTTCTGTAATTGGTTGGATGAATCCCACACATGCTGGTGAAAGCAGCATACACGTTTAAAGTATATTAATTTTCTCTTACTCACTGCATAAAAAGGGCTTTATATAGGCCTTTTATATAGGGCTCAGTCTGCAGTGGGAAGCTTACGATCGGTGAACCATTTTTTGCCTAAAAATATTTGCGTGGTAAAAATATCCCAAGCTGTCACTGTTCTCACACTTCCCATGTAATAATTATCCCTAATGGTAAGCTGATTTCATTCTGAAGGCTGCAGTTCAGCAATGCATCCGAAGTTATGCATGACTTGCATCATGCTGGATCATTCCCTCTATTTTAAAGCTGTAATTCATGTGCTTGAATCAGACACACATTTAAGCATCTTGTTGAATTATTGCCTATGTGGAAATTGTTTTTTTCCTCAACATAATCAAATTTGGAACTGGAAATTACCTTGTGTAGATGGTTTTAGCTTTTTTTTTGCTGAGTTTTGCCACCAATAGTTGTTGCTCACTTTCATATTTGTGGGTTTGGAGCTATCTGGACAATTGAATTATTTTGGTTTTATCTTCACAGTAATTATATGCCTCTTGACTATCTTTTAAGTTTACATGTCAAATTAGCATTTTGCCAACATTGTCATTGTTTAAGAAAGAGCAATGCAAAATCTCGTTGTCCAGAGAATTAATCTGAATTTAATGTGAATAAAAAGAAGTTTAAATGTTTTATGGGGTATAACATAAATTTTAAAAAGCATAACTTTAATATGTATATATAGCTGTTTCTGTATGTGTTTACCTTGTTGTCTGTACTTTAATATTTTTCAGACAAGTATAAAAGAAGGATTACTACTAAAGCAAACCAGCTCCTTTCAGAGGTGGAAAAAGCGTTATTTCAAACTTCGGGGTCGTACCCTTTACTATGCTAAGGATTCAAAGGTAATTCTATATTATTAGTGTCTAATGCCTTACACATGTAACTTCAATTTTGCTGAGATTTAAGTTCAATAGTAATAATTTAATGATTTGTTCTTGGTTGTGTTGTTAAAAACTGCCATATATAGGTTGTAGTGTGTTAAATTAACTTTACCTAAGAAAGATGAGTGATTTCTCTTGAGGTTTTTTTGGTTTTTAAATGAAGTTTATCACAGTTATTTTTACCTTTTTGGCTATTCAGGCAAATAATAAACTCATTTTAAGCAGTTGGAGGGTCAGACAGTCAAAAAAAGTAAAAACTGGATAATGCTCAGAAGTTATCCCTCATACTGAATTCCATTAAAACTCTTGTAGTCTAATGCCTGTTTTACTCTTGAAAGGGTAGAAATTGTTATGTGAAATGAAGACAGCCTGATTTTCTGCCAAAACTGATATATAAGGGAAAAAACTGTTTCCCTTCAATTGATTTTTTTTTGGTGGGAAAATTGAGAGTGGGCAGAGGGGAATACTTGTCTTGTTTTTGAAAGACATTTCCTCCCTCCCCCTCGAGGCTGGGGCCTAGAACATTTTGGCGTGTTGGGCTGACTCAGATTGTGCTGTTCCATGACAGTGGGTGTAACTTTCCTTTACCCTGTAAGGTTGCAACATCTCATGAGAGCTGTAGGTGAGATGCTTCAGGTCTCCATCATCTTCTACATCCTGGCCTTCTGTTCAAAACTCTTGTTAAGGCATAGATATCTCTCTAGAACTACAGGGCTGTGATTGCGCGGTGCACAATTGTGTGGTTGTAATGAATCAACAGGAAGTATCATCATTTCAGGGAGTCCAGCACTGACGTTACCTCTGTTGTCACTGAAGTTACCTCTATTGTCACACTTCCCTGCTCCTGGTGCTATGACGAGCAGTTTATATAAAGAATGGGGTGGTCCCATGGTGTAAAGGAGAGCACTCTGGACTCTGAATCCCAAGGACCTGAGTTCCAGTCTCAATGGGACCATTCCCTGGCAGTTCAATGCCTCCCTGCCATCCCATCCCGTCACATCTTGGATGCTCAGCAGGGTCAGCCCCGGTTAGTACCGGGTGCTGTGACAGTCCCGAGGACTTAACTGGCACCGTCCAAGCTCGCTCGGCCGTGGCAGATGAACCTCAGGACTGAAACGGTGGGGCCAGTTCTGTGCACACTGTGCCTCACCTAAAAAATCCGCTGCGCAGGCTGGAAGTGCACACCCACGTGGGGAGAGCCCTGCCCAAATCTGCGTTTGCGGAGTCTGGCCATACATACATATATAAAGAATAAACATGGAGATAAAAGCTTTGAGAAGGGCAACTTCAGCTCACAATATAATGCTGAGCTGTTTTGAAAATGTGAGCCTACCCTGTTAGATGACGAATATGGGCTATATTGGTCTCACTCCAACAGGTCTGTGTCCTTGCTATGTTGGGAGCCATGGAACTGTTGGAGTCTGTCCAGAGGAGAGCCATGAAGATAATCAGAGGGCTGAAGCACCTCTCATCTGAAGACAGGCTGAAACAGCTGGGGTTGTTCAGCCTGGGAAGAGAAGGCTCCAGGGAGACCTCATAGCAGCCTTGTAGTACCTAAAAGGGACTACGAGGGAACTGGAGAGGGACTTTTGACAAGGGCAGGTAGTGATAGGACAAGGGGGAATGCCTTTAAACTGAAAGCTAAGAGATTCGGATATTAGATATAAGGAAGAAATTCTTGACAGTGAGAGTGGTGAGACACTGAAACAGGTTGCCCAGACATGATGTGGGTGCCCTATCCCTGAAAGTGTTCAAGGCCAGGTTGGATGGGGCTTTGAACAATCTGGACCATGGCAGAGGGGTTGGAACTAGATGAGCTGTAAGTTCTCTTCCAACCGAAACCATTCTGTGACTCTGTAATAAAGATGAGAAAAAGGAGATGTTATGAGTAAGTAATTGTGCAAATACTTTGAAAGGTTGAATGCAGACATGCTGAAACTCCCGCAGCATGGATTCTCCTTCCCATGGCATGGAAGAGGAAAAATGTGGTAGGACTAAAAAAGAGACATTTTTGTTCGTGTTCCCTTCTGTGCTTTAAATCCCATCATGAGCATAACAGAACCTAAATAATCTTTTGCCAGAGACTGGGGTGTTTATGGTAGACATATATTTTCTGGTATGGATACTGTATCATAGATTCCTTCATGAATTTCGAGTTGCATCCTAATACAGATTAATTAATTTATATGTTATTAAATGTGAATTTCTTTTCTCTGACACCACATGTATGCCACACAATAGACACCCTAAAGATACATCTATTTGAAAAAACCCTTCTTTTAAAAGAGATTTTAAAGAAATAAAATTTTGGAACCAGTTTTTTTATGGTCTCATGTACCACTTAGACAGCGAATAGGACTCTGTTTAGGGCCCAACTATAAGGTTTTATCACATCATCAGTGTATTCTTTTTTTTTTCACCTATTTTTTTCCTATTCTTATTTTCTAACTGGAATGGACTCAATGAAATTAAAAGCACATTGTAAACATACCTGTGAAGTGGACTCAGTTTAATGCTTTTATTTCTTTTCCTTTCGCAGTCTCTAATATTTGATGAAGTTGACCTGTCAGATGCCAGCGTAGCTGAGTCGAGCACAAAAAATGTCAACAACAGCTTCACGGTATGGAACAATTTTAATACCGTTCTTGAAAGCTGTGGGTAGACTTAATAAGAAAATCAGCAATCCTCTCAATTGCATATTTTCCTCCATTTGGAAATAAAATGTCATTTATTTGAAAGTGGTATAATATATGAGAACACCACATCCCCTATAGAACATTTTATTTCAGTGATTTTTCTTGTAGCAGAAATGTGAAAAGGTGCCGTTGCCTCAAAAGATGATGATATAAGGACTTAAAAATACATCAAGAATCAGTACTTTTTTAGTACTTATTAGGACAGCTTGGGTTTGTTGTGTAATTTCTCTTTGAGGTGACATGCTGAATTAAATCAAATCTAGTTGTGTGTTTGTTTTAACTTTTTGTTGTAACATTTTTGGTTTTCTGTCATATTGAAGTGTATTTTATTTGTTTCATTGCCAATCATACCCCTATATGTTTCTAAGTCATGTGGAAAAGTTGTCCTTACAGTCATACCTTGATTCTGATACTGGTGTGAAACATAGTGTTCATAAATCCCTGTTACTTTAAGGTCACAGGTGTGTTTTACGTACAGGTCTTGGCATTTACTGTTCAACTGCTTTGTTAGAACTGAATGATACTGTCTGACACAGTTCTTCTGCTGATTCTCAACCTCTGGAAAAGTAAATTTTTTGAACAAGAACTAGTTAAGAGGAAGACTATGGGTAAAGCGATCCTTGTGAAGGTCTTGAGTTCTCCCACTGACTGCAATGGCATAACTTTTCTCAACTTGCATGTCCCATTAGTTTCTACTAAAATGTTGATTTTTCATTTTCCTGAGGATTTTAATTCCACAGGTAGTCCATATCACCAGTCTTGTTTTTAATTTCCAAGGCAGTCAAATGAAAGCCTCATGAAAGCTTCTCAGTTCTTCCTCACTGTGGTACCCTGCCAGGGAGATGTTGAGAGCACTTCAAAGATGTCCCTGGATTGGCCTGGACAGTCTGGTGTGTTGTGTCACTCTAAGCTTCTTTACTGACCAAGAACGCAATTAAAGAGAGTACTTTGACAGAAGGTCTCGGACCAAGTGGTGGCTGTGTAAGGTACCAGCCTACCTTTTGGAAAGGTTCTCTCTGCTGTCTGGAAGCTCTGCCTCATCAGATGTGTGGCATTTTGGGGGAGTTTTCGCCTTTTTTTTTTCTTCTCCTCTCTACAATATTTGGAGTTTTGATATCCTTCATAATTCTTTAAGCCAATTCAGTATCTCATTCCTCATCAAAAGCACATTTTGATTCGAAATCAAGACTTCTGTGGAAGACAGCAGTGAGAAAAGAAATCTCAGGGGCTACAGCTTTAACAGCTTCGGAGACACTGTTTACTCTCATGTCCTGGGTAATTCAGGGCAAACAGTGTTTTCTCTAAGGAGTCTACAAATTCATTTTGAAAAATTATTTGGATTTAAAGCTCTCCTGTATTGAAGAGTCATCTGATTTGACCGTGAAATATGGTAATAGTCGTCATCTCGCTTAATCTCGTGGCTCCTTTCTTTGTGTTTGCCTAACCCAGTCTCCCAGCAACATGGCTCCTGCAGTACGACATCCCTGACCTCGCCTGCGCTGGGCTGGAGTCGGGATGGGGGTGGAGTGGGTGGTTAACTTTCCAGCCATACTTCTTATAAATAAAAAGAAACATTTATTTTTGCTTTTTTATTTTCTTCCACCTTAAAAAGACAATCCTGCCTTTCTTAAAATTACAAAGGTTTTTTTTTTAATTTATGTTCTAGATGCTCTGTTAGCATTCTCTTTGTTAAAAAAGCAAAAATTAAATGCTTAATTTTAGCCTTCTCTAGTTAATGTACTTCTCTTGTTTCTTTGTTCCAGAGGAGAATATTTTTAACACAAACTGACGTAGATGGAATATACACCAAATGACCATTTTCCCAGGAAAATACACCTTTAAATATTTATGTTAAAATTATTATTTTGTTTCTTTTTACAAGTCCTTTTGTCATTTCATTTACGTCCTCCCACTCCACTCACTTTCCCACTCCCAGCTTGTAGAAGTTATTGGTTTGCCTTCTTTTGCCCTTTCTAGTTTGTCTGTTTGGAGGCAGAGGTGTGTGTCAAGATTTTCCATGCTGTTTTTTTGGATAAAACTCAAGTCCTAAAATTAGTCATAACACACAGATTTAAGGTTGAGTTTATTTGTAATGCATAAGCTTGCAGAGTATTTTATGTAACTAAATATCAATGTTTATTCACCAGAATTACTTTTCCTTTCTTTCTGCAAACAATTTGAGGTTAAGGGGAAAGTTGAGATAAATAAATATCTGCTAATTAAAATGAGAAGCTGATAAACTTAAGTCAGCTCATCTGTTTAATTTTTTTCTTTATTGCTGATGATAATACTTTTCACTGAACAACCAACTCACTTCTAGCAATTAGCTTGTAGTGCACAAGCTTGCACTAGGATGCCTTTTAAGAGATTATAGCTGTTTTGTAGTTCTGAGCATCCTCACCTAGAAATTATTAAATAGAACAGAAGTGTCCCTTGACTTCAGAATCTTTACATAAGACACTTAAGGCCAGATTCTTCCTACTGCCTTGTTAGGTATCAGTCTCCCAAGTCTGTGGAAGAGAAAAAGTTAACTTTTGGCTTGACTTTCTACCTCTTCCTTTTTTTTGATGATGAAGAACTGATGCACATTAAAAAAGAAAAAAAGTCTGTAGGTGTTAACCATGCTGCCTTTCAGTTGTTGAGCCACATGATTGTATAAAATGCCCAGGGTTATTACAAATCTCTCCTAGAGTCTCATGTTAAATGCACAGGCATCATGTGACAGCATCTGTATTTAATACTTCCGCACTCTTGCTTGATACATTTAATTCAGTTATGGGTTTTTTTGGTGAGAAATGTGATGGAAAATAATGCTTTTATGGTAGAAATACTGGCTTTGAGGCACTGCTTTGTATAGCTGGCTTTACATATTTGATTTGGGTTAGGTCAACTTCTAGTGCATCTAAGAATTACATAAAGCCATGGACACTCAATTTCTTACTATAAATATAGTCTGAAAAGTGAAAATTCTGGCTAGATAATTCTGTTATTTAATTGTGTCTGAGAGTAACAGACAATGTCATTTCACTGTCATTCTAGAAGGTCCCCTCCAGGAATATGAGAATTAACACACTATATGATACTCAGGTTGGGGATTCAGCTTGTCCTAACTTCAGTGTGGGACTCGATGGCTTTATAGACCCCTAAATTTAGGCATCTAAGATAAGATCAACAGCTCTGCAAAGCAGATTTCTCTAATTACTCAATTCAGTTTAGACTCCACTGATTAGTAACCAACTCTGTCTTAGCTACAATAGGAGCTTTGTCATCCAGGACACCTAAAATGTAGGCCTTTGCTTTCAGTTTTCTGAATCAGGTATTGAATCAAGTACTTTTTGTTGAATGTGCATTTTCTGAAAGTTGTCATCTTCCCGGGGAGGAAGCTGCAGCAGGCAGATCTGCTGTCCTGGAAACCTACTGTGATTCTCAGTAATTAGAAATTGGCTGGAAAGGAGACTTTGTATTCCAGCTAATAACACTAATTACTAGGACTCTGGATATGCTTGCAAAAATGTCTAACACAATAAATTTTTGTTGATTTACTGATTTTAGCAATGCTATAGACCATATAGACCACAGAGTCCTAATTATTTATTCTATAGAAAAATTATTCCTTAGAGAAAACTCTAAATGATCTGGACTTTAATAAAGTATTCTCACCTAATGTTATGACACAAAGGCAGTAGAAACCATAAACCCTTTGGGTTTTGCATTTTGCATTTTTATTACCCTCTTCTGATTTGACTGTTATGCAAGGTAAATAATATTTGTAAGCATTTTTCTACACTCTTTCCTATTCTTGCTGTTCTCCTGATTGTTATTCTGCAGCATCATCTTGTATGTGACATGACATGTCTGACATTCATAGAAGCACAAGGTACATGCATTTGGGATTATTTTGTAAATTACTGTTCCTTTACATTGCTTATGAATCCCACATTTGTCTGTTTTCTGCAGCAGCAGCATGTTATGCATGTTTGTTCCCTCTGTATTGATCCTGAGATTATTTTTCTATTAATTTGGAGCTGTCTGTAGTTAATAAATACTTCATCTATGCTTCTGTCATTTTTCTGGGATGTGTATTTATTTTTACTGAACTTTTTCAAGTCACTGTACTGTCTGCTTAAGGCAGACTCCTGAAAGACATATTGCTTTCTAGCAGTTTATTTCAGTCCTGTTGCTTCCAACATCAGTTGGCGCTCTGCTCATCATTGAGATTTAGTTCTTCTAATTGATTTTAGAGAATTAACTTTTAATATTCACTCTGGGCTTGGAAAACAGAATGTGTTGCCGGATTTCTGCAGTGTGTTTCAGAGACAGTGTTAATTTCTCTGGACTTGAACACATTTTGCTTGCTTTCTTGCCACTCAAATTTTTTCAGAGTTGCTTGAGACTTTTCTTTAGGGACTACAAGAACTTCAGGGAATGTGAGAACTGCTTAACCTCCCCCAAGCCACATCAGGAGGAAGTGAGAAGAGCCTTTTCCCAAAGGAGTTTGAAACCTTTCATCCTTGGGTTTGGACACTCCAGTCTTCTGTCTTTTCAAATACCAGAGACAAAGACAGATAGTCCTAAAGCAGGGAATAATTATCCTAAAACTTGGGGGTTTTGTCCTTATTTAAATAATCTATTATCAGTCCAGTATTATAACCACCTATTGATTGGCCCAGGGTTCAGGGTCCTGAGCTTTATTGAAGTGCAGAAGGGTTATGGATGCCAGTGGAGGTATTTCTCTGCTGCTGTCATGCATGCTTACAAAATCCAGTTTACTTCAGTTGTGCCTCTGTGGACATCAGGAGATGGTTTCTTTATTTGTAGCCTCAAAGCTCTTTCAGATGCTATTCCACTTCAGTCTGGTTTGCTTTTTTTTCTAGGGACCACACACCTGAGGGTAACACAGACCTTTTCTGGTCTTTCGGCTGCTTTTCTTTCACTGCCTTACTTATTTCTTTAGTTGGGTGAAATCATTGTGCTACTCCTGTGTTGGGAGAGTCCTAAGATCATGGGGTCAGTAACCATCTTCAAAGCTTTGGTTTGTTTCCGACTCGAGGCACATTCCCCTGGTTTCAGTTATTGCTAAGCAAACTCTTTCCGGTGCCTTGTTCATAGCCTGGATAGATTAACCTTTCTGGTTTGCTCTGTAGGAATACTCTAGAGCACAGCTATCTGCAATTTTTTATCTTTGTAAAAATCTATTTTGAGTAAATGGCTATATATAGTCTCTATTGATGTTCCCTTGAAGGGAGATACTCTTGCTTGACTTTTCCCTTTAATAAACCACAGGGACATGAAAGGAATGGATTTGTGTTCGGAAACATGTTTCTGGTTTTTATTGTTTGAATGTGCAATAATCTCCTGGGTTTGGGTATGCTTTGAAATTTCCTTTGCATTCCACTTGTGTAGGCAGTTAAATGCCTCCCTGACATCTGATCTGTCAGATCTCGAAAGCTAAGCAGGGTCAGCCCCGGACTAGTACTTGGATGGGAGACCTCCTGGGAAATGCCGGGTGCTGTAGGTTCTAGTCCTGAGGACTTCACTGGCACTGTCCAAGCTCGCTCGGCCGTGGCAGATGAACCTCAGGACTTAAACGTTGGGGCCAGTTCTGCGCACGCTGAGCCTCACCTAAAAAATCCACTGTGCAGGCTGGAAGGGCACACCCACGTGGGGACAGCCCTTCCCAAATCTTCGTTCGCGAAGCCGAGCCATGCACACACTTGTAGATTTACCCAGTTGTGTGTGGACATTTTTAAGAGTATATAGGATGATGGTGGGAGTTCAGACACATTTGCAGATGTCTTTACTTTAACTACCTTCCTATGTGGGCTGAATACCACTCTGAGACATTATGTTTTAAATTTTGCCCCTAGATTATCGGCAGGGTCAGTGCATGGCACCCTTTCAAGATGGGGGAACAGCATATCCAGACATTCCTTGTGCCCTGTTTGCAGCCAAGTGCAGGCTGACAGAGGTCCTGCAGTGACACCTGTGAAGACCCCAGACCTCAGGGCCTCGTGTTCTCTCTGGGAGGTGGAATATGGCTGGAAGTGGCTCCAGTTCCTGAGCTTCATCAGCATGACTCAGCTTTGCGTGGAGAGCTAACTCTTGGAATGGATTTTGTTTTTCCCTAGTTGAGAACTATCTGCTGTTTCATACGGATGGTGATTAGCCTCTAAGTGATGAAGGCTTTTTGATGCTCCCATCCTTAGCAGTACTCAGACCGTAGAAAGAGAGGGGAAGTGCTTTATATTCCATTTTGTTCAATTTTCCACTCAGGGTTGATTTTGGTGGGTTTTTTTCCCAATATTCAGGCAGCTCAGAAACAAAACAAAAACTGAAATAGCAAATTAATATACTGAGGAAAAGAAAAATTAGACAAAAGCAATTAGTGTGTGCTTGTGATGCACTTAGGGTTTTTTCCTCCATTTAGCGCTTGCTCATTTTCCCCCACCCTCTGGCAGTGACAAAACAATATAATGAAGCCGAGAGCTCTCTGAGTAGCTTTGGGTGTGACTTTCCAGTTTTAAGCTCCTTATCTCTGACTTGATGCACTGATTCCCCTTCGCTAGAGTGACTGGAGATGTTGAACCTTTAAGTTGCATTTTGAAAAAGCAATAAAGCATTTCAGCTGTGAGGGTACAATCCACAGATAAATCATTTGGTATTGATCTTGTTTACAAGAAAGCTGAACACTTTCAGAAGAGGAAGACAAGGGGATGCTTAAAAATGTGACAGCTCTGGACTATATTGTATATTTTTATTCTAATTACATTTGCCTGGAGCTTGTTTTCCACAGATTTCATGCTTAGTAGAAATTTTTCAAATACAGCTTGCAGAACATTTCTCTTTTTCACTGGTGAAGCAGTTGGGATGTATGGAGAATAAACACTTACGATTGCCAGATTTCACTCTTCTGCAGTTTTATACTTAACCTATTCTCTGATGTTTCTTTCTCTTCTTGCTTTAAAAGTGATTAAAATACCCGGAGAAACCTTAGAAAGTATCCTTCACTGCAGTTCCTGTATAGCAAATAATATTATAAATAAAGCCACTGAGGTAAACTTTGAACACATTTCCTGTTTCTAGTGAACAAGGATCCCTGGCTTCAGGCAGCTGGATCATGTTTAAACAGGCATCTGTTATTACAGATGAAAAAATGGTCACTTGCTGTTTTATTTTCTATAAATTTGCACCTAATGCTATTAAATATATACCTAAGTATTTTCCTTTAAGCATAGAAGCCACCCCATCTCATAGATGTATAATGAGCTTGTGAAGCCAGAGCTAAGGGCACAGCAGCTCTGAGTGATGTGCTTAACAAATCTTTATGTAAGAACTTTAAGGAAACATGCAGGCCTTGAACTATATATAGCAGTTTCCAGTTTACATTTACAAGAATGGTTTATTGGTTTTTCTATATTTAAATGATGATTTAAAATAAATTTCTAATTCTTCAGTCCAAATTCATGGAACTTTCCTACCCTGCTTCTTGTAACTGTCTCTTTATAAAGTTATTGTCCTGCAGGAATAATAGCAGTTGGTTGACATTGAATATATGAAGTCAGATCTGGGGAACCGGATTTCTGACAAATGGACCTTTGCTGGATACTTTTGCAGTTCAAGGCTGGACATGTTGTAACTAGATTATTTGATTTACCTGGATTTCACAGAAATTTGGGGGTTGGATGGGATTTCTGAAGGTCATCTCATCCACCCTCTCTGCTGAAGCAGGGCCACCCAGACCAGGCTGCCCAGGACCATGAACAGATGGCTTTTCAGTATCACCAAGGAAAGAGACTTCACAACTGCCTTGAGCAACCTGTGCCAGTGCTGTCACCCTCGTTGTAAAACAGTGTTTCCTGATGTTCACAGAGAACCTCTTGTGTTTCACTTTGTGTCCGTTGCCTCTTACCTTTTCACTGGACGCCACTGGAAGGAGCACTTTCCCTTCAGGGATTTACACATGTAAGATCCCCCTGCCTCTTCTCTTAAGGCTAAACAGTCCTGGCTCTCTCAGGTTCTCTTCACATGTCACAGACTCCAGTCCCTTCATCATGCTTGTGGCCCTTCCCTGGACTGTCTGCTGTATGTCATGTGTCTCTTACCCTGAGGAGCCCATAACTGGGAACAGCACTCCAGGTGAGGCCTCACCAGGACTAAGTAGAGGGGCAGGATCACCTCCCTGGATCTGCAGCCCAGGATAGCGCTGGCCTATTTTGCTGCAAGGGTATGTAGCTGGTTTGTGTTCAATTTGTTGTGCAACAGGACCTCGGGTCCTTTTCTGCCAAGTTGCTTTCCAGCTAGGTGGCTCCAGGATACACCGATGCCTGGGGTTGTTCCTTCCCAGGTGCAGGACTTCAGACTTCTACTTGTTGAACTTTTAAGGAGTTTTCTGTCAGCTCATTTTTCCAGCCTGTTGAAGACACTGTGGATGGCAGTGTGACCCCTGAGTGTATCAGCCACTCCTCCCCAGTTTTCTGTCATCAGTAAACTTGCTGAGGGTACACTCTGCCACACCCTCCAGGTCATTAATGAAGATATTAAACAGGACTGAGCCAGTATTCACCTTTAAGGGTACACTGCTAGTCACTGGCTTCCAACTAGATTTTGTATCCTGATCACCACCCTCTGGGCCCAGCCATTCAAGCTGTTTTCAACCCACCAGACAGTCTGCTCATATCCAGCCTGCACTTCATCAGCCTCTGTATGAGAATATTAGAGGATAGTGCTGAAAGCCTTACTAAAGGCAAGGTGGACTATATCCACCTTTGTTTCTTCATCTGCTGGGCCATCAACACAGGTTATCAAGTTGGTCAAGCATGACTTCCATGGGTAAATGAGCCCATGCTTACTACTCCCAATTACTTTCTTGTCCATATACCTGATATTATTCTGGAAGATGCTCCCTCATTTTTGCTTGATGTGATAAAAGACAAGGCCACCTGTATTACCCAGGCTGGATTCTACTGCAGAATTAAGTCACAGTAGACCTTCTACTTTTTTCAGTGATGTAACCGTTTTTGTCCATGTCTTTCAGCTAAGCCCACTTGTTCTGGGATACCGGTGGGGGAGGTGCTGTGTGGGACTAACGCTTTTCTTTCCCCTCCTAAGAGTTTTTACTGTGGGTGCCAAAACCACACATTACTTCAATATTTGTGAGCTTGGCAGCAGTGAAATAGGAGAAGGCCAGAAAAAAGAGGGAAGCAACATTTTAGTGGAGTAGACAGAGCTAATTGTTCTGATTATAAATTCTGTATTGTACTCAGGCAAATATAATAGCCAATTATTATTTGCTGTGCTTTTAAATCCTCTGCTCTCTTTGTAATTTATACTTTTGCCTGCCTTGACTCATCTTGAAAAACAATTGTGACGATTCACCATAAAGCACCAACTAACTACATCTTTGACAGTGACAGTGCTGTTATAAATTATGTAGTATCCAGAATCCAAGGAATTATAAGTACTGTAGAAAACTGTCCAACTGTTAGCACTGGGATTTTTGCAGACAGGTTCTGGTAGGTATGGGAACATAAGTGACCCCAGCAGTCTCTTTCCACCATGGTGATGGAGGTACATTCACTCATCACATTCATATGGACTCATCTGCAGGAGGACTGAGGAATGGAGGGGCAGACAGAAAGCAAGGGAGGCATAACATGTTATCCTGGTGTTTTCCAGTACTGACTCACCAACGTCTGTAAGCACAGAGAAGTTACAAAGCATTTAATTTGTTGTGTTCCTGCCCCAGGCATTGAATGTGATCCCCAAGAAGAGAGTTGGGGTCCTCTCTCTGAATCACCCTCTCTTGATTATTTCCAGAAAGATATTTTTAAAGTATCTGTCCAAAGAACAGGAAACATTTCCCCACCCCTTTCAGATTCTAAGTGATGTTTCTACATTACTAATTTAATTCAAGATCAGCCATACAAAGTGCTCTTAGTGTAATGCCTGCTAATAGTTCGGAGTGGCTGGAGGTGCCTTAATGCAAATATCATGTTGCATGAAGCAGAGTGCTTTACAATGGCTGCTTTGTTGCTGCTTAGATGTAGAACATTGTTTTCTTAATTAGCAATACAGTGCCTGCATTTTTTACTTGGTAAAAGAAATCAGAAATGCAGCCACCAAGCTTTGGGAACTGTATTTTCTTACATATTGCTGATAGTACAAAATATTTTAAAATTTAGGCAATAGGCTTTAATCAAACCCTCTATGATTTTATTTTACAGATCATAAGACTAAACCCATTGTGCTGCAGGCATATAAAATGTCATTGTTAAAGGTATTCCCATTGTAAACAGAAAATGCTTTCAAATTTACACTGAATTTGATGACAATTTTATTTCCTTTAAAGATGTTAAAGTTGCTCTGAATAAGTGTTGTGTGAGGGAAAAATTACAGTAGTGGCTCAAAACTTGACTGTGTAAATTTAATTGACATAATTTCAAGATGTGTATGTACATATTTATATGAGTATGTGCATATTTTTAGAACCCACATGTGTGAAAATCCTAATTTGCAGAAAGACCTATGTGGTAGTGGACTGAACAGTGACCTCTTGTTGTCTCCTTCATTCCCCACTCAAAAAAAGCCTTCTAATTTTCTGAACAGATCAGGAATATTATTGCAGTAGTGGGCCATTTTTCTTCCTATTCAGACATCCTTTACTCCCTGGGATGTTTTAGGACTTGTGTGGTTTGCCTTCAGCTTTTAAGACTGTATATGCTCAGTCTTTCCCAATATCTACTTCATTAAAAGCATTTTTTATCCCCACCAGCTCTATTTCATTACTTTCCAATATACTGCAATGCTTGCCTTTGGTAACTCTGTTTTCCAAAATCTGCAATGACTTCTTGGCGACTTGACAATGGTGAAAATTCTCAAAGTAAATTAATCATCTAAATTAAATTGGCTTTATTTATTTATTTTTAAGACCTTTTGACTGTCTTCATCCTTCTTGATTTGTCTCCTGCTTTGTCAGCATGTGAACCATTAGCACCTGAGTTCCTTCAAGATTTAGTTTGCCTATTCTTACATTACCTCCCTCAGTGGTCTTCCAGTGCTTTCTGTCACACTTTCTTTGCAGTGTATTGATGCTGTGAGTGACCCTCCCCCAAAGCAGAACTCTGAGCCACGGTAGTGTAGGGTAAGATAAAAAGTAAAGGTCCTTTAATAACACAGGGCCTGCAGCCCACAGGAATACAGGATGACATGCATGTGTCCCAGTTCTAGTTTCCATGGCTTTTATAATAAGATCCCTCCAATCATTGCTTTACACATTTCTCAGTCCAGCCCCAGTCCCACCCCTGTTCCACCTCCCGGAATTGGGTCTGGGGTCATCAAGACCCTCTGTCTTCATCAGCTCCTCTTCCTCAGGCACACAAAGGTCTCTTGGAGTTCATCCAGTTCTGACTTCTGGGTCACTCTGCTCTGTGTTTATGTTTTGTTCTGTAGGCCTTCCGATATCCTTCAGCTCTTTACCTTGGAAAGGAGTCTAAACAAGATTAATTAACTAAAGGAATTTAAGCTCCCTGTTCTGGGACAGGGGTAGTGATAGAAAGGCATTAAACTTAAACTGTTAGAAATATTAACCCTCTAAAAATCCACAATTACTGTGTTCCTAAAATCTACAAAATGTGAAAATCAGAACAAAACCCCTTCAGCATCAGTATTATACAGTTTCTTCTTGCCTGTTGAGAGTTTAGCATATTCAATGTGATATATAAGTAATAATATTTGGAGCATAGAGTATAAAAAACGTAATATGTAATTGAAGAAAAATGCTGACTTGGGTTGGTAGAAGAGAATATACAGGACTTTAAATATGAATACATACAATGAGATAGGATTACTAGTAAAATCCAAATTTACATGGCAGGAAAATAGTTTTAAGGATAATTGCATCCATTTGATTTTGATTATGTGTGGATGCAGATTCAGCTGTCTTCAATGAATGGACTTAAAACATCACACCTAAGTTAGTTATCACAGAATTGTGTAAGCATTCAAAAGAAAGCATGCCTTCTGTATGAATGCAAAGAAGCAGTTTTAGGGAGGCATTCTTTTTAGGACAAGTAAGAACAGCTATACCAAGTTAGCATAAAGCTCATAAAACCATATTGAATCAAAATAGTGTAACAACAGCAGCAGGTGCTCAAGAGAGAAGTAGAAACAGCATGGGATATACAGTGATTCTTCCCCTTGAGTAACTTCCCAGCATTGACTCATTGTTGGATTTTGAGGACCTGATAAGCTGAAGGTTTCAGATACTGTGTTATAGTATAGGATGCATCTATTTGTGATGAATTTCAAATTTATACTTCTGGTCTCCTCAGCATCCTCTTTTCAAGTCTAAGTAATGCATTGATTTGGGAAAAAACACTTCTTGTTGTTGGCTAATGATTTCCTTGGTTCCCTTAATTCTTATGTTACATGAAATATCTAAAAAATAATGAGAGTACATCCTCTCCAGGATTTTGTGGACTGAAATAGATGAGAACCAAAATGGACTTCTTAGTTCCTATTTTATTTTATTTTATTTTTTTAAGAAAAATTCCAAGCATTATTGATAGTTCTTACATACAATACATTTTGTCTTTTTTCACGTTATCAGTACTTTCTTGATATTTGTTGTTACAAATATGTAAATCAAAGAGAATATGTAATTTAATCATATTACGGATGCCATATTTTCAAATAAGTATCTCTTCCAACTTTCCACTTTAGTTTCTACCACAAATAATAATTACTCCTGCACAGTATACAAGTGAACTTTCAGACTGTTGAAATGCTGTGAACTTTAAGTTTATTGTGCTCTGAATTTAATAAGAAGCTGTCATATAGGAATTTGTAGTGTGTTTACATGCATTCGTTAGCAGTGTTTGGTGGTGTGATTTGTCAATACATCGGTATGCAGTGCCTTTTGAGATGGGGTTTGGTGTCCCACCTGGCTCATTTATAGCTACTGTTCTGGTCACATTTATCTCCCTCCTGCCAAAACTGCTGAAGAATGTCTCCACTGGCACTAGGTAACTAAGCTGAACAACTGAACTAGGGCCTTAATTTTGGGAGAAGAGCATGGAGGGATGCGCAGTGTGTTTCTGTGACCAGTTGTATTGAAGACATGAGTAATATAAATAAATATTATTTTAAAAGATCAAAATAGTCAGGAGTTTTCAGCAATAAATGCAACTGTTGTTGCTTAATGGTGTTTCACATCAGGTTACTGGTTAGAATCAATAATGACTGTGGTAGAAGAATGGCTGCAAAGTGCTCTGTCTTGGTTGGACTTAGCATTACTTAATCCGTATTATAATGTCATACTATACAATAGGAAATAATCTGTGTTGTGTATTTGCCCAAATAAGGTTTCTGAATCCACTGAAACCTGGAAATTCCAGTAGAATGCTGATTGTTGTTGGAGCCAGGGTTATATTATGATTTAATGACTTTTCTGGGCTTCATTTGATGACCTGGTCTAGAAAAACATTTTGAAGTAATAAAGCATCTGTTTGGCTCCAAACTAATAAGAGAAGCATTGCTCTCTGCATAATCTGTTCTTTAGGAAGAGCTGTGGAAGTCTACTAATAAACCTTACTAAAATGCTTAAGCAAGATTGAAGGAAACAGAAAACTATTCTGTTCCATGCAAAGTGAGTACATCACAAAGGAAAAAGAGAGGGGGAAAAAAAGAAAGAAAAAAACCCAGGCAAGCCCACAGGGTTTTTGCCTCCCCTCCATGTGACTTGCAGCTTGTGCACTTCAGTTACATCGCCTCTGAGATATGTTAAAGTGCAGCTCAGTTTAATGAAGAAGTGGATAGGACAAAGCAAGGCTAGAGACTATTTACAGCAGCAGAGATTGGGTAAGTAAATGTAGCTGTAGATAAGTCTTTACCAATATTGTGAAAATGTTGCAATATCTTGCCTGAAGCCTTTGAAAAAATACTCAGAGCTATCATTTTTAGTGGTCCTTTCTTTGCTTTACTTAAGTAATTTGCAAATATTGGTGGTACATACTATGCAACAGATTTATGCATGACTGATAAAGGATTTCATTAAATTGCTTTTACTCACTTTGTTTTAAATTCTTTGCTACGTAAGTAACTGCTTTGTCTATTTTAGTGCAGTGCTCAAAATAATTTCAGTGGGAGTTAGCTGATAGTTTCTGGTGCCTTCCTGTTATTTTGATTATTTTTCTACTGTTTAGGGAGAGGGGAGAGCAGCTCATACTCTGAACTTCCTTGATACAGTATTTTCAGATTTCTAGAATCTAGGTCCAGATAACTGAAAAGTCCCCAACATCCACTTATTCCAGGAATTCATTCAACCATCCTAGTAGGATGTGATTTCAGCTGTTTGCTTTTGTTCTCTGTGACTTTTATAAAGATTTGTATCTGTTCTTATACTGAGTTTGATATAGAAAATTCTGGCTCAAATTTTTGTATGTATAAATTTGTGTAAATTTAATATCAATATACAAAGATGGAGGAATATGATGACAGCTTTTGTTGCATTTGATTTTGATTTTTTTTTTTTTTTTGTCTCTAGCAATTGGAACGGACCTTGCAGTTGCTATAATGCTGTTAAGAAATAGGATTGCAGCCTTAGTCAATTAGTAATTTCCAGAATGGTTGTTGTAGCAATTTCAGTGCCTGCCATTCGAGTATTTAAATCTCAGTGCGTAGACAAACAGCTGAGAAGGGGGAATGAGAAATGTAGATTTTAGAGACATAGACCAAAGTCTGATTCAAATCTTGGGAACTGAAGAAGAAAAAGCAAGTCTTTTGTTGGTGGTGGTGCATTAAAGAAAATATTTTTAAATATTTAATATCTTGTGATGTACGGTGTGTCATCCTTTTGCATCATCTCACAGGAGTCCATTAAATATTATAGTCTGTCATGATGTTTACTTTCTGGATTAATCAGGATGTGTTATCTTTTTCAGATAATCACTCCATTTAGGAGGCTAATATTGTGTGCTGAGAACAGAAAAGAAATGGAGGACTGGATAAGCTCTCTGAAGTCTGTTCAGTCCAGAGAACACTATGAGGTAAGCTGCCATCCCTCTTGGTGCAACCTGTTCTAGCTCCACAGGTCAAGCTACAGGACACAGAACTGGAGTGTTCACCCTCCTTGATGTGAAAAGTGTCTAATGTCAGAGTGAAGCTTCATGTTAAGAACTTCACTAGCAAAATGAGAGCTTATGATCTCACTTCTGTTTAGAATTTTGGAGGGAGAGCAGGCTAAATACTCTCTGGAAAATGCTTTTGGTGAACATTGCACTGCCGTCCCCTGTAATGTGGAACCGTACGTAACTTCAGTCACCGTAGCTGTGTTCTGTACTTGCAAATTTGTCTTAACTTCTCCTTTACTAGACCGCACAGTTTAATGTGGAACATTTCTCAGGGATGCATAACTGGTACGCCTGCTCCCATGCCCGCCCCACCTTCTGCAATGTGTGCAGAGAGAGCCTCTCTGGAGTCACTTCCCACGGCCTGTCCTGCGAAGGTAACAGAAATGCTTTCCTCCCCCCGTTTATAAATGCTGTGTGTGTAGGCACAGGGCTGCAAGTTCAGTATGTAACGGTTCTGAAAATAGTGAGGAAGAAAAAAGCCTGAAGGGAGAAGTCTATTTACTAGATTGACCTTCCTCTGGGCTGAGGGACTGCTAATGATCTGGCTCACCTCTGTGCTCCATATGCCTTTTGAAATAACACAGTTTCCCTCTGTTGCAACAACCAGTTTGGAGTGTACTGGGTGAATGGTTTGCAAGAAAAGATAGGATTTGTTTGATAAAAAGTGTGGAACAAAATAGTCTTACTCATTTGCAGAATCAGTGTTTCTCAGAAAATACTCATAGTGGTAGTTTCTGCCCAAAATCTGTAAAAATTATTAACACTTTGTCCAGTGTTATGACATCGTCCTCTCCAATTCTTGTTTGCTCTGTTGCTGCTGCCTCATTCTGCAGTACACACGGGGCAGATGAGGGCAAATTTTTTGCTTTAAAAATTCTCTTATACAGTGAAGGGGTAGAGATATAGATGACTGCATTTTGGTGATTTAACAGGTGAAATCCAGCACAAATAAAAAGGACATGTGCCTAAAGACTTCAGCATTAAACTTATGCAGAGAAATTATATTTCCCAAACAAAAAATTGTCATACACCTGATACAGCTTATTTATTTGTTTCTGCAAGGTCTGTGGAAAAGAGCCAGCAAGTCTGCTTGTGTTACAATCCAACACAAAATAAAGCATCCTTGTGACCTTATGATATATATGAAATGTTGTGATATTTAATTACTAGTATAGCTGCCTGCCCAGAAAGGAGGAGTTGCAGTTACACAGTTCATAACTATATTTTTTTGGATGCATGTAACCCAACAGCAAATACATTTCTCTTATTGATGCTGTTATAATACTTGAGGTCTGAGCATAATCATATGTATTAAGGAAATCTTAAAAAGGAAACATTAACCCACTGTCCTGAATTGTCCATGCTTTTAATGTAGCTAATGGTGCTGTTGCCAAGGAACAGGGACAAACCTGTTTCGTAGAAATTAGGAGTAGCATAGTTACTTCCAGCTTCTCTGGTGTATGCTTTCCACTGTATATTAGTCCTTTGGACAGTTTTAAGGCAATCATGGTATTCTCATTGTCTGATACTGGCAGATGGATGTGTCACATGCTTAACTAAAATGCTGTTGTGTTGCCTCTGTGTACAAACACCGTTATGTTTGTTCAGGCAAAGGAAAAGAAAGACTCTCATAAGGAACTTATCCATTCATAAATTAATATTACAGCTATTTTGAAAGCCTGTTTAGCAAGAATTGTTCTTGTAATATTATCAGTGTTAATGTTTGTAGTTCACCATTTTATGTTTTTTCAGTGTCTAATTTTGCTTCTAAGTATAATTTTAACATATGAGGTGTTGGAATTAGGGAAGTTTCTGTAATTTTCAGATTTGGAGTTTGTCACCTTTCTGCATAACTTATTACTAACTAAAGCTACACTTACCATATTTCTGATGCCAGTTAACCTTTCAGCAGTTTTTGCAAATAGTCTGTGAAGGTGGTTTGGATTTGCTTTCACTGTTCTACGGTTTCATCATCATGTATGACCTGGAACGTTTTATATGTAGATACCATGATATTCTTTTGTCCATTAATACGTTTACCTCCTCTTACTTCTTATCGACTAGTTTTATCTATTTTCTTTATTTTTCCAAGTTTTTTTTCTAATAAAAGAACTTTAGTAATATATCTGATCTAAATCATTTGCCAGTTGACTCTTTTACTGGAATATCCCATACTCTGTCCACAATTCTGTATACTTGTCTAAACCCATGCTAATCATCCTTCATTTCTTCTTTTTTTTGATACTACTTCTTTCTCTGAAAATCTTATATGACTGAAATCATATTTACTTGCTTGTGCCATGTGCACTTGTAATGCATTTCACCATATATTTTTTTTTACTTACCTATGTTAGCAGTATTTACAGTTTTAGGAGACAATGTAGGAAGTATGGAGTCTTAAGATTCCCCAGACTTTTTCTGTGCTACTTTTCCCCATTACATAATTACAGAAACTTTTTAAATATTCATGCCTGGCATTTGAAACCTCCAATACTGCTTTATGCTGAGAATCCATTTATATCTATACTAAATTCAGTTGTGTGATCATTGATCCCAGGCTACTCTCTTATGCCTCATATTGAAAAGCAGGAGAGGTTCCTTCTCAAGAGATATTTGAGCTCTTTCTCCACTCAGTGGTTTGTGTTACTGGCACACTAAGTTGTCTTGATAGTAGCTTAGAGTCTTTGTGTTCTTTGTGGTCTGATTCTTGACTGTTAACTATAGATATAAATAAATCCCATTGATATTTTGCAGCTTTTGATACTTTAGAAGATCAGTCCAGTAATATTTCATTCCCTTAGACTTGCTGGCTCCCAGCAGCACTGTACAACTGTTTTTTTCAGTCTGACCACACAAAAAGCCTCATTTCTTTTGGAGATAAGGTAGGCGTCTTCTTTCTTCAGGGCATCTTCCCTCCCAGCAGCCTTTGGCAAAGGTGGTTCAAATTAATTGCAGATCACCCTGAAGATACTCCTCTCAGTTTTGTGGAAGCCAGTGTAAAAAAAAGATAACAATCACAGAATCAACTAGGTTGGAAAAGACCTCTGAGATCACCGAGTCCAGCCTTTGACCCAATACCACCTCATCTACTCGACCATGGCACTGCGTGCCATGTCCAGTCTCTTCTTAAATACCTCCAGGGACGGTGACTCCACCACCTCTCCGGGGAACCCATTTGAAAGCCCAGTCACTCCCTCTGTAAAGAACTTCTTCCTAATGTTTAATCTCAATCTCCCCTGGCACAGTTTAAGAGTGTGCTCTCTTGTTCTACTGCTTGTTGCCAGGGAGAAGAGACCAATTCCAACCTGGCTACAACCTCCTTCCTTTCAGGTAGTTGTGGAGAGCAATAAGGTCCCCCTCAGCCTCCTCTTTTCCATAACTTGAGATGCTATTTTAATACCTTTGTTAGGTAAAAGAGCAGTGTGAACTTGCATCTTTTTAGAAGTCAAAGAATCGATATGTATAACAACCTGGAGATGTAAATTAAATCAGAGCAGGCTTCATTCTTGTTACTGCCCAAAAAACAACTGACTTTTATAAAACTCAGTCATACACTCCTTTGAGATGCAAGGCTGTTCCTCCCACAGGTTCTTTTTATGGTGTCTTCTCAAAAGGTGATCTAGTTTTCAAATGTTGTCTGTGTGTTGTGTTACTCTCGCTAGTTCTAATGGACTCACCTCTGCAACATTCATCTGCAGTCTTTACTACGACAGAGAAATTATCATTTTTTTGCTTGGCTTTAGAAATTACTCCAAACCAGCTGAATCAAGGAAGGCTTTTGGTTTTTATGGTCTTCAAGTGTTTCTCTTTCTCAGAGTTTAGCTTACTGTATACTGAGGAGTCTAAGCCTAAGCAGTTTTCAGGTAAACACAGGGGGATACATGGAACGTTCAGGCAAAGTAGCCTAAAGAACAATAGATCAGTATCTACACTAACTCTTTCAAGGCTCTCTACCCTCAATTACTCTGTATTAATACTGCATTTCTATCCAAGTCATTGCCAGTGGAACGCTGCCTTTATGATTATTCTCAAAAATGTAGTTCTTCATGGAGCATTTTCATTATCAAGACTGAATCTTGATTGCTGCATATCAAGTATAGCTAATAAGTGGGAGATTGCAGTTTAAAGGAGAAGCTTTCTCCTGTGAAGAGTCGCACAAACAAACTATGTTGAAAGCACACTTTAGGATTGTAAAGTCCATCAATAAGAAAATACTGGGATTAAATTGCCTCTGCAAACACACTTGGTGCACCTGATCTTTTTTCATTGTGATTGTTGGGGTTTGCCCACAAAACACTCTTCTTCTTACCTATTGCCCAGGGAATTGTACAGGCACTACTTGCACAGTCATTGTCTGATATTTTTGCCACATTTTCTGCACAGACTGGAGAGAGAAGCAGTCAGGAAGAGAAGGGATGTTCATTGTTAAAGAATGAAGGAGTAATAGAAAGCTGTTCTGGGCCTTTTTATCACACCTCTGTAATCCTGGAGAAATAATTTAAATAAGATTTTTTTGTCAAATTAGTAGTTGTGTGTTGTTTATAGTCTGAAATAAGTATCACAGAAATGCTGAGCTTTCTATAACTGCCAAAAAGCTGTGCTGACTTTGAAGAAATACAGTAGTGAAAAGTGTTAATTGCGGTAGTAGTACTGAGCATAATAATCACAATAAAAATAAGAACAATTTTAACAGGCCAAGAAGAAATTAATAAGGACATCTAAAAAGTAGTATTTTATTAGCTTTTGGTAAGTAAAGCAAATAGCTGTTGAAAATTACTATAAACCAGAGTATGGCACAACTCCATACTTTTCAACCATCCAGTGCATACAGTGACTGAGGGTCCTGTTCTTCAAAAATGTATGATCATATAACTGAAGACTTCACACCTGCATTCAGAAGCTATATTGCAATGTTAAGTTTCATGAGTAATTTAACATTTTATAGTACTTGAATTTGTAATGTGAGTATTCTTTTAGCACTCTGTGATATTAAATCAACTTAGAGTGTTATTAATTTGGTTGAAAATAGTAAAAATTACAAGAAAGCTTCTTTTTCTGCTTTATAACATAGACATAAGCTTCAAATTGGAGTGAAGTTAGGTTGCAGTTCTCACATGACTCAGTCTGTTTTCACTGTGGCTTGTCCATCCATCATGTGAGAGTATTCTTGGAAACAAGAGAGCAGTTTCCTTGGAATATGTGGAGACAAATTATGCCATCTTGAACAACTTCAACTACAGATACCGGATCTTCAAATTGGTTTCAAAGCCTTTGACTGTGGCCTTTGAAGTTGGACAAAAACAGTCTGAGCCCATTCTTATTTGAAGAACACAGAAGAGAAAACTTCATAACATGGGTGGTAGAGAAGTTAGTCTCGTGAAAAACAGGTTGAGTGCACTCCCAATGTAGTTGAATAAATTGATGAAGGGTTAGAATGAGAGGCCTTTGAGAGAGAAATGTTCTATAACAAAGGTGTAGATTTTCACCACAAGAGATCCTATGATAACATTCAGTAATGTTGACTTTCCTTCATTAAGATAGTAGTAACTCTAGATTTATTCACTGTGTCTGACAGCAGGTGATTATCTCACTGTGACAACCATTCGCTTGTAAGTGATTGTCTTGGTTGACTTTGTGAGATACCTGTTTCATATTTCAGTTAGAAACATTTACACAGAAAATTAAAGTTTAAAATACCATTCTGTGAATATTCTTGCTTTGGTTTGGTTAAATTTTTCCTTTTCTCATATTTTAACTTTCATTGGTGAAGTAATGGCAGTTAATGTCTAGCCATATGTCTGCATGTTTTCCAAAAGATTTCAGATATCAGGCTGATTCATGAATGGGATTCAGTGTAATCTGAGACAAAAATAAGTTAAGGGATAGTGGTAAGTAAGATTGAGATTTCATTTAAAACTTTCCTTCTCTTACTCAAAATTATATCGGTGCCTTTAGGTCAATGTTTTTGGTAATGTTTAATGCTCAAAATAGTATAAAATGTTGTTTGATGATATTGAGGTTGCAGGGGTTGACCCACAGATTCTGATCTGAGATTTTATTGGTAGGTTATTTACTGTACTTCCAAAGCAAACGTCAGCTGTCACTTGCCACCTATGGTTTGGCTTGCTGCAGCACTTCAAACCCTGGGTTTGAATTTGTCTTTGCCTTGTTGAGAGAGCAAAGGTTAAATACAGGGTTCCTAAGATCTAGCTGAATTATAGTTCAACAGGATTTGAAAATTGCAATACCTTGTTATCCCTTTGAAAATCTGTAATTTTCTATTCCCACTCATCCCTGATTTGTTGTATTTTGATCTGTGTGGCAAAGCAAATACATACAACTTATGAGTAAGAAGCTGAATTCAGTGTCAATATTGTCCAAAATATTCAAATGGTGATGCTGCTGAAGGTCCATCACTTGAAAATGCAGCCTTTATTTCTGTATTTTTATGAGAGCTGATTTCTTTAGATGCCTGGAACCGTGTTGTAGGTTGGCAAGCACACAATATGAGGCTGAGCTGTTTAGAAAATGTGAGCCTACCTTGTTAGTTGGTATTTGAACACTTTGGGTCTATGTTGGTCTTGCTGCAACAGGTCCACGTCATTTTTATGTTGGGCAGCATGGACCTGTTGGAGCAGGTTCAAAGAAGGGCCATGAAGATGATCAGAGGGCTGGAACTCCTCTCTGTGAAGGAAAGCTGAGAGAACTCTGTGGCCTTCCAGGACCTGAAGGGAGCCTACAAGATAGATGGAGAGAGACTTTTTACAAGAGCATTTAGTGGCAGGACAAGGGGGAATGACTTGATATTGAAAGAGAGTAGGTTTAGATTAGATATTACGAAGAAATTCTTTACTGTGAAGGTGGTGAGGCACTGGAACAGGTTGCCAGAGAAGCTGTGGATGCCCCATCCCTGTAAGTGTTCAAGGACAGGTTGGATGGGACTTTGAGCAACCTTATATAGTGAAAGGTGTCCTAGCCCATAGCAAGGGGGCTGGAACTAAGTGATGTTTAAATGTCCCTTCCAACCCAAATAATTCTATGATTCTCTGAATGCTGCTTTTTGAAATGTGAAATGACCTGAGGAGTTACTGTAAAAGCAACAAAGCTGCTTTTTCTGTGTGTGTGTGTTTTTTTTGTTTTGTTTTGTTTCCCTTCTCTTTCTTTCTAGAGAGCAAGAAAGTGAGAGCTGAGCACTTAAATTCACACATCTCCCAGAACAGTGAGGATTGCTCTCAAACTCAGATGTTGCTTACATAGTCTCAATTCACTTTTTAAATTGATCTGGCAATGGATCAGTGGAATTAAAATGGGAAATTTATTATTCACAAAACCTTTTGTACCATGGCTTAATGTTTTTTAATGGTAGATAAACGATGGGCCAAAGCATTTGACAATTTCCTGTCAAATATTTGTTTGAAAAGAGACTACCACTTCTGATCTGCTGGCTAGTTCTCATAAACCTTTAATGGTCTTTGCCAAGATAATTTATATAATGCACTCTAAATAGAATGATGTCATGTACTTCCAGTAAAAGAAATACTCACAGCTGGGTGCATCAGTCTGTTTGGTCTAATATGCTATCATTAACTGGTCATATTAATTGAGTTGAACAAAATTCAAATAGTTATTAGGTTGTTAGAATGCCACCTGTACTACACACTTGTGATGGGTATTCCAATTAGTAGACTTTTAGTGAATAAACCAGTACAAAATTAAGCTCTTTTTCATTTAATATAAGCTCTTGAAAAATCTTGTAACCTCCAGTATCCTGAATGAAAATATCACCACCTAACCCCTCACTTTCTCATCTTCTAATAAAACGGGCCCCCAGTACAGTTCCCCACAGGCATCCTTTGAACGAAGAAACAGAGCTCATGACTCAAAATACTTGTGTAAAATACTCTCCCATCGCTTGCACATTTAAACCAATTATCTGCATTATGTCACTGGAAGAACAGAAAAGGCAAAACCATGGTTAAAGATTTATTTGTACCTTGCACCTGAAAAGCTGGGGACTGATGTGGATTTGAGGACACAATTAGCATGGGCTACAGCTAAGCAGTTAAATGTAGTCTAGAGAGTTAAAGCTGGAGTGACTGTGAACTGAATTTTGATTTAGTTGGGTTGTATCATGTGTGCAACACTCAGTGACATGTACTTGCTGTTTTATGGAATATCTGTGTTAAATTTTTTAGAAGGTATCACCGAAATACAGCAAATAACAATATTTGTTTATGTGTATCTTCCAGTGTGTAAGTTTAAAGCACATAAAAGATGTGCTGTCCGAGCAACAAATAACTGCAAATGGACTACATTAGCCTCAATTGGAAAAGATATCATTGAAGATGAAGATGGTGTAAGTACTATTCAGATTTACAATATTTTCTAAAGCTCTTTCTTCTTTCGGGGAATAAAAAAAGCCTAAGCATAGAAATATCGCAATGTGACCCACTGAAGTTTATTATAGGTGGCTATTTTCCTGAACACCTTTCAAAGATTAACATAGTATTTAGAACCAAAGTTATATTCCTGTACTACAACACAAGTCTAGCAATTGTGGGCACTAGATTGCAGCTGTAGTGCAAGCTTTAAAGGCCACATGCAGAGAAACTCTGAGGCTGGAGAATTGTCCCCAGAAGTTCCTAGTGCTCTTAAACAAAGGTAGTATTTTGCACTATTACAATGCTCTTTTGGCAATGTACTTTGTGTCTTCCTACCTATGGCTGTTACCCAGGAAGCCTGTTTGGAATTCCCTGAACTGCAGGGCATTTTTTTTGCCAATGAAAGCAGGAATTTTAAAACTAGCAGGAGAAAACAACAAAAGCTTTTGAGAGGTTTATTTCGATAGATAGGCTATTTTTACAAACACAGCCAAGTATGAGCCTCTGGTGTGAAACTTCTTCCTAGAAGGGTAGTGCTGCGTTGCACACCTCAGTGTCCTGAGCTGCTCTTGGTATTAAAGGGACAAAGAGTGCACTGAGTAAAGCTTTGCAATGCATTTAGGAACTGCTTTATAAAGCTGTGACTTACCAGCTGTGGAGAGTGAGTAAGTAAAGTCATGGAGGTATTCTGCTGTTCTGCCTATTCTACTGAATTTTAGTTATTTTTAATTGGGTTTGTGTCATGTGATCAGCGTTATATGATTGGAAACTTGTTTGTATTACAGAGTCTCTGGACTTAAATGCCCTGTTGTTTTATGGTTAGTTGCTACCATAGTACCATGAAGGAGGTATATCTCCCTTCTTCAGGTGTCATTTTTTTCTGCCTAGCACATGAAACACCACAGTAGTCCACATTCATTGATGTTGCCTTGTGAGAATCAGGATCACTTATCCTGACTAACTAGGTTTTTATGAAGGGGTATAGCTGTGAGAAATAGTTTAAACCCACCTATATTTGAAAGACAAAAGCCTTTAATTTCTATTTCTGACTTCTCCACAGATAGCTATGCCTCACCAGTGGTTAGAGGGTAACCTGCCTGTCAGTGCCAAATGTGCAGTCTGCGACAAGACTTGTGGCAGTGTTTTACGCCTGCAAGATTGGAAGTGCCTTTGGTGTAAAGCTATGGTAGGTGCAGTGAACCATGTCCAAGCATCTGGGATTTTGCCAGCTTTATTGCTCACCATTTTTTTTTCTAGTGTCATTTCATAACTCTGCTTTTGAATTATGGAGGAGCAGGCAGCATCTGCAACCTCAGGTCTGTCTAGCATTCAGAATTTCTGATGACTGTCCTTCTTGCTTCAGTTAATTTTTAATACGCCCATGGATGCAGATTTTCTTCAATAGGTGTTGCCATCCAGTGTGTTTTCTCTTCCTTCTCCTAGCTGATAACTGAATGTTCAGATGCCTGTTCCTTATGCCTAATAATCATGTTATTTTCTTGTGTTTTTAATGTTATATTAATATTTATTAATATTAGTGTAGTAGTATTTTTATTAGTGCAAAATCTTGACTTTCTGTTCTTCAGTACAAATCTGTAGGTTGCTGATTGAAATTCTGTAACATGCTACTACTGCTCCCCCAATATATAGTTTTCTCTTAATTTTATCAAATTTTCTAAAAAGATGAGTTTCTCATAGAAGTCAGCAGTTTATTTATTGTTGAAATTTCTGGCATATAAATGGCTGAGGCTGTGTGTAGGCAGCAGGAAACGATTGGCGTCATCAGAGGTGATGTGAAATTTAGGTGAATTGCAGCAACTGCACAAGTGCCTCTCCTTCCAGTATTTGTGGAAGAGACCTCTACACCATGGAGTTCGCAGGACCCACCTTTGGCAGGTTGGTCTGGCTTGGTAGGGGCGCTAGATTTAATGCAGTTATGTCTTCCAGAATAACTTGGTGGACCTGGCAGGTACAGAGCCATTGTTTTGCATGTGCAGAGGGTGTCTGCTGCCACCAGTCCAGGTGTTGGCTGCTGGGAACTTGATTCTCCCTTCCTCAGGGATGGGGACAAGTGATTCCCTTGAAAGGACAATTCATATCTGCTATAGGCATTGCTGAAGATGAAGTTCTCCAAAATAATGTTTTGTTGAATGAGTAACAAGCCTTTGCAGTTGAACATTCATTTATTTTATAGTCTAGCTCCTCTTCCCTCTACACCTAAGTGTTACATACAAGTCCATTCTTGTTACATAGATACTGTATTGGTTATATTTTCACATCAAAATTCCACTAGAAGAAAACAATTTTTTGTTTATTTTGTAGGTTCACACTGCCTGTAAAGATCTGTATCCTCGTAAGTGTCCACTTGGCCAATGTAAGGTATCGATCATACCTCCAACAGCACTAAACAGTATAGACTCCGATGGTACGTAGTACTGTAGTGTGCTCAGGGGTAGCTCTGGACTTGCAGTGCCTGTTGAGATCCATATAAATAACAAGACTAAAATCCTTCTGCTGAGCGGGTGAATAGTCTTCAAATTTAGAAAGAAGTACAGTTTTCTGTGTAGGTTTATAGAGAATTATTTAACCATCATATTTTCAAAAATATTTTTAAAAGTTTCCCCAGTGGACGTTTTGCCTCATTTCATTTATGACCCTGAGAAACTTTTCAAGTGAATAATGATAGCCCTCAGATGAAGTGAGCTGATGCTTGCACCACTCATTCAGTGAGTTCTCAAATTTCAGATAACTTTGCATTATGCAGAGGTAAGCTAGCTGAACAGTTCAGATCCAACAATTACATTATCAGGTTTAAGAGAGGAATTGCTT
This sequence comes from Pithys albifrons albifrons, assembly GCF_047495875.1. NCBI lineage: Eukaryota > Metazoa > Chordata > Aves > Passeriformes > Thamnophilidae > Pithys > Pithys albifrons. Next base: position 56,280,145 of record NC_092458.1, read on the forward strand.
CCATAGCTTCTCTAACTTTTTTAAATATAAGCAGCGTAAGAATCCTGCAACATACGGGTAAAAACCCAGCAAATGTTCAAAACCCAGAGATGCTCTTTGGTGGCTCAGGCTAGAGATGCATGAGCAGTGGGAGACAGCACTTCAAGGCAGAGGGTGGATTTAAATAAGGAGCATCATGAAATTTTAATTTCTTTAATTTTATAGTTTGTGTTGATGGTAAATGCAGACCAACAACTTTAACACAGTTCAATGAATTTTGTTCCATAGAGTTAATAAAAGTGATTATGTTTAATGTATTTGCTTTATTTACTTGCTATGTGGTGTCTTAGACATCATTCTGCTATTTATTATTCATGCTAGGAAGATTGTTCCATATGTGAAATTATTTTTCTTGGCATTTAAATAAATTACTCAATCCTTATTTTAAAGTAGACTTTATGATAATGTGGAATTAAATTAGTATCCTTTAATGTCAATTTTTAATTTGTAGCTTTAATATTTTTTTAGTAATAAAAACAACATAGTCATTTTAATATTGCTGGAGACAAATGTCAAAACTTATACTTGTGATGTCTGATTTTGAAGTGTTGCTGAGAAACCAGTACTTCTGTGGACTGGTCATGTTCGTGCCAATAGTGCCCATTAGTACTACATACTACTAAGGACCTTGTAGAGAGCCTGCTTTGTTTAGTTAAGACCTGCATTAACTTTAATAAGCTTTGAATCACAGCTGAAGGTCTGTTGTTCAGTGATTCTGTTAAATTTAATAGTATAATTTCTGTCTGAAAAGAAAGCTCTTTGTGCAGCATCTCACCTGGGAGCAGCTGGGTACAAGTAACTTTAAAAATCTGTGAGTACTCTTAGAAGGCTCATACAGATGTGGATGACCCAGTTCATCTCAGTAAAGTTAAAGTAAAATAAGATTTAAAACCAAACACTTGTAACTGAAAAATATATTTAGTTATATGATGGTCTGTGAAGATGGTATTTGAGAAGTATTCTAAAAGGTTAGTAAACTGTCACTGTTGAAAAACTATAAAGCTATTGTCTTCAGGATTTTACTGAATCTAGGCACAGAAAGAAAAGAAAAGAACTGGTAAATTTTGCGCAATTACATTTTTCTTGCAAGGCTAATACTCAATTTAGCATTTACATTATGCATGATAAAATGTGCTCCTTTTGTCCTTCATCCCTTTCTTCCTCTTTCCCATGATTTCTTTTTGTGTTGTTCATATTAGAAAACCTTATTTATTTCATTCTTTCTAACTATGTTCACAGGTTTCTGGAAAGCAACATGCCCGCCATCCTGTGCCAGTCCTCTTTTAGTTTTTGTTAACTCAAAGAGTGGAGACAATCAGGGAGTAAAGTTTCTTCGTCGATTCAAACAGTCGTTAAATCCAGCTCAGGTGTTCGATTTAATGAATGGAGGACCTCACTTAGGGTAATGACCTTGGAAATCTTGAGCAATCCTTTCCACAGGGGAATTCAGTGCAAAGTATAGTGTTGTGTTCCCATTGTTACACAGTGTTACATCCCCTCGTTGCTGTAATTTTATCACCCATGTCTATTCCAACTTCCTGTTTAAAATCTAAGAGATAACAGAATTTCAGGATAAATTCCCGTGTGTGAAGGGATTGTAGGATAATATTTTCTTCTTAGAAAAGCTCATAAATTCAAAATCAAACCCTCTTGGTTAGCTTTGGCTACCTTTGATTTCTCTTAACTGGTAAGGCTCAAAACTATTACAAATGTTTAGATGTTTCCCTGAATCAGGGCCCTTATGCACAGTTGCCTGGGTGCTTTTCTTCCATTTCAAATGTGTAATTCAGATATTCCTGTGACTTTGTTGTGAATAGCTATGGAATAAAATTATTGTCTAAATGTACTCTGTATCTTTTTGAATTCTGAACACAAATGTCAGCAGGGGAGTCTGCAGAGGGTGATGGACAAGTACATGAAAATTTTTGTCACCTGAAAAGTACACCCAAAGTATGGTTTAGGGAACATATGCAAATGGTCAAGAAAATTGCCATCTCGCAGAATTTGGAGCAAGAACATATTTAAAACCATCAGGCATTTCTACAAAATCTAAGGGTTGATTGCTGGAGAGATAGGCATGAAATCTGCATAGGGGTGGCCACAGCCCAGGCATCTTTGCACATTCATAAAGATTAGATTCATGCCCATTTTCTGTGACCTAACTTAATTCCACTCAGATATGGTATTGTGGTGAAATGGCCTATCAATATCAGTTATAGCAACTACAAGCACTAATTTTTGTACTTTTAAAGATGCAGAATTATGCTTCATGATAAAAATGTGGATGAAACAAATGCACAAAAATTCAGTTCAAGTGGTGGGCAAATAATACAAATATAATGGAATACAGCTGTTGATTTTTCTAATTAGTACTGTGTTATGTAATGTTTTTTCATTATTACCTTGATAATCTGAGCTGAATCTAAGAGGCTTTTAGCTAATATTTTGTACATGTAATTATAATGACATATAAAATTCATCTTAATTGGAGAGGCAGTCTTTGAGAGAGGACAGTGTGAGAAATATGTTTGCAAGTTCTCTTCCCTTATGTAGTTGTACCATGGCTGAGGAGGCTCATATTGGTTTTGTACAGTAATTGTAGGTCAATACTTTTCCCAAAGGGTTTCCAAAGGCAGGTCTTTAGTAGTTATTCTATCAGGTTGTGTTGATGTCTTCTTTTTTTTCTAGTTGATCTAAAAATTATTGGATGAGACAATGTAGTTTTAGGGGCTTCCTCCCTTTTCTCAGGATAGGAGAGATTGTTCTGGTACTGTTTCTTCCCCTTAAATATCAGCTCTTTTTGTTCGTAATAGGTATCTGCAAGTGACATTATTTTCTTCAGAAAAAATATAAATGCTTCAAACATTTTTTGATCTTTGCTTTGTAGAAATGATTCAAAGATATACATATTCTGGAAAATAACATGCATTAAAAATAAGCATCTTTATTGTTAATATTTTAAGAGTTTACACTGTCCAATTATTTTTGTTGTTGTTTTTGTTTAAATCCCTGTTGTTTTTACCCTTGTCTGTTTCTTCACATCTCATTCCAGTTTCCTCTGTGTCTCATCTTTCTGCTTATGCTGTCTCTCGTCTTCCTTTTCTGTACTGTCCAAGTGTTGTATCCTGGAGGTGTTAAAAGTCAAATAACAGGAGGAAGAGCCATAGGAAGTGAAAGCAGAATATGGCTTTAAGTATCTAATATGAAATCCCTGTATTGTTTGTCCTATATTGTTGTGATCACCTTATGTATAATAGCCTGCAGTGATCCTTACGTTTAGTTAGCTGTGTGTCGACAAAAGCCCCTGTATTGTGGAGCACATCCTGTCATCGTGTCTTAACCTCTTCTCGTGAAAAATTCCCAGTGATGCCCTTATGCTTCTGGCTGAAGTGAGAAGCGTGGAGCAGTTGCAATTTTATCCTCTAGATTTTATTGCTTTTTAAGATATTAATAAAATTAATAAAAGAAGAGATAAAATCCTGAAAACAATATCAAGAGAATTTTTTAAAGAAAAGCTGGGCATGTTATTTATCAGAAATGTCAATATAAGAGGAATATACAGCAATAGATGGGCTGCAGATTGGTTAATTAAGTAGATGGTTGTATCCACATATCCCAGAACAATAAAAGAACTATAAAGGTGCTGTTCACTGTATTTTCCTGTAACAGTTGCTAATGAATGCAACTGCTGTCTTGCTAGTGGATGTAACTGGCTCTAACAGGCTCTAACTGTTGTCTCTACAGTTTGCGGTTATTTCAGAAGTTTGACAACTTCAGGATTCTTGTGTGTGGTGGCGATGGAAGTGTGGGTTGGGTCTTGTCGGAAATCGATAAGCTCAGCTTGCACAAGCAGGCAAGTGTGCATATGGAATTCCCTTGCCTATACTGACAAGGCTTAATTTTGTGTGCCTGCCTTTTCCTTGACTTGGTTCTTTGTCATATCTCTGTATATGGGCCAAGCTCAATAGTAACTGTTAAATGAAAGTTTTTACTGGTATAAACAGGACAAGTTGTATTGGAATGGCACAAATTGAGTTACATGCTTTAAACATCAGCTATATAATTAACATTTGTTGATTGAAATAATAAGCATTTGTAATCACTTGTACCTTTTCTTGTTAGTTTTCAATAGTAGATTTGTTCCTGTGTTGTGTTTCAGTGTCAGTTAGGAGTGTTACCCCTTGGTACTGGAAATGACCTTGCTCGTGTGCTTGGCTGGGGAGGATCCTGTGACGATGATACACAACTTCCTCAGATTTTGGAAAAACTAGAACGAGCCAGCACGAAAATGTTAGACAGGTAAACCTAAATATGCATGTATGTGATTTACCATGAATTCAAATCCTATTTGTTTGAGTTTCTGATGGCCTAAATCCATCTTAGAGACTTGGTGTTCAGTGGATTTGGATTTTAGTGCAGGTCATAATCATGAGGGAAGCTGAGATAGTAAAGGGGACAGCTCTTCAGCATGCTTTTTAAGCTAAAGAGTCAGAGGGACGAGTGGTTGGTGGAACCAGGTAGGGTGTTGTCCAAAGACAGCATAACTGATCAGCATGACTGATGAAGCTGCATAACCACCTGTTACAAGAAGTTATAACCATTAAGAAATGGTGTTTTTAGCAGTTTTATGGACTCCATGCTATTGAACAGCATTAAAAGTAGCATCTTTATTTAGGAAACACCTGAACTCTCTGTCCGTGGATGTTGGGAAAAACTCACCTTATGTGCTTTCACCTTTCATATAATTTTCTGAGGCATCAGCTGTAGACAAGATGCTGGGCTAATTTTTTCATTCAAAACTGAAATCTTGCCAATCCTTGTTTTATGTGATTTCCCTCCATAGCAGCATCTATAGGAAAGCAGCAATCCCCATTTAAAAAAGAGAAGATGATGGTCATGTTGTTCCAGTGAAGGTCTAGCACTGCTTTTGAGAGGAGTATTTCTTACTCTGTTCCTTTCTCTTAATGAGTATTTCTTTTCTTGGTCTAGTTACAAACACTGGTATGTCAGCAAAGGGGATTTTAATTCAGATCATTTTTATGAAATAGAGAATCAAGTTCTTTTTTTTAATTAAAATTTTTCTGCTGACTACTTGATCATTTTAAAGCAAAGTATGTAGAGAAATGCTTGTTACTGTTCCTCAGATTCTGAAAGATTTATAGATTAAATTTTTCTGTACTGAAAAAAAAGCTCAATTTCATTTTTTGGTCTAATTTCAGTAGACTTGCTCCCAAGGGCATCTACAGTGATTACTTGTTCTTTTCAGTAGGCTTTGAAGGATGTTGTTGCTCTTAGTGATTCTGTACTATCTATGCTGTCGAGTGCTGTCCTTTACCAGAGGGAATATATATATATATGTCAATGAAGATACTTCACCATTTACTTTCTTTTCATGCCTGCCTCATCTAGTTGAGATGAAAAGATAATGTCACCTTAGAGGGTTTTTTTCTGGGAAGACATCTGTTTGACTTTGGCAGTTAGTTTGCAGAAATTTTTTTATAATGTGAGTGGGTTTTTTTTGGAAAATCTTTATTACCTGCATTGAATGTCCCAAAGTCCCATGTTTTTTGGTTTTGGTTTTGTTTTGTTTTTTTTTTTTTGCAAATGAGACTAATAATCAAACCTTAACAAATAATCTGAGCAATAAAACAAAATACTACCATTAATCTCAATTATTTCACCCATTTACCATTAAAATTAAGCTGCCTTCCCCCCCCCCCCAATTCTATGGTGTGACAATGAATTTTCTTTTTGTTAATATGTTGGAGAGAAGGTAAAGCTAACAATCTGGAAACCTGAAAGCTGTTATGTTTCTTTCAGGTGGAGTATAATGTCATATGAACTGAAATTACCAGCAAAGCCTTCTATTCTTCCAGTGACTGCAGAAGAGTCAGAGGAATGCCAGGTGGACTTTTACTTTTGTTCTGTTGTTTCATGTACTTGACTTGGAGCTTCTGGAATGGCAACACTTGTAATTGAAGTGTTTGTGTGAAAAATAGAAATAGATGTTTTGTGATCTGCCGACTGAACTGAATTAATGTAACCTGTGTATCTCAACTAATTTGCGTTTCCAGTTCTGTGTTATTTGCTAAGAAGGAATGAAGGTAAGGAGTCTTCAGCAAAGCAGTCAGAAAAATTTCTGCCTGAATCTGTATGTATATTTTAATGTGTATTAGAAATTATACATTATATAATTGGTTATACAATAATGTAATCTAGTGTTGTATCGTTATGTCATATAAAACGACTAAATATTTCATATAATTATTATATCAAATTCATATTTTATACAATACAAATTTTATATCATTTTGTATAATATAGTGTAATTTGGTGCTATGTTATTGTATACTACTATATATACTATGATATTATATATAAATATTTCAAATACATTATTTTGTATATGAAATCAAAATGTCTGCTATCTTGTGTTTGGAATAAGCATTGAAAAAACTCCCACCATTTTGGAGGCAAGGATTATATTCTTAATGAAAGAGAAGCTTTTTTTCAGCTTGAGTTTGATTAGATGGAATGATCCAACTTTCTCTTTGTTCTTCAGAGAACTTAAAATCATAAGCATCATCAAAGAAAGGCTTAGACTGTCTTCCAGACTAGATTTTTGCTTGTACTATCTGATGAAGTTTCAATTTTGAGAGGGAAGTGTTTTAATCAAATTAATTGGCATGGAAAGTCTGACTAAAAATGAGAAAATAATATATTCCTAAGAAAGTTAATGCATAGCAACTTTAGCTCAAAACTACTTGAGAAGCAATAATTAATCAGCAGGCTCTTGAATAATTTAATAATTCGAGCTCTTTTAATTGGCAAGGAGGTTATAACCTTTGATGGATTACTGAATATAGAGATGCAAAAAGGCTGGGATTTTAACAGGGTTGCTTTGCACACAGCTCTGCTTCTGGTGTAAACAACGCAGATCAAGACTTTATCTTCTCTAATTTTTCAAGACAATTAAAATTTTCAAGTGTTTTCATCATCATTTTCTAGCTTTGAATTTTTTTTTAACCTCGTTTGAAAATGGAAGGAACTGCTCATATAAAACTTATTTTTGGAAACTGTATTGTGAAGGCTATATCACCTGTTACTACTTGAGCTGGAGAAAACCATTTGCTTTTTAGTACCTTGTTCAGTCTCTATTTTAATGGGGTTTTTTGCATTTTTCACTGAGTTATGGTATTTTGAAAAAAATAATTAACCTTACAGTAGGTATTGTATTAAATCACAGTTTGAAAATGAAATGGAAGTACATATCTAATTCTTTTTTGCCCCACCCCTTTTTCCTCCAGTAGTTTCAGGAGACTAATTTCACTTGGTTTCCAGAATTCTTATACTGATGTTTGAAAAACAGTAGTTTATTCTTATGGATCAGATGTTTGAATCTTGTTTTTTCCCTTGAAATGAAAACTGATTCAGTTGTCAGTGTTCGACAATGAAGGCTGAGTTTTAGAAGAAAAAACCAAAGTAGTATATCCACCTGTTCAAAATCAAAGACAGAACCATGCTAACATATTTTAAGAGAAGCCATCAGACTATTTCAGAATTGCATTTATTTTTTAGTTTTAGTTTTAGATTTGGAATTTGCTTAGAATTTTCTTTAAAAATTGAGGTCTGGGTCTGTAGCTTTTTTGAGATAGAGTATGGCATGTAAGGATGCATTTCTGATCCATTCCAAAACTTTTCCTGAGTATTTCAGAATTTGTAGTTCTTAATGGTCTTGTAAAGACTAAGCCCTAAATGGTTTTCCCCTTCAGGACTGGTTTTGATAGCGTCAATCCTTTGTCAGTCATGGTACTTGAGGAATAAGAGCCTATCTGACAGTAAATAGAAAATTCCAGATTTTAGCTGCAAACTTCAGATTTATTCTTAGGTGGGCAATTTGTTTGAGGAAAACTTCGCTTATTTTAGAAATAAAACATGTCAGATTATAATACTTCAGGTTGTTATAAATCGGAGAAGAAGGTGGCTTTTTTCCTGCCTCATAGACTATTTTTAGCCTAGAAATAACCTACTGTTTTCTCTGCTGGAGAAAAGAGCTGTGAATTAAGTTCTCAGATACAGTATTACTTTGAATATTACGAATCTGGCGCATAAAATACGGTATGCAGGTAGAATGGTAGAATCTGCAATGCCAACCACTTGTTTGTGTATTAGATCTAAAAAGAAATCCTGAGGTGTTTAAACTCACTACTTGGTGTTAAACTGCTGAAATGCGTGGAAATTGAAGTGCCTTCTCTCTGTTTTCAGATATCTGCTTATGAGGACTCAGTTGCTGCTCATCTTGCAAAAATTCTCAATTCTGATCAGCACTCAGTTGTCATATCATCTGCCAAGTGAGTCGATCAGTTTTATGTACAATGTGTGGGATAAATTCCCTGAGTAACATCATCACCATAACAGCCTTCTGTCTAAGCCTGATTTTCTTATGGCTGGCCCAGCTGGCTTGGCTTACTATAACTTGATTTATATCTTTTAGAGTGGAGGTTTTTTCCTGCAGAAATTTTTATATGGTACAGTTGTAATGGATGACTTAATACAGAATTTTTTTTTAAAATCACACGATATTAATACAAAGTGATTTTAGATCACTCCAGTGTGTGGCTTAAATATCAAATTTACGGTTACTAAGGGAAATATGTGATCTACTCCATGTTGCATTTCTTCTAGCTTTTTTTTTTGTGCATACCCATAGGTTTAAGGAGACAAGCAGCTTCACTGGTGTGAAGCAGAACTTCAGCTTAGGTAGCTTTGTTGTAGCTCTATCGGTGCAACCAATAGTGGTCTTAGACAGTAATGTGTTTGTTTTTTTTTTCTTCCAAACTGAAACACTTTAAAATGAGAGAGAAATGGAAAACCATGGCCATCACCTGAAATCAGAACTATTCTGTGTATACTTTCTCAATGAAAAAAAAATCATACATTTTGCAATATGCAAAAAAACGGGTCATAGAATCTTCAAAAACACATCTGAATGTCACTACATCTCTTTTTTTCCCTGAAAGCAAGTTAACAGAATTTAATTTTGAAAGTATATGTAGCATATGTGGAAAATAAGGCTGCAGGATATTATTACAACTCCAGTTTCTAAACTGGGTCTGTATCTTGTTAAATCTGTTTAATTACTGTTCAATAAATGTCAACCAAATGAACAGTACTAAGCAATTATCCACACCTCATTATTGAGTTTGCTGTCTGTCATCAGAGAGCCAAGTCTCCCTGATTTCCACGGTGAAAATTCATTGCAGCCACTGTATTTGCATAGATGTACTTCAGGGGCAGCGACAGTTCGAAAGTATTAGCTGTGCACTGGGATGTGTGGCCATATGCTTTCATCTAAGAATTGCTCCATTGAAGTCAGTAGATTTTCTCCATGATTTCTAAGCTCCACTTTTGCATGGGAGTTGGCATGACTGTGTTTGAAATTTTCAAGGTAAATACAAGGTTGCTAAGTCCTCTGGTAAGAAAGGGAATAGGTAAAATCAGTTATGTTTATTGCAGATAAGAGACTGAGATACAATGTGTGCACAGGCTTAAGTTCCTGTTTTAAAGCTCATCACTTCAATTTTACAAGCTATGGAAAAGAGAGTCATCTAATTTGCAAGTATGATCACAGAGTTCAGTTTCCAATAAGAAGATATTGTAGCCGTGTGCATATAAATAAATTTTCGTAAGAATTTAACATTCAAAGCATATCTATTTTATTTCACTTGATTTCTCCCCTCTCCTTTTTTTATCTGAAGAATATTATGTGAAACTGTAAAGGACTTTGTTGCCAAAATAGGGAAGACTTACGAAAAACCAGTGGAAAATGCAGAGGAAGCCGATGCCATGGCCATTAAAGTAAGACTATGACTATGTTGAGGTTTAAAGTTCTTGAGTTTTTGAAGTTCATATCTCATGAATGTTTAATTTTCACATTGCTCCAGGATGCCCAGTTTTGCTTTCATTTCAACCACTGACTTTAAAATTCTTCTCTTCTTAGTGCATAGAACAATTATTTCCAAACCATCTTTAAACTCTGAGATCTCTATAAACTGTTTACACTTTCTTCCTTCATGAAAGATAAAGTTCATGGTAGCATAAATAGAGACCAAAGGATTTTTTTTGCATTAGGAGTTAGAGGGATTAAGTTAGCTACAGGCAAACAATGGGATAATGAAGAGTGAGTATGCTGTGAGAATGAAGGGAAGAGAGACTACAATGTTAAAAATAAAGGTTTAAGCTGCAAAACAGAGATCATGCTGCAAAAACATTGAGAAAAAAACAACAGAGGGATTTGGTGTGAGACACAAAATTTACATGAGCAGAAACAAAAAGAAGAAAACAAAATCCCTGACAATCCCAGAACCAAAAAACATACTTGCTAAGTGGCAATTTGTGGTTCACATTTCTATCTGGTACATATTTTAGAAAATGAGGTTTTGTTTTTTACTGTTCCAAGGCCAGACAAAGTTGGTTTTCTATCTCTTAAGCACAGAAAATCACTTCTTTTCCAGTGCACCTAGAGAAAGCAACTACTTTCTGTTGGGTAGAGGTATTGGACACCATCTCATTCTGACTCTTCGTTCTGTGACAACTAACTTGTTTAAATCTCTTACACAAACAACCCCATGTATCTCAGTCTAACAGCTGGGCATGTCTCCATGGATTCTCTCTCCAAATTGGGGTACTAAGCATGCATAATGCATGGTATGGACAAACCTTTGATGGTTTTCTGTGCTGCAAGCCATTGGGAGCAAAGATAGAACCCGTACCCTAGTTATGTGTCAGGCTGAGTTTAACATGATGTGTTATTTTAGTCTGAGTGTAGGGGTTTCTGTTAGAATTGCGCTAATCTGGTTGTGTGTCACAGAATATGTCTGTAAAAAAAACATGCAGACCTACTTATAATCCAACATTCCAAAATGTTGAACCTTAGTTTGGATTTTACATAAGAAATTACATGGACACTAAAGACACCTACAGTTTCAAATATAACCTGGTACTTTATCTCCTGAAAATATTCACATGTTCAATGTTATTTTTTCTGTATGTGTGTGTTCTTTTCCACTTTATTTTAGTGCTCAGAGTTAAATGAGAAGCTAGACCTATTGCTCCAGGCTCTTCACACGGAAGCTCAGGCTGCTCCTGTTCTCCCAGGCATTGCTTCCCCCATCATGGAAGAAGAAGCGGAGGAGTTCTCGAGCGAAGAATCTTTTTCTGAAAGTAAAGAGCAATTAACAGAGTGTGTCTCAAAGTCTTCCACCCAGAAACTCTTCAAACCAAGGGAACAGTTAATGCTCCGAGCAAACAGCTTGAAGAAGGCAGTGAGGCAGATCATTGAACAAGCAGAAAAAGGTGCGCGTTTGCAACATTTTGATCCTTGCTGGTAGAATATGATAATAATGTTTGTTGGGTTTGTTTGTTGGGGTTTTTTTAAACCAGAATAAGTTTTCATTATAAAATTTGATTTCTACATTAGTACATAGATAAAATTGTGTGCTTCAAGGGAAAAAAGGCAGCTTGTTCAAATGTTAATGACTGTGTGCAGGTGTGAGTACTTATGTATACATGTGTCTGCACATATAAAAGTTGGTTGGTTTTTTTTAACTATTATCCACAAAAATTCTGATAGCAAATCTTTATCAACTGCAAAGAACTGATTGACTCTTTCACTGAATTGGCCATTGAACTGTTTTGTTAATAATTTTAAACTTAAAGCTACAAAAAAAAATAGGCTGTTTTTCATGTATGCAGTTCTTCTTTAAAAGTCTTGAAACTTTGTTTTTTCTTTTAATAAGCAGTTGTGGATGAGCAGAATGCTCATAGTGAAGAACAAGTGAACCAGTCTCCAGTGGAATACAGCAAAGAATTGGATGACTCCAAAGAAGAGGAAAAAGAAGAAGATACAAAGGAACTTGAGTCTCCATCAAGTGAGCAAATTAGGAATGAAATACAAATATGCAATCTCCTTACAGTTGCATTTGGAGCATAAGTGGCTGCATAATTAAAAATAGTAGCAACCTGTTTCACTGGAAACTATTCACAAATTTTAATAGATTTGGATACATAAAAGTGAAGGGAAAAATGAGGGAGATTAGATGAGCAGTCTTTTGGAATGTATTCACAAAGCTGAGAAAGTGTTCGCTGGGGAGGGAAGTGCCAAATTTAAGCTCGTGTTACACTCACCTTTGCACATGAACCTGAGCAGAAACTAGAGCCTAGGTAATGGTGGCAATAGCATGTCTCAGTCACAGACATCATGAGTCTCAAGCTATATAGTGTTTTTAGGAAAGGTGCTCCTCAGCATAGGTGGAAATTTCAGTCCTCGCCATATTATCAAAGTGGACAGTGATGCACTGCAGGTGAGGTCACAAGATGATCTGTGAGTCATGGAGAAACAGTGGTAGCTGGTGGACAGCAAAGCCCATCCCCTAGATACTTGGTGAGCAACTTCTCGTGGCAAAATGAGAAAACTTCTTTGGGATTTGCATCTCTTTTTGTTACCCTAACCCACACTAACATCCTCAAAAGTTACTGTCCTTACGAGGCTCTGCTCTCAGTCTAGTGCCTGTGTTGGTAGTTTCTACCTTAGAAATAGGACATTAGGCTTCTGTTGATCCAGGAGCTCACATTTTCTCCAGAAATGAATGCCAGGCTTTCTCCAGTGACTGGTCCCTTTCCTTTTCCCTTGGTTAGAGGAAGTACTGCATATCTGTTGGCCCTTTTCAATAGTAGCTCATACAGGATGCTGGCCATACAGATGACCCAATCCTACTACCATGCTATACAATAAAAGAAAAGTCTACTTTTGTGTAGAAATATATTAAACTCCTTGTTGCTGATATAATTTCAGTATTTAATGGGAATCTGTAATAGGCTTCGTATATCTGATATGTGTGAAATGGAGTGCAAATTAATGCTGTCAGTGGACAATAGATGTTTAGGGACAATGCATGAAACATGAATTCAATTATCTGCACCAAAACATCAGTTTTACTCATTAAAGCTCCATTGTTTGTATCAGAGCATTCACAGCAAAAGTTTATCTTTATTGCAGTTATTCCCATGAGTCTCATCTCTCAAATAAAGACCAGCTGCTCTGTTGATTTTTCCTATTTAATATAACTGCCTTGCTCACAAGTACAGACAGAACAGACTGTGTGAATAGCATTGTGAATTTTTCAGTATGACAAGTGAATGTTAATTTTGTTCTGAGTGTTATATTTTACTCTCTGAGGATCTTCCTGGTCATTTGATGAAGATAATGTTTTTCTATATGTTAATACCTTCATCTAAATATTTAATAACTCTCATTAGCTATCCCTTGCCATTTTTATTCCTTTTCATTTTTTGACATTATTACCACGTTGTGCCATGCACAGACACAAATCATTGTGTTGTATTGATGTCATGCAATACTAGAGCATTTTGTGATAACTACTGTGGCTGTTATTTACAGCTATTAAAGACAGGAGGAGCTGTTAGTCCATTTGGTCAGACTTTTCAAATAAAACAATCCAGAAAAATTCACCCACTTTTCTCTGTCCTGTGTTTAATAATTTCTGTTTAACTTAAGCAGCTTATCCAGAAAGGTGTATAATCTTATTCCTGGGATACAAGGAAGTGAAGAATTTGGCATACCATTGGCTGTTCTATCTTAGATTATCATCACCTAAAAAAAAATAAAAGAATGCACAAATTCTTGCCTGAATTGATTTGAACACAATGTTCTAGTTATTACTTCTGTCTCTAGATTTTCACACTCAGCATTTTTTTCCATTAGTGTCTTCATACAGTACACCCATGTTACTCTCAGACTGAGTTATGATTGACATGAGCTGATCTGTCCCACTCCTGCCACAAAAAAGAATGTATTCTATCCTTCCTACCACATTCCTAGTGCTGCTTTCCTGCTGTTGTCTTGGTGCTAGTCCTACTAGTTCTAATTTGGCTGAATTAGTTTTCATGTTTTGAGAGGAATAAAAACCATCACCTTGAAATAATTTCATGTTTCTTTGTTCTGAGCTTCTTTAGATGGTCAAGGTTGAAGTTGTCCTAAGCTGAAATAGTTTGAGATAATTTGGAGACAAGGTAGCCAAGTGTCTGTCTATGACCATCTGTTATGTGAAAGCTTTCTACATGCACGTGGAAATGCTATAACAAAGCATTTGGTTATACCCAAACTTTCTTCCTTGGGGCACCAATTTCTGGCTATGTCTGATAGGGCTCAATTTCACAAAGATTAACTTCCCCAAGCTAAAGCAGGCACTGGCATACTCTCTCAGGCTGCAGAAACAAGGTCTGACAGGAAAGCAAGTTACAGCAACTGAGGTCAGTCCTCTGCAAAGTTTATTCTTCATCACCTCCAGAGGCAGCCCAGGGGATAACTGGCCTCAATGAGCTATCAGTTACTCTTGTGAATATCTTCTCTTTCCACTTGATTTTTATCCCTTTCTTTTTCCTGAGCCTTTCTCAAGAACAGTTACAGTGGCTACCAAACCTTGATGTCTGTCAAAGGTTTTATTCGTCCATCTTCTGGAGAATTTTAACAAATAAATTAGTTATTTTGGGAGTTGCTGGTTTGTTTTTTGTGAAAAAAGGTGATGGAAAACTTATGTCCCCCACAATCTCTAACTGCAGATGACAAGTATGAACATGGCTTTTTTTCTTCCCCTGCAGTTTTCGGTTTGGCTGCAAATAAAGATGTCAGAGTTTTGTCTGAAGTTTTCAGAAACCTAATGCAGGCAGGGGACTCATTTTAGCTGCCTGAAGAAAATACCATGGCTGTTGATGAGATATTTACATGGCCTATGTGTTAGAATAGCTATCTATATTAAAATTGTTGTAAATAATAATATGTGATATATCTATATTTATAAGTCAACTTAGATTGAATTTGTTTAAGTTTTATTATTTCAGTAATGTGTTTATCAGAAGCTTACTGCAGAATTAAATACTATTGCATTTTCAGGTGGATATAATACATTTTTATGAACACAAATTTAATATAAGTAATACTTTTACTAGCTGGTAGCTTGAAATATAATTGGGAACTCCTCATGTTGAGTGCCAGGCACACGTTCATTTTAACTTGTGTTTGTCACTTGATGTGTTTCTGAGTTATCTTTGCTGTATTTAGGAGAAAAACTCATGTGTGATGGGGAAGGGCATTTATCATGGAATGGTAACAGACTAAATTAATGCTTTTGAAACATTTTCAGGGCTGTAAAAATGATGTAATTGGTAATGTCATAATAGGTCTAATTAGTGGTCTTACTTTTGCTTCTTCTGCACAGCTAAAACTGCACCAAGATCTCCCGACAGACGTACAAGCCGAGGTATCCATTCTCAGACAGGTTCTTTCTCTGCTCCAGCTTTGGCTGCAAGCAAGGAAAACCTTCCAGTACTTAACACAAGGATTATCTGCCCAGGTAAGTATGATTTGAAATCTGCTACTCCTGAGCCAGCTTTAATATTGCCTTCCAGTCCACTGCTTGCTCTCAAATAACAACTTCTCCTTCATGCCCTGAATTTGTTTGAACCATGATAAACTTCTTTGTGTTGTGTCATGTAGGAAGAAATGCATAATAATGTAGAAGCTTTCTGATCATTAGGCATAACACCAGAAGTAGCAGAAGTGTTGCATTTGATTCCGAAAGGTCAAAAGGAAAATTCGTCATCTTAGAATCACAGAGTGGTTTGGATTGGAAGGGATCTCTAAAGATCATCTAGCCCAGCCCTCCGTCATGGGCAGTGACATCTTTCACTAGATCACGTTGCTCAAAACCCCGTTCAACCTGATCTTGGACACTTCCAGTGATGGCACATTCGAAGGTTGTCTGGGCAGCCTGTTCACGTGTCTCATCACCCTCATCATGAAAATCTAAACCTATCCCCTTTCAGTTTAAAACCATTGCCCTTTGTCCTGTCACTATGGGCCCTGGTGAAGTCTCTCAGCCTTTCTTATAAATCTCCTCCATATTTTGGAATGGCACAATAAAATCTCCCTGGAGCCTTCTCTTCTCCTGAGCTGAACTGAGCTGAACAACCCCAGCTCTCTCATCCCATCTTCACAGGAGAGGTGCTCCAGCCCTCTGATTATCTTTGTGGCCCTACTCTAGACTCACTCCAGCAGGTTCCTGTTCTTCTTGTGTTGGGGTTCCCAGAGCTGAACACATCACTCCAGGTGGGGTATCACGAGAATGGAGTAGAGGCAGAAGTTCCTCCCTTGATATGCTGGCCACACTTCTTTTGATGCAGCCCAGGACACAGCTGGCTTTCTGGGCTGCAAGTGCTCATTGCCAGGTCACATCCAATTTTTTGTCCACCAGTACCCCCAAATCCTTCTATTATTTATCCTAATCAGTGGATGCTATTGATTAGGATGAAGAGGTTGAGGGTCAAAGCCATGTTCAACCCTGTGAGTAAGAGCTCTTTGCTGATACCTCTCTGGAATTGGATAACTGAAGCTACACAAAGCTGCTGTGTAGTTAAAACAGATGAAAAAAAACCTGTTCTTTCCCAAATGCAATTAACAAATGAAAAAATCTGTTCTTCTCCAAATTCAATTAGCACTAGGGAGCACCAGTAAAACACTGGATTAATTAACTTCATTGGCATAGTTAAAACATAATGGAACTCAGCTTACATTTTTTTTTAGACAAATTTAAGTGAAAGCTTTTAGAAAGTACTTTTCGTTGTTTATGTGTATTAGATGGTATTTTGTAAAATGGCATTTATATTAGTCAAAGTACATTTGTCATACTTGGTCATATTAATTCCACTAATTAAGTTAAACTATGACTCTACCAGTTGCAAAAATGGTAAGGCTATTCCTTAGAAATATTTCCAAAGGATAGGACCAAAGAAAAATCATAGACATAGGAGATGAAGACTAAACTAAATAAAAAGCTCTAGTAGTGTTTTTGGATGTTAGATCACCCATTTGGTTACTATACCAGCCAGTGAGTGTTGTCCTGAAATCCTGAATTTTCTTTGTTTTTCTTTTTCAGGGGTGGTATATGAAGAGTCAACCACCTCACTGCAGCATAGCTGGCTTTCTGCTTAAGGGAGCCATAGACCTGAAAAAAATAACCAATATAGATAAAAATTGAGATAGAATCACAATCACTCCCTGTACAGATTTAATAAATTTTTTTGTCTCAATATGTGCTTTATATTATGTGTTTTGTCTGTTTATCAAATACAAATTTTTTTTATTATTTTCTTTCTGTTTTGTTCTTGTTTTTGTTTTTTTTTTGGTTTTTTTAATCAGGTTTGAGGGCTGGTCTAGCTGCTTCCATTGCAGGAAGTTCAATTATTAGCAAGATGTTGCTAGCAAACATCGATCCATTTGGTGCTACACCGTTTATTGACCCGGATCCGGATTCCCTGTAAGAAATATTATTTTCCACATGTACTGGTTTGCTTTACTTGCTTTACTTAAGGGCTTTTTTAAAAACATTTTTGCAGTCTTTTTTTTTCATTATGAAGTTCTTGTTTGCTGTCATTTGCCAATAGACCTCAGTGTCTGAAAACAAGTTGGATTGTGCCATTTGAGTTATGAGTAGTGCAAAATTGGGTTGCAGCAGCAGAAATAATAGGAGGCGTTTGCTCACTTACCCCTTGCTCACTGGGAGGAGGAGGACAGTAGTCTTTCAGAACTGGGTTTTTCTGCCTAAACTGCCACTCTGAATGCAAGCTCAGCTGCCAGCAAGATGCTGAACCGGGTCTGAGCACTTCATAGTGGAGAAAGAAGAGTGATCCCCTAAGTACTGGAGCAGTGAGGTGGAAATTTTGTGCCCTGAACTGCCTCTGTTACTCAGAACAGGGTGTACCATTGGCAGAGACTTACTGGTGGTATCTGCGTTATGGGCTGTGGCTCCCCTGAGACAAAGCCCTGCAGTGCCAGCAGCATCAGCCAAACAACTAGCACCAGCAAGCCTAAACACAGCCTGGGTGCTCAGCATGGTGTGCTGTTGCTGTCTCAGAGCTGGGCCTGGGGCAGTGCTTTCATCATATCCCACAGCTGAGGTAGTTGAGATAGTGCTGGGTGGGGTGTGGTACAGTTTCTACTTTGCCCTGTGGGAGGTACCTTGCAGTTGTGAAGGAGCCATCAGCCAACCTGTCTCTTCAGCTACTGGTGGGGTTCCTCAGAGAGATTCAGAGGAAAGATCTCTTGAAGTCTCTTGTTCTGAGACCAACCACAGTCTTGTTTAAGATGTCTGTGTGTCCAGATTCTGTGCAAATGTGCACCTAATTATCTTTTTTCCTCAAACAGGGAGGGATATTCAGAAAAATGTGTCATGAACAACTACTTTGGAATTGGGTTAGATGCAAAAATTTCACTAGAGTTTAATAATAAGCGAGAAGAGCACCCTGAAAAGTGCAGGTAAGATAATTGTCAGTAACAGAGCCAAGATGTTTCTATTCTCTTATTATCCTTATGTCTTTATTTGAATTTCTTAAATTTTTATTTTCCTACAAATACAAGACACAATGTCTATATTTCCATATGTAAGTCTTGTTTTGCCTGCTTTCAGAAGTCGGACAAAAAACATGATGTGGTATGGAGTTCTTGGCACAAAAGAGCTACTGCAGAGAACTTACAAGAACCTAGAACAAAAGGTTCAACTTGAGGTAAATTTTATTTATGGACAGAATGAGTATTTTTGCTTCCACAATGTGTAGCAAAGAATTTGCCTTCTTTTGGAACCTTTTAGAGTTCTTGTATCAACCCAAGCTGCCCTCAAAGGTACTGTATAAAGATGTGCTATGTAAAAGTTGGCTCTCCAAGTGCAGTCTTTGAGTAAAACGTCAGTACTTAAAGATCAGAAAATACCCGGTATAATGTTTCTTGTAATTACTGGGTTAAAACCCCCACAGTTATCTATATTGGTAGGATATATTTCTTCATATTCACTGCTCAAAAGGAAGACCAGATTTTAAGGGCAGCAACAGAAGTGGCCATAAAATAAACATAAGGGAAGAGATAAGGAGTCTTAATCCTTCAGGTTCATTTTAAAGTATTTGAAAGCTTGATTACACATATAGGGAGAGCATACAAATAGTATAAAATTCCTGACAAAAGAGAGGAGATTCTGAATGTGCATCACAAGAAGCCCAGCTACACCAGTAGAGACTTTCTCTAGTAGTCACAGCAACAACAAATGCAGTGTCTAAACACCAATATTTTTTCTTTTAAGCTCTAACATCACATCTAAGTCTTCCTCACGACAGTCAGAACTTAAAGGAGAGATAAATGATTACCAAATGCAGAAAAAGACTACAGGATCATTACTATTATTTTTACCAAAAGAGTATCTAAGCTGGATTTTGACAGAGCACATATAATATTTCTCTTTTTATTTTATGCTAAGTATTTCATATGGAAGGTTACAGTATGTACATGAGGGTAAATTTTTAAGTTGAATGAATAATTTTAGGTTACTGGATGTCTTTCTGACTCCTCTGAGATTCAGAAGGATTTCGTCTGGTAGCAGCAGGTTGCTGTTAGCTAAGGATTGAGTAATTATCAAGGAATTATGCAGCAGTTAGCAAATATAATGACAGGAAAGAACGTAATATATGCTGCAGATAGAATTCTAATTTAAGGATCTTTAGAATCAGATATGAATAAAATTCGATAATACATTCACTGCTGACTTTTCCATAATTATTTTTTAATATTTCTGGAATTATGCTGGCAAGTAGAAATTTCATATTTACTGTTGCCTTGCAAAGTGTTAGCCTTATTCAGGAATTGAAGGCAAACCCCTACTAAAATACAAATGGCTGTGCAGTATCTATTAATATCACACCATATATTGGATACTGTCACATCTTGATTAAAATGTTAAATTCTATCTTGCTACTGAGATTAAATCATAAAAAGAGAGAACTAAGCACATTCTGGAAGTCATTTTGCATCTCCTTCTCCTCTTGATAAATTTTCTACAGATTTTGTCCTTATTTCCTGAGAATTTCTATTTCATTTATTTATTTTTAAAATCTTTCTGTGGGACTGGCAATGTGTA
This sequence comes from Pithys albifrons albifrons, assembly GCF_047495875.1. Taxonomy (NCBI): domain Eukaryota; kingdom Metazoa; phylum Chordata; class Aves; order Passeriformes; family Thamnophilidae; genus Pithys; species Pithys albifrons. The sequence continues at coordinate 56,300,220 of NC_092458.1, forward strand.
GTAATATCTCAACCTTCTTTAAAGACCTGCAGCTTCTTGGTCCTCAAAGTGACACCTGGGTCCAGCACTTACAACCTTTTATTTCTAAATTTGCTTCAAATCCATGCCTATGGGACTGCTGGAAGTCACGAGTGATTTCACTGATGCCTGTAAATTTACCCTTGGCCAAAAATAAGATGAGATTGACCTATGTCATCTCATCATTGTGTTGAGTAGGACTAGGAGTTGCTATGGGTTTTAGGAGATGAAGCAGTAAGAAAGGACTGAATATAGGAAATAGGATATAGGAATATAGGATATAGGGGCAACTTCTTACCTGCAAAATCAGCAGCTCTTAGTCATGGCCAGGATAACAACTGTGGGCTCAGTCCTAGATCTGTCTTTGCACTTTTGGGAGGAGAGTGAAGTTAGTTTTACAGGAAGTCAACCAATACATGCTAACACTGACAATTAGTCACATTTGTGACTATGCCAGAAATATTCTTGGATATTTTTGACACACACACCCTTACCCCCAGTTTAATGGATTTACAGAAATAACAAGCCTGTTGCAATTTTGGGAATGCTGATACAGGATACAAGACTAATTACTGAATGGGTAAATGAATCTCTTTGTAATGTTCATGGCAATCTTACTGTGTGCACTCAGGAAGTGCAAAAAGATTTCACTGCAAAAAGATTTAATCCTTGGTAGACAGACCTTGGTCTAAGTTCATGAGGAATTTCACAATAAGGAATGTGAAAATGTTTCTTTGAAGAGTCATGGAACACTGTTGCTGCAGATACTACAGCATGTAGATCTGCATGTTTTGTGGCTCTGCAGAAACTGATGCTGAGTGGGGAGAAGAGGTTTTTATTAGAAGGGCTTCACTGCATGGAGGGAATAGTCTTGTGTCAGACCTGTTAATGACTCTGTCCTCCCCTGTTGAAGCTTCATGTGTTAAAAATGGCTGATTATCATATTTTTTATATACTGAATGAGCTTTTATCCACTACAGTGTGATGGACAGTACATCCCCCTTCCAAGCCTGCAGGGCATAGCTGTGCTAAACATTCCCAGCTATGCTGGTGGGACTAATTTCTGGGGTGGAACCAAAGAAGACGACGTAAGTAACACTAAAGAGAAGCAACCTTCTGGCTGAAACCAGCAATAAAATATCATAACCCTATCTTCTCAATTGATTTTAATAGTAGTAGCATATAGTTTGGATAACAACTCTTATTTGAGGAGGCTGTTTCAGTTTAAACTGTAATGTCTTGTTTATTTTTTTATTGAAAATATATCCCATGATTTTTCCCCATCCATTCCAGCAAAATGTTCATAATGAAGTGTAATGATTTTATTTTTTTAATGGCTCTATGAGTATTTTTAGAAACTGATTTTATAGATAGAGACACAAATAATTTCTCTGTATATTGTTTTACAGACTCCTGTAAATAAGGTTTTTCAAAGCACAGATTCCTCTGTTTGCTATATTCTAACAATAAGCAAGGTGGACAGGATAATCGTTCACAGTTTATACCTGACTTTTCCTCCTGTTCTTCAAACAGCTTTGCTCTAAGGGATGGTGATTCAGCAAATGAGGACTGATGCATTTAGTGATTATAATTTAGTGGGAGTAGTAAATTGTTTTTTAAATATTATTTTCAATGAGATTCTAAAATATTTTGATACCTTTTTTCTCTTCTTCCTCTCATCTTCTAAGAAACATTACACTACATGGATACCTAAATGTCTTACAACTTATAGCAGTGTAACTGCTGGTGTCCACTTCATGCACAGTGCAACAACTGTAATTATTAGCAGAATATCCTTGTTCTGCATGTCCTGATGTAGAGTGTGCAAGGTCTGAATCACCTGAAACGGTAGTTGCAACTTGGCTTCTGATTTTAATGTACACAATCCAGGATTTTTTTGCCAAAATGTTTTGGGTTTCTTGTGAGATGTTATCCTTTCTTTTTGTACATATATATAAGACACAGGTACATATTTTTATTTATTATTGCATTTTTATATATTATATAATACATATATTTTTTCATAACTGTATATATGCTTTATATATATTATATATTATATATATTATATATACAAACACACACATATAAAAGCAGAAAAAGAAATTTAGACATGTTTCAATGTCCTTTTCTTATTTTTGGTATATGTCAGATGATGGCAGTTCTTTTTATATTTGGTGATGAATGTCTAAAGTTTTTATACTCCATGTTCCTGTTTGTAACTTGAAAGCTACTGTAACATCTGCTCAGCCCTGGACTGCCTGAGTGAGAGAGATTTGTCCTAGCTTTCCTACTGTTACACAGCAAATGTGTGTGTCTTGGAGCAGTTTTACTGATATTATTAGCCTTCTGGTGAGCAGATGTGCCAGCAGAGTGACATGTTTGTTCTGGACAGAGGTAGGAGCATGGTTCACTGCTCTAGCACAGTCTTGAGTGACTGATCATCAAGACGTGGTTGTAGTGGTGGTCTGAAGTGCTACTTGTTCTGCTTATCTGGACAAATGAAAGATGCTGCCTTGGCAGCTGTGACTATTGCTGAAACATTAGCAGTGAGCCTGACTGGCTCGAGCAGGGCTTGTTAACACATGGGGTTTTTTGGTGTCCAAAAGACTAGCTGGAAACATGACCTGCAACAGAAAAGGAGTCAACCTGAATGTTGATCTGTAGTGATTGGATTGCCTTTAAAAAAAAAAAAAGTTGGTTTTCAGTACAGATATTACTGTTGGAGGGACAGAGCAGAAGATTGGCTTGTGGTTTTCCTGTCCTTTTGCTAAAATGGAAACACAACATAAATTAAATTTTACAACTGCTTTTTATTAGCCCATGCAAGAACTAGCCCTGTAGATGTCCGTTGCTGGATCAAGAACTATCCACACTTTTTGCCTCGGAACAACAGAATCACCATCTTTGCTCTTGTCAAGATGCTCACATGCTCATGTGAAAAATGGAAAAGTTTCCATGGAAACTACAAAAAAAATCAGACAGAGAAACCTTTTGCTTCAAGACACTGTAGATCCAGTAAACTTGCACTTTTTTGCGTTGACACTTACCTACTCAAGATCTGATCCATCTGTGCAATCCTGGAATGCTCTGATGGGATGTGCCACCTGGGTGTGGCACAAACTATAGCAACTGTGTTGTGCAGCCCTTTCCCTGATATGCCCTCTTCAGCCTCCTGGCCAAAACCAGTGCTCACTGCACTGGGATAAAGGCTGCCACTGGTTTGGTGGGCAGCGGGGTTTGGACTCCATTATCCTGTTCCCCGTCCCCTCCATCCTTGAGCGATTGCTGCAGACACTATCTGGATTACCGAGTCCTGGATCTGCACCCTCTTATTCTTTACCTTCAGGAAATTTGCAGGGGACAGGACCTGTGCCTTTGGATTTCTTTAAGGGATTTTCTCCCTTCTGGTCTCAGGTGTCTCTGTTGCAGCTTACTCTGCCCAAGGTGCCAAATGAGGTAGTCCAAGTACTCCTCAGAGAGATGATCTCTCTACCCATTAAACTCTTACTGGAGTGATTTCCCCTGCTGATTTTTCTCTTTCATTGCTCCCTATTGCATATCAAGATGAAATGGCCGAGCCATAAGTGACCTTAATATGGTATCACCTGCCAGACTCAGCTGAACTCCAGCCTAAGACTTGTCCTGTAGCTGAATTCTCCAGCAGGACACCAGGTGGAAAGACTTCCTGTGCTTTGTGTGAGCTTGTGGAAATTGAGCACCTTGGCTGGATAGGAGGACATTTGTTCCATACAGAAGTGGTTTTCTATTTACAGTGGATAATTATATACAGCACAAACAAGATTCTCTTCAGTGTCAAAGCTGTGTTAAACAAAGCAAAACGTGAACTCAGATGTTGATTTCGAGAGAATTCAGAATATAAACAGATAAGCAATTCTGAGAAGAAAAAGACAGCATTGCTTCTCTTCAAGAATCTCTTAGGTATTAAGTACATTAATGAAGCAGAGACTTGAATTAATCTTTCATCTTGCCTTGAAAGACATTGCTTAATCTTCACGATGAAACATACCATCCTTCCTATATAAGGATATGCCTTTTCATTCAGATATTTGAAATGCTATTAGCATTGCTATTTTACAATAATATTTGCCCATTGTCTATGGTATATTACTCCTATGACTTTAGAGACAGTGCAGTTATTCTACAGTAAATAAGTTAGAGCATTTAAATGTTGAAAAACTGTAAATGAATCTGTGTTTCCTTGATTGTGCAGTCTAAGCACTGGATTTACCATCAAAATTTCTTTGCAGATATTTGGAGCTCCATCATTTGATGATAAAATCCTAGAAGTTGTTGCAGTATTTGGCAGCATGCAGATGGCAGTTTCAAGAGTCATCAAACTGCAGCATCACAGGATAGCTCAGGTCTGTTTATTATTGCAAGCACACCACATGGTTAGCAGGAGTTTGGGATGCTGGCAAGTAGTGGTACTCTTGATAACCACCTTGCTGTACATTCATACAGCACTGATGTTGTTTTGTTTTTTTAATGGATAACAAATTGTCTTCAATGATGAATGAAGTATAAAAGTTTTTCATTCTTGGGACAGTCCTGGAGGGAAGCCTCAGCTCGTAGTGATGAACAGATTTCAGGTGCCCTGTCAGTTTCATTAGTATTTATCACTCTGTAAAATAACTTGTTTATCCTTTTCCAGTGTCGCTCCGTAAAGATCACCATACTTGGTGATGAAGGGGTTCCAGTGCAAGTGGATGGAGAGGCATGGATCCAGCCCCCGGGAGTGATCAAGATCATACATAAAAACAGAGCTCAGATGCTAACACGAGACAGAGTATGTTTCAGAAAGAGATACCATTGCTAGCGCTGGTTTCTGTAATAATTTGATTCAGTTCTAAAAGGAACAAAACAGTGCTTACAAAACTGTTTCAAACCATTTATATAATTCATACAATTACTTTCAGTTATATAATTTCTATAATAAGATGGATAGTTACTCCTTTGTATAAATGGCAAAGCTTTATTAACTTTTGTTGGTTTTATTAGTGCTATTCCTGTATTCTTATTAATATATGATAAAAATGGTGAGCATTTTATTATTTCATCCTTCCACCCTGCCATCCTCCTTCCCGTCCCTTCTACTACTTGTTCCTTTTTCTCCAGGTGTATTATACCTATCACATACCAGAAATTTTAGCACAGTTTAATAAAGTTCCATTATGTCCGTTTTCCAGAATAGCTTTCTGTAAATTTCTCCCCTTTCTCTCTCTGTCCTACTAATCCTCCCTCTGCCCCATGACCCAGTCTCAGGCAGAAGAGGCACAAGCAGAAGCGAGTCACAAAGCCATTGGAGAGTTCACATTTGTCTAGGATTAATGTGTGAAAGGTGTAACTGCCCCTCCGCTCTTGATCCACTAACTGGATCTTGAGTTTAGGATGGAGTTATTGGAATTTCGACTCTATTTTACTAATTTTTTTACTTTTCCCCACTGTTCTTAATGTTTGAATCCTGTATTAGTTTCAGATTTCATTCTTGCTATCTGTACACAATGCGCTTGCATTAGAGAATCATAGAATCCTAGAATTATTTAGGTTGGAAAAGATCTCTCAGATCATTGAGTCCAACCATTATCACTATCTTTGTTCTTTTGGAACACACATTTTGAGGATAACAGGGAGGAAATAAAGAGCTTTCAGAAGTGACTTATTCTCAAAACTAAGTTTTAAAAAATTAAATGTAAAACTACTATTTATAGAGGTTGTATTATTTAAAATTGAATCAATCTGGTTTTTATTTGTTTAGTTAATCTTAAACAAAATATGATATAATTTAAATTTATATAAAATGTAGAATAAAAAAATTTAATGAGTAAGAATATTTCAAGTGCTGTGTACTGAGTGTATAATTCATTTTGATTAGGCCTTTGAAAACACCCTGAAGTCTTGGGAAGACAAACAGAAATATGATTCCTGTAAACCTGTCATTCGATCTCCCTTGTACCCTCAGCAAGCTGTTGAGTTGGCCACAGAAGAAGAAGTTGCACAGATCCAGCTGTGCTCACAAGCTGCAGAAGAACTTATTACCAGGTAAAATAGAAGTAATAAGTTGGATTTGCAACCTGGACATCAAGACTGAATTATTAATGCAAATGCATACATGAAAGTGTATATTTTCCCTGTTTTCTGATGAATTTTTCCTTGCCACTATATCATTATTTTAATCCAATTTTAGTTTTATTTTTAAGGCTCAACTTCTTTATGTGTGCTTTTCTTATGTATTTCTTAATTTTATTTTCGTGTATTTGTGTTGCTTTTTTTTCTTATGAAAACCAACTTTCTGAAGTAGCAGTAGAAATGGAAAGCTGGAAAGTTTCTTTACAGAGATTGAATCTTCTCATTTTTTGCAAAAGCAAAAATATAATTATTGAAAAAAATCCCTTTGAAGTCAACTTTAGAAGTCAGCAGAATGGACACTTCAGTTATTTGTATGGGTTGAGATGATAATGAGCTGAGGATATAAAACTGATCCCACAGCCTTGCTTATTTTCAGGCACTACTTTCCTCCTGAGACGCAAGTAGTTTAATAAAGAAGACACTTCCATTTTCAAAATAAAATTAAAAAACCCTCTCCCTATTTTTTTAAGAAAATATGTTTTTTAAAAAATCAGAACATTTTATAAATCTGATATTCAATTAATCATAATAACAAATTAGCATCAAAATCACTGATAATATAAGAAAGGAACTGAAGAGCTACGTGGTCTTTTTATACTGTACTGGTGACTTAAGTAGACATAGAAAAATAATTTAGTGTATCATTTACCTGAAGTGAAGTTTAACCAAGACAGCTTAAACACTTTACTGTTTTAGATATGGTCCAGAGGCTGTAATTACAGCTGGACCTCCCATAATCTCAAATGACTCCAACCAGTTTTCATGTCACATCTGAAGGATATGCCTTTTGAAATAGGTATAATGGTTTTCAAGATAATTTCAAGTAAATTATTTTAATGTGCTGGTTTTCCTCTATAGTTACTTGAATGTATAGCCTCAACATTTTTTGGTACCTTTATTTTTTTTTGCATAATGTTTGTGTTCTAAGACATATAAATGTGTCTCAGTATTTTGTAGCAGTATAAATAAGTTGTGTGCTGGATATTGTTTCTATGAGGTGCTGTACTGCTTGAAGAGATACTTATATTTCAACTTTTGTTATGAAGGACTGTATTTATTTAAAAATGTTTTGTGAAACATGTCTTTTTATGTTTTCTTATCTGATAATGTTCTTCTGTACTTAAAAAATATTCTTTAACGATACTAAGGAATATTACCCTTTTTTAATACTTTTGTAGGATCTGTGAAGCAGCAAAAATACATGGCCTCTTGGAGCAGGAGCTTGCCCATGCTGTTAATGCATGTTCACATGCATTAAATAAAGCCAACCCAAGGTTTCCTGAGGTAAAGGAAGAACAGAGATTTATATATAAATAAACAAATTATAATATCTGGGTGCACAAGCTTGTGGCACAGTTGCTGTATTTCACTTCCTGTCTCCATATTATAGCAAGTTGGATGGGAAGGGAGAGGATGGAATTTTCTGCATTCGTCAGTGTCCTTCCCACCTTATACTCTTATGTGAACACTGGACATTGGAAAGGGACATTAATGATACTTCAAATGTGGATCTTCTGGGTGTTGTTGCAGGGGGAGTGAGCAGTCGAACAAGAGATGGGTAGTTTGGATTAGGAGCATGATAAGAGTGTGACTGTTGGCTTTTGGAAGCAGTGAATAATTGGGTCCATCAGCAATGGAGGCCCACAGCCAAGGATATTCCTCCTGCAGGGATGCAGCAGTGCTTGTTCAATCGAGGTGGTGCAAACAGCAAAAACAATAGGCAAACTGAGCTCACATCTGCCCACAGACAACTGTAGCCATGTCCCCAGACAGAGTGGAGGCATGGTTCTGTTACTACATAAAGTTCAATTTCTGTGGATGCTTTCAGAGAAATTTTCATGCTTAATTGCTATTCAGGTGCTATGTAGAGAACACACATGAGCTGAGGGGACATGCATTTCCTGGTTTCTCTCTTAACACTAAACAATCTGGGTGTTTCTGGACCCAGAAAATATCATTAGGTAGAGACTGTATCTAACCTAAATTTAGACATGATAAATATATTAGTTGCCCTTTACCTCCTTAAGTATGACTAGTAGCTTCCTTCTGCTAAGGATCAGGTGAAAAATTGAGATCAAGAGTTCCTGTTAAATGACACCCACAACTTTTCTGCTGGTCTCTGTCATACATAAAATTGTGGATTCATCTCACAGGTGGCTGGTCACTTGATGATCTTCAGGATTGTATTAAGGTCACACTAAATGAAATTGAACAGAAGACCGTAAATAGATACTGTATTTTTTGTTTCTATTCTCAGTGCTGAAAAAGTTGTCAGTTTAGAACTAAATTGACCTATTTCTAATAGGAGAAGTCACTTAAGGTCTGTGCTGTAAGCCCAAAGAACTTAGTCTGACTTGCATCACTTCAAATGCTTATGTTTCTTATTCCCCAGAGCCTTACCAGAAACACTGCCATGGAGATAGCTGTCAATGTGAAGGCCTTGCATAATGAAACAGAATCTCTGCTAGTAGGACGAGTTCCTTTGGTAAGATCCCAAGACACATGGTTTTATTCCTTCCTTCAGATTATCTGTGGTTTGTTCTTTGCTGATTTTTTTACATTGGTACAGAATTTATGATACGCTGAAAGAAGCTCTGTAAGGTCGACAGGAGGATGTTACACTGCATTTGTGGTTGGATCAGAATGAGTTATGAATTCTTGTCCTAGGCTGGCATCCACCTTGCCTCACTTCAGATAGCTGGGTCATTGCTTGGACCCTTTTTCTTAATAATCAGTGGAGAGAAGTAAGGGTCCCTGCTGAGGTTGAGTCACACTCATCTGTCTTGGAGGCTTATCTTAGGAAAATAAATTATCTTTTGGAGATACAGCATTTAAGAGAACTTCTAGAGTACAATTATGTGACCTCTTCAGAGTTTAAGGAGAACCTGGGGTGGAAGCTATTAAGGCTCATACATTTAACTTCTACAGATCTAATCTGGGCAAGTAAATATCACCCTTGTTCTAATAGCTGTCAGGAGTTATTTTATAATCTTTAACTGGTAGTTTTTAGAAAAGTTCTGTATGTGACATTGTGAAGAGGAGATGTCACATTTTCTATGCTGGTCCAGTTTTACATTAAGAAGATACCCCTTAAGAACAGTTACATTTCCTTTCAAAAGCAGATTTATTACTAACTTACTGCTTATTTAAGTGTTAGAATTAAAAGTGGACATTAAGAGGAATATTTTCATTTAGCTGAGTTAGAGTAGAAATTTACTGATGCAGGTTGACATACCTTTTTGCACAAATGATAAATGGTATGAGTGTATTTTAGAGTAACCAAAAGTGAACATGGTCTAAAGGCTAATAATTGTTTAAATTCTAGAAATAGTAAAAAATTAGGTCCATATGTTTTATTTTATGATGTTTTCAAAGGGAAAGTTATTCATTAGATCTTTTGGTCCAATAAAAGGGAAAAATATCTGCTGGTTTTTTTCAAATTGCTATTACTAATCCCCCATAAGATTTAATGGGGAATTAAAACAGAGAATTTTTTCAAAATTCTAAAATAGTTTAGGAAAAGAAATCAGGAGAAAACATTTAAGTTGGAGGTGCTATATTAGGACTGGTGAAATTTGTCAAGGTAATTCTAGAAAAAATGTTATTATGGAAACCTTCCTCTTGAAACATTACCTTTTGTGCAGCCAGTTGTGATCTCATTGTGTTGTTGGACTGGTCCCTTGTTCAAGCTTCAAAGCTTAATTTGATTAATTTTTCCATTTCTGAATTTTTATGTTTGGTACTTCTGCTGCTCATTATGGTCTGTGCAAATGCCTTCATGAGTCTACATCAAGTACATTTTTTAATAAAAAACTGTTTGGAAGATACTGAGATAATATTCCAGTGATGTCCATTACACTCATTGGACATGAAGCTTGTTTAGAAAAGTCAGCCACCATACCAAGGCACCCTGGTTAACCTTATTGCGTGTATTGTATAAATGCTTAAGTTGCTTGCATGTTGGTCCCTCATTTTGTTAAAATGATGAAGTGTAAGGTGTTGCATGATCCATCAGCCACCCCCTTCATGGACTGTTGTCCAAATTATCTCTCTCCTCTGAAAAAGGCATAATTCTTTCTCTCATATCTTCCTCTCCTTTTTTTTTTTTTTGGCCTCTTTGGTTCTCCCTTACTCCCCTTTTCTGGGGTCAAAGCTCCTGATAGCAGTAAACTAAGTCTTTATTGCCTATGCTACTTGGTGTCATGATTTAACCCCAGTCAGTAACTAAACTAGGATACTTGGTAAGCTGCTTCTTTGGTTGCCATTTACTGGCTCTTCAGCCTTTCTGTTATGGTTCCTGAAGGAGATAAAAGAATTGTAAATCCATGTAAAATGAGACCATGATTCCTGCCACCTCCTGTAAGAACTATGACTAATGCTGTTCTACATATAATTTGTAGTGAAATATCAGAAAATCACAGAATGGTTTGCATTGGAAGGGGCCTTAAAGATCATCCAGTTCCAACTCCCTTGCCATGGGCAGGGTTGCATTCTACAAGATCAAAGTCCCTCAAGATGGGACAATGAAGCGGATTTGTGGAATCTCCCAGATGGTTGTGGCTGGAATAAAGTTTGGAAAAAATTAAAAATACTGTGTTTTTTCTAGATGCTTTCCAAAGGCACTGTTTCCATTCTTGATTTTTAAAAAGCATTTTCAGTCTGGAACAGAGCACAGTTTTCAAATGTATTAAGGGAAAATTAATTCCCTTAATTAAGGATTTTTCATTTCAACTGAATGAAATGCTTTGAGCTCACTGAAATAAAATATTTTCATATTAAAAAATTAAATTGGAAAGGAATTGAAAAAGCTCTTTATTTTCATTGTCTTATTCATAGTGTTTATTTTTATTTTGGAAATAGGAAGATTTCCCAGGATATTGTAGGAGGAGAATTTACAGTAAATTTCTGATTCTTACTGTACCAGAATTGCACTATTATTTTGGGTTTATTTCAGGAGAACCATCACACAAGCAGTTTTTTTTATCCCCAAGCAAAATTCTTTCCATTGAGACTCAAGCAATTAGATAAGTGCTTGTTGAGAAAGACAGAATTCTTTGCTTCATTCACTTATAGAAAATAGATGACTTCAATAATTTCTCAAAAATGAAAACACAAGAAAAACTGTAACTTCTTCATAGACAAGTGGCTCTTCTACTGTGCTCCAGATTAACTGAACTATTCATATTGAGAAAAAAAAAAGGTAATATTAAAGAAACATCAAGGTCTGCTTATGGACACTGAATTCCCTGAGCTTTAGAAGAGAAAATCATAGCATAGCAAAGGGAGTATTGCTATTCCAGTATTCCAGTATTACTATACTACACAGCAAGCTCTTACCAAACATGGTCTCTCCTTTGAAAGATGGTAAACACAGGCAAACTACTGAAGCAAAGGAGAGCAGTTTCTGTTAGATATGATAAATTAATGGGGGCTTGCAATCTATTACCCAACCCCAACAATGTCAAAATCTTCTTCTGGCGCTATGGTTCAAAAATTCTCTCTGAACTCCATTTAAAAAATGCATTCACTTGGATGTAATGTAATTAGATCCTTTCAAAAGGACATTCTGCATTGCTTTGGGACTATTTTTACTTTAAAGAGAGAACTAGATGTTCAGATTGCTTTATTAGTGATTCCAAGCAAACTTGTTCTAGGATTCAGTTCTTTACCTCAAAATGGTGTTTCAGCAAAAAAACAGCTTTTCCAGGGATCAGCTAGCTGCCAGCCTTACCTCTTCCACACAAGTTCACTCACACAACAACTGCAGAATCATTTTCAGACTGGAGTTTTAAAGAAAACAGGTACCTCCACGGGGTTCTCAAAGTGTAGATAGAGACAAATTGCCACAGGCCAGCAAGTCTCCAGCTTTTTACACCTTCTTTTACCCTTTGGCCTTTGCTGACGTCCTGGATGTGTTTGTCTCCTGTTGAGGAGTTCTTCCCACCCTCAGCCAGGAGCAGTGTCTATTGCTCCATGTCTCATCTATTTAGAAGGGATAGTGCAGGTATCCATCCTATCAGTAATGGAAGACCTTTGGGCATGAAGCATCTACAGCAAGATCCATTTCCTCTTACTTGACCATGAGAAGGTGATCTCCCATCTGAAGACATTTGCAAAAACTAACTCAGGCTTACTACCATGTACTCAATTTTTTTACACCACTTTCCATCCAAAGATTTTTCCAGATGTTTTTTCTTCTGGTCAGGTTTTCTCTCCCTTGTGCTGGTAGTTTCCATTTGTAGTGTGTCCTAATAGTGGTGTTATCAGGTACCTCTTGCTCTGTGAAGACTCAGGTGTGCAGTGAATGCTGACAGTGATTGACAGCAAGGTCCAACTGGTCTGCACCAAATGTCTCAGCTGTCTCAGTCATCCCTTTGTGTCTGGGACCATGCTAGATGTAGTGTCAAGGTGGTCTGATGCATCTCTGAAGGAAGGTAATTTTGGAAGATTATTTATTTTCACTTTTTGTTTTACACTTAACATGAGGTAGTCATGAGTTTGTGTGTCGTAACAACTTACCTAGATTTAAGTGTTCAATCTCAGTCAAACTAAAAATGCTGTTTTTCTGGCCTGTTTATAAACAGCAGTTAGAAGCTCCCCATGAAGAACTGTTGTCTGATGCTTTGCACAGTGTGGAAATAGAGTTGAGAAAACTGGCTGAGATTCCTTGGCTCTATTATGTTTTTCAACCAAATGATGATGAGGTAAGTTTGATTAACACTTCCTGATTTTAACTGAACTTAATTTTCTTTTGACAGAGAAGAATAAGTTAGAATCTTTGATAATATAGAGAGGCAATTTCAGTAGTGATGCTGGATCATTTCTTGCCTGCTGTGAACAAGCTTCTAAGCTTAGGGCTTTTTCTGATCTCTTGTTCCCTTCTGTGAATGTAAAGGTTTTGAATAGTTATTTAATAAATGAAACACATATAGAGTTATATTACCTTTACAGAGGTAAAATTGGATCTTACTTTTTGAGATTAACTATGAATACTCATCAGAAGCATGTAACTGATGTTTTCTGTTAATTAAAGGTAACTATGCCCCTTCTTTCATGCAGGATCCCCCTCTGGATTATGCTAAAAGAAACAACAGAAGTACAGTGTTTCGTATAGTGCCAAAGTTTAAAAAAGAAAAAGTTCAGAAGCATAAGACCAGCTCTCAGCCTGGTATGTGTTTTGAAATTACAAGAAAAACAGTAGCATTTGTGGAAAATGTGATTTTGTGGTTTGTTTGGGTTTTTTTCTGTTGTTGTGGTTTTTTTATTTTATTTTTATTTGTTTTTTGTAAGAGGTAACATGATGCCTTCTACCTAAGAGTAAAGTCTGACTTCTTCATTAGGATAAACATCTCTTTCAGTGCATTTAGAAAGCAATCAGTAGGACCCCAATGCTTCCAAGTGATCCAAAGAAGTACCGTGAAAATACTTAGTTTTTCATGCAACAGGACCTGTGTCTCTGCTGGTGGTTACATTTGATTAACTCATAGCCATACAAGCCATGGGTTGTTTCCCTGTTGTTTCCCTGTGAAGCTCGAATTCGTGTTTTTCAGGTTCGTTCCAGAAATTGTGCAATAGGTTTTATCACACTGGTTTAATTAACCAGTTATTCTTAAATTTCAGATGGGTTATAAGTTCAGCAAATGACACAGATCAAAGAAAAAACCATGATAGTCAATACTGATTTTATAATTACAAGTTGAACAAACTCCACTCTCCTCTCTTCCCTTTCTTATTCATGAACTTTCTTCCTTAAGATTATGTCCAGGAGGTAATCCGTGATCAGATGATTTCTACATCATTACCTTTTTAATCAATTGGTCATAATCTGCAAAATCTTGCAGTTGTTGATCAAACTTTAATTTTCAGATTAGACTTCAGATTGCACTTCATTATAAAGTGATCACCATTGAATGAAGTAAAATTATAGCAATAAGCATAACTATTTTTTTAATAAATGTGGTCTTAATAGGACTAATGTGGGCAACTAACCTTAGAGAACAATGTTTTACAGAGAGCTTCTTAATGGCCTGTGTAACACAGTGGCTTAAAGAGTACTTTTGTTAATTCAGAATACTAGAACCTGTTGATTAAAACTGAACTTGCTTGCTGCCATTGCTATATTTGAGAAATGGTTGCTATTTTAATTTTACATGTTAATTAGTTTTTGAAGGCTTCTCCTCTCCCTGGATGACTACTAATAAATTAATGGCATAAAGTAGAACAGCATTAGACTGCGTCACTGATCCTAAGCTGGTTTAATGTGAATTTGTTGGGACATGAGGTTTTAAAGGCTTTACTGAAGAAACTGGAGTAAAGCTGAAAGCATGGCTGCAAAGCAAAGAACCCCAACTTTGTTTAGATACTTTCTCATGTTAATTGCTAACCTGTAACGTGCATGTAAAAAGGAAATTGTCCGTTTTTGTGGAAATGACACCTCTAACCTTTCCCTTTGCTAGCACGGCAATTCTACTCTGTTTTCCACTCTCTTTGGCCTAACCTTTGCTTGTGATGCATTTGAGCATGTAGAAATTAAGGGGGTTTTGCTCTTAACTTTGGTAGTTCAAAAATGGGGCACAGATGAAGTTGCTGCTTGGCTGGATCTGCTCAGTTTGGGAGAGTACAAAGAAATCTTCATCAGCCATGACATCCGAGGCTCTGAGCTTTTACATCTGGAAAGGCGAGATCTTAAGGTATTTCCTTTGTGCTACTTTTCTGCTATTGACCATTTTCTTTGACAAAACAACAACCAACTTTTCTTCTTTCCTTGCACTTGTCGTTGCTTGTAGCTTGGCTTACACTGTGCAAATATGCAATAAACTAATACGCGCTGTCCTTGGGCCTGACTTTCTGAAGTGCTAACTTTCTGAAGTGCTGACTTGAACTCACAGCAAAGAATATCTGTGTTATCTGAAATTTCCTTTTTTTTTTTGCACTTTATGTAGAATGACAGCATTGCAGTTTATGTCGAAGGCATAGGAGAAGCACTTTTGATATCTTACTGACATCAGTGTAATATGTTATCTTCAAGAGTTCATGGTTTCCATTTAACATATTCAGTTTGGATCAGTGGAAGGTGGTGATAATAATTTTGAATCCATCTATTGCAAGGGCTGATCTGCTCCAGGCGATGTATTGTATATTTATTGGATATAGTGGGTGTGAGAGAGATAAGCAGCTTAATAAATTGTGGCACTGGACTTCTTATATGGTGTTGGTGTTTGTGTGTCAAAATAGATTTTCTTATCTCTGACTGACCTCTGCCTGATTTTGGCTATATAGATTTTTAAAAAGAGCACTTTGTTTTGACTCCAAAATTGTAAAACTTTCTTTCTCTGAGATCAGATTAATAAATTTTACAGGGAGAAATTTTACTCAGCAGTCTGAGACTGTTATTTGAGCTTACTGGTCCTTTTCAAGAATTACTTAAGTGCATCCATTATATGTAATAGAGACTGTATCTTTGGGGATTCATTACATTACTTTTTTCCCCAGAACTCGGTAGCAACAAGTTCTTGGTAATGTGTTTTGCAACTGCTTTTAGCACATAAGAGAGGAAATAGGACATTGTATAAATTGCAAACATTTACATTTAGAGTGCAAGTCATTGCTCTAGCCACACTGCAATATTCTGCAGATGCAGACAATATTTTCATATGAATGTGTTACTTTATTTAAAGTTTCTTGTATAGCATGAAATCCTGGTGTTACAAGGTGGTGCTTGCATTGTGTGACTGTTGCAGAACGCAGCAGCTGAAGATAGCTGTGCTTGAGATAATCTCTTTGGCTGTTGTGTACTGTTTTACCCTTTGGTAGTAGATCACCTAAGCTTCTTTCCATGGAAGTGAAATTCCTTTGTTTCAGGATGGTTCCTGACATGCACAGGCAGTTTCAGGACAGTCCCTTTCTGCAAAAATTTAGAAACAGAAAACTGCCCAAGCAATCAACTACAATGTTCCAGTGATGGATGTTGCCAGTCCCTGTTCTGAATGAGTGCTGAACAAACTTAAAACTCATCTAGGAAACTCAGCATCACACAATACATACATTTGCTAAAATGTTAAGAACTCTTAAAAAAGTAAAAAAAAAAAAGAAAAAAAAAGTCCAGCTTGTTGGAATAAATAAAGGTGGGTAAGATCAATGCTAAACTAGGCACAGCTTCTGGCCATGCCTTGTTTCTCATAGGCACCAATCTGACTACGTGCCCCGAGGACTGGCATTCCAACCAAGTAAATATCTGCAGCAGGGTTATCATCAACCTGTCATCCCTGTCACTAAGACTCATGCTGATTCAATTCAGCATAAATAAAGCCCCATCCCAAAGATCTGTGCCATGAAAGACCTAAAAGCTTGTCTTAGAGGGCCTACAGAGGGCTGCTGTCCCCTCTATCCAGTGCTGCTGGAGATACACAGGACAAGGAGTTGCTCTACACAAGCTGCCAAGGGGATGTCCTGTGCGGACCAAACTCTTGCTCCAGATTCGCCCCATGTGCTCCTTGGCAGATGCTGAGAGCTTCCAAATCATTGCTGTTTATAGGCTAGGCCAGGCTTTTGGCCAAGCATGGCTTGTACTCAGTGTAACACTGAATTTAAATAGCAGTTTAGCACTGTTGGTGCCTGATCTCTGCAGGAGCCCATTAAAGATGGCTCAGGCCTGCAGTGTTCCACTGGTGACCTGAATTGCTGGCACGATGTGTAATGTGGTACTATGGGAATGAGGAGCATGTCGCAAGCTGCCCTGTGAATCTTCCCTCCCTTTGGCTATTGAGGTGTGCAGATGAGTCTTCAGTGCTCTTGCAAGTTATAATCTGCCTTGCCTCTCCTCCGCTGCAAGGGTCGCTTTTCCTGACAAGCTGAGTGGGATCACCCTTGATCCACAGTCATGTCTGCAACAGGAAAAATTATTGCCCCTTTTAATTGAATCCCCTGGGCCCAACTTTCTTCCTGCGGTCAAAAGTGGAGATAAAAAGCAGTATGAAAAAGGATTTGGTGAAACTCTTCCTTTGCACCCATCGCTGAAATAGATTGATATGTTAACTAAAGAATTGGGCCCTTCTAATTATATGTCTGCATAGCTTGTGGATCCCATTCTCAGTTAGCTCTGTGTCAACTGGCACATGCAGGATACCTCCAAGAGGAACCAAATACCTCTTTCTATGCAGCCCCTGCAGTAATACCCTTTCTTCAACCTCCTATGCCTGATTTTATTTAAGGGAATCTTAGAGTTTTACACCCATATGATTTTCTTTTGCTTGACTGGGCATGAATTGCAAATCATGCTGTAGAAATTGTAGAAAGAAAGCTTGGTGTGACTTTTTTTTAAACCTTATTTTACAAGCAAACTCACTGAAAACTAGACTGATTTTTCTGAAATTAATACTAGCGTTCTTAGCACTGATAACAAGGTTCCTGAGCATGGAACTTAGTCATAATCAGAACTGCAACACATTTGGTAGGATGAGAGGATGATGTCTGCTTAGAGCTCCATGGCAATGTGCGTTTCCTTGGAGAAAGGGTTTTCATGCCATATGTTACCCTGATGAACATTGCCAGTCAAGGTAAAGTGTGCGCTGAGGACTGTGGCGCTTCATCCCTGTGTTTCACAGCACCATGTTTTGGGAAAGTTCTTGCATGGAAAAGGCTTTGTCAGATTTGTTAGACTTCACACATGCCAGATGGCTTTTTACACTGGGAATGCAAGTAGGGTAGATTTCTCCTTTGGAAGATTTTGTTATTAAGAAGTGTTTATATAAATTTTTTGCTAGTATTAGATTGATGGTACATTTGGCCAAAAAAAGGGCCTGGAAATGACAGTGATTAGGGAGAGCAGAAGGAGAAGTGGTTCTGTAGTTTTAAGACCATAGCCGGGGAAAAAGAAGAGCTATGTTTTTTTCTTCATACTAGTGTCTTGCCTTTAAAACCATATTTTATGCAAATTAAAATTTTGTTAATTAGATATCAATTAGAATATGTAGAGGATGATGAAAGACAAAAATGCAGAGATATTTGGGATCTTTTGTTTAATGATACATGATATGCTGATGTAGCAGATAATCTTTAGTCTGATATGAATTTCTGCAAACTTTCCTGCATGAGCAGTAAACTTGATAATACTCAATATCATCTAGTGTCAGGAATATATAAATTCTAGTTTTCACCAAATTAAAAGCTATTACACAAGCATAACAATTCTGAGTTGTTGGTTGTTTTTTCCCCCCACAAGTGTAGCAGAATTTATCAAAGGGGTCCCCAGAATTTGTGATGAGGCTCTTGATACTTGCTGTTCTGATGTACATTACAGCAACTTCAACTGGAACAGAAATAAACCAAAAATCTCTTGCCTCTGAAACACAGGGGTTGTTGAGGATGCTTTAGAAAGGTTGGTGGGAAAAGTGGATTAGTTTTCTGGGAATTTCATAGTATAATTCTTTCCTCTGACTTTGAAGTCTGACAGCATCTCACTATGTTGCTTATCCAACAGAAGTTCTGCTCATGAAAAAATGTTTGTTCTGAAAAAAATTGTACATTCTTAACCTTTAATTTGTGTGGCTTGTTGTCGTTTGGAAAGTACCCTTGTGGGTTTTCACTTATGTAGAATTTCTTCCACATAGTTACTAGGCTATTTCATTAACTTCAGTGTCATGTATATTTTTTATTCATTTGAAAATTAAATTCAGCATTAAAAAAACTATACAAATCTGCAATTACAAATATTGCTGCCATTTTGGGATGAATTTGACTACTACCTACATTAATTGTCTTAAAAATATCTACCACCATTATAACTGAGATTAAAAAAATAAAATATAAATTAATGTGATTTGGAAAATCAGGAGCTTTTTTCAGATAGGTTTATCAACATCACTTGATTTGGGGACTTTTAGGAATATATCCTGAACTGTTTAATGCTGACACCTTTGTGCTAAAGTGCTGTAAAGGATGACCATGTATTTATAGTACTGATACTTTTCAGCTGAAGAAACAACCAAGTATTTTTCATCTCTGATATAACCAGAATTCAGTGTTGACTCTCTGAAAATTTATCCCTCTGCTTAATCTTGGCTGTGCTACCCTTATAATAAAGTAATTAATTCATACCCATCTTACCACCCCTTTCTTCCAAAATAAATTGCACACTAATTTTAAGTAATATAAAATACAGATTTTCTGAGGTTTCTGTGGCTGTAAGAAGGTAGATACAGTCTTTGTGTAGAGTATGTATAGAAAAATATTGATGGTTTCGTTTTCCACTCTGTATGAGAACAATTTTTTCAAGCTGCCTAATTACAGTCCTTTCCTTTTAATGTCTTTGAAATGGAAAAATCTTCCTATTAAAATGAAAGGATTTCAACCTCAGAAAAATAGATAGTGAAACTTTTTAAAGTTTTTTGTGATACTTATTTAATCACTATCTATTTCTAAAAGGTTTAGTCTACAAATAACTAGTGTTTGACTCTGACAATTGCTCAACATCATTGACACAAGGATTTTAAACACTTTTTCATAGCTGGGTTTTACAGATAAGGGAAACAGATTTCCACCAAACTGAGCTGAAAATTCATTAGTGCAGTGGGGGATCATTAGCATAGCTGGGCATCCCATTCTGCTTCTCTGACCACTGGACCAGTCAAACTGAAAAAAGATGCTGCTAAAACTGTTACTAATACTGAAGGATGTTTGCTGCAAAAAAATACTTGTCCATTGTCTCATACAGAGATGGGTCCCAGAAACCAATAATAGAAACATTTCAGCTGAAGTGAATGATTTAGTGGTGGCTACAAAGAGATTTACTCTTGTGCTTTTTATGTTTTCCTTTGGGATGTGACTGTCCTGTCTCTGAGAATTTTTCTTCCAGCTCTCTAATAAAGAAGATCCATGTTAGCAGATGTAACCTTTTTGGAATGAAAAGCAAATGCTTTTATTTTCTATTGCTCTCTAAAGGGAAGTTGTCCTACATGCCTGTAGCCGTTACATCCACTTTCCCTTGAGAAACTGGGGATATGTGTGTTTGTTGATTAAAGCAGACATCATAGGGCCTCAGATCAAGTGACATTGCTGGACAGAAGCTCTAATCCATCACATCCTACCATGCATTTAATCACTGTATTAGAGAGGAGGGGGAGATTGTTCTTTTTTTGCCAGAAATTTTGAAGGTTTTTATATTTAGAAGTCAAGCCAGAGATGATTTTGATATATATTGGAGTGCCTTGTGTTGTCAGTAGAGCAGGTAAGTAATTTTCAGTCTGCAAGACAGAGAGGGATTCATTGTACGCTCTCAGCAGTTTTTTTGTTAGGCATCACTTGCTGACAGTTTCTTGTTAATGCTGATTGCAGTGAGCACAATTCTAGACACCTGTTGCATAAATAGATCTTAATGGGGTTTTTTTTCAATTTTTGTAAATAAGCTTCCTTCTTTCTCTCTTCTTTTTTTTTTTTTTTTTGTTGTTTGTTTAAATTTCTGTAGGACCTGGGGATAACGAAAGTGGGTCATATGAAGCGAATTCTCCAGGGAATTAAAGAGCTCGGCAAGAACACCCCTTTGTCTGAAGTGTAATTATGCTGGTGCTTTCCTTAGAGGGAGATGGGAAAGTTGGTGGAGAAGTAGAGCTGTTACAGGCACTGAGCTGTCTCTGTAGTTTACTCTGTGGAAGAGTGAGTGCTGGTGTCTGTACAGGCTAGCACCTCTGCATTCTTGTGTGGTGAAGAAGTTGCTGCAAGAGTATGAAAGGATTTGTGCCAAAAAAAAAAAAAGGAAAAGGTGATATGTTCTGTGAAGACATTTTCTTGGTGTGCAAATTGGCCAGTTTGGATACGTCCAGAGTGGTAAATCGATTGGTTGATGGTGAACTGCACTGACTGGAAAATATAATCAAGAAATGATTGCTTTGCTTACATGCAGCTCAGTATGCCTCTCTTTATGCTACAGCAAGATGCCACTGTACAGCATGAGGTTGTCCAGTTATCCTTCCGAGGCACAGCTCCGTAAAACCTCCCGTGCTGGAGCCCAAGAGCTTTGGAAGGTTCAAGTCGTGAGCCTGGAGTGCCGCAGGTATCCAGCACTCACTGGCCACAGAGGAGGGGGAAGAGATACCTTGTGATACCATGAATGCAAACTATAATGCATGGTGTGCCTGCCTGAATTGTCTGTTGTTCTGTTGCATGACACATCTGATACTTTAAACACTTGAACAACTTTTATATCAGTTTGAATGAGATTTAATTTATTACTACTTGAGTGTCTTTTTTTTTTTTTTTTGTTAATTTCAGGCACTTTTCTATTCTTCAGTGTTGTATTATGCCTAAAATGTGTTCTATGGCAAAGGGTGTGGAAACTTAGCATTTGTGCCATATTCAGCAGATTATATATGATTGAAATACTGTACAGTTAGATTTTTAAATATATCATGTACAGAAGGTTTATCAGGTAACTAACTTATGAGAATTTTTGAAAGATCGGTACCTCACAAAAATATCAATTGGCTTCCTGCATGGAAAATTATAAAGAATTTTCTCATGGTGCATTTTAATGTAGTTATTCAGTTATCTTAAACAGCTGTAGCATATTTGAATTTTTAGGCACTAATGGTTTTATTTATTCTACTGTTCAAAAAGCAGGTTAAAAGACTAATGAAAAAAATTTTACAGGAAAATTTAATTTTATTTATCATACAAAAGAAGATATTTAAAATGTAGCAGCTGATTTGATTTTTGTGGGGTAAGCTTTTACTCATTAGTAATTAACTATGAATTTAAAAATGCATCTGTATGCATTTCTTTAAAAAGGCATCAGTTTGTTTCTTGACAGCTCTCCTACATCAGTACACCATAAAAATGAAGAAACCCGAAAACTCTTAAGGTTTTACACTATGCATGCTAAGATGAATAACATGCAAGACAATAATCCATGAGTGTCAACAGCTTAAGGAAATGAACACCATCTTTATTTAGAAATTGTTCTAGACTAGAATTTGTAAGGTTATTTACAGTTTACTTAAATGTAGGTTCATAATTGAATTTCCTGGTTAATTTTTCACAGGAGTATTAATCTAGCAGAAAAATAATTTTCAGATATCTACAGAAACAATCATACTTAAATGCTTGAGATGAGATGACATCGCACCACCTGACAGAAAACTTGCACCGAATCGCTGTCTCCCTGCTGTTCCTCGCAATGTGTCATTGCAGCACAAGGAACACACTTGACTTTTACTTAACCAGCTTTGACATTTCTTGCAGGTTAAAGAGTATCCTAATATTTATTTATGTTTTCCTCAGAACCAGAAGAGTAAGGTTTCTTTTGTTTTTTACCAAAGCTTATTTCCTCTGTATAAAGGGGCCAATGTCAAGTACTGCATCCTGATTTGCCCTCCACCTCTCATGCATATCATAGGAGTTGTTCCTTGGGAAGCAGACAGGATTCATCCCTTGGAAAGTAAAGTCTAGTTCCCTCATTGTTTTATTGAAAAAAAAACTCAAAAGGAGCAAAACAGGTGTAATTTATATTGTTATAGTTTTTTTATGCTCCTGCTGCTGTAGGTTCATCATGCACCACTCTGGGATCTCTGTGGAGATAATTGATTATTCTGGTAAACAAACAACAGTAAAAGGCTATGTTCTATTAGGTTTTCCATAAAAAACAAACCAAAATGCCAAATGGTAGGATTTTCATCCTGTTGTATGAAAAGCATATGCAAAAAATGAAAAGTTAGGCAATCAATGGAGAGTTTGATGGGTTGTTTTTTATTTTAGTGTACTTGACATTCACTCCTTTAATGACGTTCAGATGACATATGTCAAGTCTTCATGAATTTTATTTCCTTTTCTCTTTGGTTCAGCACAAGCTACACTGTATTTTAATGTGTGGCAGCATTCTAGCATATTGATGTTACAGTAGACTGTGTACTTAATCTTCCAGGTTGATTCAAAGACCTAATACATAGAAGAACTTCCTTTGCTTTCCTGATTGTAGGATACAATCTCTCTACAACTTTCAGCCTTGCAGTATGCAATGCTTTAGGACAGGCTATGGAACAGGATCTCTTCAGGTCACTGTAGGAGTCTATGCTGAGTATATTAAAAAATGGAAGCTGCTTTTAGGCAGGGAAAGCAGGAAAATGTTTGTAACGCAACTTTCTTATGACACTCCTCAAATTACCTCAGTATAGGACAACTGATCAATGATCTATGTATAGTTCATTTTTCTAAATGACCACCAAAGAATTTAACTTTGATTGTCCTAAGCAGTTTTTTTAAATGCAAGAGTAGAAAAAAAAACCTGTAAGCATCATTTATGCTGTATTTATTAGATGTGCAAGAGAGCAGATTTTATGCAACTCTATGCCTTAGATTTGTGTTGGCTATAAAGTGCAAATGTGTCTGACAGGGAGGCTCAAAACATTTAATGGGAATTCTCTGCTGAGATCATGGATTTTAATTGCGTTTAAGTGATGTGACTTTTCTAAAGACTTTTCAACACAGTGTTACTCTCTAATTTCCAAGTCTTGATTTTTTTCCTTAGTGCTGTAAAGGTCCCAGCTCCTAGAACTAAGAACATAAATAGCTACATTTTATAATGAATGCTATTCTTTCTAATTTAATCCTACTGTTAAAAGTGCTTCAAAGCATACATCCCAATATTTCAACAAAACTAAGGTAAACACATCCCTTAGCAGTTGTTTAGGAAATGAGTTACCTTAGTAGATCTTGTGAAGCCTGTTTCAGCATGCTACATTTATCAACACTATCACTATACAAAATTTACTGGATGAATTTTTCCCCAACTCGAATACACGTGATTTCCGTGGCCAGTCAGCATACATTAAAATCTGAAAGGAATACAAAGTAATCCGAATATTTTATAGTGGCTGGTATTCATATAGAGGAAAAGCTCTACATCTCAGAGAGAGGAAGATGAGAAATGCATGTTTTAAAATGGCAGCAGGTTGCTAAATGCATGTTTCTGTTTTCTCATTTTCAAATATTATTTTCCCAGTTCAATGGATTCAATTGCCATAGCAACTTCTGATTTGGGTCATGCAAGTTTTGCCTTTATAATGCCTAATGCCTTCTTACAAACTGAATGAAATCAAGCAAACTCATGGTTGTAGGTGTTGGGGTTTTTTTTACAATAAAGAAAAAAAATCAAAAACTAATTTTTTTATATGTTGGCAAGTGCAAATTTTCTTTGCTACATTTTTATGTATTTCCCCTTAACCCTTTTTTTTTTCCCGAATGTCTCTTTCTTTCAAAGAAAAATATTTTTCTCTTGGAAGAGCAGTAAAATGTAAAGCTTATGATCAAAAACCGTCCCAGACTATTTCAATCCAGTATTTCTTGTTTGGGTACTGGAGTAAACATGCTTGGTCCTGTAAATAATAAATAGAAAGCATCTTTATCTCTCTATCCCTGCCCAAAGAAATTCATGCTGCAATATTCTGTAATTGTAATTCGTATGAGAGGAATTGATTTTTTTGTTTAAATAAAGGTCTGTTTCATATTTTCCTATGCTTTTGTAGAGCAATAGATAACCTTCCAATTTTGCTTTTTAATTGAACTCAGCAATGCTAATTTACTTAATGAAAATTTCATAATGAACAGATCTTATTTCAAGGGTAAAATTATCAGTGGTTTTCAATGCATTTGATCTTTATTTCAGGAAGACTGTCAGGAGACACCTTTTTCACATGTAATGGAAAATTAATGTATAAAGCAAACATGAGAAGATGTTTCATAGTCCTACTTTAAAAACAGTTGTAAAACTAGACATTATTCATAGCTATAATTCCACAATGGACACGTAAGACAAAAGCCCCACAGTCATTCCATTTTGCTTAATGCTTCCTATCAGTGATTGCATTACTAATGTTTACTACTGTTTCTGGAGTGCTTTCTCTGTGCCCCTAAATAGTAAGTTCTTACTCATAAGTTCAGTAGTTCTGGTAACTAATAATTAGCAGTGCAAAAGGTCTTTGTGAAAGGTAAAGTCACAAGGGATGTAAATTGTTAAGGATAACTGAGCTGAAGCAATTTATTTAGCTTACAACCAGGAAATCTTTGTCGCTCATATGAGGAAGTGAGAGCCACATAAAATTATTTGAGTAATGCTCAATGTATTTTTTCACCCCAATAGCATATGCACCTCTGAACTGCAGCATCATGAGTGTTACATTTATGAAACAGGCCCTCCCATATTTTTATTCTGTTTTCATGGATTTAATGTTTTGTGGTATGATTTTCATATCATCCAGGTTTGATGCTGCTTATTCTAACTGCAAAGATTTAATGTTTGCAGGAACTGTACATGACTCTATTGCTGTCCTAAGTAAAGGAATGAGTTTTTGATGACTTGAGGAACCTAAGGAGTTTAGATAGGACTTAAAATAGCTCTGCTGCCTCTTCAGAGATGAATGGTAGCATCAGCAGGATTGATAAAGCATCATTTGGTAGTTATCAACAGAAACTCTTTACTGGTTGTATAAAATCCTCTATTTATATACAGAATATAGTGTGGAACTTGGTCTGTTTTTTTGTTTTTGTTTTTTTTTTTTTTAAATCTAGTTGTTTTCTACTACTGTTGCATTAGGTTTAATAGCTCTGTTAAGTGTTAGTTTATGTACTTGAAGTACTCATTTCTGCCATACAGAAGCCCATTCTGTTTCTCAGATATTGTAATCAGTTTGAAAACCATCTGGAAATTTTCAGAAGACTATTTCTGTAGCCAGCTGGAGCTATTACCAAAATTCATAATAGGGATTGCCCTTAATATTTTAACTGGAAAAAAATATTTTGAAAGATTTGATTTTTTTCAGTCTGTAGAATTAAACTTAAAACATCATCCACTCATCATACATAAATAATAAAATATTAGCACATTTAACACTTTTGAAAACTAGCAAAATACTGGTGAATACAGACCCAAGTCCTGGACAAATTGTAAACAATTTAGCTCTAGCGATTAAAGACCTACCACCTTCAGAGCAGTCAAGAGAAAATTAGTACATGTACATGGCAGAATTACAAACATCTATTTAAAATAATTCAAGACCTTGTCTCCCAGTTGACAAAAACTTGATAAGCTCTTTGATGGGATTTTGAGTTCATATAACCTGATGCTAATATTAGTGAGGGCAAAAGAGGCTGGTGCACAATTTATGTTTGATGCTGTCATGTCTTAACTAATGTTTTCAGGCTGCTTCCCAGCTCCTGTGTCTGGATGACGTCCAAGCTTCTTGGCAGAATGAGACCCTTGCATTTCTCCCTATGTTTCTGCTCAGAACAGCTGGACAGGCAAGCTAGGAAAAGTTGTAGGATGCTCCAGGAGATCCATATTGACCAAGGCTTCAGGTAACAAAGCCTAGCAGAGCCATGGGGGATGAAAATCCTTTAAGTTATAGGCTTGCAATCCCTGCTGGAAGCTCTGTTTAATGATTAACAATGACTACTGAAATGCCCTTGGAAAGAGAAGTCGTTTTGGTTAACTCTACCACCTATGTAAGACTATTTAAAATAATGAAAATTATGGTAGCTATTAGCAGGACACGTATGCAAGTGACCAATCAATATTTTATTCTATGGAACAAATACTTTGGAAAAACATATTTATAGTATGATTCAAAGACTAGTGTTAGGATTAAAAAGCTACTGAAGGTAAAAGTAATATGGTACAAAGTTTAAAGTAATTTGGAATTAATTTCCTTTTTTTTCAAATTCAAAATTTGGAAACAACTATTTTGGGAAGCTGTGTTTGATCCAGCTATAGCTATACAAGAGCATGTGACCTGGAAGGTGAAAACAGGAAGAAATTAACTGAAAGTAACATTGGATAGTTTGTTTTCATTATGGAACTCTGTGAAAAGCCAAAAATAGAATCTCCACAGTGCCCCAAATCCGTACTATGACTATTTAAAAGGAATTAGCATTTTAAATCCTGATTTTATTAAACTAAAGTATTGTTTGGATAAAAAAAATTAGTTTAATTAATAATCTGACAATGTCATTAACAGGGAAAGAGTTACAGATATAACTATGATTTTCTCTTGGTGTTAGTTGAAGTAAGCCCTGTTTGGGACTAAATCTCCTTGCAGTCACAGTCAATTATTTTGTGAAGGGGAAGATTGAGGAAAGCTGTTCGAGGCTGCTTGGTCTTGGTTTTCAGGGAGGGAGAGCATGTGTGCTGACAAGTAGGGTCTAGGGGCTCGTAGTGAGAATTTTGAGGATACAAGATTTTCTACTTGGACAGCTTAGGAAGGTTTACAACCAGCACACAGGCCTGCAGATACTCACTGTGAAGGTCCCTAGTAGCACTGTTGTCTCACAAGACACCATCTCTATATATTGAAATAGGCATTTGGACTGTACCATATTCCAGAGGATTCTCTACAGGCATCTGTCACTTGTCATGTCCATACTTTCTGCCTCCTTAAATTGTACACCTTGAAAAGTGCAGTTTTCTATATATGACAAAAATTACCATTTCTCACCTGAAGGAGCATAGCTTGGGAACCTGTCCTGAAATAGTTTGTTTGATTAGCCACCCTTTTACACCATATCCTTTGAATCCCAAAAGAGCTGAAACATGGGACTTCCCTAAAGCTGACAGTTACCTTAGTAATTTAATATGCTTGCATGTTGAGGGGATCATCAAAGGACAAGGTAATATTCACAGTGGCAGATGACATACGCAATAGATGGCATTTATACATAGACTACAAGCTGTTGAAGTGCTCCTGAAAGATGAAGAGGGCTTGATGTCTGCACCTGACCTCAGGTCCTTCTTTGTTGCTGTCACCACATACAAATGATTTTATATAATCTAATACTAGCAGCTACTTGTCTTAATTCACAGTGATGGCAATCAGTTAGTACTAAAAAAACTTCTCACTGTCACATCTGTATGTCTAGAATAGGTATCTTTAAATGTCGAGCACTATGGATTTGCATGAATGTATTTTTAGTTACGTTCTGGCATTTTAAAAGGATAGATTTCATCTGAAACTATTTTAAAAGTTCTGAGAGGGTTCCAACCCAACATGAGTGGTTTCTGTCTTTAGCCAGGCTTGTAAGTTAAACTAGTGTTCCAGTCAAGTACAACTGTTAGTTAATTCTGTAATGAAATCCACTTAACATGCATGAGTGAATGCATAAAGTGCACATGGAAGCATTGCAGAGATGTGACACTGTCTAATTTTCTGCATAACTCATATATTTGGGTCTGAATAGCAGTTAATAGCAAACACATGATTTCCAACCCATTCAAAACCATCTTCAATAGGAAAATGAAATAAATAATGTGATTTGTACTGGTTTAGTTAAAAATTGGTGTGCACTCGGTAGTTTCTGCCCTTTGTTACCCCTTGTTGCTGTTTGCAAAGATGATGACTTTTCTTGTGGAGTAAACATATAGATTGGTTGGGATTTAGGCATGTGCTTGTCCTTAAACAGTATTTTAGTCCTCCTTGGGGATTGTTCTTGTATTTCAGTTTTATTATTTACATGTAAGCCTACAGATGATTTGGGTTGGGGGAAATTGTTCCTCTCATGAAAACTATTATCAGATTGATTATTGCTAGACTTTTAAATGCCATACCTATGAATGTTGTTCTCTTACAAGTATTTGTGCATGGATGTGTGTAGAAAAGTAGTGTCTAGTCTGTAGGGTGTATGTGTGAGCACACCTGTACATATATATGTATATACATACCTGGTTTTGCCCAACATCATGATGCCAACTTATGTGTGGAGCCAAAAAAACTTTATACAGTTCTTGAGATGCTGCATTGTTTTTATTATAGTATTTTTTATATCAGATGAATTTCAGGATGTTTACAGATACTTATTAATATTTAACTTATACAATGGAGCGGCAGGATGTTTATGATTGTTGTCAGCTAAAGAATTGTATATGATTCTCGGTGAAATTTTGGCTTTTTTGAAATCCTTGGCAGAACTCCCATTGATCTCACTGGGGCCAAGATTAAACCTCTCTGAATCTATTGTTTACTGGCTATTTTCCTACTGGGATAATTTTTTTAAATGAGTGAAATGTATTTATTTTTTCCCAATGTGAAATCTGCAGTTCCTATTTGGATTTTTCTACAGAACCTGCAAACTACAACACAGATGGGAATAAATGCCTCAGAGAATGTACAGAATTTTTCACTGATCTGGTCCTTGAGTATGTCTAAGAAAATACCTTCTAAAATAGCTTTTGTAAGACTTAATACAGAATCATCTAAAAAGAGATCACCTTTCATACCTCTCTCCACAAAGAGGGAATGCAATGTGGCAGGTGAATCTGAAGAAGTATTCGTTGATGAATAAAAAGTAGTCCTGTCTAATTTGTATACCTACTGATTTCATGCAGTTCACCTGGCTCTGCAGATCTGGGATCAGACACTTAAAGTACCTTATCCAAAAGTATCTTATTGGAAAAAAATGTTGTATAGTAAGTGTTGCTTTAAACTTCTCATCAAGACATGGAGGTATCTTCACAGCCAGTCTGTTGAACGACATTTAATAATTCATGGATGGGTTAAAATGATGAAAATACAAAATGGTAAGACAAATCAGACAACTGCTTGACATTAGAGAAATCACTTGTCTAGAGACAGAAGGATCAGTTCTTTAATAGCACAAGGGAGGAAAAATACCATAATGCAGTGCTTCCTAAATCCCTTTACAGGGTATCTTTTAATTGTGTATGCTCTAAGTATATTCTTCCTGTAAAAAGGCATAAGGCTGTGAAACAGCTAAATAGATGCATCCTAATTTCATCTAAGGCTAAATATTTAATTTTCAAATGAGAGCTATCATGCACTTTGAAATATATGTGTTGGGACCATCTAAGTTTATATTCATCATAGACAGTCATACCAGGGATAGTCAAACTTGTAAAATGAGGTAGTTATGCCAAGGTTATCAAAAGCTGAAGAAATAGCAAGGAAGACATACTCCCTCATGAGGCTCTTTCTGAAGACATCTTTGCAAATGCCCACCACTTACAGGGATCTTTCCAAGGATCATGCTCAGATTCCCATTCTTCCCCTTACTACTAAGGGAGAAAGTACGCACCTTGGTTGAACTTTCCAGTTTTTTGGCTTTAGGAACAGACCTCAAAAGAATAAACAGGCAAGGCAATCAGTAAGCTTGTGGAGGACACACAGAGCACTGCCTGGGCTCACTATTCTGCTAATGTGGATCTGATTACAAATTTGGGGGGGGAAAGCTCCTGTTGTGCTGCTGCAGCAGCTGGTGGCAAGCCTCCATAGCTGCTAGTGGGGCCAGGTGGGCACCCAAGAGAGCAGACACCTTTCCTTCTGCATGTCGGTTATCTTTCTGCAATTCTAATCAGGGCTGGAGTTCAGGACATACCCGGATTTGTCTGAAAGGCCACATGATATGTGAGGAAATGAGGAGGAAATGGCTGGAGGTCTGGATTCTGCCTTTACTTTCCTACCGTGGAGCTGGTGCAAGACTGGGGGCAACTCAGTTAACCTTTGTGTGCCTCACTTTCTCTGCCCACGGGAATAACGATGCTTACCACCTCTGTACAGCCCCTGGAGACCTATAGGAGAGCAGCGTTATATAAGCAGCTGAGTTTTACTGACACTATTATATGTACTTTTGTCCGTAACACTCCAAGACTTGCTTTTCTTAGTTCCAGTTCTCTTTGATGACCTACCACATCCTGGGTAGTCAGTTTTGAAGCTTAGCAATTGCTCTAATACTTAAAATTATACACATAGCAGGCTCTGTTTGCTGCAGAAAAGAGTAAACCTTTAAACTGCCTGACAAAACTTGCCGATCAAGTATATCTAACAGAGCAGGGGTGTAACTTTTGGCTTTA
Organism: Pithys albifrons albifrons; assembly: GCF_047495875.1. Taxonomy (NCBI): domain Eukaryota; kingdom Metazoa; phylum Chordata; class Aves; order Passeriformes; family Thamnophilidae; genus Pithys; species Pithys albifrons. Next base: position 56,331,229 of record NC_092458.1, read on the forward strand.
TTTACTTGTAATAATGGTAAGGAACAGTGAATTTTGTTTGTTTACATACTGTTTACAATGGCACAGTTTTATTTTTAATATATAAAAACAACTGAGGTATTTATTGCATATACTATTTTAAAGATGTTTTATGTGTTTTCGCCTTTGGAATATATTGTTACATTTCCTTGTACAGATAATTTGGGTGGCTTTGTTAATATAGTTAGTAATTTTTATGACTACTAAGTGACCAGTTTTCTGTGCCTTTTTATTGTTGGATGCATGATTATGTATTTATTATTGTATGGAAGTCACTGAGATGTGTATTTTTGTATTCTGCTGGAAGCAATGGTTGATTTTATTGTACATGATAAGAGATGCCTTCCATAATGGGCACTCATATGAGATCTTCCTTCTCAAATAAACAGAATGCATTCAGTGTATGGAAATCCTTGAATTATTTTTGTGTCTGGAAATCCTTGAACATCATGTCACTGAATTTTAGATGTTATCCATTGAAAATGTGGGCTGCTACAAAAATTCCCTGTAGAAATCAATACAATGGCAAGTCCCTGCCTTTGTAATTTAAAAGAAAACCCTGTATGTTAAAACAAAATGAAATTTGAATGATTGACTATCAAACAGTCTGCCAGAGACTGCTTGAAAATTGTTTTAAATTACAGCTTTGAATACAGCTTTAATACATACTTTATATGGGTATGTGCAAACCCATATGTAAGTAGGTCAATGTGCACGTAGGTGTTTACATTTACAGGGATCTTCCACTAAATCTTGCTGGCATACAGTGTATTAAGTGTAAAAACAGATTTGCATTTGCATCCATAGTAGCAACAGTTGTTAAAACAGAATATACAGTAGCACTGGTTATTCCACAGGTAAGTGGCAGTAAAGCAAACACATTTTTCCTTAGTAGTGTAGACTGTACCTCTCTAACGCAAACCCTGCCTGATAAACACTCATTTGAGTTGATTCCAGAGGGCAACTCTGCAGGCAATCATCAGCTACCGTGTTGCAGATCAGTGAACTACTAGGCTGGTACTTAACACAGGACATGATGCGAAAGTCACTACAATCAATGGCATACACAGAAGGAAATATACACTGTGTAGGAGCCTAAGTCTGTTCATGAAGCCAATAATCCTGTGATTGATGAAGGCAGTTGTCTTGTGGTTGGAATCCTATTGTCCTGAAGCGATCATACGTTGGAGAGACATTTCTATGGATAATCCAGAATGCTTATAAAGGTCAGTGCTGGGGGTTTTAATGCACCATGAATTACAGGTGCTTAGAGTTCTCTTAGGACTGAAGCCTGTACTTTAATTTTGGGTATGTTTCAGGAGCATTCCATTTCATTAACTAAGCTGAAATTGTTCATTGCAATAGTCAAAACTGTGACATAAATGAGAGACTGTAGCAGGAGAAACAGCTAATGGGGTAAAGCCAGGGGCAACCCTGGGGATGGCACTCTGCAGTACCTGAGGAGACTGGGTGTGATGGTGCTTGGACACAGTAAACTCTCCAGAATTGTTTCTAGCAGCTAGACTGAATAATAAAGTAGGCTTGCCCATAAATTAGATTTCTGTGAATAAAAAGTGATTGGATGTTAAAGTCTTAACTTGGGCCATATGCTGAGGGAAGTTTTTAATAATTTTAAGAAAAGTTTGCTAAATGAGTACTTGTGGCACATAATCTCTTTGTGTCAGTGGCACCAAATAGCTGCTGCTGAAGTCTGAAATTGTGCTAACTTTTTAACTCCTATAACTAAATTAATAAAAATCTTTAAAAAAGAGAAAGTGGTAGACAGGAAAGATTTGATATTACAAGTCCTGAAGCAAATCTAATGAAGTTATTGCCCAGACATTTTATCAAAAAGGGCTGCATGGATGTCTTGTCTAAAATACAAAATCAGTAGCAAGTTATTTAAAGATGTTTATTTTGGATGCTGTGACAAACTACAAGGGCAAAAATGAAATTGATGCAGTATGAGTAGCTCCTTCATTTCATGCTAATACTAGGATATTGGTAAGTAGAGGATGGTAAAAGAGGGGAATGAAAATTATTTTTAAATGATGCCATTCAAGCCACTAAAAGTTTAGAAATTTAGAAAAGTATTTAAATTAAAATCTGCCTGTTCTGGAAGCAGATGTGGGAGCATGGCATTAGCCTGAGTTGGTTGTGTATTTAACTAGTTGTTTCCTCCTTTTTCTTTGGAGTGATTGAAGACTGTTTCCTAATTACATAAATGTCGTTCTGATCAGTTTTTAAAGCATACTGTTTGAAAATCAGTGGAATCTTGGTGTTGGTCTTCCCCAGCCATCTAATAACAGGAAGATGTCATGGATTGAATCTGTCTTGTAAGCATGACAAAACACCAGGCAGGTGCAATAACTTCTGTCCTGGCCAAATGCACAACAGATGAGTGAGAGCAGCAGCTGGTCTGTGTCCTTCTCCTTCAGATAAGGACAGAGGGGATCTACACGGAAGTGCATCTTTCTTTTTATAGAGGGAGAGATGATAGATGTCATGGTGATGAAATGGGACATCCTGGGACATGTCAGATGCCTTGTTGAGGCAGCAGGATTTCTGCTCTTAACTGTAGTTTCCATTTCCTTTCCCTGACAGCAGTGCACAGCTGTGCCTGCATTTGCCCCTCTGAACTCATTCCACCCCTCTGCCCTTTCACTGTTATTTGCCTCTCCCACGGCTCAAAGCTTTCAGCCCTTCTCAGCTACCTACCCTCATTTCCCAGTTACTTTGCCAAGTGCAATTTCCCTTCTTCAATTTCAATCAAAAAAAAAAAAGTCTGCTGCCTAGTGACACCAATGTAACAGCAGATATGTGTTCTGGCAGTCACACTATCCTCTGAGTAGATCAGTTCATTATTCAAAAATCAGACATGTAATACCTCTGAATCCCAAATGGACTGCCCCTGGGAATAATAGTAATCTGTTAATGATATAACAATTCAAAGGACGGCATGTTTTCCCTTGCTCAGAGGGAATGCCACTTTGCTGAGACTTCCTGGGCACAGCATCTCTGACCCACTGTTGAAGCCATCTGAAGGTCAAGTCAGCAAGTGTTCATTCACCCAGGAGCCTGCAGGTGGTAGAGGAGTCTGTACTTCTGAATTACTCTTCATGACTTATTATCCAGCTAACTTTGCTTTAAAGCATTAATTCAGTCAGTCAGAAATATTAGGGGGCTATTTTCAGATGAATAAAAAGGAAAAAGAGTTCAAGAGGTGGGAGGTGCCATGGAACTGCTCCCAAAATGTGGTTTCTTTGGAATGAGAGGCAGCTGCTTTTTAAAGGGTTGTAGGTTCACAGATTACTTTAGAATACCTGCATGAAAAGCTTAGTAGGTAATGGTCTCAGGTTGTCCTTTTTTCCTTCACCAGCTTCTATAAACACTGGGAAGAGTGGGTGAGCTCTAGGGTAAACTCCTCATCTGAGGCACACTGAAAGTTTGGAGGAGAGTGCCTTTATTTGGAGTTGCGTGGGCAACCCTTTCCTAAAACTAAAACCAATGCACAGTATGTTAGAAAGTGAGTTTTTCTTTTATAAGTGTGAACTTTCTAACAAGGTGAGCTTTATGTGACTGTGCTCTGGTATTCCATCTCTCACTTCCTCTCTTCTGGACCTCCACCTTCCATGTTTTGATCATCTTCTTTCAGGTTACTGAGAGGCCATAAACCCAAGGAGAAGCGTTGGCACAGAAGGGACACTCCAGATCAAGAGAAGTGAGAGCATGAGACAGCTTTGATTGCCTTGTAAAATCCAGCTGAAGTCTGAAATTATTTTTCCAAGTGCCAGTTAAAGTCACATCTGTCATTTGCCATTTTACTTATCAGAAGTAAATAATTGAATAAGTTTACATATGAATAAAATTCAAAGATCTTCCTTAGAGAGTTTATAAAGGAATTAGATGGCTACATAGGGAGACATGGAGGAAACAACACCTGTGCCAGTTCTGCTTCACCACAGCATCAAAAAATGAACAGCATCAATTTTGCAGATTCAATGCAAAAACCTTGTTGTCTTAGGAAGGTATATACTGCTTTACAAATCAAATGTCCCCAGAATTAAAATTTTCAATATAATTTTATCTCCTTGTGAACACTCAGCCATGAAAAGATTACTCAGTAATTCCCAGAACCTTAAGGTCTATTGAAAATATTGATACAAATATTAATTAAATCTTCTGACCATTATGTAAAGAGTAGCCTGAGGAAATGAGTCTAAATTGCTGAAAAATACAGTAACAGTTATGTCAGGACAATAAATCACCATTTATTTATCAGTCAATAAGAACCATAGCTAATGGCTGACTAAGCTCATTAGGGTTTGGTGAAGTACTACTTTTTAAACAGAAGTTAAATTGTTAACCCATATTTTTTGCTAGCAGGATCAACAACACATCATGGCTTATTTTCTCCACATAAATCACCTTTCAAAATGTATATATTTTGAAAACAAGATGCAATGTCCTGCATTTTCTTAGATGGCTGGTCAATTTGGATTTTCAGTAATGATTGCTGGATTAAATGGAGAAAAGCTTGGAACAGGAACCCTTGTGATTATTTTGCATCTGTTAAGCTAAGACCTATTTTGAATGCTTCCGATATCCAGACTAATCCCTGGGGCAGGGGAAAGAGAAATATTTTCCCTTAATTTAGAGAGGACTCCTATCCTCCACAAACTTTCTTGCTTTATGACCTGTGGGAACCTGAACATCAGATTGGCTTTGGGTTGGTAGCAGGGATTTGCCTGGGAGGAGTCACTGGAAAGACATTACATGACATTTTACCAACCTGTTAATGTTCCCATTTTGGCTGCCAGACTCACTTGTTGCTGCTATCAGTTTCACACCTCCCACATTAAACAGAGGGAAATGAGAATTTTAGGGTGCATGCCATGTTAAAACTTTCAGTTATGGACACTGAGTAGGTGTGTAAGGCATCAGTGAGCATAAGATGTGTGTAATGATGCTGTTGTAATTTCTTGTTAGACTCACTATTTCACCAAAGCTTTGTTTACTTTCAATATTAACTGACTTTTTAGTTTATTTAGTAGTTCAAGACCTTTATAATAAATCAGTTTTCATTTTGCATTTACTCTTTTTACTGGCCTAGAAGAGAAATAATTCTCTTTCAGAGATAAACAAATTACTGTTAGGAAAACTTTCCCAGAAGACAATCACTACCTCAGCTAAAATGCAGTTTCTGCATCCCTTTCTTTCCTCTTGTCCTCCCCTTTTCATAGTCAAAATTAAAACTGGAATAAAGAGCCTGTTGATAACACCACACTTTGCAGGGCTGCTGTGTCCCTTACCTGCCATTCTCCTTTGTCCCTCAGTGTCTTTGAGGGCATCCAACACCAACACTGGTGGTGTCTGTTCCTTCAGATGCATGATTAGCATTGTATGGAGGTGATGAAATTTTAGTGTGAATAGCATGATTCATAAAATAGATGCACAACTTGTGCTAAATTGTACTTTTAATCCTCTAGCACAGATATGGATGGGACTTCCCATTTCCTTTAAAAGCAGGCCACCTAGTGCTTGCAGAGCTTCAGCACATTGAGAAACCCATTGCCAACACCTTGGTTTGCTCCCTCCCTCATTTGCACTCCCTTTAAACCATGGAGCTTTCAAAACACACTATACCATAGTGCAACTTAGAAGAACAGAAACTTCAGGTTATGATTTTACATGCCTGTTCCCTGTCTTGCTCTCAGCTACTTACTTAGCCCCAGCACTGGGTTTTGTCAGACCTTTCTGTCAACCAGCATTATCTCCCTAATATGGTCAGGAAGAGCCAATGAACTTGACAATGCCAAAGGGATCTGCTGAATTAAATCCAATTATACAAGGATCTAGCAAAAGGGCTGGCCCAATGAGGAGGTGGTACTGGGAGAAAAGAGGAATGACAAAAGAGAAAGAGAGGACAATATTCCCCTCTCATCACGACCAGCAAGTTGGCAGAAACTGCTTCCTCAGATTCACCAGAAAAAAAAGAGAATGACAACTTCTCCTTCTCCAAACTGACACCAATACACTGTAAGAGAGAAAAAAAAAAAGCCCCAGTCCTTTACAAGTACTATTAAAAAGTCATGAGCTAAGTATTATCCATATTGGAATGTGACATCTCCAAAGAAAGCCAAAAAGCACAGCTTGGAATGATGTTACTAATTCTGTAGCTGTACGACAACACATGTAACCACTGTCCCGGAAGATACTTTATCCCAGCATTTTGCTGGAGGTTCCTTTCCTCCTCCTAGTGAGACAGAAGGAGAAGACCAACCATCTGCTGTCGCTTAAGGTCCTGTGGCACTTCTCACAGAGTGTCTAAATTCTAATGAAGGTCAATCCTGCCCGAATTTTGCTTTGGATAAATTGGATAAATCTCTCGGTGAGAGGTGAGTTTGGGATGATTTGTGCATATGTAATAACTGTAAATACTGAGCTACTCAGCCTTTTGTAAGGTATAGCATAGCTGAATTGAGCCCTGCATGGCTGCCAATGTATTTGATAATATTCTCCCTTTAATGTATGGGTTTAGCCTTTCAGTTAAAGGGAAAAATAAACAGTTTTTCATTCTAAACTGATTTTAAAGAAGTGCAGAACTCCTACTTTCATTAAAAAAAAAAAAAAAGGAAATTTAGCACAAGCTAGATCAATCTCTTTCATTAAGATGGACATTTCTAGAAACCTTCTGTCTTAAACTGTAAAACTTGAGAAAATTACTACATGACAGAAGTTTTAAATAAATGTTTTCTATATTTGGTCTGCATTGGATAATGGGCACCTTCTTGCCAGACATCCTTTGTTATCCACTGTCAGAAATGGAACATGGGCTGGACTGTTGGATCTGGAATGGAAATGCTGACATTTCTATGGTGGTAGGAAATTTAATAGAAGAAGAGGTCTAAATAAGCTTCTTTCAATTAAAACAAACAAACAACAGAAAAGCTGTAATGGTGTTTCTCAGTGCTTTGTCCTGTTGGCAGAACCTTATTTTTCATTTAGGATCATCTCACATTAGATCTGTAACATCCTTGGTAAAAGGATGTTGGATGAAAAGAGAGGTGTGTAAGATCTCTCCAGATGGACATCAGAGAGCTTTTTGGGTTGTTGGAGGTTTTTGTTATATAGAGAATACAGTTAAAAAACCAGCAGTGCTTTATGTAGACATAGTGCATCAGTCCTTTTAAATTGGGATTTTCTTTTTAACGAATGAAGACATAATTTACAAGGAGCTGTAAAACACCACATCAGGATTGCTCTGGAGATCACTGTGGGGGGAGAATGTATGAAATGCTTTGAAGCACAGAGGGAAGAGGGTGCAGTGCACAGTAGCTTAAACTTAACGTTTTGCCTTCTTCCAGATGCTTCTGAAGCCTGAGGGACCGTAATGGTCTGTCTATACAGTACTCTCTTCCTCAGTGCATAATGTCAGCAGCACTCCCAGCTCTGACAAGTCTCCTTCACCTACAGTGTGCACAATTATCTTTCCTGAAAAGAACTGGAAAACATCCACACTAAAAATTTATTGTAATGAAATTTCTGTAGCACAGTGTGCACTTTCCACTCACATACACATATATACACTACCCTCAAATATACAATATAGCCATGCTAAATTGCAATTTATTATTTATATTAGTTATCATTTCAAATTTTAAAATATCTTAAAACTGATCACCTATAAAACTGAAATAAAGTATACTTGGAAATTCAGCTGTAACGTCATCCATTATATATCAGGTTTCTGCTGTCTGTTCAAGTGCATTTACACAGAAAATTATCCTCCCCTGGCACACTGACACTTGAGAAGAAGGGGACAAACCAAAAAAGCCTTGAATTTAAAACAAGCAAAAAAAGGGGAGATAAAATCTGTATGCTGGATCCTGGCACATTTCTCAAGTTTAGGCTCTTCTCTCATCACATACCAGCTATCAGTGTGTTCTAACACTGTCCCTCATATAAAAAGACTTCTATTTTTGAGAAAGGGAAAAACCAGCCATTCAAGGCTGCAGAGCTGCCTGGATCATGAAGGAGGCAGGAGAAGAAAGGGTGCCTTCAGGCAAACCTGACTTGCCATAGCCTGAGGGAACCAGGATGGGAAAACAAAACATTATACTATTTCCTAAAGGCGTCCTGCATTTCTTCCCCACACAAATAACTCTTATCAATCAGCTTTCAACCACAAAAAAAATCCTTTAGATGCCCTGAAAAATCAACATCATTTTGCCAATGAATAAGATAAATCAGATGAATTTACCCTTGTTTTCTGGTATTAAAAAAATAATAAAGTTAGAGTTGTAGAGGAATGGAAATCCATTTTCATTTTTCTCCTTTGGTATGAGATGTTTTCAAGGATATATTACTGAAGAATCCATTATCGGTATATTATTGTAATTTACCTTTCAATAAATGCATTATACTATTAAAGTCAGCCCATTAAGAATTAGATGGTTTAACACTTATGACTACCATAGACCTTTTAGCATAAAGAAATATGGATATTATAGACACTTCATCCACGAACTTCTTTCCTGCACCCCATCTTCACTGCCCCTGAAGAACAGAAAATCCCAGTTGGTCAATCCTTACCTAAATTTTAGTAGCAGGAAAATACGTAAGAAACGTTGTGACTGCAATCTCTCAAGCTAACCAACTGAAGGGACAGGCCTTAACATTTTCAAGTATTCAAAGCTGATGAACTTAAAAGATACTGGTACTTCTGGAAGCTTTTTGAAAGATACGGGAAAAAATAAATTAATACCTTTACAACACAGCTTTCAGGATCAAATTCTGATTTATCCATAGCATATCTGCTTTGTTATGCAGCTTATGACCTGGGCAGTTATCTGAAAACAAATATTACATCTCATTTTCCAGTCGTTTATAGATAGAACAGTGTCTTGCCAGTTGTAAATCATGACACATTGTTGATGTTCAAACAATTTTTATTTTAAAACAGTTACACATTTTCAAATATTCCTAATGCAGTTTCCTGCAACTGAGCAAACAATGGATTATTCCCCTTTTGACTGATGAAAAATGTTCTGATTTTATATATTTATATATACACAAATATATATATATTCCCACAGATTTAAAGCATGTAACCATGAAGACGATTAATTTTCGTTTTTAATTAATTACAAGAAAATTAATGCCTCCATGGTACATGGTCTACAGTATGCACTAAAACATGGTGTTATCAAGATGTATAATTTTAACCTACATTTTGAGTCTTGAAAAACTCAATTCACTCTCAGTATCAAGTGAGCTATAACTATTGATAGCACTATGGAACAGATGCTCTCTTTTCTATGTCACATTTTTGCAACCAAGGGTAAAGGCTTCTTCTTAAAAGCTTTGATCTGCTGTCTTACTGGTCAATGCAAAGTCATGCAGTTGCTTCTTCTGCAAAGTGCCAGGCTGGTTTGGTTTTTTTTCAAGCTGCACCTTGACTTCATAATAGAATATTACAGACATTATTGTGATCATTATCTACATATCTCTAGATGCTGAATTTTTAAAAATCATTCCAATTTAGACTCAAGTATGGTTTATCATTACCCTGCTCAACCTATTACTGACTCAACAGACTCCATACATCAGGAGTTCACAGTGTAATTATCACTCACAGCACTTCAGTTAAATGAGGAGTATTCTGGAAATACCTTTGAATGTTTACATTCTACATTTCTGCTCTGATTGATTTTAGGGACAGTTTAAAAATTAAATTTGTGTGATTCTCAATAGGGCCTGTAACACAGGCCCTGTAACAATTCTGAGCTAAGAAATTTTCCCAGAAAATTTTCATTAGAAAAATGAAATAGCCTTCCATGAAGGCAGCTTGCAAACAGCTACTCAGAAGTGTTATGGTGGTAGGGAAGAATTCACAGGATTTCTTTCAGATATTTCTGTTCTTTTATTTTGGTCAAGATTTTCTGTCTTTGAACAGTGATTTGCAAAGAAGTCTTTGGAAAGGAGTGTACAGTGACCTTTTACAATGGCAGCCCCCCAGGGTAAAAATTCCCTCTTTCTGACATGAGGCTTTTTGGGATTATTTGTATTACAGTGAGTTTCTATTCAACCATGTGAATGGAGAAATGAGGCACTCCTAGTTTGTCTTAGATAATTGTTTCCCTGACACTCTGAGGGGTTTTTTGGGGTTGGTTCTTTTTTTTCCTGGTGTTTGTTTGTTTGGTTGTTGTTGTTCTGTGTTTGTTTGGGGTGAAGGGGTTTGCTTTTTTTTGAGAGAGAGAGAGACTGAAAAGGAAGTTTGGGAGAAGCTATTAATAATTTTGCTGAAAAAATATCACCAAGACATATAAGGATGTGGCAGTTTCCAGACAGTATTTTGATGAAAAAAGACATTAGCATTGAATTAAAGTGTGCACATGTTTAAAGAGCGTTTCTGTTATAGACTGAATCAGAGCGGAAATTAAGTAATCTCTGAGCATGCAGCAATACTGAGGAAATTAAGAATCAGAAAGACTTAAATGACAAATGGCAGCAGTTATTTGTGCGTGGAATATAAAACCAGGCAAGCCAAATGATCATATTGAGACTGACTTAAACCTTAAACATATGCTCAAGTTATTTCATTTGAGATGAAGAGCACATTTCAAGATATGTTGCACCAGCACACAGAAAACTGTAACAAATCACACAGAAATGAAGAGGAAAGGGCACCATGAACAGTACATTAAACTATTTTCATTGTGGAAAAATACTTACTATGCAAACAATTTCCAGTTCAAGAATAAACTCTGTAAATCAGCAATAAACTGGGCCATGCTTCGAAAATACAGAAGTCAATTAAAAACAACTGACATTAAATCCACTTGGAATCCAGATGCTGTATCATCTCTGCAGTAGCTGAATTTGAGAGAGAAAACAAGTCAGGTCTATTTACATGTGGAAAGAACAAGATCTGAAATGTATCTCGGTAAAGCATCTGTTTCTCCTCTAATTTCACAGCAGGAATATTGGAGACTACTTAAATAGATGAAGTTGCAGAAAATTTAATTACCACTAAACATTTACAAGGAAATTCATTGTTCCCTGGAGTTACCACAGTTGTAATGATGATGGTGTATGACATCTCTGGCCTTTAAAGAGGAATTCTATGCAGCAACTAGTTGGAAACAACCTAGGAAAGTGTACAGCTTGTACAGTATCTGCAGAGTTAAGAAATTATAAGACATCCTATAATACAAATTATCTAAACATTTGAAAAAAGCAGCTGATATCTTTTATGATGGTAACATAACTGTAAGCTGCAAGAAAGCAAAGATATAATTTTTTTTTACAAAGTTGTCTGATACCTTTCCAAAAATACACCAACAGGGAAAAGTCACTCAAGTATTGCAAGAATTCTGTGATAATGTTTAAGGTTACATTCAGCAAACAGCACTTGAGCACAGCTAGTTCTGACAAAAAAAAGAGAGCTCGCCATATTGGTGCTGACACTAACACTGCCAACTACCCAGGAAAGATCAGTATTTTTTCCCTAGTTCAGAAATGTATTTGCCTCATTATTGTATTTTTGGCAAGTTTGTCTTAACCTAAATTAATTCACAAACATGGACTGAAGACAATGAGAGTATGTGTTACCTGATAGTGAGTTTATTTCAGTCTCACAGGGTATTGCAATAGGGTTGGCAATACACAAGCAGACACTATGAGGTATTGCTGGCACGCAATGCCATTTGAATGCCAATCACAAAACTAGCAAGGAAGGGCACTCTGAAAACTCCCTCGTAGGCTTGGGTGCCATCATTAATCCTCAAGGAAAATTCAGTGATCTAGTCAGCTCATATTAGCAATAAATGTGTGCATAACTCGCAAGGGAAGAGCTGAAGAAATTCATAAGGAACACAAAGGGCAGTACAGTTATTGCCTCCTTTCCCGACTGTAGTTTATTAAGAGGGTTTGACCACCTTCTAATTGAGCAGATTGGCACTGGAAATTGTGAATTGTCCTGGTTCCCTCAAAACTTTCTGCAGAAGCTTTAGCCATGCTCTGGCTGTGGCTGCTGGCCAAGCTGGCTTCTTACTGTAGCTCAGCTGACTGGTTATCTGGCTCCCTGGCATCAGGCTGACTGCTCAGTTGGTTTCTTGGCTTCCCAGGCTTGTCAGCTGGCAAAGAAATAGATTGTTCCATTTTTGCCAGAAAAGGCTGCAGAGCCAATATATTTTGTTCCAGCACTCGATGAAACAAAATAGTGACAAGCTGGAATTTCCTGTAGAATAAAAATTTCACTTCCTAGTCAGCTCCAGTAATTATTGTATGCTCTTGTGTAACACAGTGACGGCGTTTATCACATCCTGTAAGCAAACACAATGCACAGAAAGGATGTGAATTCAGAGAGCTTTTCAAGGCTTTGGATTATAATCTCATGCCATCTGAAACTGTCTATGGAGTACAGTGCATCTTCTCATAAAGTTATTTTGTGACCCTTTCCATTAAAAGGCCTATTTAGTTGGCTCTGAGAACTCACTTGTCAGCAGGACATAACTGGCCAGCTGAGGGATGAATTTAGTATATAATCTGTAGATTATGCCCCTTATGCATATTGTTTTGAAAGACGACTTACACAGGTCACAGATCATACTCCAGGGAAAGAGAAGGCAGCAATAGCTGCAACATAGTCACATATAGAGAGATTATATAGGTTTTCACTGTTGATAAAAGGAGTTAAAAGATCCATAAACATGCAAATAAAAATGACTTCTGAGACAAGTCAAAAATGAATTCGTGAAACATTCAGTGAAGAGAAACCAAAAAGTGTCATCACATGATACTATAATGCCATAAACCCAACTCTTGTCAGAGACAAAGGCCATGGTCCAGCCAAGGCCAAAGAGTCATGACAAGATGACTAACAGAATTGCCCACTGAGACGAAGAGTTCGAGTTTTAAAGGTGGTGGGTATGTCAGAAGTGTTCTGAAGGAGACACTGGATGGGGCATAGCAAGTCAATGCCTGGGTATGCACTTGGCAGCAGAACAAGCTCATTTAAGTTGTTTCTGTTCTCCATTGTTTCTGTGCTATCTCCAGTGCCATGCTGACACATTTCTTACACTAGTGAACTGGATCAGCAAAACAGAAGGAAAGCAGATTGTTCTCTAGTCTTCTCAGTTCAGACTCATTTATTGCTTGATTCACAACTGCTCATGCTGGCACAGTCCAGAAGCAGTGCAGATGTAGGAGCAGGGAGCTGGACCGGGGAGCTAAAGGGTATTTTATAAATAGCAAAGCCACTAGAAGTTGTTCAAGAAATTATTGCATGAGCTATGAACTTTAGGTTTTTTCTTTTTTTTGGTCTCTTTTTTAAGTGAGGGGGAGAAGGGCAGAACATTATCAAGCATGGCAGATCCTTCCCAGCTTGCTGCAAGGGGATCAATGGAAAAGGCTTACACAGGTTGTGAGACAGGAAGAGTATGCTACACCTCCTGTTAAAGGTAGGAATACCTAAACCTATCTGTTGAAATATAAATTTATTTTGACACTGCAAAGATAAGAAGAGATTATAGTAAGAAGCCATGGGTTTTGAGCAAAAACAAAGAACTCTTTTCACCCAACATCTGAAGTCTTGACACATCAGCGATAAGCAAGATAAGCTAACAGACCTGTGAACGCTGCTGATAATCCCTTTTATTGCTTTGTTGAGCTTGCCCCTTGAGTAGTTGTAACGGTAGTGGAAAAGTAGTAGTCTGCCTACTTCCCCAAACCCTGTATATACTGAAGTTTGCATTCAATAAATGGATTCAGTTTGCTCACTGCTCACTGCTGTGTCCATGTGCTATGCAATAATTAGTTGTTACACGTATCTGCCTTTGAAAAGGCAATCCTTATTATAAGTGCAGCTTATAGGATGTAATTTCAAGTCTTGCCCAAACTTAATAAAGGTTTAGTTATAGAGGAACATTTTTCAGAGTTAGTATCATAAAAAAAACCCTGACAAAACATTGACACAATCACGCAACTTTGTAGTTTTCATGTACAGAGGGAAAAAATCTAAGTAAGGGACTAGGAAGAAAATGGACAGAATACTGCCATAAAGTCACAGACTAGTTCTTCAACACCTTTCATAGACCTGCCATTCAATATCTGAGAGAGATGACATATCAGTCAGTCTGACATAATCTTTCAACAAGGTGCTCCAAGCCAGTGATCCTGAAATATCAAGCTTAAAAGATAGGTGCAGAGTTAGGATTGTACCAGGGACATAACAGTAGTTTTGACAGAAAGATTGTAAAGATGCCTATTTTTCATACCAAATGAGCAGGCAGAAAACACTACAGGTGCATGGCCAGCTCTGCCCGATGCTGATCCCCATATGTGGACTGATGTCCCAGGCTGGGGCTGTCCCCAGCTTGCCCTTCCTGGCTGAGGTCAGCAGAATAGGTTCTGTTTGGCCAGACCTTGCCCTGAAAAAAATAAAATTAAAAGCACAGAAAATACCAGAGCCCAGAAACCAACACTCTACTTCTAAATTAAATTTTAAGAAGTGTTGTCTGACCAGACAAGTTTCCTGTGCTTTTACATAGACAGTATTTAAATCAATTGCAAAAAAAAAAAAAGAAAAATAAAAAAATCACTATTTCAAAGCTATGCCCATTTTTGTTATTGTATAAAAAATAACATTTTCTCTGACAAACAATGGTGTGCTGTGGGTTATGTTTCATAGTTTCCTGATAAGGATAAATCCTGATTTTTCTCAAGGTTTTGGCAGGGAGCCATAGTAACTCATTATTCTGAATACTCTAAGGGGAATTATAAAACAAAGGGACTAAAGGCTAGAAATTATTTTAAAGCGTGCTTTCTCATGTTTACATTGCTTCCAGAGCTATTTTGTTTTGGAACTTTTTTACTTATTGTTGATACATGACAAACAATGATACAAGAAAAAAAACAAAACCCTCTTACACAATTTTTAGCTTTCATAAAAACTGAAAAGGTGTTTCTAGGCATGGAGCTGGTCAAAAGAAGATAATTTGTTGGTTAGCTGGAGATATGCAAACTGTTGAAATGTCTTTATAAAAATGACAGTGTATTTCTAAGCCAGGCTGGTCTTGACGAAAAGACAACTAACTTGAGTTAAATTTGATGCAATTGTTCATTTACTTTCTTTTCATCCCACAGGGACCTGCAGTCCCTAGGAATATGAGAAACATTTGTTCCACACACTGTGACATATTTTAGAACCAAACCTTTGTTTCTTTTATCTATCTAGTACTTGCATGATTTGTTGGCTTTGTCTGCAGCTCGTTAGTTTTTATGGTAAATTCAAATGTAGTTCACCTACATGTTGCAAAAATGAATAAGTGAATATGCACCCCCTGACTTCTGAAGCGTTTAAAATGATTGCACGAACCAGAAACAGCCCGTGATCAAAGGCTAAATAGAAATACAAGCCACAGCCTAACTGAAAACAAAAGGTAGGCAGAACCAAGAATTATCTAAAAAAGTAATGGACATCCAGTAGCAAAATTTCTCATATCCTTTTTATAGGGCTTAGATGGTGCCCAGAAGGAAAACACAACTTACCAGGTGGTCAGGGAAGTATCTGTCTTCCTCTCTGTAAGGTGGGGCAGGTTAGACTTTGAACCTGCACCGTATGGAAAAAGCTACAAGGCATCTCAGGATTTTTTTCTTCCCTAACCCCTTCCCTAGCATATGAAGTTTGGGATTTTTTGTTTAATTTAGTTTGGGGGCTTTTCTGTCTTCCAGGAGCTGTTCCAAGCACATACTGACCTGTCTCCATCCCGTTCTGTTGTTCCCCTTCCTGAACTTCGCTCTCCTATGCCAAGTCCTAGAAAGGCCTGTCCCGATTCTGGAGGTCTCTCCTTCGGGCAGGGACACAGTTGTTATCCCACACTGCTAAGCCGATCCATTGTGCACCGCTCAACACGCTTCCTCCTCCGTGTGCTTGTTGGCAGGTCAGTGTCTGAAGGAGCTGCCCTGGGGAAACCGAGTTATGTTGGCAAGCTACACGAAATTACTGTTTCCACACAAACAAAAAGGAATCCCAGGCCCCAACAGCACCTACACTTAAACGCACATCATCGTAACTCATGAGGATGTGGAAATCAATGGCTTATTTGCTGCAGTGAAGAGTACACCCGGTGTTCAGGGGAATCCAGCAGCGGCGAGTTTAAACAGGGAGTCTGAAGGGAGAGAGGGAAGAAGGAGCAGGATCTCCAGAGAGGGTTCGTCAGTATTATCTGCCTCGTCTGGCCAAACCCAGGCTGTGCCTCCACCTCTGCGCCGTGCCGAGGCGGCCAGCCGGCCAGGATGGATGCCAGCCGCGATGGACGGATGCCGGCCGGGATGGATGGTGGCGGCCGGGATGGATGGATGCCGGCCCGCCGGGAGCGGCGATCCCGGGCAGCACAGCCAGGGGTCAGCGGCCCGTCCCGCCCGGCAGGCACACACCCACCTGGGAGCACCCCGCGGGACCGGGATGGGGGCAAGAACGGGGAGGGGGGCAGAGATCGGGACTGGGACATGGACCGGGAGAGGGGCAGGGGCAGGGTCAGTGAGAGGGGCTGAGCAGTGACAGGGAGAGACAGGGGAGGGGAGAGAGACATGGAACGGGAGAGGGTCAGGGAGAGGGCCTGGGGCAGTGACAGGGAGAGACAGGGGCGGGGAGAGAGATATGGACCGGGAGAGGGACAGGGAGAGGGCCTGGGGCAGTGACAGGGAGAGACAGGGGCGAGGAGAGAGACATGGACCGGGAGAGGGGCTGGGGCAGTGACAGGGACATGGACCGGGAGAGGGGAAGGGACAGTGACAGGGAGAGGGGCGGGGCAGTGACAGGGGCGGGGACAGGGACAGGGCGAGCAGGGACCCCCTTTCGGGGCGCGGCCGGCGTGGCGGCAGCGCGCGCTCATTCGCGGGGGCGCGCGCGAGGCGAGGCGCGCGCACACGCCGCCGACCCGAGCGCGCGCCCGGCCGCGGCTCTTTCCGGGGCGGGTCCCTGTTTCCCGCCAATGGGAGCGCGCGGCGGGGGCGGCCTCCCCGGGGGCGGGGCGGGGCCGGGCGGGAAGCGTCGCGAGAGCGGCGGCGCGCGCCGGGGGCGGGGAGCGGCGCGGGGTCCGGGCGGGTGGCGCGCGCCGGTGCCGCTCCGCCGCGGGGACATGGCCGCGAGCGGCGCGCGCTGAGGAGGAGGCGGCGGCGGTCACCGCAGGTAACGGAGCTGCTCCCACCCCCCGCACCGCCCCGCCCCACCCCGCTGCTGCGGGCCCGGTGCTGCCGGCCCCGCCCTGCCCTGCGGGGAGCACCCCGCCGGCCTGTCAGGCGGAGCTCGCTGCCACAGGTGGCCCCGGAGCTCCCGGCGGGGCGCGGGGCAGAGCATCCTCCGCTCCCTTCCCTTCCCTTCTCCGAGGAAAGGTCCGCCCAGGGCAGCGCGAGTCCCGCGGGCCCGGCCGATCACCGGGTCAGGGCCGGGGGTGCTGCTGAGGCGCAGCGTGGGGCTGACACGGCGCGGGGGTAACGCTGCGCCTCGGCCCCGACACCCGCGGGGGCTGCAACCCACCCCCCCGGGGTTCCCCTGGGCCGCGTCTGTGTGTCTGTCTGTCCGCAGCCTCGGCTGGGGACCGAACGGTTCCTGCTCGCGTTGTTGTGGTCGGTGCTCCTTGTTCCGTCCTGCGTGGTGTGGGCTGCGGTCGGTGCGCACGGGTTAAGTGAGTTCACCCTCTTCTCAACATTTTGCTTTTAAAGTGTCTCCTCCCACTCCCTCCCCACGTCCTCCTCCCAGTTCCTTTCCACCCTCGAGGGAGGAGGAACTGCGAGCGTTCCTCCTTCGCTTTTTTGGCTCTTTTGAGGGGCTTTCTTTAGCTTTCCGTATTAGAACTGAAGGACCTTTCTCCGGTTTTGCTCCCAAAAATCCAGTATACAAAAGGAAATAAAAAAGTGTGAACTGTGGATCTGAACTGTGTATGGATTATAGCCTTGTAATTGAAACTCCGGTGTATTGCCAGAGTGAAATACCGAAGAAAAAAGCCCGCTTAGATTGTATCTGGAAAAGATAAGTGATACTGAAATAAATGGTAACACAATGCTCAAAATTTATCCATGTTACACTTGAAAGACTCTTACATTGCTTCATATTTGTAAGACTATTTCAGTATTGTACAGTTAGACTTTAGTGATAGATAGCACCAATGTTTAATGAATCCTTGAGAATCTTAAGTGATTTGAAATAATGTTGGTCCCATTTGTCCAGTGGTATTTCTTGGTCTGCAGGCGAGGTGATTTTTTGGTGGGCATAATAATTGAATTACACCATCTTGGTTGGTGTCTCATAGTTCCATATCCTTCAGGGATTCTTTAAAATCTGTTGGCAGTTGAAGAAACACATTGGTAAAAAGTCTTTTTCAGTGTGGAAAAATAATAGATTAGATTATTCCCACTTTCAATGAATCATTTAGTATGATATAATCTTTAAAAAACCCCAAGCAAACTACACACCAAAAACTATGTCCTAAACAAGGTGTTCTCTGGTAAAATTTTCTTTAAGGGGAAGTAAGATTACTTGAGACACTGCTGCAGCTTAGAAAGTAATACACACAACTTACTTGGTGTAGTTCTGTTATGTACAAAATACACAGCAGAATAAAGTACAGAAATTTAACTGCACAAGCCACGAAATTTGAGTAGTGGATATAGGATGTATTTGAGAATCCAGCCCCAGGACTGGGGGGAATCTGTGAGTGATAACTGTAAGTGATGACCTAGGCAAAGAAAATTAAGGGTTCTTTTGAAAATTGGTGAGGCTTTGTATTCATGTCATGGTTCTATATGTGACAAAAATACAATATAGAAGAATTAGAACTAAACAGGAAAAAGGGAACCCAACCTGTCATGAATGCTCACAGTCAATGATGTATTTCACTCCCCACTCTTGGTGTGGGTATGGCTGTAGTCAAGACACCTTGTGTGTTATAAATGGACTTAGAGACTGTCAACCCGGTTAGTGAAACAGAATAACCTTTAGAAATGAAAAATACAGAAGGATCCATTACATTATTCTCCCTGCTTGTCAGTGTAGACTTGTTTAATTTGGTTTTCTACAGCAATTGTTTTGATAAGGTTATAGATGCACATACAAATCAACCATGGAATCAGGCCCAGCCACCATGAATTTACAAAAAGAAGGTCATGTTTGACCAACCTGATCTCCTTGTATGACAAAGTGACTCACTTGGGAGATGAGGGAAAGGCTGTGGCTGTGGTCTGTCTTGACTTCTGTAAAATGTTTGACACTGTCTCCCACAGCATCCTCATAGAAAAACTGGCTGCTTGTGGCTTGGATGGGAGGACTCTGCGGTGGGTGGAAAACTGGCTGCCTGGCCAGGCCCAGAGAGTTGTGAATGGAGGTAAATCCAGTTGGCAGGTGGTCACTAGTGGTGTTACTCTGGGCTCAGTTTTATGGTCAGTCCTGTTTAACATCTTTATTGATGATCTGGATGAGGGGATTAAGTGCATCCTCAGTAAGTTTGCAGACAACACCGAGTTGGAAGGCAGGAAGGCTCTGCAGAGGGATCTGGACAGACTCAACGGATGGGCTGAGGCCAGTGGTATGAAGTTCAGTAAGGTGAAGTGAGCCTGCACTTGGATCACAACAGCCCCAAGCAGCACTACAGGCTGCAGGAGGAATGACTTGAGAGCTGTTTGGTGGAAAGGGACTTGGGGGCACTGGTCAGCAGCTGGCTGAACGTGAGCCAGCAGTGTGCCTAGGTGGCCAAGAAGGCCAGTGGCATCCTCGCTTGAATCTGGAATAGTGTGTCCAGCAGGACTAGGGAAGTGATTGCCCTTCTGTGCTTGGCACTGGTGAGGCCACATCTTGGATCCTATGTTCAGTTTTGGGCCCATCACTTCAGAAAGGACATTGGGGTGCTGGAGGGTGTGCAGCGAAGAGCAACAAGATTTGTGAAAGGACTAACTAGAGAACATACCCGACCTGGAATGGCCGACGGAGCTGTTTGTTTAGCCTGGAGAAAAGAAGGCTCAGGGATGACCTCATTGCTCCCTGCAATTGGCTGAAATGAAAGGAGGTTGAACTGAGGAGGGAGTTGGTCTCTTCTGCTGTGCCTGCAGTGAGAGGACCAGAGGAAATAGCCTTAAGCTGAGAGATGGGGGAGATTCAGGTTAGATACTGGAAAAATTTTTTTCACTGTTTGAGTGGTCAAGCATGGGAATAGTTTGCTGTGGGAGGTGCTGGAGTCACCACTCCTGCAGGTGTTTAAGAGGTGTTTGCATCTGGCTCTGGGTGATACGGTTTACTGTTTATAGTGATAGTGCTGAATTGAATGGACAGTTGGCTGGATCATTTTGTAGGCCTCTTCACTGATGGTTTTGTTTTTAAAATATTTTTAAATTTCACATTTGGAATGAATCTTTCAAATGTCAGTGATTAAGCCTGGCTTTTGCAAATCATCAGCAGAGTTCTCTAGCTGCTTCAGGTCATTTTATTGAAGGAAAAAAAGTACTTTTTCTTTAAAAGAAAGATACCTATTTTTAATGTAGTACCACTAAAACCAAATTTTTTGAAACGTAGGAAACATAGTTGTGCAGTATTGTCATTGTGTAGAATCTTGTATTTGAAATTTAATTTTAATAAGTACATTTTGCATATATTTCAAATTTATTGGCTGGACGGTTCAAATTTCTTGTATCCTTTATGTGTTTAACATAGGTATGCACATGTCCACATATGCCCCTGTACCTACTGAGACTTGTTCAGCACATCTGCACTTTACAGAAAATAGATAAATGTTCTTTCTTTCTGCCAGCTAATGATTGTCAATACACACTGACTTATAATAAATTTAGGCATGAGATAAACTTGTATAAAGAGATTAAATCCATGGTAAATTTCCTGTTGGATTCCCTTAAGCTGATTATTTAATTTTGATCCTTACATATATTCAAACAAGGACATATATATGTATATATATATATATATAGAAAAGCTAGGTAAATGCTTCTTGCATGGTTTGATGAAAAGGGTGTTCTCAGCAAATCACTTGAAAAATGGATTTATACATTCATAGAATGGCTTGCATTAGAAGGGCCCTTTAAAGGCCATCTAGTCCAACCCCCCCTGCTGAGCAGCAACATCTTCAACTGATCAGGTTCCTCAGCTGTCTGTTCTGACCTTGAATGTTTCCAGGGATGCGGCATCTACAACCTCTGGACAGCCTGTGCCAATGCCTCACCACCTTCATTGTAAATTATTTCTTTTATCTAATCTGAATCTATCCTCTTTCTGTTTCAAACTATTCACTCTTGTATTAAACATGCCCTGCTAAAAGGTTTGTCCCTGTCATTTTATAAGCCCCATTTAAGTATTGAAATGCTGCTGTAAGGCCTCCCTGGAGTGTTCTCCAGGCTGAACAACTCCTTCAGCCTGTCGTCATAGGAGATGTGCTCCATCCCTCTGATCATCTTTGTGGCCCTCCTCTGGACCCACCCCAACAGGTCCATGTCCTTCCTGTGCTGAGGACCCTGGAGCTGGATGCAGCCCTGCAGGTGGGATCTCACCAGAGCAGAGTAGAGGGGGCAGAATCACCTCCCCCAACCTGCTGGCCATGCTGCTGTTGATGCAGCCCATGATACAGGTGGCTTTCTGGGCCATAAACACACATTGCCAGCTCATGTCCACCTTCTTGTCCACCAGCATCCCCAAGTCCTTCTTCTCAGGGCTGCTCTTAGTCTGTTCATCTCACAGCTTGTATCAGTCCTGGGAGCTTTCCCAGCCCAGGCAAAGGACCTTGCATGTGGCCTTGTTGAACCTCATGAGGTTTATGTGGGTCCACTGCTTGAGCTTATCCAGGTCCCTCTGGGGTGGCATCCCATCCCTTAGGCACAGCAAGCACCCCACTCAGCTTGGTGTCATCTGCAATTTCGCAGAGAGTGCACTTGATTCCACTGTGGAAAACCTGTGTGGAAAACCAGATTTTCCTATAGGTGATTTTTCTTAGGACAAGGAGTGTCTAAGACTATTTTCCCAATATGGTTAGGTTTATAGTGGATTAGCCATTTAAGATGGAGCAGTAGGGACACGTGAAGTGGGTCTCTTTTTCTTGCTTGATACTATTTTGTGGCTTTTTTTTCTAAACAGATCAAGTTTCAGCAGAAGAATTGTTGTGTTTTTTAATCTTCCATTTGTAGTTTACTGTGAAATCAGTTTCTTACTTGTAGTTATTATATATAGTATGTAATCTGTCTAACATGTGCCTGTTTCACATCATTGGCTTGATTTTCCAAACCAGACATCCAGTCGAGTGGTATGCTGTGCTCTAGAGATTAAGCTGTTGCAGTTTGTTTGAATAAATGTAACTCTTTTTCTAAGATTCTCTCAAATTCATCTCTGTGAGGAAAGCACAAATCAAGGTGAAATGGGAATAGATGTGCCTAATAATAATCTCTTGCTTTTGTATTCTTGAAGAGGCTTTATTTTTATCTGTGCTGGGGGTGGAGGAAGGTGAGGAACACAGTTACTTGATGGCAATACTGATCTTCTTATTTAAGTTACTTATACTCAAGAACAAACCCATATAAAGATTTATTTCCCATGTAAAAGTTAGATATGTGCTTGAGATGAGATCAAGAAAACCTTTCTGGTCAGTTGTGTGAAGATGACCTGTGCTCTGGTGTCTTGGTGTTTTTTTTTATTTTTTTTATTTAACAGTCACTTTTACATGCATTTTCTCCTTGCCTGGCTTATTTTGGATAGTCTAGGAGTTCTTTTTCCTGGTTGAATTGTGTGACTATGGGAAAAGCTGAAATATTAAAACTTCCATAGGACTTAAAAGCCCAGCACATGCTTTCTGTCTTTAATAACACCCTATATTTATTTCCTGGTTTAGGGGATATAGAGATTAATGAAACAAACTAGATTCATTGCTGCTGGTTGGAGAGGGAAAATTGAAGAAAACATTTTCATTTCATAGCTGGGTTCTTATATTCTTGTTGTTAGAACTAGACTTGAGATCAATAAGGGCAGCTGACTGGAGCAGGAACTCTTGTGACCTACTTCACTAAAGTGCTGGTGCATTCAACTTTGGTCCGCTGTGTTTTGCCAGCAGGGCCTGGACTGCCCAGGGCAGGGCCAGAGGACAAGAGTGTTGATCCATGTTAGCCTGTGGTACCTCTGGGTGGCAGAAATTACTGGGCCAGTTGGTTGAGTGTGTAGGTTGCCTCTCGAGGTTGTTGAAGGGCAGTTACAAAGCGTTGCACGTGCAGGAATCTGCTTATAAACTTTCAAGGGTACCAGTGACAGTGAAACAATGTTTAATGTAATGTTCCTCCTTTCCCCCCCTGTGCAGCCTTGAAATCTGGTTAAACAGTGTCCCTTACTGCAAAGTGTGTGTTCTGTATTTCGTGCTGGGTCATTAACACAGTACTTTTTTAAAGGAAACTGTCAGTATGGATGGTGTGCTGTTTAATCTTTCTCGGTTTTAAAATGCTTTTTAATTGTTTTTAATTATAGGTTCTTGTTTTGTCTACTTGCATTTTCAAAGTGGGCACAAACTGAATGAGTAAACATAAAATAATCAAATACAATTGTTTTTTGTAGGTATTTTTGAGCTGACTTCTTTCATCCAGTGCCAAGACTGGTAAGATCATGGACATGTACGCCAGGGCTCAGGGCAATCAAAGGAAACCAAGGATATCTGTGAAAAAGGTAATTATCTGTATTTAAATTAAAAAATACTTCAGAGCTTTTCAGTCTAATAAGGAACCAAATGAACTGGTTTGGTTGAAGTTTTGAGAATGGATTTTGTCTTTATTGTGTTTTAATTTTGGTTGTCTAACATTTCAAGGAGGGAAAGAAATTGTCTTTAGTTCATGCTTTGGCGTATTTAATGTAATTGAACTGGGAGACAGCAGAATTTAAGAAAGGGGTGCATGCTTTTGTTTTTCAAAGTGATATGATAAAATCATCATGCATTCATTTCCTGGAATTTGCCTTGTGCATTGGAAGATAGCTTTTACTTTCAAGCAGATTTTTTGAGTTTATATGTAATAAATTAAAATGCACAGTCTTCATTGAGTTCTGTCTTAGGGCTTACATGTAATATCTTTATCTTTCGATCTCCGTTTCTTGTCTAGTTTATCCTTCTATTTACATGAACATATAGGAAATGCCTTGGTGAAAAAGAATATATGTCTAGCACTTACAAAAGGTATTAGTGGTTTTTTTTTCCAGTGGTAGTCATTTATTTATTCTTTTAAATTTTGTCACTTTAGCTTGGAGAACATAAATACTCTCCCTCAAATTTTCTTGCAATTTCTATAAGCACTTACTGAAATGAAAGTTGCAGTTTATCCTGAGGGAACGAATTTATTTATCCAATTGTATTTCTCAAGGTAGGTGAGAAATAGATGAATATTTAGATGATGTCTGTCCTGGTTACTAATGGCTTCTTTATTTGCAAGTTGCTGCAACAGTAAGAGGAGAAGCTGAGCAAGGAAGCATCTTGTCACATGAAAATTGCATTATTTTATTTTATAAGCAGATTTTATTGTTTGAAGGAAACAGTGTGTGGTGTATGTCCCCCAGAAACTGAAAGCAAAGGAAAGTACTGTGAGGCAGTGAGTTTTTCCACTTCCTGACACGGAACATTAACATTTGTTAAGCAGTTTGTAATTATGGGTGATGTTCTTTAAGACACACAGTATAAAACCTTGTATTTATGAGAACTCTCCAGCACAAAGAGTTCTTTAACTAGAGGTAAATAATTTTGCATTCTTAAAGTTCTTTTAAAATCTGTTCTTTATTTATTTATCTGCTTCAATGTACAAAACACAACAAATATCACCCTCCCCAAATGCTGCCCCAGGTTTTTAAACCCATGAGTTACAGAAACATCTTTCTAATAATGACAGTGACCAATGATTCCTCACTGATTCTCACAGTTGTCTAAAAGATTAGCTCTGTGACCTGCTGTGTTAATTGCCATTAAGCATTCTGGGCTGTATAATTCTAGAAACATGAATTTGATACTTCTCAAGTATCTTGCAAAATTCTACATTTTCATACAGCGAGGCTCCAGTGTTTTCATCTGTGTCTGCCCCTTCTTGATGTTTTCCCAGAGGAGTGGCTGCTTAGATTATGGTGTGGAACTTTCTCTCTCCTACAGCCAGGCAGTAGGGTGGTTGGAATTGCACTGTTTCATGTTCTGTTGATTGACTGAAGGTTGCCATCTGATTCCTGTCCTCTTTGTAATACTTTGTGACAGTTAACAGGAGTTGTTGGACTAATAGCTCTTAAAAGCCTGTGCAAAGTTGTGGTATGCACATGGAAAACCTGTTTCTATTTTTACAAAATTACCTCAAAATATTCAGTCCACTAAAATTGAAAGTAGTTGCACTATTTACTAAAACAAATTACCTGCTTTTGTTGAAGATGACCTCTTGTCTTTACCTAAACTGAGCTGATAGTCTTGGGAACTTTCTGGTTGTCAGTTTTTGATGTAGTTACTTGTCCTCTAATCTGGGATTGGCGAGAATTTCCTTTCATTTTTTGTTGGATTGGAGGATTTCTATGAAATTGAGTCAAGTCCTTTGCTGTCACAAGCACAATTTTGATAAGAGTATGAAAATGTTATTAAAAATAGTCACTCAGTTAATGAGGGGAGAGTTTAACACCCCCATCAAGCCTACTGCTGGTTTTAAGTCTTTTTGCACTTACTGCAGTAATATTTAAGAATATTATGAATTTCAGGCTGAAGCCACTCAACAGCAATTTTATACCTGTTTGTTCATGGATGTCATTGTTCTTCCGTTTAAATGATTTCTTTTCTTTTGCTGATGTTCACCCTTATGTTTTTCTTTACAATTGGTGGCCTGTCCTCTGTTAGCCTTGGTTTTTGGAAACTGTGTAAACTAAGGTTTTAGTCTGCTTTTGTATGAAAGCCTCTGCATTCCAGTGATTATCCTTCATAGTCCTACTTTCTGTGCTTGTTGTGAGTTAATCTTCTTTTTACATGTGGATAATACTGTACATGCAATTACACAGGATGCCCTTCTCTGTGACTCTGATGTCAGTTCTGTCACTATACAATGCACATTTGTTATTTTCAGTGCTGTATCATATTGACCACTCATTCCTTGCTATACCACGATCAAGAAGTTAACTTGGGTCTTTTATTTCTCAGCTTGTGAATTTGCAGTTCTATTTTGAAGCTTGCTTTTAGTTTTTAAGGACATAACTTTGTGCTTCCAATGGTTGCATTTTAAAATACTCTCATAGTGAAGAAGTTCTTCCTGTATGGTTTGCTGTTCTTCTTCTTAACTGATGACACTTGCTTATTTCAATTAGCATCAGTTTCCATCTCATATTTACTCTATTTTCTCATTAAATTTATTAATGATGATGGTGCTTGACATCAGTCTCAAGATAAATTTGAGGAAGTTGGTTACTGACCTACATCAGCTGTTCTCAAAAACTTCCCTGTATTACCTCCATTCAGGCAAAGTCTTTTCTCAAACCAGCTCTTTTAGTAAACTGTCTGTTTTGATAACTCTTCATAATCTATGGAAGTCACAGATAGGTAAGATTTTTTCTTTATGTATGTATTTTGCCTCTTAATTTCTATATGTTTATTGTTTTCACATTCTGAACTTTATCATATTCTTCAATGTGATCTTAAAAACACGGATCATTTCCTTCCTCCTCATTTTAAATATGGATATTTTATCTCCTCAGTTACATTGTGCTATCGTGGGCTGCCAGACCTGCAGATAGCAAGTCTTGTATGCTGATTCTTCCAGACCTTAGGGAGATTTTTCTAGTTGTTTCATCCTTCTTCTCCCAATTCAAATTAATATTCTCCAAAATGTTGAATTTTCCTTCATCCCTGTAGTTCTTCAAACCAGGCTCTAGTTCTTAGTTTTTCATTCTGCCTTTTAGATGTAAAACTAGGAAATAGTACTTGCTTATAAATAAGGTGTAAAAACCTAACTAGAGAATAGCAATGAGCCCTTCTCAAACTGGAGTACTGTTGGATTGCAGAAAATCAGCAGGTCACATCATGTGACTTTATTCCCCCCACATAATTGCTATTTTGAGTGCTATAACTGATTACATTTATTGTAGAAGCTGAAAATGAGACATTTCAACATGCTTGCTGGAATTCACAAATCACTTTTGTAGAAGATGAGTGAAGGAATTGCTGGAGAACAGTCTTTGAGCAGTATTGGTATTGCAGCTACCTACAATTTGAAAGATCAGAGACGTAGAGAAAGACACTGACAACATACTTGGGAAAGTACAAAGATACATTACTAAACTGTGGAATTAAATTGCAGCTAAATATGTGGGACAAGAGAATAGATAAAAGTGGAAATTAGGTGAATGCTTAATTAATTTTCAAATGACCCAATAACTGCCTGAAATGCTTTTTAAAATAGTTCAGCTGTTGCTTTTCTATAGAAGTTACTGCTTTGACTTCTTTTGTGTCACTTGGCCTTGGTTGTCAGGTTGGTAGTCCAAGCCTGTTTGCTAACGTTCTGAAATGTATTTTGATAATTTCAAGATCCCAAAGTTCAACTTTTCTTTTTTCTGCTCATTCCAGAATTATTTCCCTAATTTTGTGTTACCATGAGCACAGGCATGGTGGCACTGGCCCTGCTCTAATAATTTGACTTCCTATGCAGTAGCACTTGATACTCCTTTTTAAAGAGGGAAAAAATAAAATCTTTCTTGAGGTTTAACTGTAATATGTAAGATCACTTTTTACTGTAAAGGGATTGTTTTTGTTTTGGGAGTATCAGAAAAGCAAAACTGACTAAATTTGGCAATCTTGCACTGCTACTATTGTTTGAGGAGCTATGCTCATTTGAAATACCTTGACATAAGTTGGACACACTGATTCCTCACTTCATTTTTAATAGGGCAGTCTTGTAGAGAATAATGAACTGGATTAATAGTTTTTAACCATGTGATGATCTGCTTTGTCTTCTTAACCTTACAGCTTGCTAGAGAAAGTGACACTTTGTTTTTTAGTTTAAAACTAACTAAAAAAAAAGTCTCACTTCCTGTAACAATTGAGAGAATATTGCCTGTTTTGACAGCTGAGTGAACCAGTTTTGTTGTTCTGTCCTCCTGTTTCCCTTCTGCACAGTCTTACAGTGGGAGAAGGTCTTGGATTCTTCATCCTTTTTTAGCCGTCTGTGGATATTTGCATGTCAACCATAAGTGTTATTGTAAGAAATGTTACAAGAAGTATTTACATGGGATTAAGTTACACTTATTTCAAATCTTTCACAGAATGGGAAAGAATCTGTGTGGATTTTCTTGGGGTTTTTTTGCTTTCTTGTTTTTTTGCCCTCTGACTATTGAAGCCACCTGTGTGACTTTTCTTGGCTATAATTGCTTTTCATCTTATTTAAGGAAAAGGTGTTGATGAAGTTCCATATATAGGCTTCAGTGCAAGGAGTAGATGTAGTTTCGATTTCTTCTTGGATTCATCTGTTCTTTTTTTCCCAAGTCTGTGTTTTTTCTCTCTTTTTTAATATATAATCTATTCTGAAATAAAAGTATTGCTTGGACAAAGCAACTTAGCATTTTCAGTTCCATATCCTGAAGTGATTTTAAACTTCAAACCTGCTGATTCATATACAAAGTAATTTGAAATAGTAATTACAGTAGAGAAACCTGTCGTGGGGCAGGGGAGAGATGGATGGACCATGCATTTGAAACTGAAAATGCATTTTTTCTTAATTTTTTTTCATTGTTTTTCAGAGTTTTGGTGAGGGTGTACTGCATTCCATGAAGTCACTGCTACAGAGCAGGAAAGAGTTATGCAACATATCAGCAGAGGAATGCCTAAATCGGGAAGAAGATGATAATTTTATTGAGGTTTGGCGTAATGTTACCATTTATATATATTTTGTGGCTATGTTAGAAAACAATTGTGCTTGAAACAGTATGGGAAGTTGAAGGATAGCACATGGGAACAGTGATTCAAGTTAGGGGTGTAAAATCTGTACCCTCTATTGTCATTCTTGAATTCAGTCACTATAGTCTTGAAGAGAGCCGTGACATTTCAAGGTGACATTTCTCTGCTTTGGAGGGTTTGTGAAAGTGGAAAACCAAAATGTGTAAATAGATGACTTGGGTGCACTGCATGTGTGAGCACTGCTGTGGTCAGGGTTGTGTGGATGGTGTCCCAACCAAGTAGCGTAACACTTTGATCCAGGTCTGAAGATAAAAATTCAGATGATTGCTCTTGCTTACTGAGTGCTTAGCACTAAAAGCTGAAGCCTTGAAATTGCAGATCTAGACTTGTTTTACATGAATACAGATGGGCTGAAAGCTGGACAAGGTCTGGGGAGAAGTAGTCCTGAACAGAATGTGGAACTGTCTAGGTAAATCTCAAGCTATGAGGAGGAATTACTACAACTGTTTGAGTTACAAGGCTAACAGCAACTTCTCCATAGGGAAAAGAAAAAAAGCTAAGCAGCAATGTGTGGTGTGTAACTTGTACTAAGTGTTTTACAAGAGTTCTAATTAGGAGTTGACAGGCCTGACAAGGAGCTTAGAGAGAGTATGACCTGAACTGGCCATGCAGAGGAGCTGAGACAGGGAGAAACAAAGCAAAGGCAACTCAGGGAGGTGGTTAGGCAAGAATGCTAATTGCAGAAGTAGTTGGAGGAAGGCAAGAGGCAGATCGTGTGACTGGCAGAGAGGGATTAGGATTGCCTGGATAACATCAGGTTTTGTGATTGGATAGATACAGTCAGGGGTTGTGGCTCTATGGAACGTTTGGGGAGCCAGCAAGAAGCTGAATTTATGGAAGGTGAAAATATGTGGCAGATTAGGGTAAGGAAGAAGAGCTGTGTAGTGGAGGAGTGAGCAAAACCTCCTCTGTATCTGACCAGATGGACCATGCTTTAGAAATCTATGAAACATTGTTTGTCTTGTAGCAAATACCCGACAAACAGCTGGCAACATGTTCTATATACCTGCAGTGATGGTCCCTATGGAGAAAGATAGCTGACTATATTTAGTTACCTTATTAGATCAAGCAATTAAGAGCCCTCTGGGTGAAGTGTAAGAAGGTTAATATCCTGCCACAGAACAGATATTTTTTTCTTATGGAAATACAGGAAAAGATACAGAGAATGTTAAAAGAACGTTATTAGAACTGCAAAGATAATTACTCAGACTTAAGAGAGCCAGTATTTAGATTTTTCTGTACCATTTTAATCCATTTCCTCTGTACCCATAGCTTATGATAACCTTCAAATACAGTGTTGCATACACTATTTTAGTTTAAAGAAAGGACTTATGTTGCTGACTACCTTTTTATTTCCCCAACAACTTTTGAATTGGTGTCCTAACTTCAGACATGTTCAAGGTATTAAAAGGTCATTGTTCTTCTGTGAAAACTGGAGCACAATAAAGGAGTCCAAATTAGTATTGTCATTGAGGCAAAAATAGGCAGACTCAGTAGGGGTGTGTTCTTTCTCAGTGTACATATTGTTCTTCATTTGTGTGAAGCCATGACTCCTGAATACTGCCCTGTGTTGCACAATGAATTATCCCATGGGAGAAGGGAAGGGTTGGAATTGTTATCTGGAGGAAGAGGCATGTAAGAAAAGAAAAAACCCAAACAACCTATTAGAAAGACCAAACAAAACAACAGCAATAAACTCTAAAGCCTCTCAAAATGTTCTTTGGAGAACTAGTTTTTTTCCGAAGTCCTTTAAATTATTTGATATGTTGCTTCTTTTGTGGAGGAATTCAGTTCATATTGTAGGTACTGTACAGATGAAAAGACACAGAAATTGAAAAGTGTCTTGTAAGTGGGAAGATGTTTTCTGGGGACATGAGATCTTTTTCCCAGCTTGAGAGCCCCTGAAATAAACACATGAAATTTTTTCATAGTATGATTTCAGTTTGAAAGAAAGTTTGGGGTTTGGGTTTTTTTTTGCTCGCACTTTGAAAGTGCATATTTAAAACAAAAACACAGTTCAAAATAAAACTGTTTTCCAGCCGCTTCTTTTTCTAGCTCTGTACTTTCCAGAGATTTTAATACATAAAATTCAGCCTGTTGCATAGTGCTCTGAAATAATGGAACCCAAACCATATAAAACTGATTTTCAAACATCAGTGGAAGGATTTAGTCTTAGTGCTTTATTCCATATTCCATAAATTTTGGAAGCAAAATTTATTTTCTGACAACATTGTTTTGAAAATAAATGCCTTGGGATTTTTTGGAGCATGCAGATGTGCTATTGATTTGTCATTAGGGAATTCCTAAATGAGTACTGAGGAAATCTGATGTCTGAAATGAAGTAAAGGGTTTGTCTGCTTGGATATGGCGAGCAGACATGTGGCTTAAGTAATCTGTTGTGTTTTGGCCTTAGGCTAATCAATTTACATGGCAAATTGTATAATGTGCTGGCATTATACTTCCTTCAGTATATCCAAATGTGTATCAGTTTATTAGCATGGACAGATTTCAGACTGGAACTGTTTTATATGTGCCCAGCCTGAAGCAAGGACAGATGAGCACAGCTCTTTGCCAAATCATGTTTATTTTAACAGCTGTAATGGGGCTTTTATGTGTTGCTCTGTATCTATCAGTCACTACAAAAATTTGTGTAGTGGTTTTTAAATGGTGTATATGCTCTTCAGTCTGATCTGACCTTTCACAAGTCTAATTGTATAGGATTGCTATTCTTTATATAAGACTGTGTGCTGCTGTTTGAGCAAGCTGTGCTACCCTAAGGTATGGTTATTGTGGCAATAGAATGAAGCTTTTTGTTACAGTCTGCGAATGTTTTAACTCTTAAATATCTGCAGGAAAGAAAGAAGTTTTTTTCTGTACCTCACTATATTAATGTATTTGTTTTACAGATTTCATTTATAGGTTTTGCTGAAGAGATGGGTACTGCTCGCTTGCAGGTACAATACATATCTATATTGGAAAAGAATTTATCTGGTGCTTTTTTCTAAGTAGTACCTATTTTTTAAATGGAAGAATTTTGGTGTTTAAGAAATGAAATAGATTTATTTTAAGTGTCTAAAAGTGTAAGTTTCAAATGTCATTGAAAGCTTGAAAATAATTATTTTAATATGACAATCAGTGTTTTATATATATTTAAAATAAAAGTGGATCAGTCTTTGTATTATAGGATGGTCTGGAACAAGTTACTTAAATGTGGCAGAGGGGGATGATTGTTTTGGGGAGCTGTTTGGGTGGGAAGGGACTCATTTGATTGTGGGGTTTTGTGCATGGTTTTTTTGGTTTGGGTTTTGTTGTTGTTAAAAACTTTTGTGTATCAGTATTTTGGTTTGTAATCTTTTCCTTAGCTGAGTGGTTCTTACTATTATGGTCCAGTGGCATGTGTGAAGCTAAAGCTGTATTGAACTGACTGCTGGCTGAGAATTGCTGCTGGGGGAGTCAGGAGTCAGTATTATGGCTATGCCATAAGATACTATTCTGGAGAATTAGATAAGGAAATACTATTTTAAAAGGCTGAGTGTAGCAAACTAGGAGGGTTATGATCTGCCATTTTCATAATGCCCTTCCTGTACAACTTAGACATGAGTATAAGTCATAACATACGTCTTCACAGTGCAATTCCACTCTTCTATTCTGATGAGATCCTACTAGATAGAAATTGTTGTAGTAGTTTTCTGATGTTTAAAAATGAAAAAAGAAACTCTGAATCCATTTATGATCCAAATTATATCAATGTTGCTAAATAATCAGATTATAACAACACTAGACATTCTTTCAAAGGTGAATAAGAACTATTTGATTGCCCAGAATTAGATGAAATTTAAAGAAAATTGGACAGAGTAGGTTTATGGAGATTTGCTTTGAATCCTAGGGATCTGTAGTGTCTGGATTGTTGAAAAAAAATTCAATAAAACATCTTTTGGAGGCCTCTTCTATTTTAAGCAAATCTAAAAGTTATCCAAGGTCATGCTTAAAGAAGTACCTTGTCCATCTTTTTGTAGTGGGGAGCTGGAACACTGTTCCAACAAAGCACACTAAGAGCATGTAGAGATCCATTGAGAACCATTATTAGCTGAGGTCAGTGTTTTTAGTTGTGTACCTTGTAGGATGTGCAGCTGTTTTTCAGCACTTACAGGGTTCTTCTCTATGACTTCTAAGCATCTTCCAAGTATGGACTGGATTGTTTACATGAGCTTTGCATTGCAGTTCAAGAGAGTGAGTGGGGAATGGAGCAGGAAATAGAAAATAAAAAAACCCTTTACCAAAATTAGTGGGTGTTACTCTTAGGGGGGAATATGAGATCATTGTTATTTACAAGATATTTTTTTGACTTGATAGTCTAAGTGTGTTTGTTTATTTAAATCAGGATCTGTCAGCTGTTTCTGTAGAGCTTCCAGATGTTCTGAAATCACTCCAGTTGCACAAACTAAAAGAAAACGAGGCTATATTTCTAAAAGATGTGAAGAAAACCTTGGCAAAACCTTATGTCATGAAACATCAGGTAAAATTTTTATGCTTTCTTGCATGTCAGAAGTGTACTTCATCTCCTAGAGAATTTAGTTGTATCACACCTCTCCTTGCTTTTGGTTGGGGGCCATCTTAGCCACAGTAGTATTACTGCCATATTTTTGTGTTTTCATGGAAATAAATGTCATAAAATATCAAAATAAACAGTGCTGTCCTGTTTACAGAAAATATTCAGTAAAAACTTTCATGCTGATCCCATCCTTCTGCTAGACTACAGTCCCTTTCAATGCCAGTTTGGAAAGAATATGAAACTTGTCAAGTTACCTATCTCTGCTTTGCTCAGATAACAGCTTCCATCTTCAGCAGACTTCTCTTTTTGAAATAGAGATGCCAAAATTATGTGGATGTCCAGTATTCATAAAACTCAGTGAACTCTTTTCTTACAAAATAAATACTGCAAATAAATGCTGTTAATGATGTAATTTCCATTATTTTTATTTTTATATTGTTCCCATTATTACCAAGTCAGTTATATTCTCTCTAATTGCAAATGCTGCATATAAGATAGAAAATACCTTGAAGCAACAAATAGCCTAGATACTGAAGTGCTATTCATGAAAATGTGCTTTGAAATACTGTCTTCCTCTACAACTTTTTAACATGCATTCTTTAATAGATCTGTATATTAGCATGGTTGTGTTAGATTATTGCAATGATTTATTCAGAAGGCAGAAGGTATGAAACTGTGTGATTCTGACTGGCACTCTACACAAACTGTTTAATTCATTTTCTTATATTTAAAATATTTCTAAATTATTTACTCATCATAAAAATGTACTGAAGGAATGCCTTGCTACTCCTGACAGTAAAATTATTTTAAGATTGCTATGTTTGTTTTCTTGTTGCTCTCTTTTTCAAGAATCAGCTTCCTGAAGTGTTTTGTGTGATGAGATTGTCTCCTTCATTCCCAAGGATAAAAGTTGATTATATATTTACCTTGCTGAGCAAGTATACCACAGGCATAAGGTATGCAGTGGAAACAAACTCTCTGCAAAAACATCAAACAGAGACATCCCATGGAGAGGATGATGACACTAATCAGTCGGTTTCTTCAATTGAGGATGATTTTGTCACTGCTTTTGAACACTTAGATGAAGATGAACCTTCAAAGATGCAAAGTGCTGGTATGTTCTTGCACACTATAGCCTTGTAGAAATTGGTATTTGAAATTTAGGCTGTTGGGATTTAAAAAGAAAATAAATGTAAATAAATAGTAATCTTTTTATGTTAATCATGTTTTGTAAGAGGGTGTTATGCAACTGAAAAATTAATTTTTTGTCTTTTCGTGACAGTTTACTAACTCATTAACAGAAGATTCTGATCTTGGTGTCATACGGATATCAGATAGAATCTTGTTCTGTTTTGCATGCTAAAAATACATTAATTTGTCAGTGATGAGATTTGAGCAATAGGATTTGAAGAAAAGGAAAGGTTGCTTTAGTCATGAAAGATAAGCTGGCATTTTGCAACAATGATAAATCCAGCAGTTGCCATTAAAATCTATCTTGTTTTTCATAGTTCTGTGGAAATTCTTGGTTTAGAAGCAATTGTTTTTACCTTTTCTTTTTTTTGCAGGTGCACACAGCTTTACTTCTCAAAACCATCGAGATGCTGCTTCACAGACCATCCCTGCTCAATGTTTAGAAGCTGTTGACTCAAAGATCCCTGTGGATTCTGCACATCGAAAATCATCTGCCAGATCTTCTACCTTGATTGATATTTTGGGACTTAAGGAACTGTCGTCAGTAAAGAATTCAGTAACAACCTCAATTTCTGATCCTTGGATACAAAGGAGTTTCTATAAGCCATATAATCCTTCTGATCAAGGAGTTAACTTTTTACGTAAAACATTTTTCTCTTCCTCTCCAGCTGAATCCTCTGAATCAGATTGCTCCAGCCCAAGCCCCATCATCTTCTTAGATGAAGAAGGGTATCAAAAAAGCTTGAAGGCAAAACTTCAGCTGCCAAAAATTCCAGTAGTGAAAGATGGTATAGAGGATTCAGATTCAGAAGTAAGTGAATTTTTTGATAGTTTTGATCAGTTTGATGAGCTGGAACAAGCCTTGGAAAACTCTTGTAAAATTATTAGGGGTCCCATCCTAGGGAATCCCTCTCAGAAAAGAAGGACTGCACATGAAAAATTGTCTTCTGCAAGCATTACAATGAATCCTCAGAAATTCAAGTTTGATCGTCCCACTCTCCCAGCCAATGTAATGAAACCAACTCCTCGTAAGCCAGAGTCACCGTACAGCAGCATCTTTGAGGTCCCGGATTCCCCTCGCCCAGTTAAAACATCAGGGGAAGAGAGTGGAGACTTCTTCAGCCCTATTAGAACATCGGCTTTCAGCCCACTAGGGAGCTGTGGTTCCTCCGAATGTTTGTGTCGAAGTAATCTTGGTGGAGATGGGACAGGTCACAGTCACTTTGATGCACCTTATAATAGTTACTCAGCATATGCTGATAGTGTTTCATTTGAAATATTGGGCTCTGTTTTTTCTTCTGAGTCCTCATCAGAACATGTATGTGCAGGAGATGAGTCGAAGCACAAAAGGAGTGCTTTGAAAGAGAAAAAAAGGCAAGCTACAGATCTCAAAGTGAAAACTGGTAAGGAACCAGATAAACAGGCAAAATCTAAACAGAAGTCACTAATGATTAGAGATAGCATTCAAAAATTTGCAGCTGAATTGGTTGAAAAAAGTTTTGGCAGTGCATTTAAAGACCTGCAAAAAGGTGTTTCTTCATGTACCAATGCACTTTGTCATTTGGCTGCTAGGTTGACTTCTTCAGTCTTTCAGATGGCTTTTTATGAGATTGGGAGACGCAGAGCAATCTCCCTGAAGGAGCGTGCCATTAATGGGATAGCAAACTTTTTAGTGAGCGAAGCTATAACTGGTGCTTTGAAAGAACTGCGTCAGGTAAAGAAACAAATATTTACCAACACTGTTGCCCGGTTTGCAGCAGACCTTGCTGAAGAACTTGTGTTTGAAGGAATCATGGAAGTATGCCAGTTTTCATATCCATCAACACCTACAGCTGCACCGCCTTCATCATTTGATTATGAAAACAAAGTGGTAAAATCCTATGCCCGAGATTTGTCTGAATCTGTCATTCAGGAGGCATTTATTGAACTATCTCAGGTTGATGTGACCTTCACAACACAAGCAGCCATTAGTGTTTCCATGGACAATATTAAATATGTAAGTGCAGAAAGTATGTTAGAGTCAACACAGACTTCCACAGTTTTTCCTAGTTTAAATGATAGGGTAGCACTAAAGCCAATCCCAGATACCAAGAAGGAATATACAGTACAACAAGCTCTATTTTGCACCTCTGGTGTTATAAGTTCAATACCTGTGCCTTTAGCTGGAAGAGTTCTCTGTCAACAACAGGTTTCCTCTGATGCTTACAGAGCAAAAGTATCCGCTGCTCCAAATGCTGATGACAATATGAAAGTATTCAAAGATTCCACTCATCCATTTTTCACAAGCAAAAAGAGAGAGCAGGAAGTATCTTCTTTCAGAAATATATATCTAACCTCAGATCACAACCAAAGTACTGAAGGTACTTCATCACTCTTTTGTAACCAAAATGATACTAAACTAACAAATAACAGACCTGGAATGACCAGTGGTTCAGAATTAACAAGTGGGTCGAAAGGCATTAATACTTTCTCTGGAACTATGGTGGATATGATAGTAAATGAAGCTTATGAAGCCATTACCTCATCTAGAGTAACAAAAGCAGCAGAAGAGTATACAGATTATTTAACAAGAAAAATAGTAGATAAAAACCCTTATGTTCAAGGTATTGGTGAAGACTTCCCCAAGAATATATTTGCAGATCATTTGGCTAAGTATGTCATAAAACATTCTGTGGATGAAAGTAAAACTGTGTTACGCAACACTAGTGATAATTTGACATGTAATGTGAGCTCACCGGCTTGTGGAGATACCAAGCAAAAAGAACAGTGTGAGATAAAGAAGCAAGAGTCTGAGAAACAAAGTAATGTTTCTATAATTGTGGAACAACAACAGTTGCCTTTGAATAATCCATGTAAATTTCTTACTCCAACTCATTCTGTTCAGTGTTTTTCAGAATCTAAAGACTGTTGGCAGGAGCAAAAAGGACATAGGTTTTCTGCAAAATCACCACCACCTTGTTCCACTGTGACTTTTGCTAAACACATTCTAGAGGACTGTACGGACACGGGAAGCTGTTCAATATCATGCTTAAATAAGCCTTCAAAAAAAAATGATGCCCCAAAACTATCAGCAGGAGCTTTGAATTACAGGCAGGCTGATTGTTTTCTGCATGCAAATAGCTTTTCTTCAGCAATGCTTGGCAGTGAAAGTGCTTTGCAGATGGAAGAAAAATCAAGTCTCAAACACGGAAATACCTGTTTAATGCCTGATACGCCTCCACCGACTCCTTTAGTGCCGTGTCAAGGCACTTCTGAAAGGAACCTGAGAAAGCTATCCAAGAAACTCAAGGGAGAATTAGCAAAAGAATTTTCACCTGCAACACCACCTTCTACACCCTACAATCCATCCATTACTGGTTTGTCTGAATCTGAACCTGACTCTTTGGAAAATGAGGAATTTATGCTGAAACTCATGCGGTCACTTTCTGAAGAAGTGGAAAGCAGTGAAGATGAAGATCATTCTCAAATACCTGTTGAGAAAGGGGAGCATTTGGAAAAAACAATTCAGTATGCAGATTGTTTAGCTAACCATATAGTTTCAATAGCAACTGAAGTGGCTGCTTCCCATTTAGATGGTAAAACAAATGAAAGAGATGCTGGTAGAAGGGTTCAGTTAGGTGTGCAAAAGAAACTGTGTGGGTATACTGCATTTAAAAATATCCCAGAAGAGACACGCAATTCTTTATGGAATTATGCAGGTGATGTGGCAGGAGAAGTCATCAATGAGGCCAAGAAAGTAGTGAAATCAAGGCATTGTAAGTTGCTGAGGTTGAAGCGGGTTAACTGTCAGGTAGATTGCCTTTATCTGAGAAAAGGTGATAAAGATGGTAGTTCAAAAGAATGGTGTGGTTCAGTGCAGGACCAGTGGCTGAGGGTGGGAGATTCATCTGTTCTTCCTTTACCACAGGGTTCAGGTTTGACATCCAAGTACCCGAGCTGTGAAAGTGTGACTGATGAATACGCAGATCATGTCATTCGAGTTCTGAAGAGAGAAGGTGGTAGTGCTGAGCTGTTGATGGAGCAGTATGCTAGCAGACTTGCTTACAGGTCTATCAAATCGGGCTTGCAGCAAGCTGCTAGGAAAACCAAATTGCGATACAACAGAAAGGTGTTTGCTGGGCAAAACGCACAGGTAACTGGTAAGCTGGAGCTCATCAAAGTAGTGAATAAAGATGCAATGCAGCAAGTTAAAAGCAGCATTCATTGCTGTGAAGGCCAAACATACGAAAGGAGTGTGGACACACAGAGAACAGAGTGTACAGAGTTGTTACATTTTTCAGAATCCCTTGCTCACAGTATCACTTGTGATGTCAGGAAGAAACTGAAAATGTCAGGAGCATGTTTGCCGAAGTCTCTAACAGATTCCTGTCTATATCAAAAGACTGAGTTTGATGAAGTCACAGGGGATCTCATTAAAAGAAGACTTTCTAGGACATTTCTTCCTTTCTCCCCAGATCATAAGCTGTATCATAGTACAGGTAGTGTAAATGAAAATGGCTACACTGAGGGCATAATTCAAGCTATAGAACAATATGCTAGGAAAGTAGCAGATGATACCCTAGAAATGAGTTTAGAATCGGCTCTTCTCCATGTGGCTGAAAACAATAAAAATGGGGATAAGCTCTTGTATACTGAGAAACTGTCTCCTTTTTCTGGAACTGTCTGCAGATGCTGCAGTATGAAGGAACATCGGTACTGTACAGAAAGTATGTCTCATCATCTACCTGCACAAGAATCCTGCGTTCCGGGAAGGCATTTACTTTATTCCGGGTTGAGTGGTGCCTGTCAGAATGCAAGAGTGTTTCAGCTTGATATTCCCAAAATTCATGTTGATGTAGAACAGAGGACAGTGTTTTCTGACAAGGGGGCTACTGCCTCCGTAGAGAAAGGAGAAAGAGAGCTGAGTTATACGAGTCTGACGGCTGACAGTGGTATTGGACAAGATGGAGTCAGTTTTGCTGAAAGCCTTACTACTGAAATAATGACATCAGCCATGACTAATATTGGTCAGGCAGTTACCATAAGGTAATAGTAATTTTCTCTTTTTTGTTGCTTTTTGTACCAGAAGAAAGATTGTTAATGCAAATATGTGCTTGGAATGAATTTTAATATATATTTTCTTAGAAATACACACTTCATGTTCTGAATGTCTATGTGAGCTTAAAACCAAGATTTCTGTGTGTATCAGCATACGTATGTTCCAGTAGGTGACTAGTAAGTGGAACTTACTAGCCCTTACAGGTTTTATTATTGATATGTGAACTGTGACAAAATCCAGATCTATTCCCTGTTTGTATTTCCTCTCAGCATCTGATGCTGTCCAAATGAGCCATTGCTTTGCAGTATGAAGGCTTAATTTTGATAATGGCTGTGTTGTGATAGTTTCCTTATTACTTTATTCCTGTTACTTTAAACAAAAACAACTTACTAAACCACACTTTAGCTTACAGAATACAATAAATAAGGAATTGACTTTGAAATTCTTGTGTATTTAGCAAATGGTAACATGCTGACTCCTTTAATAGGCCTAGAAATAGGAAACGCATGCCACAATAAATTAGTGGCAAACAACAACTGTTTCTTAAAACAGACTGTGCAGTTATCAGAGTGACATCTCTTCAGGTCCAAGAGCAATCTTTACCATGCTGTATTTTTAAATTTGAAATAATACATGTGTTCCTATTGGGTTCTTTTTGAAGGGGAATTCCTCACACTGGTTTCTTTTTCTGGTTTTTAAAGGAGCATCATGATGAACAATAAAATTGATTTTTTTGTGGTCAGTGGGTAAAGGCCACAATGGGACTGAACTACATTTTTCAAAGTTTGGTATGAAATACATACATGCTAACAGCACAGAAGTGCTCATGAGGTGTATGTATTGTCAGTCTCTGCACAACAGGGTTGAATCCTTAGTGTGTAACAAGAGAAAGTAGTCACATGGTGATGTTTTTCTGTACAGTATCAAAAATGACACTGCATTTAAAAATTCTAGTTAGAATATGCCAACAAGAAAATGCAGGGTTCAAACAAGTGTTGTTTATTAGTAAATTTGTGCCAAGGTGGCAATATTATAGTTTTACTGTGACAAAATTTATAAATGTTTCTTACATTGTCATCTAGTGTGTGGTATGTAATCCATATGTTTCTTGAGAAGGTGCCTTGTGTGGTGTAGAGAACTGCTGCTAGTGCTAGTGTAACTGTAAATAAAAATGGGGAAAAAAGTGACCTTTGCATTACCCTGATGGGTTCCAGTGCAAGTTACATATTGGCACAAATTCATGCTCAGTGGAGCAAAGTGTTATCAGTGATGAGGTAAAGTTGGCTTTTGAAGTAGTGAATGTTACAGTGGCTGCTTGCTATGGTGGTAGTAGGATGATCATATTTCTTTAACTTTCTACTGCTTCATATGTATATAGATAATCACAGTTCACCTGTGAAAGTCCATAACTGCATGTTCTCGTTTTGTAATTTTTTTTTGTAAGGAGTTCAAACTTCTTTAAATCAGTTTTTTGAAAGATCTCGTAGAGACTACTTTTTATGGACTGTGCTTGATTGATTGTTTTTTGGATAAAAAAATTAAATTAATTTCCTGAGAGAAAAATTCTGTACAAGTCATACATTGCTACACTTTCTTGAAGAAGGAAGACAAATCTTTTTCTACAGAGAGATGTTTTTAAAAACTGGAATCCTAACATTTTAAGCACCAGCTCATACTTAAGCACTTTGCCTACAATAGCAGACCCTCTAGCTGCTTCTACCAAAAGCAGGCTGGGGAAAATAGCCAAACTATCCTGTGGTGAACAAGTTCAGAAATGGTAAGTCTTCTGCTTGAAAAGTGTACCTTGATACACAGTCTGCAAGGCTTCTGTGCTTTACAGCAAAAATCTTCCAAATGAGGGAATCATTTGTGCCACTCCATTTGACTTCCAGTGAAAGAATTGCACCTGCTTGGTGGAACAGCACCCAACAGCCTGCTGATCTTTCAGGTTCATTTGGTTGCTCTACTTCTGTGTTGAAAATAGTGTACAAATTAAGAGATTCCCTTCTTTTCTATTTCCTTGGAATTTATGTCTTTGAAATGGTGATAATTTGTTTCAAATTAACACAGATCAGCATGAAATTTAGCGGTGTTTTTATCTTAAATTTTTGTTTAGCTCTGTTGGAAGAGAAGGATTTCACTCTGTTGAATCTGTTGTTAGCCAGCAGATGAGTCTTAGTATTGGTGATGATAGCACTGGGAGTTGGTCCAATCTAAGTTTTGAAGATGAACATCCTGATGAGAGCAGCAGTTTTCTTCACCTCAGTGACAGGTAACTATAAACATGTTAGTACAGTTAAACAGTTACCTTCCCATCAAATAGCTTGACATCAAGTGGTTTTCTCCTGGAGTTTAGGGGAGAAGAGATTGTTTTGTTTTCAATACACAGTGACTTTTTTATTAAAAATTAATATTATGGTTTTGTTTTCTTACAAAATGTTGTTGGCCATGAATGTTCGTACTCTAAAATATGAAATATGTGGAGTGTGCATTGTCGTTGTCAGGAGGTCACATCAAATAAAACCACATATAAAA
This sequence comes from Pithys albifrons albifrons, assembly GCF_047495875.1. Lineage (NCBI taxonomy): Eukaryota > Metazoa > Chordata > Aves > Passeriformes > Thamnophilidae > Pithys > Pithys albifrons. The sequence goes on from NC_092458.1 coordinate 56,373,545, forward strand.
TTTAAGTATTAGCAAAAGATATAAGCATTTTAAAAACAACTATCTTGTGAAAAATACAACTTGAGAGTACTGTAAGTTGTCCTCTAAAATATTAAAACTTAAAAATTGAGTTTTATATAAATTCATTTATTCTTGAAAAGAAGTAATATTAGCTTAAATTGCATGAGAAACTTTTCCAGCTATTTTTGGTGTTTTGGTACTGGCATTTATAAGCTGCTCTAACCAATACTGGTGGAATATTTATATACTGCTAACAATGGGCTTGTGGGTGTGTAGTATTGGAACTTACCTGTTCAGGGTAGTTCCTTCTCACTAGGCTTTCCTTGGCTGATTGATAACTAACAGATACTAGAATGGAAATCCTAAAATCTCAATGTCTGCCTGTTGCCAGGGAGGAGTATATATATGGAGAATTGTGGCTCAAGCTTCTACGTAATGAATACATGAGGGATGAGTAAACTTAGTTTTTTATGATTGATATAACACTTATGTTACTGTAGGAAGCTCAGCATTTCTGTTGAAGAATAGCAAAAGTGGGGGAGATAATTTTTCTTTAGTTATTATAATTTCCAGCATCTCTGTGATTAAAGGAAGTATGGGAGATGTGCTTCCTTTCCTAATACACAAATAGGTTATTTGGTACCAAAGTGAAACTGCTCAGTTAACTATTTTTCAGCAATATTTATCATGTTTTACTTAACTAAATAATTTAAGCCAACTACTGCTAGAATTCATCACTCATAGAACTTAATAATTTTGTAAATTAACTTAGTTACCTCAATAAAATATCTGTTGAATGAGTAAAAATGAGTGATAAAATTCAGACTGTGAGGAAGACTATTCAGCATATTGGCATTTTCAAATAGAGAATAAAATATAGGTTAGTGGATACTGAGAAAAAAAGAGTAAAAAACATTACTGAACTTGTCGTGCCTGTATTGTATTTGTTATTTGTTTATAATCCTCAAAACAGATGTAAATGAGAAGAAGGCAATTTAGAGAACTTCGAAGAAAATCTGTGGCTCATTAGGAGAGGAATGAATTAAATTAGCATGTTACTCATAGAAGGGGAGGCATAACTTAGATAGCAAAATGTTGACAGGAGAAACGGGCACATGCAAGTTGATCAGGTAGTTTTACAGAACTAACTGTGGATTGGTAAGAGCACGTGTGTTCATTTGTGTTCCTGAGGTTTAGCAGGCCAGGATCCAGTGTTACTACCCAGAGTAATACCTCTAATTACCTGCTGGGGGAGACCTGTAACACCACAAGATTCTGTAATAACACTGTTGTTTAACCCCAGCTGGCAACTAATGCCCACACAGCCAGTCACTCACTTCTCCCAAGGTGGGGTGGGGGAGAGAATTGGAAGAGTAAAAGTAAGAAAAGTCGTGGGTTGAGATAAAGATAGGTAAACAACTATAGCAAAAGTCTCGCACAATCAAAGCAAAACAAGGAATTAATTCACCACTTCCCATGAGCAGTTCCATTTGAATGAAAGTGCTTTAGAGAACTTGGTAAAGTTAGTTGTGCAGGGTAGTGCTTGTATCTTCTGCTTGTTGTACCTATTGTTAGCAACTTTAATTTAGAAACAAAATAGTCTTAAGCTTTCTCTGTATTCAATGTATGGGTATAAGCACAGGCAAAGACATAGGCTTTTCCAGGGGATGTGTCAGAGCATCTAGGTTAGGTTATAATTCAGAGCAGAAACCTCCTGCTTTTCATGTTACTTTTCTTCTGGCTATATTGAAGACCTGTATGAACCATTATAGAAGCATTATAGCACTTTTGTCTGTTTATTACTTGTCCTGTGGTTATAGAACTTTATTTTAAAGACTCTTAATTTGGCATCTTAAAGCAAAATCTTGAAATTAGGATCCAAGAAGGCACACCAGAAAGCAAAGAACACTGATAGGGGATGCTGTTACTGCAAATTCCTCAAAAGATAATGTGTCTATCTCTTGAAATGTTCCTTTCCACTGTTCTGCTATTTGTCTTGAGTGGTATGAGTGGAAAAGAGCTTCAACAGTCACATAAAATGTGAGTGCAGAAAGCATCTTCTTGCAGCAGTTTTTCTCTGGAGTTATACCACATGCAGTTCTCATACCATCTATAATTGGCAATAGAGCTTTCTCAAAGAATGCTGGCTACCTGGTAGTCCTGGTCTTGGAAGGCTTCCAGACCTTGCTGTGGGGGAGATACAAAGTTGGGGAACAGAGATTTAATCATATGAGTAGCTCAATCTTGCAGGTTTAACAAACTCAGCTATTTATAATTACTAAAATTAAGGAGTGTAAGGGCATGCTTGATATTTTTTTCAGTTCTTTACATTGGATTGAATGTAGTCATGGGATAAATGCAGTATTTTCATGACTGAGGAGTGAAGTAATCTTTTTAGTATTGTTTTCACAGATTTATAACTGCCCAATTTTTAATAGTTCAACTTGCAGAACAATATTCAGAATTGAAAAAAAAATTATACTTTAGGAATTTCTCACCAAGCTGCTGGAGTTCATTACTGGATTTTTTGAGTGGATTGGAAGGATTTTGATAGTGCGGTTGTCTTCACAATGCATAACTTTATTAACTCTTGGCTAGTCCTTAAGTATTGCAGTCGTATGTTTCTATGAGTAATCATTTTGAAATTGTTGAGTCTGTATAAATAATGAGCAATATGCTTAGACTTGAGGACAGAAATCCTGCTAGCTCTGATCCGGAAAATTAATGAGTATAAATTAATACTTCCACCTGTGTACCGAAACTTATTAGTTCTGCAGTATTGTGCACACTGCTGCTCTGAATAGCACTGACAGGTTGGTACTCTGTTCCAGCAAGCCTGTTTAGGAGGTTCAGTGCCCTTGCATTAAATGTCTTGACAAAACAGTTGTAAGGAAAATGAAGGTTCTAGTTTGAGCTATTATTCTTACCTAGTTCAGCTGTGTTCTCTTCTTCTCCTGGCAGTAATGGTAACAGCAGTAGCTGGAGCAGTCTTGGTTTAGAAGGGGATATGTATGAGGAGAATTTATCCTTTCCAACGTCAGACAGGTTGGTTGAGTTGGGAAATATAATCCAGATGGGTTCCTCATAATTAATGCATGAAATCATCATTTTGGAAAATAAAAATACAGTGCCCTTTTTATGCTGATACATTATTCACAGTCTTGTTGCTTAATCACAATATGATTTTTTCATTAATTAATCCATCCTGAATGATTAAATTTTGCTATGCTAAACTGATGAATGTGTTCTGCTTGCAAAATGAAAGGTCCCTTTTATGCATGTTCCTGCCTGCGGTTTGAGTCCTTAGATTTACTTCATTCCATGCAAAGTAGAGCTTGCTTACTACAGAATTTCTGGGGGTTTTTTGTTTTGGTTTGGTTTTTTTCTTTAGCTTGTGGAAACTTTCAAAATTGCTTAGTAATTGATTTTTATTAGAATAGTTACAACTTGCAGCTTAGAGCAACCTACAGCTATTCATACCCGTGACATAAGATGGCTCAACTTCTTCACATGTGAAGCAAGACTATTAAAATCAATGTTTTCTTCTTATTGTTTAAATACTTTCATGTTACAATCCTTTTTAACACCCTTCTCTTGTTTCTCTCTTCTCCCTTGTTTTTCTGAGTATGAAGTTGATGATAAATCTGTTTCCGTTATGAAGTGGTGTGAGGAGCAAAGCTGCTTTTCATGATCGCACCCTAATTATTTTATGATCTTCCTGTCCTTTAATCTTCATTACAATCTTAGGATTTACTACGTTTATTAAGTGTATATTGGATTGTATTCATATTTTTGTTTGTTTGATTGGTTTTTTAAATGCAGTGATGGAACAGAAGATAAAGATGATGATTCCAAGGATGCTGTAGAAGGTAATGTCAGTTGCAGCATATACTACTGTTCTTGTTCTGTGTGCTCTACATTAATTATTTCATTAATTCTTTGCTTTCGTAGTCTGCAAAACAAGGTGACAACCCTATTGTCCCTATTCATCATAATGGATGTCAGCCAAGTATCAGAATGTATTCTTAGATTAATACCCTGCATATGCCTCTTAATGTACTAAATTTTACAGCCTTTGGTAAATGCAAGTCTCTGATGCTCAGACGAGCTTAATGGCATAAGGTAGCTGTTACGACCAGCCCCAGAAGGAGAGCATAACTGAAGTTCATGTTAATAAATCCCTTGGGGTGGATTCGAGTGAAAAGACACTGAACAATTGGTGTTTGTAAATATGTATATGTAGGGTTTATTTTAGAGCAATTTTGTTTCAAAGGAAAACAGGTTATAGCTGTTTTGGGTATTATCATCTGTAGTAATGCAGCAATATTAAAGCATAAAAATAACACTTAAGAAAATGTGTAAGGGAGAGAAAGATGAAGAAAGGATAAGGGTCCTAAGATATGTATAGTCACCACCTGCTGGATCCAGCAATGAAACTTGGTACTTGCAGCTTCCATGTCTGTTGGTTGCAGTGGTGGTCACAGGCCTGTCAAAGTGATGGTCTTGATCTCTGGGGTGGGGGAAGTCCCTCCCAAAACTCAGAGATTATCAAGAGTTACATGCACTGAGGATCAGGTGGGAATGCCTTGTACATCATCTGGGGTGGGGAGTTTTAATGTCTTCGATGCTTCCTGAAAGGCTTTTCATAACAGAGTCATCATGTAAGGGAGGACATTGGCATGATAAGAAGGATTATCCCACCTCAGAGGATTTGTCTCTTACCAGCCTCTTACCATTATGTAGAAATCCAGTTTGTATCTTAGGTATGCACACCCCTCTGCACCTGGGACAGTTGAACAATGGCACCCACTTACCTGATCTGAAAGTCCTTTTGCAGTAGGCATCTTCAGGGAGGGGTGGGCTTTGCTGGGTGAGCAACTGTTTCTTTGCAGTTTGACAAAAGTATTTTGATGATCTTAATAGTGTTTAAGCCATTAACCATTTCAGTCTGGGACAGTAGGGAACTCTGCTCACCTTGTTGAAAGCATTAATTTATATGCATAGAGTAACTTTTTTTTTAATACTTGATAAGCAGCCATGGCAGCATGTCCGCATGGCTATGTTTGAGATGCTGAAGAAGTTAAACAAGACACATTAACTGTGGGAGAGAGTCATGGGAAACAATCTAAAAACTTGGATTTGATGCGTTTGCTATAATCTCTTTCTTAGTGAAGTATAAAATGGGGTCTGTCCAGAATCTTTTTACATCTCTGTGGTTTGTAGAAGATCTCTGTGCTCTTGTTCCAGTTTGATTGCCAAAGGTTGTAAACTTACATGAAAACAGCCTGAATACACAGTGTATGAGTGGGGTTTTAAGGTGAGCTGATGCTAGAGCAAGGTGCAACAGAATTCTTTGTGTTGGATATATTCTGAAGATGAAATAAACCCTCTGCTACATGCTTACAGAAGACATTCAACCGTGTTGCACATCTTCAAGTAGTCTTGATGTAAGCAAGATGATGTGTGGGGTCTTTTGTTTGTTTTTTTTTTGTTGAGTTTGTCCCCTCCTTTAAAGTGCCTGGAAAAATGAATATAAAGGAACAGCGTCTCTTAATTTTGTTTGATTGGATGTGACTGTAAGGTTATAAGAAAATCAAAATAAATTATTGAGTATTTTTCCCTCAGAATACTAATTAAAATATTTTCTGCTCTGTGGGATTCATCTAGTTTATCAATTTACCATTGCTTTCTTTTGGTCTCAACTTTAAAAAGTTCTAGAACCTCAAATATTCAAACTGCTCCATTAGAATAGTGCTTGGTTTCTTTTGTTTACACATTTGAGGTGTCACCTATTGTCTGTAGCGCAACAGACTGCTTTTTACTATATTAAGGGTTTTCTAGTGAAATTTTTCCAGCTTAATGTCTTCACCACCTCATTAGTGGTTTGAAAATGCTCATTCTGTTGCTGTCATTGTAGTGCCGTTTAAATACTAAGTAGAAAACCTTCGTACCTGGTCTTGTACATTTGGAAGTTCTGTTTGTGTTATACCTGAAAATGTCTGGCTTCTTCTAAGCTGGCTTTGCCTTGCTCACCAAAGAATTTGAAAAAAAGTCTAGTTATTACCAAGTGTACATCTATTTTATAAAGCTAAAAAACGTACCAAAATTTCCCAGCGATACTTTACCACAATGTTTTCTATCTGCAAAGTGTCATAATTTTTTCCTTTAATCCTTTCTTCTTTCCCTTATGAAGAAGTTAGATTTTGGGGCTCCTAGACAAATAATCAGTTATCACTAAAAGCACACTTCTGTTTGACAGTTCCACTTGTTAGTTTTCTCTCTCTTTTACTGCCTGGGAGAATGTGTTTCAGCTTAATTGACTTTGCCAGTCAGGAATGAATACCGTTCGTACCCAGTTTTCATAACCTTGATTGGAAGAGTAGTGAGATTGAGGTAAACTGAACATGAACGTATGTTTTTGTGGCAAATATATTCCATTTCCCTAGAGTCAAGTTCAGTAGTCTGGAAGTAGAGGCTTCAAGAACAACTTGGAGGGCACTTACATACGTGCTTAGTTGTTTCTGAGAGTGTGACAAAGGATCACTGTGGTAGCTGGATACAGAAACTTGGTGTGGAAATGGAAGATGCCAATACTATAGTTCCTAAGTGTTACTAACACAGCTGCTCTTCCTGTGTTAATGCCATGTTAATTTTTGGAATGTACGATGTAAAAAGTGTTGAAAAATTGGATGTGCCTCAGTAAAACAGGCAGTATATTTTGGAAAAACTCAGAGACAGCCTGACCAGTACAGGAAAGAATTCTTAAATACACACTTTATAAATATAATCAGTAGATGAAGGCATAGCAAAAAATAGCAGCTGGAAATAGACGTAACTGATGGATCATGTGAGAGTCATTGCTGTTCAGTTTATGAAAGGCTGTGTTAAATTCCTTGCCATTTGAAATGTAATAGTCAGCTATGTTTGCACACAATTGTAAATGGGATAAATAGTACTTCCTTATGTGAAAGTACTGAAACACTTCAGACCAGTATGATTTTTCCCCTTCATACTATCTGTGTGTACTAAATTGAAGGTTTTAAGATAGTATAGTCTATAGACAGTGAACTACAGCATTTTTGGAAACAATTTGAAGCTACAGATTTGATGATTTTATTTTTAATGTTAGGTTTGGAGCAAATCCGAAAGACTTTATCAATAGCGAATATTGATCTGGAACGAACTCTAGTGGACCCCCAGCTGAGAGCAGCGCTCCAGTGGTTGGCAGCTTCTGAAACAGAGGTGTCTGATCTTCACCTCCGTGACACTGCCTCCAGGGAGTTTGTCTTTGTAAGTACTCAGGTTTGATGGGTGGTGGGAAGGGGAAAGGATTTTCTAGACTTCATTTGCTCTGATATACCAGCTGCCACTACCCCATTTGCTATTCACTGTTGAGGAAAATCATTATTTAAACCTTGAGACATCAAAATGGAACAACCTGGTTAGCCTGTGTATATATACCATACATAAATGAGCATTAATCAAAATTGAATTAGCTTGTTTCACAAGTGTTTTGCTCCACAAAGGATGCAATTACAGCAGGGATTTTTTTAAAAAACAAATTTTGTTGAAAAGTATGTTTTTTCAAGCATTTTTTTACTTAGTCTTAAATTGTAAATTGGATCTTTCTGAGAACTTCGTCATGCAAATTAATTTCTAACTTAATATGTTCTGCCTAGAGGATTTTTTGCTAGCAAAGACAAATTTTCATGTTAGAAAGAAGTTTAGTTTCTAAGTAAATATTAAGCATGTCTTTATTCTGTAAGCAATTGAAACCAAAGGTATTAAGAAAGAAAGCTCAGTAAGACTGTTTTATTCTTAGATGCCCTTATTTTGGTTTTATAGGTTGAGTTTAATGTGACCCAAGAAAAAATGTAACTTTTAAGAGTTAGACTTTAGCAATTTGTGTCTCTTTGGGAAGACTCAATGTTTTGGCATGCATATTGTCTCTGAGTATTTTCATCACAAAGTTGGAACTTATTATTCCTCTAAAATCATCGTAATTACTCTTTTGTGGCTGCAAACCAAACTGCACAGGATAGTCTGGCATTTATTACATTCGACCTATATTTTTAAATCTTCTACCAGGGAATTACTTAACATTACCTGACTGTTGAAAGGTTGACTTAATATATATATATATATAGTCATTGTCTCTAATGATGAGGTTCATAGCAACAACAAATTATCAAAGATATACATTTTGTGACCTGGTGCTGTGAAAAAGTATTAATGTGATGCCATCAGTATAGTTTTAATAATTAAGATCTTGGCAAAACCAACTTAACATGCATATCAGTATATTATGGAAGGAAAAGCTTGCTCTCAATTCTGAAATTTACTATTAACCTTGATGCTTTCCAAAGCTCACATCATTTCAGGAGAAAAGGGGAGTGACTGTAAGTAGAGTTCAGTATGACAAAACAGACTCTCAGATTTAGATGGATGTGTGCACCTATGGTGCTTATTTACTCTAGACTTAAGAGTGTGAAAGGTATCTAGTGGCCAGTTCAGATCATACCTGGTTTGAATTTTCCTAATACTGGTGGCTTCTCCATTTCTTATAGAAAGATAGAGAGAATGATAATTTTGGGTTGATTTTTTGCCTGTGTAACTGCAGTATGTGTATTTGATTTCGAGGGTAGGAAGTCTTGCATTTTTATTTAAAATAATCCAGAAAATTCTTACCTGAGTTTCTTTGCTGCCTTTTGAAGGTCTGCTCATCTGTTTCATGCTTGTAGGGGAATTGCAGTGTTGCAAATACTCAGGTAGGATAGTGGTAGGACCCTCAAGTGCTAATAACTTTATTTTTTGTGTGTGTGAGAGACCTATATCTTACACTGCAACATAATATGTAAGACAAAAAATAGATGGTAGGTGCCTCTTTTTTTAATTTTTCCTGAAGTCTGTCATTCTTCTGCCAATTCTGAGTTAATAGACTTCAAAGTTGTGATGGTACAATTTGAGCCAGTGCTGCAAAATAAATTATTAGCTGGTGCTGTATCTGAACATCACTCCAACCACCTTAATAAGAGAATATACCAAGAAAAGCACTCTGGAAAATAGTAGTGTCTGTTATGTATGCACTCAGAAAAAATGATAATATTTTTATACTTGACACTTCAGTCATAAGTTGATACTGAGTTTACATCTAAAGGTAAGGCATAAGACCTTCAGCAGACAGTAGAGAAACAGACTATTGACAGACTATTCTGAGTTGGAAGGGACCCACAAGGATCGAGTCCAACTCAAGTCAATGGCCGATACATGGGATTGATCCCATGACCTTGGCATTATTAAAACCAAGTTTTAACCAACTGAGCTACTCTCAGTAGTCATGCAGTCCTGAAAATGCTACAGTAGTTAATTGTTTCACTTAGTTTTATAGATTAGTTTTAGTTCTCCAAATGCAGTTGAAATGAGAATCCTGTTTCCCTCCCCGGGGACAGGGAAGGATTACCTGTTTGTATTCTATCTCATTTCCCAGTTGGAGTGATCCCTGACCCAGGCTGAGAGGTTCGTCATTCTGTCACGTGTAAGGCTAAGCAAGCACCTGCAGAGGGCGCCGCCGCCCAGCAGGAGGCGAGCCCGACCCGGTGCGCTGGTGGCCCCTCGCCAGCTGCGGGCTGTGGGGCAGCACGTGGGTACCTTAGGAGGTTACCTCAGTTACGTGGGGAATGAACCCGGGCTTGAGGTTACACTGAAAACAGTAATTTTCAGTATAAGCAGTTGGTGAGTTCTGGAAGGGAGAAGAGGCTCTTGTTAGCTGATCACAGCAGGGTAATGAGCCACTGATGTCATGTGGCTGTATAAAAGACAAAAATACTCCTAGCATGTATCAGGCAAGGTAGTATTTGCTACAACTGTGTATGAACTCTTAATTAAGGGTACATGTTATATTCTGCAAGGCAGAAAGAAGTTAAATACCTGTGTATTTAATGTATGAAACAAAATGCATTTGTTAGGAGCAATAACACGAAACCAGTGAATTGGAATAGATAGTTCTTGACTTCTGTGAAAAGACTGGCAATGTGGATGTGTAAGTGCCTGGATTAAAAAAACATGTATTTTCAGTTTGTAATGAGACCTTACTTAGCTATTTTAAGATTCCTATTTTGAGTAAACTAGTATTTCACTTGTCTGACAGTAAGAAACAGATTATTCAACTAAAGAAATCGTGAGATTAAAGTCTGAACTCATTAAAATTTGGGTGCCAGCTGTGTAGTTTTGCCACGGTGGAATCTTCTTTGGACAGAAGTTTTATACTGCATTTGCTGAAGTAGGTATCTGAACATTAGCCAAACTTTCCTCTGGCAGAGGAAAGAAAAATAACCATGCTTTTATAAACCAACAAACATAATTTACAAAATTGCATGTTTTAAGACTGTAAAACTCCTATTTCCTGTGCTCTGCTTGATAATTCACAGAAATAGCTGCAAATTTCAGTCTCTTTTTCTGCAGAAAAGATGTCTTTTTTTTTTTCCACTGAGAAGAGTTTCAAGTGTTCAGGATTGTGCTCAGGATTAGAGAGGATCACTTTTTGCTTGTTCAACTTAATTGTTTGCTCAAGAGGTTAATTGTTTTATGCATATTTTTATGCCCACATTCTTTCTGTCCGTTCTATCACCTGCCTTGCTGCAGTTGTAACATCATCTATGTGAAGAAGCAGGAAAGATTGTCTTTTTTCATTTTTAATAGGATTTTATATTGCACTCTGGCAGGTCTCACAGTAGAAACTTCATAAATTTTTAATTGTGTAGCTGAAAGATTATTCCCTAGGCATTCTTTATAACTTTTTTAAACTTAATCTATAGCATGTAATGGTAGAGACTGTAAAAGGCAATAAAAATCTACAGTTCCAAAGAATAAGTAGAGCATCTAAATTGTGTTTATTGAATGTAGCATTGACAGGCCGGAAGGCTACAGAGAATAAAATTTGTCTAGGTGTTGAGATTTTTTTTGTTATTTTAATTAAAAGTTGTTTGGTTTTTTACTCCTGGGCAAACTGGCACATTCATTCATTCCCTGGAGTAGGTTTCCTTATGTATATAGCTGAGCTTGACACATAAGCAGTGGAAGATTTTTTTGCTTGGATCTTGGGCGAAAGGAAAATGTTTTCAGCTAGACTGATCTTTGCTCCTGAGTGGCAGTTTAACTTAATTGTCACCTTTTCCTCTTCCCCAAGATGTTATAATTTCCCAACTCTGAAGACACTGTTTTCCTTGAGGGTAGTGTCTGTGCCACCCGAACCACACTATATGTTGTGAAAGGAAAATCCACATCCTTTTATTAAGACTGAGTTTTGTCTTTTTATACATGCATTATTGGCATGGGAGGGGTGGCAAATGTCTTAATCTTGTGTTCAGAATTTCCTGTTTGCTGCAGTCTTGATGAACCACAGCCCTCATACCTGTGGCACCACATAATCTGAAATTGTTGCTCCCTCCAGAAGAAAGTTTTGTGAAAGCTGCCCTAAAGAAAAGTGCCTGATTCTTGCGGAAGTTTTTGTTTTTATAGATGTAGGAATAATGATTAACTCATTACAACCAATCTCTTATGACCTAATGTTTCAAGAATAACTTATGTGACTGTTTGTCAGGATGTCTCAGTCAAAATATTTTGTTTTGTGTTCGTCTGTCTCCCCTTTTAGCTTTCCAGAAGATTGCGAGAAAGAGATTGGAAAGTTGGAGATCTCTTGCAAGCAGTGCTGAAATATTGTGAAATGATAGAGAAGGCATCTGATGGAGAGCAAGCTCTAACTAAGTCTTTTGTCAGTTGGCTTATGGAGAGCGCCTGAAAAGTCCAAAGATGCAACATTCCTCACTTCATTCCTCTTTTGAAAGGAGATAGAAAGAACACAGATGTGTAAAGCAAAATTCAACTAGTGAATGTTTGAGTAATAGTCAGCAATTAAAAGACTTTGAGGTGAAAGTCAAAATAGCTGTGCTGTGCTTTGTGATACTGTGCACATGGTATGTTTATTCAGTCCATAATTGGTATTGTCCACTCACGCATAACTTGTATTTACTGCTGTGTTCAGACCATTGAAATATTTATGAAAACATCTCGTGTCTATGATAGTAGTTCAGAGGAGACAGTCTCAGGCATGGTATTCAGGATTCCCACTGTGCCAGGATAGTTCTTTTTCCCACTCCTATGTGTGCTGTATTCACAGCATGACTAAGATCACTGATTTCTGCAAGAATCTGTTCTGGAATACCTTGCTGCAGACCATGGAAAAAATCAGTGTTCTTGGCCAAGTGTTACAAGCCCCAAGAGCATCATTGCTGAGAAAAAAATTGTGACCTGCCCAAGAAGTCTCTTAACAGTCTGGCTTGATAGCTACCTTTATCAGTTTTAGCTTTATGTGAAGGTGGGAGAGTCTGCTCTGAAAATGCTGAGCTGCAAATACACGTTCCCTTTCTTTGCCTACTGTAGAGCTGGTAACTTCTGGTAGAAGGGCAGAGTGAATAGTTGAACATAATTTCATTCATAATTCTTCAGTAAGGCTCCCTGAAGCTTTCCAGTCAAATTTAAATTGCTAAATTTTTTACTGAAGCTTTTTGTATGCAGATACTTCTATGACACTAATTCTGTGTCAAAGAATTTTTACGTTAGTCTCTCACAAAGATGTATTAAAAGTAGCACATAGAAATTTCTGCGGATTTTGGCTACCTTTTGACTAGTTTTAGTTCTTTATTTCTTAGCAGCCATATACAAATTTTATTTTCAGTAATAAAGACAGTTTTGTTACTCAGCAAGCACGTAAGCATTTAGCAAAGAAGCTAATTAAAATGTAAAGGGGAAATTTCTTGCAAATTGATTTTTCATTTTTGTTAACTACCTTCACTGAATTTTTTTTTAAAGGGACTTTTAATCAAGTGTTTTTAGCAATCTCACTATTTCTCACCAGGACTGTTGACTTGCCTTTCTGTCTGAGGGGAAATCTGGACCTTGATATATCCTGTGGTTTGAAAATGTTTTTGGGGTTTTGTTTTTTAATATTATACTTTGAGAGAAAAAGGCACATGTTGGTAATTACAAGGTTGTCACCTCAAACTTACAAAAGAATCATAGAGCCTTCCTTATTTTGGATGAACAAAAAAAGTCTTTAGAGCTTTTTCACAGAAAACAGACTGTTGATATCGTGCCTAAGTTTGTTATTCCAAACAAGGAGAGAGAGATGGGCTCTAAATCTACTCCTGAATTTTAATGGCCTACGTGCAATTCTAATTTCCCCTACCCTATGAATTACTTTCAGGTGTCACACTGGTAAACTCAAGAGCACTCTCCTATGTCGTCTTTGTTTCAGGAAGGTATTCCACTGGCCTTTTTGTAGAGCCCTGGTTTGTTTTTTGTCCTCATTTGTCATCTGAATTTCTGCCTTGACTCTCACACAGTTTGCCTTTCTCACCGAGCTAAAGATGTTTAATGTGTTTGTGTATGCACATATGTGTGTACACACGTGTGCTTACACAAATATGCACGTATGTATATCTGTTTGTGTATGAGATTTCCCCAGTATGAACTTACAGTGCAAACTTTTGCTACCAAGTTAAAATTCTATTATGCTCATGGTCTTATTACCTGACTTTGTGTATCATTTCACTGATTAAACCTCTATGTATGCGCTGTGACAAGAAGACCAAAAACCACTTCAAGGTAGGTCTTTTATCTTGTCATAGTTATTATATGACAGCTGTCAGGCATGATTTTTGTCTAGAGCCCAAAGCAGGGCAGGTGAAGTTATTCGTGTGTTTGGAATATGGGCCTAGTAGCAAATATTTTTTAAGAATTGTACAAAGGTTGTTTGGATTTCATTTTTCTCCTTCATCCCCATACTCCTTTCTTTTCTTTCAGTGTTGTTTAGATGAAAAATTTGAAATCATTCTCTGGCTGTATCATCTTCTCTTCAAAACATCATTTATATACTTGTACAAATTTACCTATAAAATTGAAATGTCAGGAAAGTAAAATACTGAAAGCAGTGCCTCAGGAGTAAGTTTTGCTCCCCAGGTGGAATTTTAGGATATGAGGATACAGTAGTAATAGTAAAGTGTTTCTGTACATGTCCAAATTGAGAAAGTTATTGAAGGTATTGTAAATTTACAGATCTGTACATTTGAAAAACAAAAACCCCACACCAAAACATAACCAACAAAACTACACCACAGAAACAGCCATTTAAAAAATGATTTATTCAGTATTATAAAGTTGGTCAAGTGTTTTTTCTCTCTAATTACTTCAATGGAGAAAGGCAGAAAATTGTGTGAATCCCAAAGCTTACAACTATTCAGAAAGTAGACTATAGTTGGATTAAAAATTATTTTTATAAATGGAATCTTACTTTCAGACTGGATCAAATATTTGTGTAATTATTAATTGGTGCTATATTAAGGAAAAAATGGTTTTATTAGCCTCAGAGGAAAGTAGCATAGTTTCCAAATTTACTTGAGAAAAATGTTTTAAAGTATTTACTGAAAACAAGGAAAGAAACCAAACCAGTTTTCTACACTAATTGTTTTAAATTTGTTCAGGATGACTTGACTTTTATCCTTGGATATGAAATTAGGAAAGCATTAAACTAGCCTAGCAGAATTACTATAATTTGATAATTTTAATTATCTTATGGAAATCTTACTCTGACTATATCTAAGTGGTGCTGTCTGCCATATTATAGAGAAAGCTGTTCTTTGGTAATGTGAGTCTTAAATTCCGCTATTACTGAGTTTATTTAAAACTCCTGACCACAAATACAGAAGTGTAAGTGAAAACTGTAAAAACATGAAGGGCCACATTGTGGTCCATTTAAAGCAGACAACTCTATACTTTATAAACAAGCATAAAGAGGTAGAGTTTGTTTCATCTTACATTTTTTCAGTATGGGAAACCCTGGTAATTTAATTTTTAAATTGAGTAAACTATGGTGTTACTGTTTCAGAAATTACCCAAACACTTCATAAATATATTTGGTGTTCTGAAAAATGGAAGTGTTGGGATGTTTTCTAAGAATCTGTGGAAAAAACACACTTTGAAAATAGCCCCTTTATAAAATAACAAGTAAGCGGACATATGTAAAACAAGTTTAAACATTCAGGATAGGGTGCATAAATAATACAGAAGTATGCATAAAGCCTTAAAATAAAAACCAAACAAAACTCAAACTCATATGCTAAAATTAAAGAGGATTTGCTGTCTCAAAATAAGGATGTGAAAATGTAGCTCTGACAATGTACTTGAATGCAATTTCTGTAGTATCTTTGTTCTTGAGTTCTAAAAGCCTGTGTAAGCTTTTCAGAAAAAAAACAACCAAAACCCAAAAACCCAGCAACCCACATTCCGAGACTAATTAGGTCTCTCCAAACTGGCATCAGATTTTAAATGTTACATTTTCCAATGTAACTGTGTCTGGGACCTTTTCTATGAAGAGCCACATATTGTTGGAGATGGGAACACAGTAAGTAGTAAACACAGTCACCAGCGTAAACCCCTGTAGTTTTAGACAGTTGATTAGCAAGGAGAATACAAGATTCAGGAATGATTTTTAGTGCAAGAATTTTGGCTTTTCAGCAAGAGCCTCTACTGTCAAGCATTTCCTGTACTTGAGCTCTGAAGGGGCAAGTACAGAGCCCAGCCACTGTAGTCACTTTATTTTGTACCATCTTTGTACATTCCTGTTGTATAGCTGGAGTTGTAGTTTTAGAGGGCCTTTGTTCTGTTTTAATGTCTAAATAGTATTTAATACTAAAATTTATTATATTTTGCTGGAACTGCTGCTTATTTGTGCAGTGTTGCAGTAATTCACAGCCCAGTTAGTGATGCAATTGTATCTCAAAAGCAGTTTTAATAACTATAAATGTTTATGTAACTGTACTCAATAAATATGAAGGTCTTGTACTGTATAACGGTGACAAGTTTTGCCATTTCAGTAGTTTACCTATACTCAGTTTTCAGATTATGAACTCCAGGTTGCACTAAATTTGTCCTTGTTTTAGCAGTGGCTTAAAATAAAACACATTTCACTCGCTTCGAGAGTGCTGTCGTTCCTTGTAAATTAATGGAATATTATTTTTCTTTTCAGCTAACACGACTGAGACTGGCCTTGGTCAGTGGTTGTGTGAAGGCACTTGAAGAATGGTACAGTAAATAATGCATCAGTAGATGGCATACTTCTTACAGAATTAAATTGGTGTCCAGCAGGAAGCTAGAACATTGTTCTGTCTTTGGATTGAAAGGTTCCACTTACATGCAGTAAAGTCTCACATGGACTCTAATCTCAACAGAAGTAGGATCCAATAACCAGTCTACTTCAGTCTCATCTTGCCTGGAAGCTAAGTTAGGAAGGTTGCCTTGATATTTCTGTGTGGACTGAGGTTGGATTTTGGCACATTGTATGGTGTTTGGGGAATTGGCTTAAAACCCAGCTTTTAGAGTCTTCCGGACAAATGAAAGAATACACAGTTAATGAAAATGTATGAAACATGAAGTTTCATAGGCTTCTTCAAAATCCTCAAGTGTTCTGGTATCTTGTGAAATCTACCAAACAGCATATTGTGAAGTACCCCAAAATAGTAATTCTGAGCAGAAATGATGTGCCCAGGTACTGGTCTTAAGATTTAGAAGTAGTGCTGTTGCAAATAGCTATCCTAATGTCTTTTGATGTATAAATGGTGAATCTACTAATCTCAGCTGAGTTTGGTTTCAAGAATTAGGACATTTTTGCTGAAGTTATTTTAAAACCAGTAATCATGAGCCACTGTCCCTGATTATTTTTGCAATGATTGTTTAAAGAAGGTTTCTATAGTATTTGGAGATTACTTCCACAATGAGCATTCTTTTATTTCATTACCATATTAGTTTAAAAGATTTTTTTTTTGTTTGGGTAATGCCTCATGGTCAATCACATAGAAAATATGTGTTAACTGAAGCAAGTAAGTACTTAACTTATTTTTCCAATATCGTACCATGAAAAAAAGACAAGTAGCAAGTTTGGGAACAAAAAAAAACAAAAAGATTTTCGTAAAGGGAAAGAAGAGGATATTCATGTGGAAGACAAATCTGAGCTTTTTTCTTCCTGCCTGGACTTTATTTTTCTTTCATTCAGCAGTCTGGTTCTGGCTGGCTTTATTCAACCACAAAACAGTATCCATGCACTTTGTTTAACCTTGGTGTATTAAATTGAGAGTTAAGTCTCCAGCTAGTCCGTAGTCTTCGCCCAACATGTGTGTTACTCTGTCTGCTGCTGTTGCTCGGACCTTGCTCTTGCTTCCTAGCCTGAGCTGCTGGTGTGACTGAATTCCATGCTGGCCACTGTTCTGAGCCTCTGATTGGAAGGTGGCTGTGGAAAGTGAGTCATGCCAAGGCTGAAGAAATGTACCCAGAGCACTGACCTTACTGGTTATTGAGCACCATATGAATCAAATGCTGTCTCTTTCCCCTGCTGTTAAGGCAAACCACGAAGCGTGTGACTGCTTGAGGCAAGGGAACTAACAGTGACGAGCATGAGACCATGTCTGTGGTCAAGGTACTGGTTACCTAGTCCGTGACCGTACAACACCTTTCTACAGAATTGCAAAGACTGAATTGTAGCCTTTATGTAGTCAAAACATACATTCTACATTGCCTTTATCCCTCCAAAGGTTGCTGCTGCTGCCTCTAGGACTGTGAGAGAGCTTTCTGTGCATTTATTTGGGTTGGTTTTGTTTGTTTTTAATTAAGAATGGGCAAAAGGGAACACTTGTACAACACATTTGACTTGGTCTGTCGATAATCCAGTGCTTCAACTAGAAATAAGATGAATATTGAGAAAAGAAAGGGTGTAATAGTGTGACTGGAGCATAAATCCTATGGGGAGAGGCTGAGGGAGCTGGG
This sequence comes from Pithys albifrons albifrons, assembly GCF_047495875.1. NCBI lineage: Eukaryota > Metazoa > Chordata > Aves > Passeriformes > Thamnophilidae > Pithys > Pithys albifrons. The sequence continues at coordinate 56,391,416 of NC_092458.1, forward strand.
GTTGTTTAGCCTGGAGAAGAGGAGGCTCAGACGTGACCTCATCACTGTCTATAACTACCTGAAGGGAAGTTCTAGCCAGGTGCGGGTTGGTCTCTTCTCCCAGGCACTCAGAAATAGGACAAGGGGGCACGATGGGCTCAAGCTCTGCCAGGGGAAATTTAAGTTGTATATCAGAAAAAAATTCTTTGCAGAGAGAGTAATCAGGCATTGGAATGGGAGAGAGGTGGTGGATTCACCATCCTTGGAGATTTTTAAATGCATATTGGACATGGCACTGAGTGCCATGATCTGGTAAATGGACTGGAGTTGGACCAAGGGTTGGACTTGATGATCTCGGAGGTCTTTTCCAACCCAATCGATTCTATGATTCTATGATACTTTTTTCTGCCATCTGCCCCATAGCCCACTTATTGCCAGTGTCCTATTTTGTACAGCCTCCACCTCGTTTAATTTCTTAGTCTCTTCCTGCCTTTGCCTTGTGCCTAATGCTGGTTTCTACTTTTTTCTGACCCTTGTCCAGTCTTACAGTACAGCTGTCATCTTTGGCTTCTTTTTTGACCCTACACTGTTGTCCTGATGCGACTTCTGGCCTTCTCATTCTTGGCTGGTGGAAGTGGTTTAAAACCAGCAAGGGGAGTCTTCTTAGCTGTGAGGCTGTGGAATAAGGCTTGCCTACCAGAAGTCATCAAGCAGTGAAGAAGAGCTAAGCTTGCTTTTGGCCGTGTTTTTCACTCTGTAGGAAAGTAATCTGTGGTTGCTTTGGTTTGGAACCTAATTTACTGCTTGCAAAACTCTTGGATTTTATGCTGATCTGAAAGTAACTTTTAAGCTGATACTGAAATATAATGTAACTCTAACATAGTACATGATTCATGCAGATGTATGTACAGTGTGCTGTGTAGTGGCAGCTACTGGACCCAGGGCAAAACTCAATCCTTTTGAAAGCTGGCAAAATCCCAGTTGTCTCATCCACTTGCATTGGGTCTCAGAGAGACAGTGACCTTTAATAACAAACCATGTATGTTTTGAGGAGGTTGTGTTTCATAATTATTGCCCCGTAGTATTGTGCTCTGAACAGATGCTGCAGCTGGATTGATTAACCACACAAAATCAGACATAGTATTCTTGATGCTACAAACATTCTAACCATATGGACAGATAGACTACAAAGAACCATCTCCTTATGCTGGAAGTAGTAGATTTAGGGGAGATGCAGAATGTTTCTCTAGGAAATTATAATGTGGCTCTGTGGAAACCAAACTGTTAAAGCAGCTTATCAGAATGTAGTTGTTTAGAGAAATTATGTCAAGAGAAATGGCAGTTCTCAGCTGTCCTATTGAACTCTATGTTATGCAGTGTGTATCAGAGAAGAGTTAGAATTCACAGTTACATCCATTGGATTTAAAATGCACTGGGCACAGGAGAGCATCCAAGTTAACTGTTGCAGGACTGTGAGATGCTTAACTAATAGTTCTGTGGCAACAGATCATACACATTTTTTATTCTTTTATCTTAAGAGGTTTAGAACTTGTGTCCTAATTTATGGCTGTAAACCATGATGTGAAGATTGTATCCTAAGGGCAGTCGAAGTCATCAAGGAGTTAAGCCTGAGACATTCTGGCAAGCCTAGTACATGCTGGCATCTTCAACAGAACCTGTTTTCCCATGACTGCCTGAGAAAAATAAAGAGGTGGGTGTTGGAAATTCCCCAAGGAATCTGGAGGACCCTCATCAGTATGATCAAAGTGCTCCTGAAAGGCTTCTAGAGACATAGTTTCAGAGAATTTTGTAGTTTTTGTTTAAAATTATTTTGTGAGAATTTTTTTTCTTCTTATGCAAGAGTTGGAATGCCACTGCTTATGGTATATGCCCAGCGTGTTGTCAGCATGCTTAAAATTTTACTTATTTTTTTTCTCCAGGTATTAGCTTGCCGCAACTGTTAGGAGAAAATTTCAGTACATAAGTAATCAATCTTGCTGCAGTCATCCAAATTACACTGGAGGAGTGATTTAGATTAATTATGGAAGTAACCATTAATCTGAATACATGGCAGCGGTGGGAATGTTGGTTGTTTCCATCGTTCATTTTCAATTCTCCTTCTTAAAATGTGAACCTTTTTTTCAGTAACTAGACTAGCAATGCAATAAAGCTAAAGCTCATGTAATTGTATCTCATTAACAAGGAGAAAAAGAATGAACTGTCGTCATAACACAGTCTTGACCCTGGCAGCTCACTTAATTTGAACAGAAATTAATTTCTTGCCAGTTCTCTTCTCTTTGCATGTCCAGTGTTCAAACACAGTCATATCCGGAATTCCATAATCTCTTTAAATTTGCAGTTTCTGCAGTCTTGGGATGCCAAGAAGAGTAGAGGTTGCAAAGCTTTTCTTTCGTTTTGATTGTAATGTCCTTACTGGGTGGGACTTTTTAATTAGTCTACCCTCTCATTCTAGTAACTTTCAGCAGGGATTGTGGATTGGATTGACCTCACATGGGATCCTGGGCACCTCTTCCCTGGAATTCCTATGTTTTGCTTGCCTGACTTGGCTTTCATACTACTCTCTGTTCCTGAAAGGTCTCATAGCCTCAGGTCCTATGCTCCAACCATTCACTGACCCTGAAGATGTTTTCATACCTTCACAAGAGGTGAAATCCCTATTAGAAAGAGTCTGGGGAGGAACATAGCAGCCAGGAGAGGGCAAGCAGGCAGCCCTCTGCTGCTCAGCCTCTTCCCATTGAAATGACCACAGTGAACTGCCACTGACAAGACTTAGTCATATGACTGATAAAAATCAGCCTAACAAATTTTGTCAGAGGAGAGACAAGATACGTGAGACTTGAAGGACTTAATTTTCAGTTTGCCTGTGAACCCGGTTTTGATACCTATCTATGCTGATGCCTTTCTTTGAAGTGAGACAAGACCTATGCCCTTCCAGGACTCTTGTATGTCCCCCTCTGTAAAGGGGAACAATGATCCTAGGCTTTTCTGAAGAGTTTGGGACACTAACAATGAGGAATTATTGTATTTGCCAAATCCCACAATAGTTAGCATTTTTCTTACTCTCCCAAATAAACAAGTATTTTACAATACTTTCCTTTAATAAGACTTGAAAATTGTGAGCCTTTTCAGACAAATCCAGAAATCACTCAAAGACTGTCCCAAACTGGAAGAATAGCCCTCATAATTTGGAAGTTAATCACATGGTAAATTCAGCAAACCTGCTGTAATGGGTGTAGAGGAGGCCACAAAGATGTCATCAGAGGGATGGAGCACCTCTCCTATGAAGACAGGCTGAGAGGGTTTGGGCTGTTCAGGTGGAGAAGAGAAGGCTCCAGGGAGATCTTAGAGCAGCCTCCCACTACCTAAAGGGAGCTTACTAGAGATCTGGGAGGGGCACATTTTAGCAGGGCATGTAGGAACGGGGGGAGGGGGGGGGGAATGGCTTTAAACTGAAAAAGGAGAGATTTAGATCAGATATCCAGAAGAAATTCTTCACTGTGAGCGTACTGCGGCACTTGAACAGATTGCCCAGAGAATTTATGGACGCCCCATGCCTGGAATTGTTCAAGGCCGGATTGGACAGGGACCTGAGCAACTTTGTCTAGTGGAAGGTGTCCCTGCATATGGAATGGGGTTGGAACTAGATGCACCCAAACCCAAACCATCCTGTCATTCCAAGTACTTGACTGTGTTTTGGAAACCTTTCCATGGCAAGTCGTGAGGATGAAATGTCTCTCTCCCTATTGTAGATGATGACTCGCCTTCAAGGCAGTATCAAACCCATGTCTATGTGGCCAGAAAGTCTAAGAGTTCCCCACGCTAAAACTAGAAATTCAAGGATCCAAAGAGCTACATGATATTATCCCTCTTTGTATTGTTTTCCCAAGGACATGACTTTGTCATAAAAGCCAGAGCAGTGAAAACTGTGATAAGTTGCATGATGTCTATAACACTGTCATTGCCTGGAATAAAGGAATTCTCTGCTCAGCTTTGATTGGGAGTTTTTAGAAGGTTTTTTGGGTAGGTCTTCTTCATTTCTCATTTTGTGAAACTGGCTGATACTTCTTTCCCTTTGCACAGGGAGATGGTGGGAATTGCTTCCCTCTCCTCTGTGAGAACAAGGAGTCTCTTTCCAAGCTGGATTTTATTGATGAGGCTTCAGGGAAAGAGGTCAGAAGTAGAGGATGATGTGTGGTAGATGGATGTTAACAGGCATGTTAGGTTGTTGTGTTAATTGAAATGCAGAGAACTCATTCACGTGCTAATTAACCACCCCTTGAGAAGACCTGAAATAACCATTTTGGAATTGCAGTCCTCTCCCATTAAAAAATACTGGTTATGGATTGATGAAAAATCACAGTTGAAAAGGTAAAAATGTTCTTTAAATTACGTTTGAAAGAAATAAAAAATACTTTAGATAGAGTTATATAAAAAACCTGAGTGCTATTTCCTGCTTGGTGTATGGAAGTTCAGGTTGAAAATGCTCCATGTTAGCCTTAAAATGTGCTCCAATGCCTGCAGCCCCACTAGAGAATGGTTCTTCATTCACTCTATTTACAGCTGAGCAGAAGAGAGGCCTCTGGGAAGGTACTGAAGCACAAATATTGGCAACAAGGAGATAAAACCATCCTGGCTGAGCTACTCACCTGATAAATACTGCGTTCCAAGAAAGCCACAAAAATGTTTTGAAAAAGCAGTATAACCACTCCACTGCTGGTGGTTTGGTGAACCTCTCGGGCAGCCCACAATCGGATGTCAGCCATACTTTCCAAACAGCAGTAGGGCTGGTCAGTGGTTTGACATAAAATGCAGCCAGGCTTGTGCTTTGGCTCCAGGTAATGCCACCACAACCTGTTTAGAATGTTTACTCTGTTTATGGCTGGCAACGGGTGCCTTGGCCTCGATGTACAATGAGAAGCACCTTCATGATGAACTGCTTAATGCAAATTGCCCTGATTGTGGTCTTTCTGGCTGAATCTCATGTAAATGCTTTAATTTTTGCCCTTATTGAAATACAGAATTTTGATGCTATGGGCTGCTATGGTAGCAAACTGCCAGGTTTTCAGGGAAGGGCCAGTATGTTAATTTATAGTAAATGTAGTGCATGCTTCTTTCTGTAGCTTGATAGCTATAATTTGTTAGCTAGAAATGCACTATTACATACATACTGAGGTTTGTGGATTTCCTGGCTTCGTTGTTACAATGAGGACAAGTGATTAATCATGTAACATGTCTAGAAATGAGTGAGTACATCCGGTCCAGTTTTTATTTCTGTTTTATATTACTCCATTTTTCTGTACCTCTCTAGTTTACACGTAGTTTTATACCAGCTTTAATCTTTGTACTAATTACTGAAAATTCCAACAGTCTTTTATGGGAAAGAATGACACAAAAATAAGACTTAAATGCTGTAGAAAGATTATCTGTATTCAGATTTTTTTTCCTTTGAGATAGAATCTCTTAGGAGATAAGTCTCAAATGTTCATGTCTTACATTAAGATGAACTTAGAACTCTGGAAGTGAAAGGTAAAGTTGTAGGTTTTGACATCTTGTGAAGCAAACCTTCCCTATCAAATCCTTGCACATGAACCATATCTGTGAGATAGATGCATCTTTATTTTCAGCAACCTAAAGTGACTTTCCTCATCTTCCACCTGCCTCCCACCCTCACTTGACCAAAAACACTGTCACAAAGACTCAGCATGAGCAATATGTCATAAGTAATATTCTGGGACCATGTAGAGGATAGTAATTCATTTTTCGGTCTTTACATTTTTCTGCATCTCCTTTTAATCACTTTGCCCCAGAAATTACGGTAAAACCTGGCTCATAACTGAGTTTACTTTTAAAAATCCTTGTCACCCTTTTTCTCACCACAATAACAGTGGCAATTCCAGATTATAGGAACCATGTTACGATTAAGTTTGTGATTTCAATGCTAGATTTAAAGAAAATGCACATTTACGCAGCTGTGAAGTTGACAGAGGTGGGTTTCTGTAAAGGGGATTTTCCTATTTGATTACTGTTACAAGAGAGCGAGAAGAGCAGTTGGCCAAGAGGTGAATGAGGTTACCCACAGGTACCAGTGGTGCACCCAATACGGCTCAGTTGCTGAACTGCGGGTATGTGGGTCAGCGAAAAGGCAGAGATTACTGGAAAAACAAAGAGGTGTTGGAGCTGGGGAAATCTTTAGTAGCAGCAAAAAGTAGGCAACATACTGTGTGACAGTTGTAATGCAAAAAATGAAACCAGACAACTTTGCTGTAAGGTGAGTGCTCAGTAATAAATCTTTGGAGAAAGGCATGGATCTTTTAGCTTGTATGTGTGCACTTCCAGCCAGTGTAGAACATTTTACAGAACCAGAAATAATCATCCAGATAGAGGTGTTAGGTTAAAACTACATGCCTAGTAAAGCCCAGCAGTAGTAATGGATTTTCAAAGATGAACATTCTTAGTTATGTCATCAAATTTGGCATCATCATCTACCTTATGCCTGTCTGCTTGTTCTTCAGATTGTCTGTAAATGTAAGTTTGTGTTTAGTGTCATGTAAAAAGGAGGTGCAGAAATGCAAAGATTCCATGTCCCACATGTATTAATATAAAGTTATTGGCTATAAGTGCCCTTGGAACAATCAAACCTTTATGATCCCAGCACTGCCTATCAACCAATGGACAGAACACAGGTTGGAAAGATTTTTGACTTTCCTGTGAGGACCACACTTTAGCCAGGGAGAACTTGTTAGTGATAAGCATCTCCAGAAAATCAAAGTCTTATCTACCCAACACTGCATGTCAAACAATGGACAGCACACAGGTTGGAAGGGTCTTCAACACCCTGTGAGGTCCTGTGAGGACCACACTTAGTAGCAAGAAAAGAACTTTCTCCACAGCAGCTCCCAAAATAACTTTTATTAATACAAGTAAGTGACAGTTATTGTGGGTTTTGCGTTGCTGGTGATAACGTTTAGCTGCATGATTGTATTAATTGATGACCAAAAACCTCAAAAGAAACCAGCATAAAACACATTCTACAGAGACAAGCACAGCAAACTTAAGTTTCAATACAGCAGTGTACCCCCCTCAAACACTTAACTAACAACAGAAAGTATTAACCAGAAACACAACAACCTAAAACACACATCTAGAACACCACCCCTCCCCCTCCCCCCCAGTAACACAGAACAACAAAATGACTTGCACACCACCTTCTCTGTAACACAAAGTGAAAGGAAAGAGCTGTTTCTCATTAACACCTGTTAAAAAAGAACTACACACCATAAAGGGACACAACAACTAATATAAAGTAAGATATATACCTAGTAAGTTGCAAAGTGTAAGGCAAGTTTTGGTTACTAGTATTAAAGTAGCAAAACACAGTCAGTAAATAAGGTACCTTTAGAGTTAAGATATATCCCAGTGAAATTAGCTGTGAGGTAGAAGTGAAAGTATTATAAGGGTATAAAGTAGTATAAGATATAAGATGGAAGGTATAAAGTAATAGGCATTGTAAGAGAGTAAGGCATAAGATATGGAATATAAAGTATAAAGAGTACATGGTTTTCTCACCCCTACATTGTCCGAAGAGGTGGGAGGAGAAAGGGCATCTGCTCTCAGCTACCTCAGTGGAGATGATGGCATTTCTCCCCAGTTTTTCCTCATGCCTCATTGCTTTTATATCTTTTTTTTTTCCTTTAGGTGGTTTGGGTGACTTTAGTCAATAATTGGTTTTGGGGTGATAGACAGATGACCATGACATAGGCCTGAGGGGCTCTTTATGTTCCCAGAAGATTTCGCAAAGGAGAGCCATAGCATTTCCACAACACTCCACCCTTTGTTAATCTTATCAGTATGGCTTTAGCACCTTTGGAAAGCCGCTGGGATGTCTTTGTCCTCTGACAGTGGTTCTGGGAGCACCCCTCCAGGGAGCTGAGGGTTTTCCCTCAACTCATCAAGAGCTTACCAGGGCTATCACCCTACAGTTTAGCTGAACACCTGTACTTCTATGAGTAGTACAAACACAGTTCTGCATATCTAACTCTGGGATGTAGACTCTTCACCTGGAAGCTTGTTAGTCCATAGTTTTTAGCTCTTTAGAGAACTTGTGCAGTGTCACCTATTCCAGTTTTTGGCAGGATTTTTTAGATTGAGAGAGAAGAAAGATAAACAGAGTTCTCAAGTTTGTAGTTTCACAAAGCTTTTGAGTTACTTGAAGAGGTGCATTTGTGTAGACATCACAGATGATTGCAGTCTAAGTGTTTTAAAGTCAAAATGGGATGCAGAAAATCGTGGTCTTGATTTCAAATTAGGCAATTATTTAAACTGTCATTCCTACTTATTGGAAATTTTTTTAAGACTGATGGGATGATGCAAATAAAAGATCTTTGGAAGTACAAAAACCACATGGGAAGATGACACCTTTGTTATTGGCTGTTGCTAGGAACATATCAAAATGAGGCTGACAAGGCTATTCTTGCCTTGAGTTTTTATAAAAGCATCTGACAAATGAAGATGACTTATGGATGGCTGAGATGGAGACATCTGGTGTCCTTGTACTTAACAGTGAGGTAATTTTCTACAGAAACTTCTACATATCCTCCAATGTCTGGCCTTTTTAAAAGGGGTCAGAAAATTGCATTTGTCAAAATGAATGCCTGTTTGGAAAATTGCAACTTTGATACACTAATGGGTAAGAATCAAGAGGGAAATAAATAGCTAGGACTCCTTACTGGGTTATTGGCTTTTTTAAGGTTCAGAGTTCAAAAATAAACATACAGAAGTGTCATCAGATTTCTTTTATGAGACGGAAAATCTGTTTCTTCTGTTAGAGGCTAATTTCACAGCACTTGTTTTGCTTTCCAGAAACATACAGGACAATGTCCTTGACCTATGTATAAATATTAGCATTTGATAGTATAGTAGCATGTAGTACTTCATGCTGAAGATGGCATTATCAGCCTGTTGCTTAAAAGTGGTACTTAAAAGAAACCGCTAAGGCTCAAATTGTGAGTTTTAGAAATCAGGCATTCTTTAATCAGCACCAAGTGCATTGGTCATCATTTGCCAAAATGCACACCGAGGTATCTTCACTACAGCTTACATGTCAACATTACATGATTATTCGTTTTTCATTCCCCACATTCCTGTTACATGTTCATGACATTTCCCAACACCTATTAGCATATATCCATATCCTTATTGGGTCTTGGAGGGACTTCATTGAGGGTGGTGGTCTCTGCCTGGAGCCCCCAAAGTTCTAAGTGACTGCCTTGTGAACCTCTTCAAGACAATTCACTTGGTTCTACAATAACTGGGTGTTGCTTGACTGGCTGTCTCAATTCCCCTCCTCATTGTTTGTTTACTTTGCTTGGTTAGTCTTTCTAAATCATTTGGCTCAGCTGCATATAATTTCTATGCTACATTCTGTTTGGTTAATCCCTTTAAATCCCTTGGCTCAGCCATATGTAGCTTCTGTGGTACATTCTGTTGCAAATACTATCAATCCTTGTTGCATCTCTAAACCCCAACATCAAGATCACTGGAGCAATCCAGACATCTCTCAGCTCAAGCACCACTGCTGATTACCTCCGTTGGTTTGTTTGTCCTCAGGTAGGATCTGCCCTGAAACCAGTTCAGACGTGTGTCCCCACTGCAAACTCCTGCAGAGAGTTTGTGAAGGGCTGAGAGGATGAAATACCTGATCTGCTTCTGGATATCTTGATGTTCTAGTAATATCTTCCCTTCGTTCCTTCTAGGCATGGCTGATAACATAAAGCTCCAGCCAACAGTCAGGCCAAGATCTTTATGCTAAGGCAGACAGGGGAAGACATTTTCCAAAGCATTTAAGGCCTATTTTCTGCAATGGGCTAGAGACTGCCTTTTGGCAGCTCTAATAAAACTGTTGATGCATTTTCTCCAAAGGAGGTTTAACAGTGTAAAATGCATAAGCAGGCCTGGAAGGAAGGCCAAGATATCCCCTATCTTTAGGGAAGATGCCAGTGTATAGGGCTACAGTCAGAATGTTCCTCTAATTTCTATTGCTCACTCTATGACAATCATAGGCTATTAGCAGCAAGTCTTGGGGAAACTCTAAAGTCAAATTTTGCCATGAAGTCTGACAGTGAGGACCAGCTTTTGGAGTGCAAGACCTTGGTGGTTTAACCCCCCTTCACATTAGAGGGGCATAGGAGCAACTGTATCCTTTCTGGGAACAATGTTCCTACCAAGAAGCAAGTATGTGAACAGCAAGAAGTATCTTAGCTGTGTGCGCATCTCTGTGAGTCCAGGTCCTTTAGACATTACTTGAGCAGAATGGTATTGGCCTCCCTACTGAATTTAGTGAAGTTTTGAAGCCCTCCCTCCACTTGAAATTGCAGCAGAGATTTGGGGTATAGCTGACATCCCGACTATAAAACTTGCAATATAATAAAAGATTTCCTACTTCATAAGCATGGTTCTATCAGAACTGAAATGACATTTGTGAGAAATGTAGGCACCTGACTGGAGGACTCTCACATAAGGTGGAATCAGCTGCCATAAATCCGCTGTAGAACTCAGGGGAAAAAACCCAAACAAAACCCAGATAGAAAACTGCTAGGGCATGATTCATTTCATTTCATGTAGATGTTTCAAAACAGACCAAATGAATGTGTCTCTATTTCTTTTAACAATCATAGAAACATAGAATTTTTAAGGTTGGAAAAGACCTCTAAGACCACAGAGTCCTATTGTTAACCCAGCCCTGCGAAGTTCATCACTAAACTATGTTCCTAAGTGCTAAATCCATGCACTTCTTGAACACTTCCAGGGATGGTGATTCCATCACTTCCGGGACAGCCTGTTCCTATGCTTGACCACCCTTTCAGTGAAGAAATTTATTCATAGCCAATCTACACCTTTCTGGGCACAACTTGAGGCTTGTTCTGTTGCTTGTTACCTGGGAGAAGAGGCTGACCCCCAGTTCACTACAACCTCCTTTCAGGAAGTTGTAGAGAGCAATAAGATCCCCAGGAACCATCTTTTCTCAAGCTTAAACAACTGCAGCTCCCTCAGCTGCTCCTTGTAAGACTTGTTTGTCAGTCCTTTCAACAGCTTAAAACCATAATCGAGTCTCCATTACTAGTTTATGTGTTGATATGTATAATAGAATTGTGGAATAGTCCAGGTTGAAAGGTGTCGCAGGTTTGGCCTAGCTGTTGCCAACCCTGAACTGGCCCCCCTTTCCCCTCCCAGAACCTTCCCAGCAAAGGAAAGGAAAAAAAAACTGAAAGAAACACACTCTAAAGAAACTGAACTGAATAAAAAGAATAAATGATATTTTCTAACATTTACAATCACACTGTATACACAATACATAGGATCCCACCCCCAGGGGAAAGGGAAAAGGGGAATAGGGGACTGAGTCCCTGGAAAATTGTGAAGAACACAAAGCCAAACCAAAAGAAACCGAATGAATCAAAACAAACACAAGTAAAACCTCAAGGAAGGGGAACAAGAATGAAACAATCTCACCCAGGACAGGAGAACCACGAACAACCGGAGGGACCAGGCTCCAACCACCTCCCACCAGCTCCTCAGCCAAGGAAAGGAAGGAACAAAAAACCACTCCCCCTCCTGCTATGTGGAAGAAACGTGTGGAATACTTGTAACTTCCTTAGATACAATGGTTACTGAGAAAGCCATGAGTCAAACCATTACATTCTCCACCCCTTATTCCACAGTGGTCTTTCCACGCAATCCTTGTATTCTTGCATTTGCTTATATCCCACACATATATATATATATATATAGTCCTTATGCGGTCCTTCGAGGCAGATGTCTTGTCATCAAGGATCAACACCAGCATCAGTTCAGCTTTAGTCCTTTGCCTTTTGGTTGAAGTCACAGTTCCAAGTTCAGGCCTGATTCACAGTTTAGGGCTGCTTTATTTTTTGGACATCATGGGATCCCAGTACCGGCTTTGTTTCTGTCTTTCTCATCTGGTGTCTGGTTTCCTGCAAAACACAACTCAAAGCACATAATTAGTTTTTCCCCAAGGCTAGATTGCCTTGGGGCACACACTGGATCTCACCATCTTTCCTCATTACCCACCAGGTGTTTCCGGACCCTTGGGCAAAAACAATCCCATGAATGGGTTTGTCTTGGCCCGAGGAAGGAGTAATCCAGACAGATTTCCCTAACATGCCTCTCAAGTGAATCGCTGGAACTTTGTCTCCATCTACCGTGTGGAGGGATTCTGCTTGGGCAGGACCAGCTCGATTGATGGAGCCTCTGGTGTTAACCAACCAGGTGGCCTTGGCTAAATGCTTATCCCAGTTCTTGAAGGTTCCTCCACCTAGTGCCTTCAGAGTTGTTCTTAACAGTCCATTGCACCTTTCGACCTTTCCAGCAGCAGGTGCATGATATGGAATGTGATATACCCATTCAATACCATGCTCCCGTGCCCAAGTGGCCACTAGATTGTTCTTGAAATGAGTCCCGTTATCTGATTCGATGCGATCTGGAGTGCCGTGCCTCCACAGGATCTGTTTCTCAAGGCCCAAGATAGTATTCTGGGCTGTTGCATGTGGTACTGAATATGTCTCTAACCATCTGGTGGTCGCTTTAACTATGGTAAGCACATAGCGCTTACCTTGGCTAGTCTGTGGCAATGTGATGTAGTCAACCTGCCAGGCCTCTCCGCATTTATACTTGTCCCAACGTCCACCATACCAAAGGGGCTTCAATCTTTTTGCCTGCTTAATGGCAGCGCAGGTTTCACAATCACGGATAACCTGGGAAATAGTGTCCATGGTTAAATCCACCCCTCGGTCTTGTGCCCATTTATAGGTTGCGTCCTGGCCTTGGTGGCCTGAAGCATCATGGGCCCATTGAGCCAGGAACAATTCTCCCTTTTGCTGCCAGTCGAGGTCTACTTGTGACACTTCAATCTGTGCAGCTCGGTCTGCCTGTCTGTTATTATCTTGTTCCTCATTAGCTCTACCTTTGGGCACATGGGCATCTACATGGCGGACTCTCACGTTCAATTTCTTTACTCTGGCAGCAATGTCTTGCCACAGATCTGCAGCCCAGATGGGCTTCCCTCTACGCCTCCAATTCATCTTCTCCCACCGGTCTAGCCATCCCCAGAGAGCATTTGTTATCTATGAGTCGGTGTACAAGTAGAGCCTTGGCCATCCTTCTCTTTCTGCAATGTCTAGGGCCAATTGGACAGCTTTGAGTGCTGCGAACTGACTCGATTCGCCTTTCCCCTCAGTGGCTTCTGCCACCCGCTGCTCTCCACTTCCGGCTCCTCCCTACGATACGGCAAGAACCATCAGTGAAAAGGGCATAGCGCGTCTCTTCATCTGGCAGCTGATTATATGGTGGAGCTTCTTCAGCTCGACTCACTGACTCTTCCTCTTCTTCATCTGCCAGGCTGAAGTTCCCACCTTCAGGCCAATTGGTTATAATTTCTAGAATTGCAGGGCGATTCGAGCTCCCAATTCGAACACGTTGTGTAATCAAAGCAATCCACTTGCTCCACGTGGCATCGGTGGCATGGTGTGTAGGGGGCACTTTTCCCTTAAGCATCCAGCTTAACACTGGTAGTCAAGGTGCCAGGAAAAGCTGGGCTTCAGTACCAATTACCTCTGAGGCTGCTTGTATGCCTTCATATGCCACTAGGATTTCCTTCTCCGTAGGGGTGTAATTGGCCTCAGAGCCTTTGTAGCTTCGGCTCCAGAAACCAAGTGGTCACCCTCGTGTCTCACCAGGCACCTTTTGCCAGAGGCTCCAGGAGGGACCTTTATCTCCAGCTGTGGAATAAAGTACATTCTTCACATCTGGTCCCGTCCTGACTGGTCCAAGAGCCACAGCATATGCGATTTCTTGATTAATCTGCTTGAAAGCCTGTTGTTGTTCAGGACCCCATTGGAAAATGTTCTTTTTACGGGTCACAAAATAGAGAGGGCTCACGATCTGGCTGTACCCTGGGATGTGCATTCGCCAGAAGCCTATGGCTCCCAGAAACGCTTGGGTCTCTTTCTTGTTAGTCGGTGGAGCCATTGCTATAATCATATTGATGACGTCGGTTGGAATCTGGCGACGTCCATCTTGCCATTTCACCCCAAGGAACTGAATCTCTCTGGCAGGTCCCTTGACCTTGCTCTTTTTGATGGCAAAACCAGCTTTGAGGAGAATCTGAATAATCTTTCGTCCTTTTTCGAAGACTTCTTCTGCTGTGTCTCCCCATACAATGACATCATCAATATACTGGATGTGTTCTGGGGCCTCACCTTTCTCCAATGTGGCCTGGATCAGCCCATGACAATTGGTTGGACTGTGTTTCCACCCCTGGGGCAATCGGTTCCAGGTATACTGCACGCCCCTCCAGATGAAAGCAAACTGTGGCCTGCACTCTGGTGCCAGAGGAATGGAGAAGAATGCATTAGCAATGTCAATAGTGGCATACCACTTTGCTGCTTTGGACTCCAACTCATACTGGAGCTCCAACATATCTGGCACAGCGGCACTCAGTGGTGGCGTAACTTCATTCAGGCCACGATAGTCCACAGTCAGTCTCCATTCTCCATCTGATTTACGTACAGGCCAGACAGGGCTGTTGAAGGGTGAGTGTGTTCTGCTGACCACCCCTTGGCTCTCCAGCTTCCTGATCATTTTATGGATGGGAATCACAGCATCTCGGTTTGTACAATACTGTCACCTATGTACAGTTGCAGTGGCCATCAGTACTTCTTGATCTTTGACTCAGAGTAATTCCACAGCAGAAGGGTCTTCTGAGAGACCAGGAAGAGTAGACAACTGTTTGGACTCTCCTTCAATCACTGTGGCTACACCAAAAGCCCACCGATACCCCTTTGGGTCCTTAAAGTGTCCTCTTTTTAAATAGTCCATACCAAGGATGCTAGGGGCTTCTGGGCCTGTCACAATGGAATGCTTTTCCCATTGGTCTCCTGTTAGGCTCATGTCAGCCTCTACCACCGACAGGTCCTGAGACCCTCCGGTAACTCCAGAAATAGACACAGTCTCTGTACTCCCATGTTCCAATGGCATTAATGTACATTGGGCACCAGTATCTACCAAAGCTCGGTATTTCTGAGGATCCGATGTGCCAGGCCATCGAACCCACACAGCCCAGTAAACCCGATTATCATCCTCGTCCCTCTCCTCCTCCTGGCAGGAAGCAGGGCCCCTCTATTGTTGTTCTTGGTTGGAGCATTCTCCATCTGACGTGTGCGATGCTCTGTCAGAGGTTCCTTCATCAGCATGGGAGGAGTTGTTTCTTTTGCGTCTCGGAGATCGATGTTTCTTTTCTGGGGTCTTTGCTTTAACTATGTGGACAGCTTTCTTGCCAGCTACTTTCCATTTTAATTCTTGCACTCGGGCTTTAAGTTTGGAGTAGGGTTCACGGTGCCATTTTTTCATGTTTTCCCCTAGTTCGCACAGAACAGTCCATAAGACACTACGCTCACTCTGTGTCTTACTCCTGGGGCTTCCAGTTTTCTCTCGTGCTGCCTGAGATGACCAAGAATGGGAACGGGAACGAGAACGGGAACTGGAACAAGAATAAGAACTAGACCCTCCTTTGCGACCTCTAGAACATCTGCGTCTAGGTTCTTCTTCATACACAGAGCATCTAGTATTCCTCTGGTGGCCTCTAGTTTTCCCTCGTGCTGCATGAGGTGACTGAGAATGGGACTGGGACTGAGAACAGGAACGGGACCGAGAAAGGGAATGGGAACTTGAACGAGAATGAGAACGAGACCTTTCTCTGCGACCTCTAGAACCTTTGCCTCTAGGTTCTTCTTCATACACTGAGCGTCTAGGATTCCTCCCTACCCTTTCCCCACTGTAGAGGGAAGAGTGCTGGTAGGTAGAGGGGACCCTCATGGTTTCCAATATTCTCTGTATCCAGTGACACATTCTGTCAACGTGTATCTCATTCTCATCCATACTTAGAGGGTATGCAGATATCAGACATGGCATATAAGACTTAGGGGCCCCATCCATCACCTTATCCCACATCGGTTGTGTGCATGGGGTCTTCTCTGGGACCAGGATGTCATAGTAATTTGGATCAGAGTATATAATCTCCAGCATGGCCAGTTCCCGCAGATACTGGATGCCTTCTTCTGCAGTATTCCACTCTCTTGGAGCACTCACCAAATACTCTTTAAATGGGTATCTTGCCCTCACGGCACGGAGGATTCGGGTCCAGAGACTGGATGCCATCTTCCCCTGTCCCATTTCCTGTTCTATTTCACGGTCTTGGGCAAGAGATCCCAATTGTTGTGCTTCATGACCTTCCAGCACATGGCTACTGGCCCCCTGGTCCCAACATCGCACCAGCCAGGTGAGGATGCGTTCATCGGACCACCGACTGTAATCCGTTCGTATATCTCAAATCTCCTTTGGGGTCAATGATCGTATAATTTCACTTTCCCTCATTATTTCCCGTCCATCTCTCCCACGTACTATTCTCTCTACTTGTGTTTTTACTCTTCCACTCCTTCGTGGAACCTCTCTCACTTCCTTTCTGACCCTCTCACGTGAAGGTGGGGATTGTTCGCACCGTGAGGACGAGCTTCTATGGTGTTCACTCTGGGGGGATGGGCTCCTATGTCGCCCACACCATGGAGAGAGACTTCTACTTTGTTCGAGCCGTGGGGAAAGACTCCTAGCTCGTGCACCCCATGAAAGGGAGCTCCTGTGTTGTTCATCAGGTCTGATGAATGGAGGTAGCACATAGTCCTTGGAAGGCCGGGGTAAGGACCTTCCCCGGTCATCTATTTCCTCAAATGTAGGTCTAGTATGGGGAGGTGGAATCATACCTCCAAAGGAGGGTTGCCTTTGGAGAGGTTGAAACAGTCCTTCCTCAGGCTGACGGAAGCGCGTTGACCTCCTCTCTTCCTCCACTGGGTACTTGCGTATGTAGTAAGAACACCAATCGTCGAATGTTATTCTATCCCAGGATGCTCGCACCGTCCCTTTCCTCTCTCCAGGCATGCCTCTGGTCTCTTTTGGATGTGTCCCCAGTCCCATTAGGTGTGCCCCATCCCTTGTGACCACTCCTCCCTCTCTGGCGGCTGCTCCCTCTTCTACTGTGACTATTCTTTCCTCTCGTGCCGTCACTCCTTCCATCGTCACAGCAGTTTCTTCCTCTCTTGCAGCTGCTTCTTTGTCTGCTTCTTCTTCTTCTTCTTTTTCTTCTTCTTCTTCTTGTTCCTCTTCTTCTTCTCGTTCCAATTGCGGAGGTGGCTCTATGGGTTTTGTAGTCTCCTTCGTCCTCGTTGTTTTCTTCTTTACGGGGGCAATGATAATCTTCCGGCCCGTAACTTCAGTTGGCAGTTCTCCTGGACACTGTTCTCTAAAGAGAGAACTATTTGCAAAACAATCCAAGGTCAGTATCTCGGTGGAACCTCCAATAATGTCTCAGGTTTGGCCTAGCTTTTGCCAACCCTGGACTGGCCCCCCTTTCCCCTCCCAGAAACCTTCCCAGCAAAGGAAAGGAAAAAAAACTGAAAGAAACACACTCTAAAGAAACTGAACTGAATAAAAAGAATAAATGATATTTTCTAACATTTACAATCACACTGTATACACAATACATAGGATCCCACCCCCAGGGGAAAGGGAAAAGGGGAATAGGGGACTGAGTCCCTGGAAAATTGAGAAGAACACAAAGCCAAACCAAAAGAAACTAAATGAATTAAAACAAACACAAGTAAAACCTCAAGGAAGGGGAACAAGAATGAAACAATCTCACCCAGGACAGGAGAACCACGAACAACCGGAGGGACCAGGCTCCAACCACCTCCCACCAGCTCCTCAGCCAAGGAAAGGAAGGAACAAAAAACCACTCCCCCTCCTGCTATGTGGAAGAAACGTGTGGAATACTTGTAACTTCCTTAGATACAATGGTTACTGAGGAAGCCATGAGTCAAACCATTACAAAAGGGAACTCAAAAGGTCATCTGGTCCAACCTTTTGGGGGGAAAGGGAGCCCTAATGAGGTTATCTAGGACTCTGTCCAGTCACATCTGGGAAATCTTCCAGTGATGTGAACACCTCCATGCCCCTGTGAAGATTGTTCAAGAGAATGACTATACCCACAGTAAAAATTTTCTTTCTTCTATTGGTATGATTATATAGTAGTTATTTAGTGTCAGTAGAGATTAACCCCTCTTTTGGTATCTGGCCCTTTGATTTAACTGCTTGGTCCCCTAAAATATTTGCACTAAATTTCTGTTTATATGGCCTGCTTATATTATAGGACTATTTTTGGAGTAGTTCTGAGATTACTATATTTCTGAAAGAAACTGGGAGAAGGGAATGGACATTCATTGTAGTAAATGGTTAAAGTGAACTTGCTTCTTAGTACAGAGATCTTGCCAAGCAGAAAATGGACTGGAGTCTTTTTGTATGGGAGCCTCTTCCTAGAATGGCTGCCATAAAAAGACTCTCCATTGCCTTCTTTGGGGAAGGTGGTATTTGTGGAGAGTCTGAAGCTGCCAGTAAGGGGCAATATGAAAAAAACCAAGTAACTAGTCTTGGGTCTGTTCTATCAGGGAGAAGGTAAAGAATGAAAACACATCAGAAAATGCAACTTATCTGGGCACTTCTGAACAATGTACCTTTGGTTACCAGACAACTCAATACAACTGTCAGCTCATCCGGTGTTACGTTTTCTCCAACCCTTGTGACTCAGCTAAGTATTTTCATAGGAAAGCCCAACTTCTTAACTTTATTTCCACCAAGAGGGTAATTCCATAGTCTCTAGCCATAGCAGAGAAAGTAATTAAAACCAAAGAAACAGCAGGCTGGATGTACTTGTGTTCTTTTCCATTCTGCTCAGTTTTCAGTGGTCTTGAAACATTGCAAAAATTCTGGGCTAACAAAATTAATCTTAAAAATAAAAATTGTAATGTCTATCAAGGGAAAGATCTATTTATTTTACGGTTGATGCTTGAAAAACATAAAATCTGATAATGTGGAAGAATGTGTCTTGGAGCTGGGAGAGGCTGTCTCACCAAGGAACCTCAGCCTCTAGGATTGGAGGCCTGGCATGAGGCAGTAAACCACATGTTCCTTGGGATGAGTGATTATTAGTGACAAACAAAAGCAGTTCTGGCAACCCCAGACTTTCGACACTCATGAGTCAGGACCCCAACCAGTCAAAACTGAGAGATGTGCAAAGAATGTGTTTTGTGTTGTTTTTATTTGCTTGTGGGTGGTTGAGCATTCAGGGCTCACATTTTTGTGTTCTTTGTAAGACTTGAGACAGTGAACAAAGTCTTGCTGTTGGGTATCAGGGGGCAAGAAGGCTAGTTACTGTGATACCTATGATGAAACCACAAAAGGTTGCAAACCCACATTGTTTGTTTTGAACCTGAACTTTCTTTCCATTTGCTAACCAATGATTCCTGATGGTTATGGATATATTTGTTAGCCATAGTTAAGAGTTGCTTGGAAATTCCGTCTTAAAAATGGAAAATGTGGTTCTCATAAAAATCAAAATTTACCACAGGAAGATGGTTTAATTTTTTTCTTTTTTTTTTTTTTCTGAAATGTTTCCATCAACACATAACATTTGTTGCCTCAAGCTGGATGGATCTAGGATGCTTGGTGAGTTGCTCAATAGAACCCTAATGAAAAAAAAGATTTATTTAGTATTACTGTTAATCCATGTCCTCTGAAAGTGCTAAAGGGATTATTTTTTGCGTTCTAGACCCTCATTTTTTTTCAAAGGTCAGAACTGAGCTCTTCAGTTGCCATTCAAGGCTTATGACATACTACTATTTGTCTTCTCTATGGGATGCATCATAGACGCTGTGACACCCCATGGAGGTATGATCTGACCTGATAGCCTAAATGGTTGCCTGAGCTATAATTTCCTTAAAATACAGAATTCCTGCTTCTTTCCCTATTTGGTAATGTGAAGGGATTTGGACATACCCAATTTTCTCACTAGATAGACAGAAATTCCTCTCTTTGGTCAGCTATGTTCATAAGTACTATTGAAGCTGTTTGAAAAAAGACATTTCTACTTATAGATTGTTGAAAACCCAATAATTTTGCCTACTCAAGATATTTTGTTTGGTTATCCAATATGCTTCATTTTTCTGATTATAGACAGAACCAGATAATAATGAAATCATTCAATGGTTGAAATTTCAGATAAGCTAATATGTCCTAAAGTGCTCAAAGTGACATCTTCATAAATATGTGATGGGTCTTTGACAGGGAAGCTTTGCTGTCTGATCATTCAGGTGGCACTCTGGCAGATGCACACCCCCACCCTCTGAGACTGTCAATGCTGGCCAAAGCCCCTTCATTGTAGGTGGCTCCAGAGAGCCCTTTGGGTGCCCCATCTGACTCCCCACATAGCCCACTCACACACAGTCAGATCAGGTTTCCTTACCAGTTTGAACTCAAGTTTCCCATAGCAGAGTTTCAGACCTCCGATTCCTTTATGTAGTATTATCATGGTGCAGCAACAGCTTGAGCTGGTGCCTCCAAGAAGGGACCCTGGGGTTTTATACCCTTACAGTCTTTGTGTGTGAGAGTCTGGATTCTTCTAGCTGAGTCCTCTGCTCCTACCATGCCTCTGAGTGCCCATCCACCTGGCTGGTGCCACAGGTCCCCATGCCCTTTATTGTTTGAAGGGTCAGTGCCAGTTCACAACCTCTTGCCTTGGACTCCTGCCACCCAAAGCTCAACCTGCAGCTGGCACTGCAGCTGCACACTTAGCTGCCTGCGCCATATGTATTCCTCAACACTTCAAATATTGGTAAAAATGAAAGTCCACAAGAATCTCAGTTTATTTCTTTTTTTCATAAATGGCTAGATTTATGAGAGGATTTAGTCACCAAATTGCCTTGCTTCCACTATATCAAATGGAGGGACAGAGGCATATCCAAAATGATATAGGGCAGCTTTTCCAAAGTTTGAACTGGTTTCTAGACATACACGTGCATTTTCAAAGACAGTGGAAGGATTCTAAGGGTCTTTGTGCCTTGCCAAATGAAAAAGAGCTGGCAAGTGAGCTTGGGCACTGAGCCCTGGTCATCCACAGTGCTGAAGAGATGGATTGCTCTCCATCACTGTTTCAGACATCCCTCAGAGATTCTCTCCAGGGCAGACGTACTATAAAGTGAGGATTAAGATTTATGCAGTGAGGACAAAGGCACATGTGGATGTCAGATTCCAGCTCAGGCACTTGGACTTCATTCATCTCATAAGACACAAAATTGTGCATAAGAGGTAGGAATCTAACCTTGAAATGTTACAAAACTCAATGCTCTTTGAAAATCCAGTGTCATGTACAAATAAATCCCTACTTGTGCCGTATCAACAATTCACCTTTTGTCTTCTGAACCATTTTTTCTGAGTATTTGTCTAATTTGTGACATTGTGTAGACCTAGATTATTCATGAAAAACTCAACTGTCAGCAGTATATATTTGGAGGACTGACTAGTGACCAAGAATTTAAAGGAATCTGCAATCAAAGTCAAGGGGATTTGAAAACAATTATGACCTTCAAAAGCTTTGCTTGGGAAGTAACATGTTAGATGAGAATGAGCGGAAGGCACCTGTGTTAAAATGCCCAAATTTTTAAAACCTTGGAAGACTTTGGCTACAAAAGCACACAAAGAAGGATGAGAATGGTGATCCAAAAACCCATCTCCACCTCAGTGGTTCTGTTGGGAAGAGACAAAATGATAATGATACTAATATTTTAGATTTTCTATTGCCTGGTCATCCCTTGAGAAGAGCAGTGAGTGCTCTTTGACAGTATTTGAGATCAGACTCTCCTTTCTTTCTTTAGTCAATCAAATTAGTCACAGTTCTGCTTCAACCTAACAAAATTGCTACGTGGTTTCAACTCAAATAGTTTTCAATTTGGTTTTGCTATTCCTTGGAGTGCTCCCCAGAACCCTTCCCTTTATCACTTTTTCTTATGCTCACCTCTTTCTTGTTGTCATGTGCAATCATGTTAGAGCAATCAATAAGCACTGGCCTGGCAGTCATTATAAATTACAAATGCTTCTTATGCTTGACAGTTACATGCTGGTTAAGCCAAACCATGCAGGACTGTGTGACAAACCCATAACATCTGTGTGCTGCCCCATCATATCATTAGAATGTATATATTCACAGAGTATGGTGCGCTGTTGGCTGGGAGTCTGAACAACAAACCATAAATAGGATAATGGTTTTCCTCAGTACATTATCATTATTCAAAAAACAAAACCTCACTTGTTTTTGAGAACCTTTTGGTTTCTCTAAATTTCTCCATGGATATGGCTTTCTACAAGGGACTGATGACAAAGGTGCGCCTTTGTTGTCATCTTAACCACTAAAAACCCTGTGCCCTGTCTGCGGTTCATGACATCCTCCCCGTGTCTCTTGTTACGTTTTCCAGTCCGTCTCGGCACTCTGTCAGGAGTACAGTCAGTCATCAACAGGTCATCTCCTCTCTGCTCAGGCAAGTTGTTTAAGCTATATAAGGATGCTCTGTAAAGAAAAACAAACCCTGTTACCTTGAGGCATGAAGAAGGAATGTGTGTTACTTATTAGTGTATTTTAACACCAACAGATTAAACCTCTGATGCAACCAGGCATCTGGTAATTCCAGGACTAAATGTAGCATGATTTTTAAGCTCACTAAACAGGAATATAATGAAGAGGTTACTCAGCCTGTTAAGATGGAAGATGCTGGCCATGGAAGTCTGGGTGCAGATGCATTCCCATACTGTGATTGGTATAAGATATTTTAGACTTGGTATATACAGGAGGAGGTGGATCTCAACCACGTAAGTGGAATTAAATCAAAAACATTTCCAATAATTTCATAGGTTTTAATTATATTCCGCTTCTTTCAAGTTTCATTTTATAGAATGTTACTCAGTGTGTTATGGGGCTTCTACCTTTCTCAGCAAGAGTGGAAGACCTGGCTTTAACCTCAAGCTTCAACCTTTGACTTTGCAGCCTGTTACTGAGTTTGTGCACTTGAGCCTTGATATGTTTGCCCTCCTTTCTCAGTGCATGCTTGGGAACGAAATAATTTTGCCTTTGAGTATCTCACCTTTACTGAAGAGTAATGGTATGATGTATCCTATTGCCTGTGATTCCCACATGCAGTTGGTTACTCAAATTTAAAAAAAAAACACACAGAGAAAGATGCTTTTATTTTGGGTGGAGCTTTGCAGTAGTTCCTGAGCCTTGTTGTCATCACTAGCTATTGGCAATTTAGAAATCAAAGGAAAGAGCTTAAAAAAAAAAAGTCACCTGGGCTCTCCCTACTAGCAACACTGGTACCAGTTAGCAGATACTGGGCATGCACTGGAGGGTGCTGTGGCCAAAGGACTGTTCCTAACCGGCAGTATAAAAGAAGTGGTGCCATTGTGGGATGGAAGGGTTAATATGTACAGAGATGAATTGTGCTGTGCCTCTTGTCCTTGGGCTGACAGAAGTAGTAGAGATGTACCTTGTTATACAGTAATTTAGAGCAATGTTCAAGAGAAAAGGTTTCTCTAGTATCATGGACAGTAAATGTTTCCTATCTCAGCCCTTATACAGTTTTAGGGGTAAATACCCTTTTTCCAGAAGATTTTGCTATGAGGAGTCAGTTGTTTCACTTAGGAAAGGCTTTCCTGCCATTTGCTCAAGATAGATGCTCTTCTCTCCCTCACATTCCAAAGAGACTTCTCTTTGTGAGGAGATTGCTAACACCCAGACATGGTACAGGGCTGCTGCAAGACTGGAGAGAGCTGGTGTGGGGGGTACAGTGATAATAAAGCCTGGAGAAGGAACAGGAGGTGTGTCCTTCTCCAACCCAGTGCTTTGCTGCTGGTGCAGGTTCTCTTTTTAAGGTTTTTGTAGTCTTGACTTCAGGATAAACTTTTTGGATTCTTTCCACTGCCTTGGCTCTTTTGGGGCTACCCTTATGTATTTTACCACACATCAGCATTCAAATTTTGAAGGAATATCCCTTTTGGTTTTACCTTCATCAGAACATTTTAGAGAGATCTTTAATCAAATGCTATGTTGGAAATACTCTTGCCTGTAAAAGAAATAAAGTTCAGGAACATTTTAGACAACCGTATTCTAAGGATAGTGTTTACAGGAGAATGACACAGTTCTGACCTGCAGATTATCCAAGTGTTTCTGGGGGAATTAAGTTTTTGTATGCCTTGTTTTTATCATTGTATTTCAGTAGCAACAAGTTAAACTTGGTTCATCACTGAAAACCCTGATCTTCACTCTTTCCTGCCACTAGTATTACTGGTTCCTGATGGTGGCCACCCATCCTGTTCCCATGAGAAATAGTGTGAGAAAAGATGGCCTAGCATGCCAGATTGAAGAGCAAATGCATTTACTCATCTGAAAAGATGAAAGAAGGAAACCCTTGACATGGGCAAAATGAAGCATGCATAGGAATGATTTTTTTTTTTGTAAACTGCGCCTTCCACAGCGTTTAGTCCCACAGAAGAGAATTAAAAAGCGCTTGGATGAGATGCAGAAAAGGTCATTCACTTACCTACAGACACCATCAGCACACTGAGCCCGGCCTGATGGCTGAATTGAAATGATGTGGGTCACAGAACAAGGCTGAGCTGCCAGGGGAAGTAGGGTAGAAGGAGCAGATTGAGAGAAATTGAGAGCATTTGAGAGCAGTTCTCAGGCAGCAACTGGAGTGAAAAACTGACTGGGGCACAGGAGAGGGAGAAAAAGAGAGAAAGATGTTTTCAGCCCTCAAGAAGATTGTGGCTATGGGGGCAGGTGCCATCAAAGGCAGTAAATGCAGAAGCAAAGACAATTGCATTGCTCAGAGTAAAGACAATGAGCTAAATGGTCAAAACCTCATGCATCCCAAAAGGCTGTGAGGTCATCAGAGGGAATTGCAATGAGGTGTGGGAAGCCTGAGAGAAGCAAATGAATGGGAAGGCCTTTGTTTTGTCCTGTCTTGGTCTTCTGTAGGGAGAAAGTATTTTCACAAACCTTGGCAAAAACCAGCAGTATTGTTGGCTCTGCGTGTGAAGAGATGACTGAGAGCGTCAAGGACTTGAACAGTGGTTGCCTTCAGATGGGGTGTGCTGGTTGAATCGAGGGAAGCTGTAAAGTTGGGGTTTCATGGTCAGTGTTTGTTCCTGGCACACCACACCTGCCAGACCCACCTTGGCCTCCCCTGCACTCTCTCTCTTATGCTGGTGCTGGATTTTATGGCCCCCATGGCCACTCCCATCCACAGCTTGAAAATTAGTTTAGCAAATAGTTTGAAAGAACATAGTTTGTCATGGCAGAGGATGCTTACAGACTGGTTTGAACTAGACATGCAGCATTAAGTGCTGTCTGATGCTCTCACAGAGATGGGCTGGAGGTGGCTACCATGAAGGTGGAAGGCTGGGGTGGGAGTGAAGTTTCCAAAGAGAAACTTCCAGTTTATCAATATAGGCTTTCAGTAACACAGTAAAGTCAAAGTTAGTGTTAGTGGAGTGAAAAACCAAGCCACCAGCCAGGCAGACTTTAGAACTCTTTTCCCTGAAAACTTTCAAGAGGTATTTTTAAGGCCAGACATGCATCCTTAGCCCTTGTGTATCAGAGTGAGCTGCCAATAAAACACAGTTCTAAAGATGGATAGCCCATTTGAGACATTGACGTCCATTTGGAGCATAAAGTGAAAAAGTGCAGGACAGGGTGCTAGGTTATTATTTTCCTTAAGGCTTTAAATACCAAACCGGGGATTTATAGTTCTGTATATTCAGTCAGCACTTTTCAATGCACTTCAAAGCTATCAGTAAACCAGATGGAGGGAAGACACATTATTCTTATATTGTGACACATCCTGACTCTGCCAGGTAAGTCCATGCCAAAGCAGCTATAGACAGGCTCTAGTGGTTCAAATTATCACAATGCTGCATCCTGAAGGTGGGAAGCACAAGGGCTCTGACAAGAAAAAACACCAGCCATCTCATGCTCAATGTCTAGGTGTCTTAAATCCTACCGTAGCCACCCACCCCATCCCACTCTGCCTTTGCTTGAAACCAGCCTAGTCACAGTATCAGTTGGATTTACTCAGACTGAAAGCAAGCAGTGGGGAAGGGTGGAAATTCGGAAAATGCCACCTACCCAGTACCCGAAGGCAATAGCAGTGTGTGATCAATCATAGCAGGAAACGTGGAAACTTTTTGTCCTCCATGTGCCACTTCCCTCAGTGCACAAGATTTGCTCATAGCAATTCACAGTGATGTGCAGGAAGAGACCATGGGTCAGCAAAAGAATTGTTCTGGGTAAACAACTTCCAAACTGGTCTCAATAAAATTAAGCTTTTACACTTTAGAATTAATCCATGAACATTAATTTTAAAGAAAAGTTGGCTACTATGGAAAAGCGTATTTCTCAGGTGCATACCTTTGTTTTTGGAGGCCTGGGGACTACAAAAATCCTCAAGACTTGAAAAACCAGTCAACTTAGTGGTGACAAACAATAGTCTCATTTGTTCAAAACCTGAGTCAGACTCCAGCAAATCAAGACATTTCCTTAAAAATTTTCAGCCTCCCAAAGTAATTATTTTTGGACTACTTTTATTTTTTACCTTTATACTCACATGCTTTCCCCTTCCTTCATTCCCTCATGGTTTTGCTTCCCCTGCAATTGCAAGGGATTTTGGATGGAAGTAGGTGAAATTCTCAGGTAATAACCTGACTCTAGGGACTAGGGTTTTAAGAAAACAACCAAATATGCTCAGTCCCAGCTATTAAAACACAAACACTGTCAATACTATAAGAGTAATTTAGAACTTTGTTTTGCTGTTGCCAAGTTGTCAGAGAGTGATGTTGGAGCCCTCTAGGAGAGATGCTCAGCTGGGCACTTTCTTCAGATCCTACCACTGAGTCTACAATTTCTTAAATCTGTGTTTGGGCACAACATGAGTGGGTATTTTTGTTGTTGCTGTTGTTGTTTTGATTTTTTTAATTTGTTTAATTTAAGTTTTGAGCACCTGTGCCCTACAATCTCTCTGTCCTCTTTTAATGCAGATTGCACATGTAGACCCTGCTTTGACTTTGACACCTTCACTGGGCAAATGTAAGGGAGTTGCTAAGTTCACTCTCATGGGTAAAATGGGAAGTGCCTGCTGTGTGTGTTTTAAGAGGTAAGCAGTCATAAAGTTACTGTTATTACTCAGTAGTGTTGCATTCAGAAGACAAGTCCAGTGGCCAAAGCAATACACAACCTTGAAGAACATTACTGATCATTCCCCTGCAGTGTTGTTCTACAAATCTCCTTCCTTGTTATTCCACAACAGAAGCAGGTCGGTCTATCCACATCTTTCTGCTCCCTATCCTGCATTGTTTTTGTCACTCACTCGTTCTGGCTGACTGGCTATGACTAAGAGGCTTGGACATTTGGCAGGGATACGGGAAGGCCTATCTGATGACAAGGTAGTGTTTCTTCATGGCCTTTACAGCCAAGATGAGAGATGGATGCTTTTCATGCAAATATGCATGCTCTTGGGTTCATTCCTTCCTCAACTGGAAGATCTGGATGGGAGCAAACATCTCCTCTGTGCTTTCTCTGCCCTTTCCCAAGTAGCGACATTGCACTACCTGTCAATTTTCTCATCCCTGGTAGTTATCACAAGTCTGGTAACTCTCTTCACTAGTGTGGTTGCCATCTACCAGCACAGTTTGCCATTGCCATGAGTTTGCCCTTCTCAGCCACTGTGTGTGGCCTGAGCGGGGTTTGCATCAGAACCATCTGAGTTTAACCCTATTACATCATTTCTCAATAACATGCCAGAAGGACTGGTTTTGAGCATTTTCACTAACAACATGCCAGTGTTGGGGGTCAGGTTGACCTGAGTTATTTGAAGAATGGTGAGGATAAAGAACCTTTATTCACAGCAAAAACTTTGAACATCTTTTATTAATGTGTTTGTTGACAACCTACAAGTAGTGCTGGACAGCCTTTTCCTCTGGAGTTTGACAGACTAGATTTCAACCAGCCACTGAGATGTGTCAAGCTGGGAAATGCTGACTGTTGACCAAACAAATAAATAAACCAAGTCAGTGTATGCAAGGCACATGAGACCAGGTTGTGTTGGGTGTTTTGGTGTGAGCTGGGTGGTCACAAATCAGTGATGTTTTAGTGGTGGCTCTACATCTGCATGAATTTTTCC
Source organism: Pithys albifrons albifrons (assembly GCF_047495875.1). Taxonomy (NCBI): domain Eukaryota; kingdom Metazoa; phylum Chordata; class Aves; order Passeriformes; family Thamnophilidae; genus Pithys; species Pithys albifrons. The sequence continues at coordinate 56,419,597 of NC_092458.1, forward strand.
TGTCCTGGTAAGGAACTGTAGCTTGAGTTTCTTACCTTTTTCCAGGTCCCACTCCCTGTTTGTTCTCAATGGGTGGCCACTCTATCTGGATCACAAGTGATATAAAGCAGTGATTGCTTTTCTTAAGAGGATCACAGAGCTCCACTACACAGTACCATGAATGGGGAACCACACTGGAAGTATAGGTTGACCAGGAATGGCTGCTCAAAGATAGGAGTGCAAGCCTGAACCTTGCTTCTCCATAAGCTTATTTGGACTACACTGGTGTTTATCTCCCAAATTTTAAGCCATTGAAGGTTTTCTACCTTGACCTCTTCTCTCTCCCTGGACATGCAAATAAATGTAGCTATCAAGATTTTCCCTACATAAGTGTTTAAAACTGCCTTCACTCAAAAATAATCATGAAGACTCTGCACATGAAATTTTAGTTCAATATTCTTTACTTCTTTGCCACATGTTCTTGTAGTCAGATTTTTCTCAGTAAAGATATTTAAAGCAAGGTGGTGCCAAATAATACCAACAACAAAAACAAATCTATCAAAAAACAAACAAAAGGCCTTCTGATAAAACTCCACAAAGTTTAATAGAAAAAAAAAGGCTATTTGGTGACAGGCATTGCAGGCTGCCAAGGGCCTAATGAATTTGCAGTGGCTGTTGTAACCTGGCAGACAGTTCTGGACACCCAGCTGTACCATTCTGCTACATGTCCAGATCCATTCCTAGTTTGCCCGTAATATTGTATGTACAGTGCTGTGTCCTTTGATGTGTGGTATGATCCTGGCCTAGTCATGCAACTATGTATCTGTGAAAGGAATCACTCAGTTTTAAAAGATCTGATCATTTCGTTTAAGGTCCCTTGTCCAAATGACTCCTCAGAAGATGTCATGGAAAGCCTTTGTGAAAGTCTTGGGATAGGCACATCTAACCTTTCTCTGATTTTACCTTCTCCAAGTTAGATCACCAAGAACTGATTCCATCAAACTTTTGAACAGTTGAGTCTTAATTTCTCTGCATAGATTTTGTGTTAGCAGATCTCAGTTGTCTTTTCACCACTGATTTCCTTTATGGTTGATGAATATCTATGGAGATATTAATATTGTGACATGTAAAGTAGGTCAGAAGAGTAGGATGGATGATTGTAATGAGAGCCTAGCACAAATGCTGACTGCTGCATGGAACTGATGTAAAGCTAAGTGAGATGCAAGGCACAGCCAGTGTCAATACTTCCGTTACTGAAAGCGAGTGAAAAAGCAGAGGATACTTTGTGCAGTGTTACAAACACTGTCTTGTTTCTTGGGTTCATTTCTGTTATAAACACTGACTTGTTTGTTGGGTTTATTTCTGTTGTGCAGACATGATGTGCTTGCAAAATGTCACTTTGCTTCTGAATGGCAATATCTGGTTGATAGCTGTTGATATGACTTGTGAATCTTGTTTCAAAAGCTCTGCAGATGCTGCACATCCCTTGCAGATGTTTTCAATGAAATTGGTTCACCTGGCTAAATGAAACACACCAAGTGTCCTAACAATTTTAGCTGCTCTTCTCTCAAAATTCAGTTCTTGTTTCTTGTAAGAGGTTTGTAAAGCCTCCTTTGGACTGTCTTACAAAAGTGGAACACTGCAAGGTAGCTGTTGTTAGCCTGACTTTCATTTAAAAAGTTCTAACTGATTTTGTATACTCAGTGAGTACACCCTAGTTAAAACAAACTATACAGGACTGTATGACAAACCCACAGAGGTGGCCCAAACTGTTACAGTATTACAACCTGTATTTCACAATAGTGCCATGTCTGCTCTGACCCTGAAAAACAAACCATAAATAAGATAATGGATTTCTTCACTGCAATACGATTACAGAAACAAAACCTCTGTTATTTTGACGACCTTTCGTTTCTCTAAATTACCTCATAGGTACTTTAATCTTTTGACTGTCATTTTCTGCTAAGAACTGATGACAGAGGTGGGTATTTTAACCATCAAAAACTCCCTCTTTGTGGTACATAACATCCTCCCTAAGTTTCCTCTTAGTAGGTCTGTCCCATGATGTACATGCAACTCACTTTTCTGTGTACAGGCAGGAAGAGATCTGACAAATTACTTGCTTGGGCTTCTTGATATGTTTGAGAAATTGGATACAAAATCATGCCCCATGGGGAAGGAAGAACCTCACCCTTTCTTATCTATTTCACCAAGGGAGAAGCAGCCATTGCCTCTTTAATTTCCTCCTCCTCCCCATCCATAGTTCACCAGCAGAAACCCCTGAATTCACAATATCTGAGTATTAAGCCTCAGAAAAAAGGAGACCTCCACACTGGGAAGATGTTAAAACACAGAAGTGGAAAGGTATATAGATGCCTGTAAGCTTTTGGTCCCTAGGAGAGGAGCTCAGACTCTTGAGGTGGTCATCATGGACATCCCCTATAATGGAGTTATATGCCTACTCCTAGAATCAAGGAACAAACATACTGTTGGGAAGCCACTTCTATCTAGTCAGGAGGAAGGGGTGAGGATGCAGGGGTGCCTTAGAAACCCCACTCATAGAAATTTTATTCTATTTTTTTTATAAATCCATGTTATTTCCCATAACACAGACAGAAGGTGGCAGGATGAATGGCTAAGCCAACAGATCTTCAGTCAGGGGTGACAGTGAGCTACACACAGTAATAGTCAGTGAACTCTGGGTTGGAGAAATCCCCAGTGTAATTCAGGCTGTGGGCTGAAGACATTGAGAGCAGTTTTGAGGAGAAGAACTTGGAGATACAAAAATTGGACTTGCTTGCAGCCCACAAAGCAACCGCATGCTGGACTGCACCAAAAGCTGAGTGGCCAGCAGGTTGAGGGAGGAAATTTTGGTCCTCTACTTTGCTTTCATGAGACCCACCTTGAGTACTGCATCCAGAAGGACATAGACCTGTAAGGGTGAGTCCAGAGAAGGGTCACAAAGACAGTCTGAAGGATGAGCACCTCATTTAAGAGGAAAGGCTGAGAGAAGTGGATTTGTTCAGCCTGGAGAAGAGAAGACTCTGGGGAGACCTTATAGTGGCCTTCCAGCACCTAAAGATGAAGACAAACTTTTTATCTGGGCCAGTTAAGGTAGGACAAGGGTTAATGGTTTCAATGAAAAAGAGGGTCAATTTAGATTAGATAAAAGGAGGAAAAATTTTATGATGAGGATCATAAAACCTGAAACATTGTGCAGAGAAATTGTGGATGCCCCATCATGGGAAATGAAAGGAATAGAATAGAACAGAGTAGAATAGAATGGAACAGAATAGAATGGAACAGAATAGAATGGAACGGAAAAGAATGGAATGGAATGGAATGGAATGGAATGGAATAGAATAGAATAGAATAGAATAGAATAGAATAGAATAGAATAGAATAGAATAGAATAGAATAGAATAGAATAGAATAGTTCAGTTGTAAGGGACCTACAACGATCATCTAGTCAACCGCCTGACCAATTCAGGGTTGACCAAAAGTTAAAGCATATTATTAAGGGCATTGTCAAAATGCTTCTTAAACAAAGACAGGGTTGGGGTATTGACCACCTTGTTAGGAAGCCTGTTCCAGCATTTGATTACTCTCTTGGTGAAGAAATGCTTCCTAATTTCCAGTCTAAACCTCCCCTAATGCGGCTTTCAAACATTACCACATATCTTATTACTGGACCCTGGACAGGAGATAGCACCACCTTCCTCCCCACTTCACCTCCTCAGGAAGCTGTAGAGAGCAATGAGATCACACCTCAGTGTCATTTTCTCCAAACCAGAGAAGCCCAAATACTCATAGCTGCTCCTCACAGGATATTCCTTCCAGACCTTTCATCAGCTTTGTTGCTCTCCTCTGAATGCATTCAAGTACTTTCATGTACTTCTTAGGCTATGGGGCCCAGAACTGCACACAGTCGTCCAGGTGAGTCTGCCCCAGTGCTGAATGCAGTGGGATTATCACCTCTCTTTACCAGCTGGTCATGCTGTGTTTGATGCAACCCAGGATGGGGTTTGTCCTCTTGGCTGCCAGGGCATACTACTGACTCACACTGTACCTGCTGCCAGCCAGCAACCCCAGATCCCTTTCCACAGGGCTGCTCTCTGGCAAAGTGTTCCAAGGCAGGTTGGACAGGTTTTGAGCAGTCTGGTTGAGTGGAAGGTGTCCATGTCCATGGCATGGGCATTGGAACTAGATGATCTTTAAAGGTTCCTACTAACCCCAACCATTTTGTGATTCTATAGTTTTATGAACCCTGATCACCTCAACAAATGTGTAACAACTGGTTGCATTGATTTCTCCACCTGCATGAAGTCCAGAGTCTTAAATCCTTTCCCAAGGGCCAGCTTCTTTCCTGGCAGCCACACTGGGCAGACACTTTTCTTTCATCTCAGTGCTAGAGGTAGGACTGACAAGTCAGAACATGACCCCTGCTTTCAGACGTGCTCTTTGCTATGTCAAAGCCATGAGCCCGCCTGCAGTGCTGCTCTCCTATTGCCCTAGAGTAGGAGAAGGTAGAGAGGACAAAAATCTAACTGTAGCTGTTGCTTTGGCTAAAGTGTCCTCTGAATACATACAGGGTGGTATACCAGCATCCTTACTGCCTGTGCCCAAGGGATGACCCGCTTGCTGGTGGAACAGCACCTCTTATAGTGCTCCAGGTGGCCCCTGCTGCCTGTCATCTGCTCAGCAGTTCTCTATTGTAGTCTTGTCTGTCTGAGAGGTGAAAATCCCTCATTTTGTCATTTTAAGACTTGAGGCTGAGAGCGAGCAGTGCCTGTGGCTCAGCTTCCTCAGTCTGGGAAGAGGCCTTCAGTCAGCAGCTGTTCGGGTCATGGAGTAAAGCTCTGACAAAGTTTTTTAATGACTAAAAACTCAAAAACCTTTTTTTCATTGTGAAAACCTGTAGGCTGGAGTCATCTGCTGAAGGCAGGAAGAAGGAAAATATTTTTCCTTTCTTATGATCAAGCTGCTTCCTGCAGAATGTAAGCCTTGAAACTGTGAGTGCTGAGTCTGGCAACAAGTCAGTCCCAGTGTCAGAATAGCTGTTGGCAGAGAGCAACCAGGCTCACAAGTTTTCAAAATATTTTCTTTTTTCTCTCCTCATCGTGATTTTTCTTTTTTACCTAGGAGAAAGAGATTGGTTGGTAACCTCTGAAGATATAATAGTGTCACATTTCATTTGAGATCAGGGCATGTAAGCCATTTACTCCATTTAAAGCTATTGTATTCCAAGATCTATGAGGTACTGTGTATATTATAATTGCCTTCAACAAACATGTTACTGAAATTGCAGTGTTTCAGGGTGAACCATATAATCAGTCTTCTTGGAAGTTTTGGAGACAGGAGTTAATAATGGGTTATCTTCTCAATTATGCTATGATAGACCATTTCCTATCTGGAAATAGGTCATGTCAAATAGTAGCAGCAGCTATATTTTGCTATTATTTGTAACATTCAGTAGCTGCTATCAAAACAGGACCTCATTTTGCTGTGTGTATCGTGCATATGAGAAGCAAAAGGAGCCCTTAGCCTATAAACTGCTAAAAGTAAGATGCAGTAAGTGGATGGACCAAAAAGTTTGCAGTGGATTAGATGTAACAGAAATAATAGCATGTTCCAGTGATTGACTGTGGCTGGCAGAAAGCTCCACCACACTTTGAAAACTTTGTCAGCTGCACTTTATTTTTCTGTGTATATGAGGGACTGACTTCCAGGCCTTAAAGGGACAACAATGTATTGAAATTATGTTAGGACTGGGATAGTGTCTTTGGGTGGGATTTCCATATGTATCCTTGTGAATCAGAGGGTAAGTCAAGAGCTGTGGGACTCAACACTGTTTTTACAAGTCCAAAACTACCCTTCTGACACTGAGGCAGAACACACTCAATTAGGATGTGTTACAGTTCATTCACATTTCTCAGAAACATGTCCCTCCATGACTAAACAGCCTACAGGCTTTCCTGATAAATTTGAACTTGGCTGCTGAGCTCAGGCTACTAAAGGTGTTAGGAATATTTTTTTTTGGCATGTGAAGATGAAAGTGCACCAAGAGATGAAAGTACATTCAAGGGACTCAGAATTCCCAAATTAATGTTAAGTCACTGTGCTTAAATTCTGCTTCAGCTTTGAAAAATGATGCTATAAAACCAGCAATGTGTTGGCCCTTGTTAAAAGTGTCTTTCTGACTCAATGTCATACACACTCCCTCAGAAACAGGTTTATATGTGATGCAGAAAAGGGCAACATGAAGTCTCACAAAGTCATCTGTATCAACATGAGGAGCAGAAATGCTCTTCTCAGAAAAGTTTGCCTCTTCATCTTACTGTAACTACCTTCTAATACAGGACACACTGGTGCAGATGGCATTTTCCCTTGAACATTGTTGCACTGCTTAGGTAATTTCTAATGGTAGAAATAGAGAAATATAAATCAAATTGGAGTATAAAACCAAATGCTGGTATAGTAAGAGAGAAGTTCCCCACCATCTACTAATGAGTCAGTTTTCATTGTTTCTAAAAACTCTGAGCACACCAGAAATTGACCACAACCAGCCACCTTTTCTAAGAGCATTTCCAATCATCTTTCTCTACCAATTAAGGTTAAACTGAATACTTAGAAGTTTGCAAATGCCACATAGAGCTGATATCATCATAAAAAATGGTGGTACAATTCTACATTAAGGACCTCTTTACTTTAAGTGCAACTAAATGAAAGAGGTAGAGCTGCTAGAGGAGTACGCTACTGCTTGACTTCAAGCTCTGTGCAATTATTGCCCTTCATATTCTGTCAAGAGTAATCATTCCCTCCAGTAATGTAAGCAAACAAGTGAGTATTTTTTTAAAGACAATACTGAACAGGAAACAAATGGAGAAAACCACTATGTATTAATTCATAGTAGTAAAATTATAATGCACAGTAGGCTACTTGTGGCTTTGAGCAATTCAGGGTTTTCTGATGTGCTCTGACATTTTGGTATGTGAATGAGGTTTTCTGATGCAAGTAAGTGCAATTTCCTAGCTTGATGTTAATCTCTTTTAACAGAAGGTGGAGAATAGTAAAAAGTCATTCACAAGCATGAGTGGTCACTCTCTTTACTTAAGGAAATTCCAGTGTGGAATACAATAGATTTTTCCTGTACACATAGATATTTTATCAAAACTCAATGTTCGGCTATGACGGAAGGGGATTTTATGCAGCAAAATATGACTGTTGCCACTTCATTGTATTATATATCCCCAATTTTTTTTTTAATAATGGATCTTTTCTGGACCCCAGGACCCATAAAATCCCACTCAAAGTGCCAGCTCATGGTTCTAAAAGTTTGAAATACATTTTTTCCCTATTAAGGGAAATTCCCCTTTCCCCAAGCACTTCTGTCTTTCCTTGTTCAGAAACATTTCCAGTTGGAACACTTGAGGGCTTGTCTGAACAGCAGCTGGCATGCAGGTGTTTTAGTAATGTAAAATGAAATTGTCGTTAAGGCATCCTCAGCCTTGTCATTACGCTGTTACCGCCTTCGGATATTCAGACATCAGCCTTAAAATCCAGGATATGAGAAGGAAATGAGCAAACACATCCTGTTGTTGTTCTGCCTGCCTAGGGATTGCCCAGCAAACATCTCTGTGCAGGTCCAGCCATTCTCCAGCTCTCTAGGAAAGGAGATCTTCTTTACGGTTGGTAATTAAGACTGTAAATCTGTCATTTCTTCCCGCATTGCTTTTTCACTCAGCTGTCACTGCTCAGCTGCTGTGGCAACTTGATCCTGCCCTCACCAATTCATTCTACTCGCTTCTTGCCGGAGCTCCATCCACTTTCCCCTGTCCGATCTGTTTTCTTTCTTTACACTTCTCTGTGTCCGTAAGTCCTGCTTTCTCTTGCCTAGCTAGTTCCCTGTCCTCTCTTAGTTCTTCTTTCCTTCCACCCAGTCAACACTTCTGGATCAAGCTACCATCCAGCCATGGTTTTCTGCTGCCTTTTTTATTCTCGTCAGGAATGGATATAGAAAAGGGGAAGTGTTGTCCTACGGAGACAGCGGGATAGGATTTCTCTTCATTGGAAACAAGCAGAGACATAAACTCTTCTCAGAGGTGGCTCTTTCAGTTATTCCTTCAAACATTTGGGAAAGCAAGCAATGATCTTCCTCTGGACAGACTTACTCCAACACTGCAATTCATGGAAACCATTGACCATAGCAGATGAAAGTCACAAATTCAAAGGAATATTTTTGGATTTAAGACTATTAAAGGCTCCTTGAAAATTCCAATGCGAACAGAGCTGCCAGAAAACTTTGCTGTGTGACAGCTCCTTAGGTTTCAATTGTTTCCATTCTGCGCTCACAGGAAAAGAAAAGTTTTCATTAAAAATGGGAGGTGGTGGGATACGCTGTAGAGACTGGCAGCTGATAGATGGAAAAAGGTGAACACAAGCTCAAGTGACTCCTCTGTTATAGTAAAATCAGAACTGCATAGAGAAGGAACTGGATTGTGCCTCCCACAAATTTGCAGTCACCTCCTCTCTCCCTCCACAGATTCAAGAAACTCCTTGAAAAACGTGAGTCTTAGAAATGCAGGATGAAGTATCAAGTCTATGGCAGCAATTATAAGCTCAGTCCTTGTATCTGACAGAAGGGCAGGGCAGTATTTTTTGATAGCTCCAGAAATACTTGGGGAAATGTAAGAAAGGGGTGAGATACTGCCAAATCTTGTAAATATTTTGAAAATCCTAAAAATCCATATTTTTTTAGCTTTATTACTCTAATCTTTCTTTAGCGTAAATGCACAAAATCAAAGCTTTCACTTAAAAACACATTAAAAATTCTAAGCCCTTACAGCTGTGTGAAACACCATTTTAAACTGTGAATCTCGAGAGCCTGAAAGATTGAATAAAGAGAACTCAAATAGATAACTTTTAAAAATTTTGGGTTTTTTTTAAGGCTCTTGTAGTTTTGGAGTGGCACCTTATAATTCTCGAATGTCTGAGGTTAGCAGTAGTTATGGGTGCCTAGTGGAGGCTTGCTGTGCACTGCAGCCACATGGCACTGGGTGGCTGCAATATCAGAAAAGGAAGGAATAACTCAAGCTTGTGCACAAGGCGTACACAAGGGAGAGAAAATACCATTGGTAGCTGGTAAGAGAAACTTCCTGGCAGTAAGAACTGTTATTTTGTTGTTATTTTGTCTGACATTAGCAGTGAGATGAACTGAGTGATCTAGGAGTATTTTGTTATCTCTTACTTCTAGGAACCCTGGAGCCACAATGCCACTTGGACAGAATTTATGGACAGCTTTTCAAAACAAGCAGGCGAAACATGAATGTGCATCCAAAGGAAGCTTGGGCAAAGATAGCCTCGGTTTTTTTCCTTCTTTTCGCTTACTGGTCAAAAGACAAACATTTCAATAAATGAATAATTAAGCTTCAATTGAAATGTTTCATACACTACAGTGTTAATGCTTCATATGCTACATACCCTTTTCTGTTATTTAAAAACCCCACAAATTTCTCTGTACCTTTTGAAAGAAAGATGCCATTTAAAAACAGAAAAAAACTGAAACAATAAGATATTTTGAAAGTGGTAGAGTTTCTGTCAGCTCTTTGTCATTTTTGCCAGAGGTCACTGCTTTTTCAGCTGCAGCTTAAACTAATGAAGAGATTTGTCTCCTCTGCAATTGTATATTTGAAAAGAGACGAGGTTTAAATGTGCATGTGCCCTGAGTGAATATTTTCTGTGCTCTTGCATATTTTTCTGTGGCCTTACGAAGGGGATGTAATTATTTTAAGGGTTTTTCCAAACCTTCCTTAGTCACTTTCTTTTGTTACTATAACTATTTTGTTGTTATGGTAAAACTTCATGTTTTACAGCACGAGACTCAGAAATTTAAGCAGTTAATGAAAAAATAATCTCACTGAGGTAACTCAGATGTATTTAATATCCATGATAAAACTTTGCTCCCATTGCTAGTAATACAAACATGTACTTATAAAATTGCTCACTGCCTTGCTCTTTAATTTTTCATTAAGCTAAAATTTGGACTAAGAATAGCTGGAAGTGCTTGAATGGAATTCAATTAATCCATTTAGACAACGCAGACCCATTAAGAGTGCATAGTTAATCCCAGCTATCACATACCACCAGACCTATTCCATGCTGCCCAGTTTAAGTATGATGGACTTTTTTTAACCATAGATTTATTCATTTTAAAAGCCATAGAGATGTATCATTTATCAAAATAAACATATTATCTCCATACAGTATTTTCAGTATACTTAAAAATATTTACACTTTTGGGACCAGAAATCTTGCTTGTTTAGATAAGAATTCAGACTCAAGGGGGTTTGGGGGCAGACTTGCCCTTGTTTGACAGTAATTTCCAGTGGATTCTTTCAAGCTCAGCAGCAAATATTTGCATGGGCTTGTTTATTCCTCTTGACTTCATGTTGTAGCTGTAGTTTGTTCTCTTTGTCTGTATTTTCTTTGGCTCAGAAAAGGGGGACTATTGGGTACTTCTTTTCCTTCCTTATGATCATTGCAATAAAATGTTTGGAGCTTATAGTAAGCATCAAGGAGCAATTTTATACGTGCATGCAGGACTGGCTTAGCTTTTCTTCTTATAGTGTTTATGTAAGCTTTATATTAAATAGATCTAGGAAATCCAAAGCCGGCTCATTATCCAGATTAACTGCTTTCCCTTTGCATTGACCAGTCATATTCCTACAGTATGCAGAATGAGCTTCACAGCATGTGGAGTACACTGCTAGGAAACTGCTGTATGGAAAAGATATCTGTCGTTTGGCAGCAGAAAGCACATGCTTCATCACGTGGGTTGGGGTGATTATAGTGTCTCTGGAGCTGTAGGCATTCAAGATGGCCACAAGCAAAACTTGTGTGAGATGCTGCAGAGCACAAGACCCTGTGCTATCTACAAATTTAGAACTGTCTTTTTTTTTCTTTTTTTTTTCTTTTTCTTTTTTTTTTAATTTAAAGCCCAAACAGAACATTTTCTTCATTTGGGGCTCAATCCCCTAAGCCCTTATGTGAGTCATTTCATAGGCTTGGAAAACCTCTGTTTTCTGCCTTTTTTTTTCATTTCTTTTAGCATATAACATTCACACAGTAAATATCAAAGGACAAAATACAGTTTGTGCAGAACATGTCTGCACAGTTACAGGCATAGGCTGACTGCCTTTATGGCCTCTCAGCTACTTTAGCAGTTCTGCACACGCAGTCACCTGGTTCACACATGAGAAAGCAATTTTGTTAAATTAGCCATGCGATTTCACGGGGTATATTAACACACTGATGAGAAAACCATGGTGATTTGTGAAAAAACATTTATTCTGAAAGGATCAGTATGGCATTTTAGTGTATTTAATACTTGCCCGTCTCTACACTGGCAAACTTTGCCTTTACGCTTCTTTCTGGAAAGTGCTGGGCTCCAGCAGTACCTTACCTGTGCACTGGGCCTATAATGGAGCAATCACTAGAAATGATTTGCCTGCTGTGTTCCTGCACCTCTGTCCATTGTCTGGATCATACTTAATCCTGTAGCTTTTGGCAGTGTGAATTATTCCTGTTTTGGAGTTACATGATTGTATCACCAATCTGAATGCCACAAATACATGGTTCGCTGCGTCTACTCTTTGGAGTAACCTCATGCTTCCTACCAAAATTAGGCCATTGATGTTGGACTCAAAAATCTTCTGTTTTTTAAAAGAATTTAAACTCTGTGGAGACCTCTGTATTTATTTATTTTTCTGCCACTGATTAGTCCCTTCATTTGGTGTATTCTGGCAGAAGAAGCTATCCAAGACAGGAACCAAAGGCTTGTCAATAAAGAAACTCAAGCCAAGAGAGGTGAGGCTCTTACCTTAAAGGAAATCATCTCCTCAAACCTCTTCATCTAAGTCTTGGAATAGAACTTAGAAATGCCTGCATTCATTCTGGCATCTGGAAAGGGGATACAGAATACAACAGTGAATTATATTCCAAAGTCTTACAAGATAAGTATATTTTGTGATAGCCAAGGTCATAGAGAAAAACAAAATTGAAGCTTCACAGTCAGTTCTCAGTAGGATGAGGTCTTTCAGTTCTGCTAAAAGGCTTCTTGTTTTGAAGACAACGCTTCATCATTTCTCTAGTCTTTTTGCAATGCACGTGCCTATATTCAGTTTGTGGTGGGGCTACAGGGGTGGCTTCTGTGAGGAGCTGCTGAAAGCCCCTGCTGTGTCCGGCAGAGTCAATGCCAGGTGTTTCTTGGTCCATCTTAAACCCACCACTGGCCAAGTTCAAGCCCATCAGCAACAGTGGCAGTGCCCCTGGGACAACAGAGGCAGCAGCTGGAGACAGGAGTGAGATGTGAGAGAAACAGCCCTGCAAACACACACACAGAGGTCAGTGAAGAAGAAGGAGGAGGAGGAGGTGCTCCAGATGTTGGAGCAGAGATCCTCCTGCAAGCCTGTGGTGCAGACCATGGTGAGGAGGCTGTGCCCCTGCAGCCCATGGAAATCCACAGGGGAGCAGAGATCCACTTGCAGTCTGTGGAGGAGCCTGTGATAGAGCAGCAAGGGAAGCTGTGACCCCATGGGAAGCCCATGCTGGAGCTGAACGTCAGAAGGACCTGTGGCCCTATGGAGAGAGGAGCCCACACGACCAGGTTTGCTGGAAGTACTTGAGACCTCATGGAGGACCTAGGCTGGAATATTCTGTTCCTGAGGAACAAAGTCCCATGGAAGGGACCCATGCTGGAGCAGGTCAGGCAGAACTGCAGCCCATGGGAAGGATGCACATTGGGGAAGGTTTTGGAGGACTCTCTCCTGTGGGAGGGATCCACGCTGGAGAAGGGACAGAGTGTGAGAGTCCTCCCCCTGAGGAGGAATGAGCAACAGAGACAATGTGTGATGAAATGAACACAACCCCCATTCCCCATGCCCCTGCTCCACAGGATAAGAGAAGGGAGAAAATTCAGACATGAAGTTGAGGCTGAGGAAAAGAGAGTGGCTTTTGCAGGCATCCAGCCAGGGTCAAGCCACCCCAGTCCATTAGCTGTGGAAATTCTCCCCACCTGACCCATTTTCTCTTGCTTTTGAAAAACCTTAATTTTCTTGGCAAAGGCATTTAGAGCAGCTGCAGGTGAGAAGGTTGTATCCTGAATGTCATAGCTATGTGACTGCTTCTAGTAAATGAAGAATACTTGCATCTGTGGATGGTCCTACTCCTTATGCACTCACAGTTGTATGGATTTATGTGTCTATATATGTAGACGCTAAATCTTGAACAGATATTCTAGGAGCAGTTTTCAGTTCCCAGATCCAGGTGTGCAGCCAGCCACATCCTGACTACAGTTTGGGGTGAGATACTATCTTTCCTGTTTCTCTTCCACCTTCTCACTCCCCAGATTGCTGTTTTTCCCTTGGGAAAAGGAAATTTAATGAGGTGAAGTCATTGAGGACTAATGGCATTTTTCATTTTGTCTTGTGTCTGGAGTAATTTGGAGTATTTCTGAGAACAAAGATTATTTACATGGGAGTGGAGGGTAACATAACACTTATCCTGTCAGGAAGGATAAAGAAAATATATATTTTCTGTGGGGTTTTCTTGTATTATTATTTTAGAAATCTGTGTGCTCCATTTGTGCCTTTTTCTTTTTTTGCCAATAATAATAATGCCATAGGTATTACAAGTTTATTTCTCTGTGCTGCATACACTTGCATATTATATCAGAAATGTTATCCTCACTTAAAAATAAAATTTAAATGAAGAAATGGAGAGTAGAACTTCAAAGAAGTTTCCAAGGACATGTTCATGATTTTCTTTAATATCTTAATATGTTTTCAAGGAAGAATAATATTTCGTAAGTATATTACTTTTTGTCATAAAGATTAAAAACAGACTAAATGAGATAATTGTTTTATTTTTCTTTTCAAGTAAAAGATTTACAGAATGAGGTTGGAAAATTGTATGTAGGCTGATGTTTTATGTTGTAGCTGGTTATTACTAAGTGAGTCACCAAGTTTCCAGAGCTTGCCACACCTTAAGGTTAAACTGCCTCAAACCAGGCAACAAACTTAGTGGAGGTGCTTTGAATTATTTTTTCTTTTTTTTTTTTCCTTTTTTTATTTTAATGTAAAAAGACATATATTTAAACAATGTATACAACTTTGCTGAGACTACTCAAATCCTTTTTCCTTAGAAAGCCTTTTCTTCTTACTTTTTGGTTTCCCTGATAACATTAAACATGACTAAAGAAATTAGTTAATTGTCAAAGTTATCAGTATTTCCTAGGAAGAATTAGAGGCCTCTCTATTGACAGGAAAGAAGACTGTATCCACTGGCATAGCCATATCAAGCTGTCTTTGGAATTTTGGATACACATGTCAGAAATTCACAGTGAACATTCAGTAAGCATGTGGCAAGATGTGAAACAGGAGAAAGGGAATACATAGAACAGGCATTCATCTTTTCAGTTTAGTACTGATGCCTCAAAGTCTGTCTGGCTGAATGCTGCGAGAGGTATTCAGAATGAATACTGAAACAGGCAGTTCTGAAAACCTTATACTAAAAGAAATGTAGTATCAAAATAACTATTAAATACCTAGGTATTCAATATCATATAGTATCAGATACCTTTTTTCAGTAGGGGGCTTCATTCTGACAATTGCCGGATGCTTCAGTAACCAACCAAACACAGAATATGGGTCTGCTTAAAGCATATGAGCCACTTCCCTGGGCTCTGAGCAAGACCAGAGCTCTGCTTTGTACAGTTCAGCCTAGGGAGAAAAAAAAATGGGATTTGCTTTTAAAATGTAATTCAGAACTTAGGTTTGCACTCTCTCAGTGAATAGTGGGAAAAGTTGGTGTCCTGCCTGGAATTCCAGATTGACAGTTAAATTCAAACCACTGACACAGTATAGGTGCTCCTAAAGTCTGATGCTTTTATATGGGCTACTTGAAACTAGGGTATAGAAAAAAATTTCCTACAGCCTTTCTGCAATGACTTACCCTCCACTGTACCTGTGTGCTACCCAGTACTGAGGCACTCCAGCACTGCACTGGCATTATACAACCTAGCTCTCCTCCTGTGCCTGAGTCACCTCCATTGGTAATACCCTGCTCATGGCAAAAAGTTCATCTTAATACAGGGATAGTTGAGAATAATCCTTAAAATAATCCATAATTAAAACAATCTAATAGTTGAGACAACTTAGGAAATAAAAGCCAAAACTACTTAGCCAGTGGCTGTGTGACTCACTATTTGAGGATATAGGTTTGAAGAAAGTTCAATTCATGTCAAACAAATGTGTCCCAAAAATTTGGCTGAATTATATTCTGAATTTGATTTTATAGGCATTTGTTCCCTTATTCATATTCAGTTTAATTTTTTTTTAGTACATTAGAGAAAAGGTTTCATAGTAGAAGTGTTAATCATATTTAGAGCCTACCAGACTGCCATAGTAGTCCTAGTCCAGTCTGCATACTATTTCCTATTGTCTTGAAGCTTTGGTTTTTAGCTATGGTCTCCTGTGGTGGTTGCATTCTCAAACACAAAGTTTATGGTATTTTCAAATGCAGTAGAAAAGCCCCAAAATTTCCTTTCCCCATTATGAAACAATGTTTGCAAAATTTCCATTAATAATTAATAATAAAATTATAAATAATTAATAATAAAAAAGAGAGAGAAAATAAACCAAGATTAAATAAAATGTTGTTGAGAATATTGTAAAATTAGGTGAAAAGTGTATTAAATTTGTCAAAAGAGGGGAAACGATTCACAACGCAAAAGTCTGCCACAGTAAAGAAAGGTAAAGCCCTCCAGAACAGGTACAATGGCTACCTAAGAAATCACTAAAATATGTATATAGGAAGAAAATGCAACACCTGCCCTGCTCCCCCTTCCTGCGTCTTCTTTTTTATTTGTTTGTTTGTTTCCTGGATATTGTCATATTTTTTGCTTGGATTGGTGAAGTAAGGGAATTTTAGAGGATTTTCAGAAGCTTTTCAGCAATTGTTTAATTTACTTTATTGTCCATATACAGGTGTTGAATATTAGTATTCACACTAGTTTCAAGTAAGCTACACAGACATATGAATCATATGAATTAGTAAATAAAACAAGGAAAACCCCCATTCTTTCAAGCTACTTAACATGTTTATTCTCTTTGCACATTTAAAGGTAGGCACTGACCATCTTTTAGCACCCAATGCTGCATGCCTTTGCACCACAGAGCTGTGGACAGACAGTAGAAAACATTTTCTTTTTCTTCCCCAATTTTTGCTCTTTACAGTTGCTGCCAATGTCACTTGCTGCTCCCTGGAGAACTTGTTCTGCAAATGGGAGCAGAGGTGATGCTTTTGAATTATGAGCAGTTGCTTTTATGTATTTGCTTGTTTGTTTGTTTTTGTTTGGTTTTTTTAATATATCTCAGATTTTTTTTTAAAAAATGAGCCTCTTGGGCATAGAGCTGTAGCAGGTTAGTGAAGCTAAAGCTTATCTGGTCCTGTGGCAGGGGTCCTATATGCAAACACAACAGTAACAACTTGCTTTGTAACTTGTTGCATCTCACCCAAGGGTTTCCTTGGTGGCGTTAGTAGAGCTATTACAGCTTCTCAAAGGCACCATGCAGCTGCAATGCATTGCACTAGATTAGTGGAATGCCAAAAAAAGCAGGGATGTCTTTGAAGAACACTACAAAATGGATTTGTTGAGTGGAAACACGTTTTAGCAGCTTTTCTCTCTGCGTGAATTAAAAGAATGTTTTCAATAGCCCCTGCCAGGTCTTTGGTAAGGGCAACTGATGCATAGACCCCCAGAGCTGCTGCACCACCATGTTGTACAAGGTGCTTCCTCTCTATTGGCCTTGCCATGTTTAACTTGGGAATCTTTCAGTAGAGGATGTATTCATGGGCATCTCATGCCATCACAGCCCCTCTACCTCTATTTCTATGGCATATTGCAAAGCCCACCAACTATACATTTGTCAGGCAACAACTGCAGAGCCCTCTTGAATGGCTCAACTCATCACAGCCGATGTTGCTGAAGTTCCGAAAAGTCTAAGACTGTGTAGAACAAAGGTTTCACCCTGGAATCTTCCTTCTCGTTAACAACCGCTCACATAAAGTGGTTGAGTTTTCAGGACAGGATTTAGTTCTTGGCTGTAAACATTTCCTGGGTCTAGGAACTGACCTCCCAGCCATGAGCAACCTGCTGGTAGGATAAAGGGAGCTAGTCAGCCCCTTCCACACAGTCAGGAGGGCTGCTCAACTGGCCAGACACAGGTGTCTGTTTTAGGGAGATCAGAATAGCTCTCCAGACAGGAGCTGGGTCACTTCAAGACACTCACATTTAGAAAGTATATTTATGTGTCTACAGTCTGGATCTGAATATCAAACACTTGTGGCTTTAGGGATTAGGTTGCCTAAACATAGATGCCCTGTGGTGTCTGAGACATCCAAGGTGGACCAAGCAGTAGGACATAAAGCCTACAAGGGAGCTGTAGGCCACAGACCTGAGCCTTTAATGATAATTCATGTCTACAGATACCTTCCTGTTTCTTCTGCTTAGTCTTCTATTGACTTTTTTTTTTTTAAATTCCCTATTGTCCATGTGAAGTGACTATTCATCAGCACACCCAGGAATTCAGCATGACCACCTACAAAGAGGAAGCTAAAATTTTATTTTACCTGATGCAAATTTATTAGAGGCTCCATGAATGGCTGATTCATGCCCCTCAAAATAGAAGACTCTTTCCTCGACCTTTACTGCCTCCCCATGCCTTTCCCTCTCAGATAAATCCAGAGAGAGAAAGACAGTGGAGGAACGATAAGGCTTCATAGAGAAGTTTCTCTAAATATACTGAACCATAACTATTTACTCAGTGTTTTGCTTGAAAATAGTTTTCTGATATATGTCTGAATCAATACCAACCGGTTTTGAGAAACAGGCTGATCTTTGCTTAAGTGGTTACGAAACCTCTCAGAACAACTGACATAAGTGAACACATTGAACATTCCTTCCTCATTGGCCTTTCATTTGAGACCCTTCAGCTGGGTATGGAAAAAATCTTTAATGGATATGTGGAATCACTCATATGCTTCCTGCTCTGTCATATGTCGCAGTCTCATCCTATATGATTTTCCACATGGGAGGAGCAGAGCAAACAGTTTGATAGTTTGTGGTCATTTCAGACATACCAGGAGTGCCAGAAAAAGGTGTGTAAGGGTGGTGGGGAAGGGATGAGGAGGTGTTATGACACAGGAACACCTGTAAACATCTTGCTTTGCCCTGAAAAGTTGGATTTTTTCTTTCCATGCTTCAAAACCTACCTTAAGTAAAGGTAAACCTACATCAAGCTGCTGTAAAAAGAATCACAACACAAGACTTAACAGTCTGCTATGGGGATTAATGCATCTTCTCTGTGTGGTGGTGCACAGAGCGCCAGGGCTTTGTGAAAGACTGAGATATGATTAGAAACATGACAGACCCATCAGTGACAGCTCAAAATGGTGGGTTAAGTTTGCTGCTGCATGATTGTTACCAATAGAAAGACTAAAAGCATGTTTATTTTTTTCCTTCTTACAACACTTTTTTTTTCCCTGGTGTCCTTATTCTCTCTCAGTTTATTATTCTGTTCACATAGAAAGCAGTAGGCACAGCCTGAAATTTCCTTTCTATAGCTGCTTTACAGAAAGCATTAGGGTTGAAAGGACATGATTTTGACATTCACAATAGATTTTAGAATGGAAACATGAAAAGCTCACACGCATAATAGGAGACTCTACAGGCAATTTCTGAGACAAGATAACTCTGATTTTACAAAGGCTGTATTTTCTGTGTTGGTGCTCCCACCATGGGGTCCAGGGCTGCAGAACACTTGGCTCCAGGCCAGCAGAAGGCTGAAGGTCAATGCCATAAATATATGGTGCCTCACTGCTGAGTGTAGCTTTTTGGATAAAAATGCAGTCATTGTTTGAGTAAGAGTGAAGCTGAGTACCCAAGTAATACCTTGGTCCTTGATATAAAGCCACACAGGCAGGTTGCAATAGGACCAGGATTGGAGGTATTGGCTTGGTCCACTGACACTACATTACATACAGGTTTACTTTTATGGTCAAATGTAGAAAACAGATAAAGGTGATAAATATACAGACGAATGTTATTTTGCTGCTCAAAATGAAATCTCTTTTGCAATATGTGCGCCAGTTCTAAAGTTAAAGATTGGTTATCAGGAAACCAAAGGTACTTGTTTTCAAACTGGTAAAAAACCACAACACAACATAACCAGATAATTAGGATGATGAAAGGAAAACTTCCTATGTCTCTACAATGTGAGGGGTTAGACAACGAGTGGGTCTAAAAACATCTTGTTCCATGACGCATGCCAGTGTCCAATTCTGTTGCAGTTTGGAGAAGCAATTATGTAAATATAGATTTACAAACAATTTAACAAAGTGATAAAAACAGTGTTAATTACCAAAAATGTTAGTGATCTGTCTAGTCAACCACTGAGTGATGAAATCACGCTCATGTTAAAAATGAAAGCCTGATGTAACCCCATGAGTTTGTTTGGCTTTTGTTTGTGGGTTGTTTTTTGGTGTTGTTTTTTTTTTCAGGAACATTATCTTTCCTTGTATCTTTGACTTTCAACTCTCAAGAGCATCTGGATTTATTTTTTTTTAATTAGGCCTAGGAAAATGACACACATGCACATAGTCAAAATAATATCTGCTCATGTTAACAGATGGAAATGTCATGAGTATTGCTACCACAAATCCTCATAGACCTAAAAATCAGTTGATTCTTGTTCAGATTCTCATCGTGAACTAAATGGAATTTTTACTTTTGTTTTAACAGAAAAAAACCCCAGCCTGTTTTCTTTCAACAAATGAAAAAGCAACCTTGATAGTAACTTTTTCGCGTTTTTGACTTGCTTGGAGTTTCTTACATCACATTGTAATCTCAATCTAATAAAGGTTTTCTTTAATGTTCATCGGATTCTTTATCTGGCTGCCTGTATACTCAGCAGTTGAGCATTACAGTTTAAAAGGCTCATTTCTCAAGAATGCAATTAGTGTCTTTGTTGCACTCATTGGTTACTTGCACATTATATACAGAATTGATAAATAGTGGGAGATGGAGTACATCCTACTGGTACTAAATGCTGGTATCTGGTTACTCTACTTTCCTCAGATTATGGCTATGGATGTCATACAAGATCAACTGAAAACATTCTTTGGAAGCATTGAAGAAGTTCACATCAAGTTTAGAAAAGGTTCTGGATGCAGTTAACCATAAATAAAGGTTATTTTGTAATATTCAGAAACATCTTATTTCCATGGATAAATTACTACTTTCTCTTTCTCTGGTGAAAATTTAAATAGTAGCTTCAAACAAAAGCTGCTTCTATTCCTGCCACAAGCTTATACAACACAGTGTTGACACAATTTAAAGGAGCTGACTTACTGCTTAAAATATAGATGCTACATATGATTTAAATAATATGAATTACATGCTGAAGTCATTACTGAGTTGTTATCCAGGGAAAACATACTGTTGCTTCAATAAATATTTCAGGATTCAACACTGTAATTCTTAAGAGACATTTTACAGAAATAAGATGGATAGTAACTTAAAACTTGCTGTTAAATTAATAACTCACTGTTTAAATATTTAGCTAGGACTTTACTAAAAAAGGATTGTTTCTCCATATATTTGTTAACCAAATAGCAAATTTACAAAGGACACAATCATATCTCTTCTCTTCTCCCTCCCCCATTAAATAAATGTGTAATAAGAATTTGTTACTGTTTTTCTAAAACTCTGGGCAAGTCAGTCCAGCTGCCTATGTCACAGCATGAGAGTGAAGTTTTGGTGAGAACATGTTTGTGAACCAAAGTCCTCTTCTAATAATTCTGAACTTTAATCCAAGATATGAAATAAAGTTCAATCTTTTAATCAGAAATGATTTTCTGTAAAAACATTTGAAAGACCTCACAGAACATTTAATGCAACTTTTATTTCTGTCATACTCAGAAGCAATACCACTTGTACAGGAGTGGAAATTCAGGTGCAACGAGACAGTGTGTTTGATGACAGTCCAAAATTCTGAGCTCCTGCTTTTCAGTATCTTTGTTTAGGGGCTCAAGTTTGAATGACAAGACATGCTGAAGATATTCAGATGCAAGGCCTAGAAAAAATAGTTTTGCCATTTCTATGACTTGTGATCTAACTAACAATCCAACGAATGAGGGATGTAACCAGCAGGCAATAGCAGTCGATATATAGCAGCAAATTTGACGTGCTATAGCACAGTGTTACTCTTTAAAAGATTCTAAGATGCACACCTAAAATATACATTAACTCCTGCCTGTGTTTAAAGGATGTAAAAATCTATATGAGTGCCAAAGACATAACTTTCCCATGAAGTGTTAATGTTTTTAGAGCATCAGGCTTTTACCTCATATCTATATATGCATTTCCCATAGTGACTAGGTTAACGGGATTCACAAACTCCAGTTATAAAGATAACTGTTATAAAACATCTCTGTAGTTTGAGATTAGGAATGGAAAGAGGCAACTTCTAAACTTCAATGTTTAATGTATTAAAGAGTGGTGGCTCTGATCCAAAACTAAGTAATTCAGCAGGAAGACTCCTACTGATTTCAATGGGCTTTGAACCAGGGAATGATCTCTAAAATGTTCTGTGCGTCCTGCTCAAATATGAGAAGAAAAAAAATGAAGGGAAAGAGTTTTTATTCCTCTATTGCCTTGTGTTGTATGACTCAGACACAGCAGACTGTTAGGAAATTGTACCGATACCACAAGGACAACACTTCCTTCAACTCCTTAGTCATCAGAGAGAGAGAGGCTGCATTCAGTTGTAAAGTTTGGTACAGGGTCTCAGTCTGCAGCTTTTGGATTATTAATTTACTTATTTAACATATGGATTTTTAAGATTAATCTTATCTAGAAGTTGAAAATTAGGGTGTTTCTAGGATTTATTTAATCATGAATTTTGTAAACTAGGAGGTTATTTCACTAACACCCACTGACTCCAAAAGCTGATTAAATGAATCATGTGAATGAATCTGGGATCAGATAGTTATAAAAACATCACCACATGAAATACTTACAAAGCATCAGGGATAAGAAACTGCCTCTTAAAATTGCCTACCACAGAAACTACCCTCCAATTTAATATTGATATTCAGTCTGTTTGGGTCCTGTTCCTCTAAAAGAAAAGCTGATACATTTAAATAATCTTCAGCATTTTTACAGCTGCCCATCACTTTTGTACCACATTCACATCTTTCCAAATGGATGCACCGAAAATCTTTGCACATCTGAACCCTTTAATTTAGTGGAATGTGCTCAGCTTTTGGGCTGTGTGCAGCCTCAAGGACTTCTTAAAAAAACCCTCCTGCTTTTAATACCTATTTGATATTCATAAAGAGCATTTTGGCTGTGTCATACTGTGCTAATAGGCTAAAGATTTCTTGGTCAGTTTGACATTCTGCTACCCCTAGGTAGCAAAATGCTGCGGTCTCTGAGGACAACCCTCAAAACTCAAAAGAGCTGGGTACTGACTCCCAGTGGGGCTTCCTTTATGTGAACTCAGCCAACCAACAACTCCATGACTCCAGCAGATGTTTTTGGCCTTCAGACCAATGGATGAATTTATCCATCTTCCCTCATTCCCTCAGTAATCTATTGGGCTGAAGGCAGCATAGTTAAACCTGGATCCATGCCAAGGACAATCAAGAGGGAAGTGCCGGCCCAGTGAGGTTTTCCAGCATGTACCAGGCAGATTGTATTCAGGGGCAAAGGGTCCATGCTATATAAATGCCATAGAGCCTGTATCAGTGTTCTTTGCTCCCTGTTGGGCTCTCTTTGATTGCAGGTTTTAAATATGTCATGTATTTCCAGATGCATTATTTATATTTTCTTGTGCTGTTGTGCAATTTGTGGCAGAGTGAGGGGTCTACTGGAAAGCAGCCCTTGGTTTAGTGGCCAGCCCTGTAGCAAAATATTAGTAATACAGAAATCTGCTGCTCTAAGTGAAATTTGATTTAAACACAGATGACAGAAAGTATTCAAATAATTTATTATTTAAAAGAAAAATTCTTGACATTCAAAAGCGATTAACTAGAAGTATAGCTATTTTTAGTTTTTCTCTTCTTGTTCTTGTCTTGCCTTTTTTTATTTCTTTTTCTCCTTTTCTCTTTCCCCCTTTCCCCCTTTCCCCCTTTCCCCCTTTCCCCCTTTTCCCCTTTCCCCTTTTCCCTTTTCCCTTTCCTTTCCCTTTCCCTTCCGTTATGCTTCTTGATAGGAATGAGGACACAAGCTCTGGCTTGATCTGGCAACGCCCTAGCACTGTCAGATGGGGGGAAGCTGGTAGTGCCTGGTCACCCCTGTGGCAGTGGCTCAGATAACTTTTTTTCACCCAATGTGGGTAGAAGGCTGTGTCTGCTTCTGAGTCTAGACTAAGGTACCTTCACCCCTTCCAGAAACTGAAGGTAGCCCAGTCAACACGTGGTATAATTTGGTGGCAACTGGACACATTGGTGTTTCACAGTCATCCTAGAGTTTATGGTTTCCAACATAATTTAGCTGTATTTGCATTCTGTTTTCATTTACTTTGTTAAAAAAAATGGATTCTTGCTTCATACCATACTGCCTTGCAATTGGTGAAAGCATTTAACCCGGACTCTCCAGACTTCAACGAAATGTAGCTTTCAGAACGGTATCCTTCATGGTGTATTCTAAATTGGAGCTTTTCCTCTCTCAGCCCAAATATTTTTAGTGTCAATGCTTACTTATATATTTGTATAAAAATTCCAGAGTTCAGAAGCAAATGTGTACTTGAGGCCAGATACAGTGGTGGTAATGGTAGCTAGCCTTGAACTTTATATTTGCTTGGCTATTTCCAAGCATGATTTCATTTTTGGTGCAATTTAATTTTTTGGGCACCCCAAAGTGCTTTGTTTAGGAATTGGAACAATCTGTGAAGTTACAGGAGTGATAAGTGATCATTGCATGATTATGGCAACCTTTTTTTACTTGGATGACCATTAATTTGTGTTAACTACC
This sequence comes from Pithys albifrons albifrons, assembly GCF_047495875.1. NCBI lineage: Eukaryota > Metazoa > Chordata > Aves > Passeriformes > Thamnophilidae > Pithys > Pithys albifrons. The sequence goes on from NC_092458.1 coordinate 56,443,670, forward strand.
AACTTCATGATCATCCTGCTGTGAACACTATGTATTGTATATTGAAATTTACCCTACTCCTCTGTGTGACCACAAAAGAAATCTCCAAGGCCATATTTAATTTCACAGTCAAATTCACTGCTTGACTAGCAGCCTTGAAACCAGTGTGTTTGGATCTCCTCTGGGAACAGTACTGAGCAGTTAATTCAGCTCTTTTGCTTTGTGCAAAATTCTCAGCAGGAAGACTTTGGGGGGTGTTGAAAGAGTAGGGACAGGATTTGGGAAAAAATATGTGTGCAAGTTAAAGAAAAATAAAAGAGGACTGAGCAGAACCCTAAATGTTTTTTTTCAACAAGATGTAATCAGTTGCCATAATACTGTACTGTTTGTTTGACTTTTTTCAGTGTGGTTACTGTTACTTCATCCCTGAAATGTTTCCAAGAGAAACAAGGGATTGTCCACAAGATAATCACCGCTGTGTCTGACTCCTTTGTGTGTAGTATGGTGTGTCACTAACACAGAGGTATTATCTACATGCAGCCTGTGAACAAAAATCAAGAATACTCACTGGGGATAAAACTTTGAGTGTACATTGTTCTGCAAATGGGTGGTTTCTCTGAAAAAAGCTTCTTGCTGCTAGGTAACAGCAGTGCTCTGCCTTTTGCACTGTCAGTATTTTAGTGTCTGTTCTACTGAATGGTATTATTATCTTCATTGTCTACCATTATCTTCAGTGGTACTTCAGGAGAGGGCCAATTAATGATTTCTGAACTGATTTACCTGCACATCTGGCACCAAGTCCTCCTGTGAGGCTAAGCTGATCTCAGCTCAGTCCAAGGGACATAGATTGTTATTTGTGCCCATGCTCCTGTGTTCTCAGAGGTGGTCACCTACAGCTGTAGTGCCTGCTGTGAGCAGGATTGTCCCCATGGCTCATTTAATCCTTGCCCTGCCTGCAATAACCAGCATGGGCGAAATTCCTATCCTACAAAATAGAAGGCAAAGTTCACCCACACTGTGTTCTCCTTCTGACAGATAACCATCTTCTTGTCAAGTGTAGATCCACAATATGAAAATGGAAACTGTCAGCTTTGTGATGGGGACAGTCCCTCAGCTCAGGGTGTCATCTGGCAGGGGCTTCACTGCAACAAATGCAGAAGATCTCATTCAAGCTACGAGGGTCACCAGGGCCAGCTTTCAGGTGGGCATGCTTGCTCAGCACAGCACTCAGAGTAAACTTAGGAAAGTAAACAGCTTTTTCTTAATGTCCATTTTCTATTTACATGGGATCTGTTCTACTCAGCTTAGCAAGGACCTAGATTTGACGTGCTTGATGAAATATTCCTTCCTAACAGGAAATTCTCCCCCTGGTTAGCAAGGAGAGAAAAATGCCTCTGGAGACATTCAGAAGACTGAACTGTCACCCAATGTGGTTTGAAAAAGGCAGGCTGGGTCCCAGCATGTATCAGTACACAAGCATGGGTTTAGGGGAATTTTTTAAAATTGTGGTATTCATTAACTAAATAAAATGAAGTCATGCTAGTCAGTTCATGCTTAAAAATCCTTCCCTTCACATCAACAGTTTACTTGACTGTCAAATAAGAATACTTACTTACATCTTCTTGGTTTTGTTATCATTTTGCCAACATTTATTTATGTTTCAGCATCATTAAGGATCTTGCTTTTACAGTCATAGAAGAAGTCAGTGCAATAAGAGATCAATAGCTGATGGATCTGCTAGTAAAATCTACAGCTGTTCCACTTTAGAGTGATGAGATGTTGGTATTAGAAAAAACAGTCCATTTAAAAATATTTTTAATACTTATTGGATGGACAATATCTGAAGTCCAACATGTGACAAGATAATGTCTATCCCCCATGCCAGGTCTCTATACCCTTGCTAGTTTGAGTAGGATTTTAATTCACATCTGATCTTATCAGAGCAAATTTCTGCTTGTTATGTATTAGTTGGCAAGGTCTGAAGAGTGATGGCTGTTGGTCACTAATGCAAAATCTGACATGAGTTAGTTTTAACAATTTCATAGGTAATCAACTAGCTGTAATAAATCCATATAAATTATGAAATCCAGTCTTCCAGTGTCAGAACACCTTGCAAAAATGTTTCTCTGCCTCTTGATTTTAATAGATTTTCTATGGACCAGTGAAGAGGGTAATATGTTTGATGCATTTTATGTATGTCAGCAGTTTTTGACTAGCATTGCAGAATTAAATATCCTCATAGAGAAAATTTGCTTCTGTGTTTTGAAAGTTGTGCTCACAAATTGTTAATGATGTGCAAAAAATCAAGTGATGATAATTAGCAAAAGTGAGTAAAAATATCAAAACTCATTTATGCAAATTAGCAAAAAGGCTTATAAGAATGTTGTGTAGGTGCAGCAGTTTGGAAAGAAAACCTTAACTTTGTTATTTCTTTTCTGTCTCATGACTTAAAATACAAGCCATTGCTCCTAAGTTGATGGGAAAAGTCAAAACATCTGCTTTTCAGCTAACAAAAAAATAACACACAAAGCATAATGTTATTGCAAGTGTAAAACTAAATGGAACTTTTCCATAAGCCATATTCAGAGCAGTGTCAATGGCCACAAGTCCAGCTTCAACTTGCTTTTTGGGGGTGTTGGAGCCCACATGGGCCATAATCCAAACACAGTAGAAATACAATACAACAATGTTTTCCTCTCCCGATGCTTTTCATGAAACCACTAGAAGTCCTGCATCAGGATCACAATGTGTCAGTCTAGCTCAGAAATTCAGACTTGGGAAAACAGCTGGTAAAGCTGCTTCATGCATCACGCTTTACAAAACTACTTTACATTTGAAGAGGCATAATTATCCATGCTAAACATTACTGGTTAGAAGCCGCACTGAAAAAGAAGTGACATTTTGACAGGTTGTTAGGGCAGGCAGAAGTTGAATACTTTCCAGTATTTTGACAAAAGTAATTGTGTAATTCAGTACCTCAAATTGCGTTCTTTAGAATGACTGTGTGAAAATGGTGTTTCTTACCCAACAAACCTCAATGTTAATTTTGTCATCGCTGTCTTTATTAATTAAAAGAAATGTTTAGCAGTTTTAACATGTAGAAACCTTGCTAAACCAGAACTGAATGGCGAGGGAGAGCTGAAGGCTTTTGTATTCAGTGTCCATCAGGAGTACCGTTAAATAAGCAATGACTGACAGTGTCTCAGCCCTTCATCTACAGGCAGAATTCTCATGTTCTCAGGTGAAATCGTGTGCAATAGGATGGAACACAATGTCAAGGAGCATTTGGCCTGTAACATCATTGCTGCTAGTGCTAATTAGTAAGCCAGGCAAAACATGGCTCGGCTTTTGACCCGTCAGATGTGTTGACAGGGCTGACAGTTAAGACTTTTCTCTTTCTTTAACTTGTAAAACACATGTGTTTTACCTGGAATCACTGAGTCACAACAAATATGGAAAAACCACTCCCATGCCATTTCCCAGAGAAGAGCAGTCATTTAATAATATCATGTTTATACAATATTTATTTCCACTGTCATATTAGACCCTCTAAGTACTTTGCAAATCTTAATAAAACTATTCATAGTTCTTTCTAGCCAAGCAATTTATTTCTGCTTTAGTGACCAGAGCCATGAAGACATGGTTAACAGTTTTAAGCTGTTACATGCAGTACTTTAAAGCTGTGGCTTTCTATGTTCTTTGAAGAAAAACAAACCCAAACCATGTTATCATTATGCCCATTTTATAGATGGAGAAATGATGTTTTAAAAAGCACCAAAAGTAACCAAGGGACATAAAACCAATCTGTTGCCATACTAAATTCCACTCCCCTCCGTGTGTCCTGATATCTATATGCTAGCATGTGCATAATATAAAATGTTTTCACTGGTCATGGGGGATTTCTGGGACAATGGAAAGAACTGGAGGGCCAATGGAGGAGAAGCAGCACACCTGTGGTCATGTCAGTGTGTTTTTTTAGGTTGCTTCCAAGAACTTTTTCCATGAGCCCATCCCAAAATGGAGACCCCTGTGTATGTCAGCATAGCAGGCAGCTGCATACATTCACATTGCAGTGAAGGCCCACAGGCATTGCACATTTATGTTATAGGACCTCCAGTACTGCCCAAGCCCTGCTGCAATTTCTTCAGGGCTGATTTTCCTGCCATATGTATGTATATCCACTTTAAAATAATTAATTATTTCTCTCTCTCTCTCTCTCTCTATCTATCATCTATCTATATGTATGCATATAGCTCAACAATGCAACAACATACATCTCTTACTCCAGAGACTTTAGGAACAGGGTTGCTTGGCAGACTTAGGGAGCTCCCTCCATCTTTCTATCTTTTGGCTCAAGGCTGAGTGTCTTCTCCTTGGAGATGGCCCACAGAACTGATTTGGGATCTGTAGCATTCAACACAAGTGTAAGCATAGCCCCAAAACTGGCAAAAGGCAGGTGTAAGGGCACTCTTCTCAGACTGAGGGTTTGTAAGCAGGGGACTTTGGTCACTGAAGCTTTTGCCTCAAGTATTGAGTCAGAGAAAAAGTCCCTCATCATCAAGTGACACACACTTTATTCCTGGCAGGAGGCAAAAAATGTTGTCTTGGACAACATCATTGCTATTTCGGGCTGTGGGCAACAACCAGGCTTCTTAGCCAATGGCTTTGGTGCCTTGTGCTGGTCTAGACATCACCTGAAGCACCATTCAGAGATGGCTTTGCCTCCCCATTTTGAATTGCTCTCCACCCAAGTCTCGCTGCTATGGAAATTTGGGTTGCATGGCAGCTTCTTGACTTCCAGTCACTCAGGGATGAAATTGTCCCTTGAGCCACTGCTGAGAAGGGGGTGGGAGATGCAAAGCCCTGGGTGGCACTTCTGCCAGTTCTAACCCAGGGATTACCCAGGCAGCTTCAAGATGTGGCTACACTGGGCTGGGGGAGCTCTTAAATGTTCTTCCATGGCATTTTGTCTGGGCTAGCCTCACAGTGCAAAGCAAAAAAAAAAATGTGGTAGAGACTTTTCCCTGATCAGTTTTCTAAAGATGGTACTGCTAATGTTGCCAAATCAATGCCATTTAGGGCTTAAATTCCCAGTCATTTTGAACGTTTTTTTCCATTTAAAGAGCATTTTTGTAACACATGACTGAATTATCCAGGGTTTTTTTAAATTATGGTATACAGAAGTGGATTCTTACCAATACTTATTCTTGCCATACTCTTACCTACACTGTTGTAGACATACTTGCATGGTCAATGCCTCTCAGAGAAAAGAAACTCTAACGTGTATGGATGACTGGTTTTCTTTACACTCTGTAGTGTACTTTGACCTCTCTAACAGCAGTGATGTGTAGGTATGCCTTGACCCTCTTATACTGACAATTCTCCTTAAAGTGTTTCTCTCAACTCCTAGAATCACAGAATGGTTTGATTTGGAAGGGACTTTTAAAGATCAACTAGTTCTAACCTCCCTGGCATTGGCAGGGATACCACACAGTAGATCAGGTTTCTCAAGGGCTCCATCCAACCTGGCCTTGAACACTTCCAGGGATGGGACATCTACAATTTCTCTGAGCAACCTGTGCCAGAGCCTCACCAACTTCTGGGTAAAGAATTTCTTCCTAATAGCTAGTCTGAATCTCTCCTCCATTAGTTTAAAACAATTCTGCCTGAGTAAAAAGTAACTCATTAAACAACAGGAGAAATTGACTCCTTTTAAGTTTATCTTTTACTCAATGACTTTCATAGAGGGAGACTGTATTAGCATCTCTCCCTGTACTGGAGAACCATGCTAAGCATTCTTGAGACTGAAGTATCTAGGGCTCCTGGTTTCACCTTGGAGTTCTTCAAATGATGCTGTCTCACAGCTGTTGCCTAAAACAGAGTTCAAAGAACAGCCCTTCAATTAGTACCTGTCAGAAAGAGCTACTGGGTTGGGATCCAGGATATCTTCACATAATCACCCCTCCACCATGAGCCCACGAGTCAATAAATCATGACCGGATTTTGAGCTCACAGTCTGTGAAAGTGGTCTCAAAATTGTGCAGAGAAATGTCGAGGCCCCAGATTGTGAAGTTCACATAATACCATTCAATCTGCATCCAAAAAAAGCCATAGGAAGAAAGGTTTAAAGTTACACAGATCAGATTTTAAAATTTTATTGCACTTTTAATTCAGCTTCATTCATTGGATTTTCAGGTTTATACAGGCAAAGACCACAGATGTAAAGAGAAATATTGCAATGGAAGTGGAAAGGAGTGTTTGGCAAGATCTTAATGGATACCTTTTATTCCTGCGCTCTGATATACTTAATATTAAAAATTATATATATTTAATACTGTATCTAAAGGAGTAATTTCTCTTGCTAAAATCCCCCACAAGATGGCAGTGTTCAGTTCAGTAACGAGTGAAAGAGGAACAACTATTTTGCTCTACAGAGAAACGAAATAGAGGAAGAGTATTATCAAACACAACAGCGGTGGGGTTTTAACCCTTTCTGCCCATCACATAATAAGACAGTTTCCCCCTAAAGTGTACAAGAATGTGTCAGTAAAATCCACAGTGAATACCCACAACACTGAAGAACAGCCAAATTTTGCTTTGTTAGCCAGAGATACAGAAGTGTTTTGCTTAGCCAGCTAATCTTCAGAGCAGTGAAAGTAAAAATGACAATTGAATTTGTCCCAGTTTGTGATTTATATATATATATATATATTTCTTGTCTGTGCCTGAGGCTTAGAGCTTCTGAGATTACACGTACTCAAACAGCAAGATGTTTTACTTTTTCCAAACAATATGTGAGATAAGAAATAGAGTCTAGTCTCCTCTCTGCTTCTCTTTCCACTTGTTTGGTAATACAGTAAATGTAAGCATTTCCTGCATCATTGCAGTATTGTGGTTTTTTTTACGAGACTGGTTTTTTCTTAATGAATTTTCCTTCTGAATACACAACATCTCTATTAGAACATCATTATTTAGCTTCAGACCATGCCAAGTTAAATATCTAAAAATAGAGAGTACAACTTCTTATTCAGAGCATCCTTTCATAGATGCAGCTAACTGCTGAGAAAACAAAACCCAATCCAGGCTCCCAGACACCCAGCTCTCAGTACCAAAAGATCAATGCTTGGCTTTGTTTCCCTCTTCTTAGGTTCTACTCAGTGGCAGGTAAGTGATCAGAGAGCCAACAAACTGTCTGCCTGTCTTTGTGCTGAAAGGACATGGGTTCACCCCTGCCTGGCTGAAACTGTGCTGCCCTAAAAACCATGTCACCAAACCCCCTGCCTATGCTGCACCCAAGACTTAGTAGAATGGGCCAGTGCCTTTCTTGTTGGCACACCGAGTTTACTTGAGCAGTTGGTACATCTGATGCCTTCATCAGAGTCACTGTGAAGCCACCAAGGGACCACAGTACTGTCTTCTGAAAAGAGTGGGACCATGGTCATTTGGGGAAAAAAAACAAGCCACAAAACCAGTGTATAATGGTTACAGCAACTCAGAGATTTCTGCTTGGTCTAGGGGTAAAAAAGGTGGCAAAACCATATAACAAAGTCCCAAGAGGGTCCTGATTTCCCTGAGTGACCATGCCCAAGTGTGTGTGGGCATCCTCACCTTCCAGAAGAGGAGAGGGAAGGGTGTTTCTGGGTCCCCAGGATACTTCCAGAGACATGAATCATCTAGCTACTTAATGATGACTTCCCTTAACTGGAAACAGTACCGGGAAGTGGGAAAATGCTCATCTTCAGTATCATCTCTCCCTTCATGATAGTCCTCACCTGGCAATGGACTGCAGTCTGCAGGACATTTTAGTCATGCTCTTCACCTGATAATGAGCTACTGTCCCCAAAGTCATCAGCTTTCCCCAGCCATTTCCTCCTAGCAGCAAGCCACTGCTTTGACCTTCAGGGGGACATGGTAGCCAGACCTCTCTGCAGGGCAGAGCCTGCTGCCCTCAAACCAATACTTGCAGAGTGGAAATGATCCCTCTGACCATGGTAGCCTCTGCTCAGTGCCAGGGCAGAGCTGTGGCAGGTATTGTGTCAGCATCCTGGCAGAGGATCTCTCCAAGAGATGTAACTTCTGTGCTACCTGGCTTTGCAGCAAATCCCAGCTCTTCACAGGTGCAGAAAGAGGCCAGAAATGTGCTGTTCCCCTTTACTGCACAGCCTCTTGGAACCAGAAGTGGATAGATCCATCTGATACCTTGAGAGGTGCATCGAGGTCCAAAACCTTTAATCTTCAAGGGATCAAAATAATCTTTTCTATGCTTGAGCAGGACAAATGGTGCATCTGGAATAACATAAAAATATTTGTTTGTCCTTTTTATTTTTGCTGTTCTAACAAAAATGGTTAAAATAAAAACAGCTCATAGAACAAAAATATATTGTTTAAAAAGTCTGTCAGACCTTTAACTTTTTCTTAAGTTTTATTATATAAACTTTCCTCACAAGACATTTCTTGTTCTATTCATATGCATTCAAAAGTATTTTTGTGTTTCACTTTGCCAAAAAGAAAAAATATCAAAAAAGAAGAGGGGGGAAAAAGGAGAATTGAGTATTCTGGTATACCTATAGAACACTGGCAAAGTAGTGACATATTCTAAAAATGAAGAGACAACTGTTCCAAAGTTAGCACCTTCTGTTGTGAGTTTGGTATTATTAATTTTTTGCTGGTACTTTCCATTCCTCATGGTTTGTTGAAGCAGATGTTGCCATTTGGGAATGTCTCTAGTTAACAAGACCGCACACAATCAATCACAGCATGTTTCCAATAGATTTATTCCTTATGGTAAGGTATGCACTTGCACAGAATATTCACTACATGAAGGATCAGAGCTAAATGAATGTAACATAGTTTCCCAACCCTTGAAGCAATAATACCAAATGACACAGTTAATGCGGTTCCTCATTAAGAAAATGCAATGACTGATTAACACTTCACTCCTTCACATATGAGATCATCCACATTCCCACAGGACATCAGAGTATTTTCTTTTATCCTTGTCAAAACTGTTTGGTGGGAAGGTAATACAGCCATCTCCCACAGGCTGCTCGGTTCCACTGGCAATGTTTTCACACAAGAAGCCGTACTACTCATGACTCATGCTGGAGTGCTTCTCTGTTCTTATTGTGGGATTATGGTACTCATTTTTTCATGGACAAAGTGAGCCCAAGTGCTCACTTACTGACTAGAAGCAGCACAGCAAATCAATGTTGGGACAAACGGGAGTTGATTTTGAGGGAGCTCACAATGTCAGTCTCTGTTGTAGGATTTTAGGACTGCTTGATTGGGCCGCATAGAAAGGTGACGAGCTTGCCTGGAAAATCCATGACCACATGGAGGAAATGAAACCCAAAGAGAGTCATTTGTGGTTCTTACCACTGTAGGTAAGCATGGCATGCTTAAAAAAAATTACACCTTGCCCTAATAGTGGTATTCAGGTATGACATTCATCAGACTAGATTCATTGCCAGATAACGTACTTGGAGATGGTGATGCAGGTGTGTGCCTTGCCTTTCCCATAGCCACGGCTCTTACACTGTGCTTTTGTAATAGCTAAAGTTCACGTAAGGTGAAGATGATATGGTCCAGCTCTCCTTCCTCTGCCCTTGAATGTCCTTTCCCATGCATTTCAAGGGTTGGTATAATCAAGGGTGAACATGTGGCAAATCAGTTCAGGAAGCTGATAAAGCTAAAATCTGACCCACTGAAAAACCCCACCACATTTATTTGTCTCAGCAGATATGTTTCATGCCTGGACACACCCTGGAATCACAGAGATCACAGCCTGGGACACAGATGGTGGGGAGTCAGTCTTATAATGTAACCCCCTAAACAAGATGTAGATACAGCTGTCCATGAGTGCATTCATTGGGGACAGCTGGGATATGCTGATTTATTCCTGTTGAGATTTGCTATTTCCAGTATAACAGGATGGACCTGATTTCAGAGGTAGGCAGAGAAGACAACTACCTTGGGCAGTTGTTTTCCCTACTTTTTTCTCTGTCCTAGAAAGGTAGACATGTTGTCAAGGCATGTTATGTGGAAACTTCTGCTGGTGTAGGACCCCTTACAAGTCATGACTTCATGGCTTGTTTCTCCTAAGCAGTAGCACAAGCCACAAACCTGGCTATGCAAGGCTTTCTCCACCTCTGCCCTTTTCCTATCACTCCTTCTTTCCCTTGTGGTGGCTGGACTGTCATGACACTGGCCAGATCCTAGGTTTAGGCTTACTATCAGTTTCCAACTCCCAAAACTCTGGTCTTTCCCTACTCTGATGAAAGACTTAAGCTGATACTGAAGCAAATCTGTGGAAATCCTAAAAAGGAGAGTAAATAGAAGAAAATAAAAATTATCTTAATGAATGCAGAGAGATTTGAGACAGTAGTAAGTTGCTTGTCTAGGGAGGTGCTAATGTTTTATACAGTTTATAGTTTCTTTGTACTGAACTCATCTTTTCAAATTACTGTTCTCTAGATGGTGGCAGGAAATCTCCACTTCTCCCACTGATCCTAACTGTTCACAGCCATTCTTCTATTATTTCCTTTTTAAAAATGTCACTTTATTCAAGACAACACTGCTCCTAAACTTAAAGTTAAAATCAAATGCTCAGTTTGCTATTTTTGGCCATGGTTCAGGAGAAATCATTATGGCCCAGTTGTGGTGCAAGGAATAGCTTCTCACTGTCAGGGTCGTCAGTCACTGGAACAGGCACTCCAGGGAAGCAGTCGTGACACTGAGCCTGTCAGAGTTCAAGGAGTGTATGGATGATGCTCTTAGTCACATGATTTAGTTTTAGGTAGTCCTGAGAGGAGCAGGGAGTTGGACTCAGTGGTTGCCTTCCAACTCGAGATACTCTGTGACTCTGTTTCTATGATCTCTGGTTCAGACTTTCGTGGAAAAACTTGGAAAGTATAAAACTCAGACAAATCCAGTTTTAAATAACTAAGAGATGGACAGATGATGGGGGAAAAGTGGTCTCCATGGCCAGAGACAGACTGAGAAAAACTACTGTGCCAACCTGTATTGACAGAACTGCTGAGCTGGATCAACACTTCTGAAATGATACATTCCCTCTCTATCCTCTCATTTTTTACCTGACTTTGCAACCCCAGCCCTGGATAAAAAAGTCAGACTTTATGCTTTTCTAGTGCATGTATTTCTGTCAAGATTGAAGATTGTATGCCTGGGACTTGGCAATAACAGTATCCAGCAAGAAGAGAAGCCATAAACTTATTATGTGTGTCAATAAAGTCAGCAAGTAAGTCTTGGAACACACACATGGAGCAAAACTGCTGAGTAAGGGAGAGCAACTTTTCCAATTATAACAACACATTAACATGGAGGTCAGAGGTTGAAATATTAAAAAGCAGTTAACAGGTCCCTTGAGAAGCTCCAGTAATGCACAGCAGCTCTGCATACTTGCAGACAATGTAAAAAGCTACAACATTATCCCTTAATACCACACACTTATGTGCTGAGCTCAATTAGTAAAAGCTGTTCAGGAACTGAAATGCTAGTTCTGCTGGGAGATGCTTTGTCCGGGAAAAGAAGTAACAGCTCTGTGCACTCCAGGGCATCCAAAGGTGTACTGCATGGCTAGAACCCAGCTGAGGGTGGCCAGAAAACAATCAGCTGGAGGAAAAATTAATGGCAATGGTGCATTTTAACACAGAAAAATGACTTTACTCATGACTGGCCTTGGGTTTTCTATTGCCGCCCACCACTGCTTGATGTAGTAACACTTTGGTTTTGATAATTTTGAATCCATTTTCAAGCATGTCAGCACCTCCAATTAGAGCTAGATTTTTTTTAGACAGAGCTCTATCCCCAGTTGGTTATTAAAACTGTGTATCTCTTATGACCCTTAGACAATTCATTACTCTCAACCTACACACCATTGTACTAAGTATCATTGGAAAACACAGTATGTGTCCTTCTCAACGTCTAGCTGAAAAATTCTCATCAAATATTTCTTCTGACATGGGTGGCTTGGCGTAAGGGGGTGCTGGAGCTGTCGAAAGTACTCCAGGATCCATGAAAGACCTGCCTGAACTCAGGTATCTCATCTATCTCACAGTCCCATGTGATGGCTGAGTTAATTTCTAGCTTCTCTGCCCTATATTGTTTAATGATCTTCATGCCTGGCCCATGGGACTCATGTTGATGGATTGAGAAAGACTATGATATTTTCCAGCTCATCAAATCTGCTGTACACATAGAGGAAGAGAGAGGACAAGTTTTCTATGTTGTGCTCAGAAGTTTGAGCAGGAGCTTAACGTCAGTTGGTTTGAACACAGCTGAATTTAAGATCTGTATCCATGCTTGGCCTGTAGTTAGGCAAAGTGACAGTCTTCCTAGCTATTCTCTGGTTTAGGGAGAAACTAAGTAACTAAGACCTTGCTAAAAATATTTGTTTTTCTTGGTATTATAATTGCATCTAAGTCACTGGAGAAGAGGCTTTAGATTGTCTGTAAACTCCATGGCTTTTGTGGTTTAGTTGCAGTTATTTCATACCATGAATTTAAATAACTTGGGGAATAAGAATCTGTTCTAGAGCTTCACCCAAAAGATTGGTGGTCTTTCCAGTGCACTGACCAGTCAACATGAAGGGAATGAAAAACCTACATCTGGCCAATACAATGTGAAACCAAAGGTTCTGCATGTGCCATGCCAAACAAAAAAATGTAGAGCCCAGAAATTTCTGCAGTCATTATGCTCCATCATCTACATGGTAACTTGGTAGATGCAGTTACATCAAAGGTTTCCTTTCAGTCCCAAAGAAGAGGATGTTCTACGGTGAAATCAGGGCAGTTACTTCTGCTAAGCAAAGTATTGCCTGACTCTGCCTGAGATAAAGCTCAGTCTGTTGGAAGGAAAATCTCAGTCACTCTCTGGCGATGTCATCCTTACTCTGGGTGGAAGCTGTTGTGATGGGTAACATCTGTTATTTTCATTGAAATCTGAAAGACCTGTCTACATGTTTTGGTGTTGTTTTTTTCCCTCGATATAGGATGTGAGGGAGGGAAAAATAACTAAATTGACCTTTCAGCTGACAGAGATGCAGTTTAAAAAGAACTCAAAGAAATGAATATCCTTACAATTATGCATAGTAAGGCATTCTTACTCAGTTTTTCTCATGTAAAGAAAACCAAGAAAAACAGAGCTATTATGACTTTACCCACCTACAGACAAAGCCTGAGAAGATCCTATTTCTCAGACCTTTGTCAAATTTTCAGTGTATCTAGTGGGAATTCTTTTTCCTCCCTAAAAAATAAATATGTTAACTATTCTCAAAGGAAAACAGCTTTTTATACAAGAAAACAAATGCCATCACTATCATTCTCCATCCTTGTCTTCCTTCCCCCACTTCTTTTTTCCCCATCCCTTTGGCCACAGGAATACATATTCTCCTTTGCCATGAATCTCTCTTTTCATGAGAACATACAACATTTGTGGACAGTATACACCGAGACAAAAATTGCACTTTAGTAAAATTGGTACCACCACAGTCTATCTTTCTGTGTAGTTTTAAGTAAAATATAATGGAAAACATGAAAAGAATTAGAGACTTGCAACCATTTAAATTTGTCATTTCAACCTCCTGAATTTTTCAACAAATTCATATGTGACACTGAGCAAGGGAAGGTTTGGGAAGGTTTGGGAAGGTTTGGGAAGAGAAGATTTGGGAAGGGAAAGTTTGGGAAGGAAGGTTTGAGAAGGGAAGGTTAGGGAAGAGAAGGTTAGGGAAGGAAAGGTTAGGGAAGGGAAGGTTAGGTTAGGGTTAGGGTTACGGTTATGGTTACGGTTATGGTGACAGTTGGGAAGGGAAGGGAAACAGGAGCAGAACCTCTAGAAGTCACAGCCAGGAGACATTAATGTATCTTCCATCTCACTATGAAATGTGCTGCTTGCGCTGCTGAGTTCTAGAGGACTAAAAAAAATGTGGAGGTACATTTCTATCCACTTTCATGGGGTTGCACAATGTACTTTCATTGTGGAAGCTGGTCGTGAATTGCTTGAGACCCTAGGGAGAGTTTGTCTGGTTCTGTACAACACTCAATCTTTTGATGCCTTGCCCAAAACATTTATATCTCCAAACAAGGCTTGCCAGAAAATAAACAACAGAAAAAATTCTAATGATGAAAATAAAGCATGATTCTGATATATACAGAAAATACCATAATGTATGTATATGCTTCCTAACTTCCTTTGAAATCTTTTTAAGCTCTTAACAGATATGTGTGTCTCCTTCCCAGATTTTTAAAAACGTAAAATGAAAGGATAGCGGTCCCAGTGTTCAGCAGCATTGTGCAATGTGAATTTGAAGGACTGGAACATTTTAATCCAGTACATGGGCTTCTGCCATTTGAACTAAGAGAGAAACTGAGTTTGTGGGTAGTGTAACATAATCACAGGGAAAATCCCTTTAAGGCCAGATACTGAAACATCTGAAGTACAAAATGACTTCTTGTCTGCCAGCTGCTAATGTCTTGTTAACTATGTCCCAAATAAGTGGGGCTTTTTTAAAGATACCCATAAACTGGCATGTCCAACATCAATAATTTCAACCTGGAGAATGAAAGATCTACTGACGGATAAGCTCGGTTTGCATGTTTTAACAAAAAGTGTTGAGTAAGAATAGAGGTAGGCAGAATGACCTTTGGCATCTACCTAGGTGAGAAAATGAACCCAAACACACTTTCAAATTTGGGGTTAAGTCACAAGGATGAACCTCTTTACTTTTTCCCTCTTGATGTGTCTCACTTCTGTTCTCTTGAATTCTTTGATAATCATCGCAGCATATCTAAAACTGAATTACAAAATTGGTGCTGGTGACTCTGGATCATATGCAGAGTTCTTGGTATAGTTGTCTTATTTTGGTGTTGCAATTACCGTAGTTTTTGAGCTCAAGAAAATGAAGTATGATTTAGGCTACCTGTTACATAAGTTGGCCAAACTATGACTTTGTATTCGAGAAACAAAAGGGAGGTGTTAATGATGCACAGATCCCTACTGCAGGTATCTGGTTTGGCATTGACTTCACATTCAGAGCCAGAAAATTGCAGCCTACGTTTCATGTATTGCTCTTTGGGTCTTTGTTGTGCTGTAGACAAAGCTAATTTCTCCTTGCTGTCTTATAAATCGGCAAGCTCAGGGTGAGATCTAGAAGAAAACCTATGTCTGGGCATTTTAGGTAATCAGTTGTCTTCCCACCATCCCTACTTTGCCTTCTGGTTTGTGGTTGGAAAATGGGAACTTCCCTCCACACAATTCCTCCCTGCTGCCAGCTGTCTTTAAACTGACTCCTGTAGCTGTGCTGCGATTCGTGCTGGGTTGCAGCTCATCGATACTATGCAAATTGGCCCTGTAAGTAGATTACCTGTTACTGTGGGAACAGGCAAACCTGCATCTGCCACATTACTTTCACTTTTACTGGACAAGGTTAATGATGAAAATAAGCTTAATCATGCAAGAGGTCAAGCAATTTACTACAGAATAGGAAAGTGAGATACAGAGAACTGCAACAATAAAATATGATACTGCTGTCTTCACTTTTGTTCCTTTAGGGTTTCTCTTCAGCAATATTTCCTCATATAGGCAGATGGATAGTCTTCATATTGGCAGATGGATATTATATGTTAGTAAAAACAAGGTTTGGTTAATTTCTATGACAAATACCACTAATTTTAATTATATCAGAGAAAATTAATTGCCCACTCGATCTTGTTTGTTGCTGGAGGCTTGTTTTTTTTTTTTGTTTTGTTTTGTTTTGGGTTTTGGGTTGTTTGTTAGTTTGTTGTGGTTTTTTTCTTTTTTTTAGTATGTTGATTGTGTCTTACAGAACTACTTTCAGGTTAACTTTAAGCTTAATCCACATCTTACATCCCCAAATTAAACCAGTAGTGACTCCCATACAGACCATATAATGCAACCTCTAAAAAACATACCTGAAACTTAAATTTTAATACAGTTTTAAAATTAATAACACTCGATCTTTGGGAAAGTCTTAACAGAATGGAGAGCTATCCTTGTTTGGTGATAACTAACTCCCCAGGTATTGAGGTCTAATACTGAAAATGGTGTATTGCAAGCAAGTGAAAAGAGCAAATGAAAACTGTGCAAACCAATTTGCACTTTTCATTTATGCTTCAGAGCTCTGAATGTCATCTTGGGTGGAAAATGTCTTAGCAGTTTTCTCTAGCCATCTGAAACCATTCTAATATACTGGAAAATGGCAGCGACATTTCCCTGAGATATTTTTATGTGCAGTACTTGGTCAATCCTAAGTGAGAAGAGAAAAAAGGGCTCTGATTATAAAAACCAGAAACAGTACCCTTAGTAGAATTGTCCTATTCCACCCTCACAATATGTAGGTTGAGTTTTTTTCTAGAAGCATCCTCATTTTCATAAAAATATTGTATTTTTAATTCAGAAATATAACTGAAGTACAGCCCCTTGTCTCCTCTTTTCTTTCTCTCTCTTTTTTTTTTTCTTACCCTTGCAACCTGCAGACAAAACTGCAGCTGCAGTTATAACCCATTCACTTGAAATTCTCTGGTCAGGCTAAGCAGAGCCTCTGAGTGCAAGCTCTTCAACATCAGCAAAGGCACTTGGACTGGTAGATAAAAGGCCTAATGATTTTTAAATTGACATTTCCTCATGACATGATGGTGACTGAGCTTCAAACGAGTTAGTGAACTTCAGGTGAATTTTAAACGTTAGGTGCATATAGAAACTAGAAAATAGGTCCAAACCAGCCCTAGAACAGCAGTTTACACACATGACAGGTTTTATAGTATCTTAGGGGTGTTCTCTTCTGGGAACCGTGGAAGAATTTTTTACCCGGCACCAGACTGACTAAGGAAACCTCCTTTACAGGTTTTGCCTTCTCTTGGACTAGCTGAAGAAATGCTGGGTGTCTTAACACAAGCTGTTCATGTTGTCATACCTAAACAGGTAACAGGGAGCCCCACAGAGTGCTATAAATATTTTTTGCTACAAAGACTGACACACATCCCCTAGAATCAAGGTGGATTTAGAGTAAAGCACATCCTGGAAAAGCTGGAGGTATACCTGCACTTCTGGCAGAGCAAGGTGGTTCCACAGGCACATGAACATAGGGTGCCAATTCCCCTATTTCTGAAGACAGGAATTATTTAGAATGAGACAGTGATCTGCATTGTAAGAGTTATTGTCACTTCTTCTCAGGTGATATAAGCCAATACATTTCTTGCTGAATTAAGCTACAACATTCATGCCTTTTTTTTGGTGCATATTATATTCTAAGACAATAAAGGAATAATTTCTCCCGTCAAAGAGCCTTAAATTGTTATCTTCCAAGTGATATTTTATTTTGGACTGTGTTACTTTTATTTGTGTCGTTCCTATGTAAAATCAGAGAAAGGCTTGGACTTTTACTGAACAAGTTGGAGGATTTATTACATAGCCAGGAAAGCCTATGATCTAAAACCAGAGGTGTTGTCCAGAGATGCACAATTTTTCATGTGTGTTTATGAGCTTCACTCTGCAAAGGCCAGAAAAGCAGGTGTGAAAGGAGTGGCAATGGGACAAAGCTGCTGTGTACCACCTCAGAGGGTGGTGTCTTGATGCTTTGTCAATATTTGTATACATATTGCTGATACATTGTATTGAGGTAGGAGTGGCCTGGCTCTACAATTACACTGGCTGAGTGAAGACAGCACCGCCAAATGGGATATCTATGGGATTTAGCAGTGGAAAATATTTTCATTTAATTTCCCAGCATCTTGACAAAGTGTAAGTGGTCTTCAGACCACCTTCAAGTGACCACACTTCAAACTCCCTGTGTGTTAGATGAGTACAATGATACTGATGTGGTTAGAAACACACTTGGCAATTTATAGGCGAGACAGGAGCACCAGCTGAGAAATGGGCACCAGCACCTTCGGTGCTGCTATTACCTTTGTATTACCTGTGTATTACTTTATATACACAACGTCCTGCATCTTGATGTTTATATTGTAAAGATGCCATGGATACAAAGTAAGGTCAGCAGGTGGGAGAATGCATCCACATGTATGATATGCAGTCTGGTCTGAAAGCAGCACTGAGAGCTGGAAGACCAAATAGCACCATTTGAAACTCTTAGATGAGAGGTTATACCTTAGTTGTTGTTGGGGTTTGGTTTTTGGGGGTTGTTTGTTTTTTTTTTTCTTTCAAGGATGTACATAATTACTGGTGTTTATCCAGATGATCAGCTTCACAAAATCAGCTTCACAGACAAGACTGTAAGCATGAGCTGGATTTTATCCTGGCTAGCATGTTTTTGAGACAATCACTAAACTAATTGTAAGAAAGCACTGGAAAGTTGTTCCCAGCTGTCATGTTGAATTACACACACATTCAGAGCTGCTGTTTTCAATGTCTCTTTAATCCTCTGTAAAGTAAGTAAAGTAAAACATATCTCAGAAGGACGTAGTAAGTGACCAAAATGATATTGTGAAAGATTTCCTGCCTCTTTCAAAGAGGTGAGCTGTCTAGCGTGTCTGCTGTGGTGAAAAAATCATCTCTCCTAGATGAAACAAGGCAAACCCCTATAACTTGGTGCTTCACTATTGATGACTGACAGCTCACTTTCAATTCATAATTATAGTCAGAACGCACATCCATTCATAATAAGTGTTTGGATTTGTGCAATTTTGATGTAAGATGAAAATGTTTAGACCACTTCTTTAATTTCTGTAAAGAGGAACAAGGCAATAGGATGAGAGAATAATGCATCAGTTTCAAAGAAGAACCATCAAAAACATTTGTATTTTGCTTTCCCATATGTTATACATTTTCCAGGTTATGTTAGAAATACATAGTCACTTCATATGTAACGTACTTGTTATTTTCTGGTTTTCTTCCAAGACATTTTGCCATTATCCTGCCAGCACTGTATGTTGTCTGACCACTTCCCCATTGCAATTAAGGATTGAAACCACTTGCTTACGCACGATGGAGACCATCATACCTAACCCCAAAGGAGGCCAGAAACTCCTAGCACACTGCATTTCCCAGACCAACCAGGGGGTCCAGGGCACAGAAGGACAGCATGCTATTTGCAACAAGGGCTGGCACACTGACAATCCACACAAGTGGACCTATTCATAATAAACACACACCGCCCCCCAAACAAAGTGTGTTTGTGTGTGGGAAACTTAACACATCTCCTAAAGAGGTATTGCCTGAATTTACATAAAATAAAATGAGATAAACTGCTTCCAAATCAGTTGTTTAAAAGACACTGCCAAAGAGCCAGACTAAAGGAATGATGTTTAACCAGGAGCTTTTTTTTGAATCATGCAATAGATCTTTGGCAGTTACTTTGCAGGACAGTAGGCTTGTTCTGAACAGGCATCAGAACAAGCAGCTTGCACAAGTATCATGGCCTGGGAATTTCACTTTGTTTCTCCCCCCCTTTCCTTGCTTTTCCTCTTTTCTTTCTCCGGTGCCAAAGTCAAAGAGGAGGAGAGATGATGCCTTGGGATGCCAGAAGTGGAGTGTAAAAGAAAAGGAGGCAGTGTCTGACTCTAAATGGAAATAGTTCATAAAATTCAGTGTGTTTTGTACCCAAGGAACTTAAAAGGGAACAGCATGCAGTAAAGTAAGAATCAGATTCATACCATTGGGAAGATGAAAGTGATTGCTGAGGCTGGACTACAATCTTCATATGTGTGTGTGTGTGTGTGTGTGTGTGTGTGCGTGCATTTGTGTGTGCATGAGTTTAGGGCTGGGAATAGTATCCATAAGTCAGGTTTGTCAACCTATTGGCTTAATCTTTAGTTTTCATAAGGTAAAACTTGTCATATCACAGAGCAATGGGGAATTGTGTGCAAATCTGCTAATCTGTGCTGAAAATAATCTTTGCAGCCATCTCTGCTGAAAGGCTAGTAATTAAGGACTTTAAAATGAAAATCAGCTTGGATCACCAGAGAGTCTATAAAAAACTGAGCAGAAACAAATTGTATTTGATATCTTAGTTCACGTGGCAACATTTTTGAAATGTTCTTACCCAGTTACAATGTGAAAGCACAGTGTTTTCTTAGGATGAGGAAACACTGGGAGAGGAGAACCCTCTCAAATGACATACTGGCACAGACATGCACACATACAGGCAGAGACCTTATGTGTGCGGAGTGCTCTGTCTACGTGCATATTTAGTTTGAAAGTCGTTCTGTCAGAAAGTTCCAATTCAATAGTTAAGAGGAAAGACCTTTTTTCCCCTTTAAACTTTCATATTAGTTTGAAGTAGGCCATGGATAGAAAATAAGAGGCTGTTTGGATTTATTATGTTATGGAGCCATTAATTATAGTGTGTCCCGTTTCTGTTTATTTGTCTTAGTTCTTCTCGGTGTTGAAAGACTAACCCTGACCCTTTTTTACGGACATAAAAAAGATTATCTAGCTTCATCTGTCTCACCATCCTCTGCGGCTCAAGTCCTTGTGGTAGGGCACTTCCCCAGACTACATGACACAGCCAGATGTAGCAACCAGACACCAGGCTTTGAAATAGCACTAATTTTGAATGTCAGCCTTCACATTTCATAAAACAGGGAGCATATTACAGTATACATTAAATTCCAGAGCAAATAATACTTAGCATCGATGTGGATGTATTGTAGATTTGAATAATCTGGCAGACTGTACTTGGAAATATTCTCTAAATTTCCTCTGTCCCTGCCCTGAGACTGTGGTAAGTAACACAGAGACCAGCTGTCCAGCCTTGTTTTTCTAAGCCATTGACTAAACAGTGAGTTCATGTTCAAGATAACTGCGGGGAACCAGTTCATGAACTTCTTGAACTCTGTTGTCCATAAGTGTGGTGATGGGATTGAAAAGCTGCCATTTAATTAATGGTGAGTCTTCTAACTAGAAATGAACCTTGGCCCAAGTGTTGTTTGTTGTTTTGTTTGCTTTTTTTTTGTTAAAAGATGTCTGGAGAGCAAAAATAAGTAAAAGCACTAAGCTGGCTAAGCTGTTCACTTTTTGCCAGGGAAAGATGTTTTTCTGTAAAAGAGAGAAATAAAACCATCACCTGCAAACACAGTCCAAGGACTTGCAGTGCATATTGGCTGTAATGCCAGAGTATTTCTATGGAGTAGAATTTTCCCTGTGTTCCTTTCCACATTCACTTCCGAATTTCCAAAATTATTAACCTGGAGGTCTTTCCACCAGTGGTGTCTATTTGATTGCAAGAGTTTGAAACCTTCCCTTTTCTTTCTGGGATGCAGTTTTCTATTAACTACAGCCAGAATAGGTATTGGTCTCCAAGAGAAGAAAGACACATAGAACTTTAAATGGCAATGTTATATTGCAGTTTCATTCTTTAAACTGTTGATAACAATGCGTAGATACTGAACCTTTGTCCAATAAAACTTGTTCCTATCATAATTTTAAAACTGCAGGAGAAGCAGGCTTATTTTATAGATGCACATACACTGCTCACCTAAACTATAAACCATGTAATTCCCCTGTGCTTCCAGGTACGTGCACCTTGCAGAAGCAGAGGAGCATCTTCCCCTTAGTATTCAGAAGTTCTTGATATCCAAAAGCAGAAGTCACCACTGAAAAAAGACTGGAAAAGACCTTTCAAAGTAGCCTCCTGGTATTGCAAGATATCTAAAAGACCTAAATAAACCCTTTCACAGATAAAGTCTATCTAGTGAGGTTTCTACAGAAGTTCCCTGCTCCATCTACTCTAGCTAGTAGGTTATTCCAGAAGATTACTCCTTAAATGGGTAGAAACAGAGCTATGAAGCTGATGAAGGGTCTGGAGCACAAGTCTTATGAGGAACAGCTGAGGGAGCTGAAAGTGTTTAACCTGGACACAAGGAGGTTCCAGGCTGACTTATCTTTCTCTACAACTACATGAAAGGAGGCTGTAGAGATATGGCTGTTGGCCTCTTCTCTGAAGCAACTAATGATGGGACAAGAGGAGATGGCCTCAAATTGCACCAAGGGAAGTTTAGATCAGATATTAGGAAAAATTTATTCATAAAAAAAATTGTCAAACATTGGAACAGGCTGCTCAAGGAAGTGTTTCAGTCACCATTCCTGGAGGTACTGAAAAGACATGTACATACGGTGCTTAGGGACATGGCTTAATGGTGCATTTGGCAGTGTCATGTTAATGGTTGGATTCAACGATATTAATGGTCTTTTCAAACCTAAAGTACTCTATGATTCTATGAAAGCCTTCTTCTGATTTCCTGCTTAAATACTCCTCAACAATTTGTCAATCTATAATTTGTCTGTAGATCTTCAAGCAAGACCCTTTTCCACTCTCATATCCCTAATGTATTTGAGGGTAGTAGTTATACACCTTTAGCCTTTACTTTGAAAGCTTTTCACACCTCTGATATTGTGGCAGCATTTCTTTGTCCTGCTTCCAGTTAGAAATCTTTCTTCAGTGTGGGTACGAGACTGGAACAGATTGCAAGCTCTCAGTGGGGCTTTAACCCTGTCAAGATAGATCTGGATCTAGAGCACTGTATTTTAGTCTCACTCAACTTCACCAGCTTGCTGGTAATTGCTTTTGAATAAATAAAGCAAATGCAAACATTTCAAACTATAATTAGTAGGAAGTTCTCAACTAGAAAAGTA
This sequence comes from Pithys albifrons albifrons, assembly GCF_047495875.1. NCBI lineage: Eukaryota > Metazoa > Chordata > Aves > Passeriformes > Thamnophilidae > Pithys > Pithys albifrons. The sequence goes on from NC_092458.1 coordinate 56,466,275, forward strand.
TTATTTTCACACTTTGCCTTTACATAAGGCATCAAAGTATTTTATGATATGTAATTAGAAGTGAGATCTTCAAAACTGTGGCAGAATAAACAGTAGCATTCCCTGTTTCAGTTCATTCTTTTATTGTACTTTCGTATGATGAAGCAGAATAGGGTGTAATTGTCTGTAGATATTTATTTGTGAAGAAACTACCCTATTTCTTCACGCTACAAGCTAAATCATTGTACTGGTTTAAAGGTGAACCAGCAGGGGAAATGAACTCACCACGAGAGAGATTATAAGTCAGAGGCTAAAATTTAATAATAATATTACAATAACAACACTAACACACAAGAGAAATTGCTTTCAACTCACAAAAACCCAGCAGTATAACTCAGTGTCCTGGGGCACAAACCCAAGGGGGTTTGTTTGCCCTTGTGCTGAGACCCCTGTGGTTCCCCCAAGTCCAGAGCAAAAGGAAAAGAAAAACCTGTTGGTGCAGGCGAGGGCTGTGGTCTGGGCGAGAGCGGTGATCTCCTCCTGTCAAGGTCCTGCCGCTGCTCTGGATCTGACGAGAAGTTCCCGAGGTCTTCTTACCCACCCCTTATGTACCCTCAGGGAGCACTCAGTCCCTCCCCCTGGGCGGGGACTCACACAATGGGTGATTAACTCTGGGAGCCAGGGGGTGCTGAGCTGTTGATGGCCCATTAGCAGCTCCGCCCCCCTCAGACTGGGTGTGAAGGTGATAATGGCTCCCTGGGCAGCTGCTGCTAATGGCCCATTGAGCTTGGGGAATGAATAGAGGGGGTAGAATACACAGCTTTGATCACTCCCACACAGGGTTAGCTGGTCCCTCCTGCTGAACTAGGACAATTATGCTCAGGGAATTGCTTTCTACTCAAATATTTCCTGAAACCACTGCTGATTCTGTGCAGTCCTGGTGCAGTTATTGAAGGGGTTATGCAAGTTATAGCACTACAGACCTACTGATAACTCGTAGTACAAAAAAGAGTAGCAAGTACTAGTACATTTCTTTGCTATTGACTATGCTACAGTGGCTATGCTATGTCAGGTGGCCTTGTACTGTAAAATCTACCTCTACTTTATAATGCCCCTGGGCAGTTTTTACCACAGTCTTTATTTGAACTGTTAAGTGGCACTGGCTGCAGGACTAAATGAGGTGATAAAGAAGCAAAAAACTAGTGAATGTGTGTTTTGGTGGGTTACTTCAGTTACTGTGCAGGCTTTGACCACCTGCAGTGCATTGGGGCTGCCATGTTGAGCACTGTAACACCAAACTTCATGCTATTCTTACCGAAGCATTGGGACATTCTCCTGAGCTGGCTCTGTAGTCTGTTCCCTGTAGCAGGTACTTGCAGTGAAACCCTCAAGTACCACCGCTCAGTCCTGCATTCCTGCTTTCAGGATATACATTCAACATCACATCATAATTTACATGAAACATTTCTCCAATTCATGCTGTCTCCTTTCTGCAGTGAGCATACTAAGTCAGAAAATCCCAATTCATTTTCCTTCTAATTATTCCAAGCAACGTGGAACAGCTCTGCCAGGTGGGCTTACACAAATGCGTTTGGTCTCATGTCAGAACAGCAGATGATTGTACTACTTTCTGGGGATGTGGGACATGCTTCTGTGCCTTCCTTCACTGAGGCAGAATTGAATCCAGATGCTCTTGTTCCATGCTTTAACCACTGAAATACACAGAGAAAAGAGGAAGTGAGAAATGAAGAGAGCCATTCCAGATAGATAGATATTATCTCTAAGGCAGATTTTGCTTTTTATGGGAACACACCCATATAACACCCCTCCCCCCTATATTCTTCTTTTCCCCATTTCCTTCCTCTTCCAAATCCCTGAAACTGCTGTGCAAACTGGGAGAGCCCATCCTTCAGCCAGCATGCAGATATGTGGTTAGGATTTCTTCTTAGGGATCCTGGAATATTTGTGGGCTTGAATCCCACTGGCAAAAGAGGAATGTGAAGGCAAGTCTCCCACATCCTGTGGAGTGACTGTGGGAGAGCCCAACATCTCCCCCTCAATGGCTGTTCTGTGCCAGGCTCCATTCAGTGCTCAGAGAGCACCAACTGAAATGACCAGTGCCAGTAAGATGAGGGGGAACGAAGCAGTTTATGAAATTTGATGGGATTTGATCAAAGCATTGTCAAAACTTAATGGGAAGAGTAGAGGCACTGCCTTTTCTCTTTCAAGAGGAGATTCTCTTTCCTCATTTCCTCATCTCGTATGGCCTGGAATGCCATCTCCCTTCTGTAAGATGAAGATTTGTCTACATCAAGTGGACAGTTAATTTATCTCAATCAAGTTTCTTTCCAATATCACTCAGTACTAGATGATCTTTAAGGTCACTTCCAACCCAAGCCTTCCTATGATTTAGGGATGTTACTTCTTAAGAAGGAGCTTCTCTATTGTGTTGACCTCGAAGTGTTTTGATCTTGCTCTGTTCCCATGGGTCTTCATCCAACACTTCATGTTTCCAGGTCTTCTCTGTTCAATATCCTCTCTAAGGGATCTTTGCTACATCATCTGGTACTCTGTGTCCTCTCTTGTGAGCCACAAGCCCTTCTGGGCATGTCTGACAGTTTCTGACTCACATTCATTGTTGTAATTGCTGCTGTGTTATGCCTTTTCTTTTTCTGTTACATCTTCTTGTCCCTGCCCCATCCAAGACTCAGTTCCCACTAAAGCTCCATCACATGTACACACAACATCAGATTCCTCAGGCAGCTTCAGGCTCAGACTTAAACCCAAAAAATTACCACCACTGGCTTAGAGGAGCTCTGAGCCACAAGATGCTGTAGTGTCCTGGGAAGTCTAATTACATGCTTGCCCTGTCTTTTATTTTTTTCCTGTGCATAGACTGTTGGCCACTCCTACTTCTGAAATCAGAATGCTGTTCTCTTGTCTTAGCTGGCTTTGCTCACTATTGATTTTGCGGCTATTGGTTTCTTGGGCAGCAAGAGAGCCTGGATATTGAATGAACATGCAACTGTTCTACTCTCTGTCACTGTAGATGGTGAACTGCAGGTGCTAGGGCATAATCCTGGGATTGAGATTTTTTTTTTCTTTTGGCCTGAACCACTTCCAGACAGTTCAAGAGTCTCAGACCTAGAAATTCCAGTGTGGTGGCTGGAGCTCCAGACTCCACTTGATTAACAAAACCATCTCTATGGAGGACAGACTCCAGGCAACTGCAATTTGATTTCCAAAGAGCAGGGCTTGGGCTAGCCACATTGCTTTCCACAGCTGGACATGGACATTCTGCTGCAGCTGCCACCCACACAGGCAAATGTGAGCTAGATGGATTTCCCTGTGACTCAGTACTGCTCTTATCCTCCTGTGTGAGAAAACTGTCCTGCTGCACAGATGATATAAAAAATGATTAGCTTTCAATTGCTATAAATCTGATCAGTAACAGCAACGGGTTCTTGCTTGGCATCAGAGCAATTCCACCATTTCTAGGTAGTGCTGAAAGCAGTAGATGTGTAGTAGCAGCTTGGAAGATGGCCACAAGAAGGTAAAGTTATGTAATTCCTAGTTGCATTGTAAATTGAAATATTTAAATTTAGGCAGATGGTCTTAATAAAAACTTAGTGATGCATGTATTTCAACATAAAGTCATGGAGAAGGAAAGACTAGTAAAATTCAATACAAAGTGTTCAACTCATACTGACAATGTCATTTAATGAAAAATACTATTTCCACAATGTTTTAATCAGTTTGTTGTATTGTATGATGGTTTATTTTTGTTTTATTTGGAATGGTAAAATTGAAACACTCTTAATGTATCATTTAACCAGAGTGACTTTATTCAATACTAAACTCAGATGATCAAATGCTCCATGGCCTGTGCTCCTGGGATGGATTATAATCACTAGGATGATGGACTCCCACCTGTCTTTTGTCTCCATCTCAGGAGCCTCACAGCTCTGCATGTCACCTGTAACTTGGTCAAAGACTTTGGCTGGCTGAGGATACCTGAAACTTAGGCACTACAAAGAAATGTGCTATGACAGTCAAGTGATGCTAAAGAAATACTTTATATTCAGAAATGCTTCAGCAAATCTGGCTTGAAGAAATATCCAAAAAGTCCCTTTCCTGCAAAAGAGGCCTTGAGGTGATGTAATCCTAATGTGTGAAAGCTGTACAATGCAGATATAAATTGTGCAAATCCATATAAGGTGACTCCAAGACTTCTTACTGAAGAAACTTCATTCAAAACATTCAAAGTCCTGAAAAATATATTCATCATTTTCTTTGAGCTTTTTAACAGGCTCTGGGGGCTTTAACTACTGACAAGCAATGTGGGACTTTTTTTTTCGGTTTTACCAAATCTAGACAGACATGAACTGTTCTCTTACTTACTGTCCCGTATCTCCCCCAACACCCTGTGTCTGTCTTCAGTTCTATTTTATTTCAAGCAATTTTTTCCTGAGCAGGGAAAAAAAGCTACTTCTTTTACCTTAATTTAAGAGTTTATACAAAAACATAAAAGACTTTAATCCATACTAATTATTTCTGTTGATATTTCAAAATCAGCATCATTGTTTTGACCTTTGCCATACCCATTAGACTAAAAAGAAGCAGTATGGCAAATTGCTGGAAAATTTAAATGACATTTTAATGCATTTTTCCACTGTTTTAAAATATAGTAGTTATTTCCTGGTATATCAATTCCTGTTTCCCAGCCTTATCTAGAATAGCATTTTAAATAAAAGCCTAAATTTTCAGTGAGGCATTCTGTGTAATTGGTCATATTTTGCCATCCTTCTCTTTACACTTACATGTTCACTTATGTTAACCACTATATGACATGTGGAGAAGTGAAAAAAAAATGTTTAAGTCCAACTCATGACAATTTTGAAGGTTGTAGAATATCATTTCCTCCTAACATGCAGGGAAAACACCTCTGCCTATTTCCACTGCTTGAATCAAAACATCCCTATTCACACTCAGTAGGTCAGAGTTTCAGTGCAGGACTCTCTTTGCATCCCCTAAAGAGTCTGTGCTGTTCTGTGGAAACCTTACATGCTCAAAATTGATACATCTGAATTAAACATTTGTGTCAGTTCCAAAACAACCTTTTGCTGATGAAGTAATTTAGCCAGCAATATTCCAACCAATAGTAGTAACAGACACTGCAGTTACAAACATTTATCCACCAGGAAAAATCTGGCTGGTGTAAGAATGCAACATGTGTTCAACTGTTTTACCAAAATGGAATATTTCAGCTGCATAATCTCTCCTGAGGGAAAAAATGCTGTCTTATTTGAAGTGAAGATCAGAAGAACTTTCTGTGATTGTCCTTATACTGAAAAAGAAAAAACTAAAATTAAAAAAAATAAAAAGGGGGATTTACTCCCTGATTTTATACTTTGTCCTGCAGGCCTGTTGCTCTTTGACATTTTCAGATTTTCAAGGCTTTCAACTCTGCAATGAGAATTGACATCTCAATGAAACTACTTTCAACATAGCTTTTTTATGTAAACACAGTTTCCTGTTTTGCTTCAAAGCAAAATCATGAAAAAAAACCGTAGTAGCTATGCAATCTTCTCACAACAAATAGTGTATTTGTGCTCATCTCCTGCAACACGAGTATTTTGTAGGCAACAGCAAAAAGCTGTGTTCTGCTCAGGGGCCAAGAGTTCACATTATATAGCGGTTACATGTACCTACAGTGACATTATCTGCAAGCACAGAATCGTAATGGGATTCTCATGCAAGTGCATCCTTCACCCATTACAGAGCCAGAACTTTATTCATAGGAACTGTTATGTGTGTCATTAGTCCTCACACAACCCAAAGAATGCCACCTACTTTTTGGAAGAAAACATCTTTCGTTAGGCCAACAGAGACAACTGCGTAAAGCAAATATTAGATAGAGCAGATTCATTTTCATGTAGATGAACTACTCTTTGGGTCCAAAGCATAGAGAAAATAAAAATTATAGCTCATTGCTTTGAATTGCACTTAACTGTTTTAATCAGTCAGACATTTGAGAGAAAAGTGTTTTCTACTTGGGGGAGCAGAGGGTAATCCTGACCCTGTTAAGAGTATAAGTGGTGTGATGGAAGCTATATGATCAGAAGAAACAGTAATTCCCATCAAATATTGGCAAGACTTGAAAGGGGGGAAACTCAGAGGTCTTTTTCAAATTCATCTGATATGGAATCTGATATCTGATAGAGTTGCACATTTTAGTTCTCTGGCCCATCTTTGATCTTGCAGTGTCAGGACTGCAAGTTTAGAGATGGAGTAGTTGTTTGGGGAATATAATTTTCCAATTTATAACTGGGTGTTGTTGTTCTTTCTTAATTAGGTAGTACATGGTGGTTGTTTGTTTTCACCCACACAGTTTTCTAAGAGCAGTGAATGCATTGCATGATGCCTATGACATTCCAGGGTGCTTATGTGTAGGATCTGTATATTTCAGTGGTTCTGCTAGAGCAGGTGTTTATCATGAGGGCTGTGACAATATTTGGATATGATTTTCTTGAGCTATTTGAGTTATATCTACTGCTCAACCAAAACTTGCTTTCAGTGATGGAGCTAATGGTAATGAGTGTGGTTTGAAGGGAAAGAGGGATGTTTTTAGGAAAAATCATTTCAAGGTATGATTTTATTCCATTATATGCTACAACTCATTAACATTTTCCAGTATACATTTCTTGCATGTTGTGGTATATGATACTCAGTAGGGGATTTTTCTCTTCATATTGTAGTAAGTTTGGATAAGGTTTAGCTGGCTTCTTGAAATATGCAGTTTTAGTGGAGTGTCACTGTTGGATGAGCATCATCTGCAGCTTTGTGAGGGTGTGTCATGAGTGTTTTCCTCAGAGCAAATGAGGTGATGTCTGTGGGCTATATCAGTTTTCCTAGTGTGTTTTGGATAGCTGATGGTTTGTGGAAGGAGGTGTGTTGGTCTGTGGATTTTCTGCATATGGTAGTTTGATGGTTGCTATTTTTTGTGTTGACCTTGGTGTCTAGAAAGTCGATGCTGATGTAAGTTTTCCGGAGAGAGTTTGATGGACAATTCTGGTTGCTGAATTTGTGGTAGAAATCAATGAGGGAATCCAAGTTTTCAGTACAGATGTCATTTATGTACCCTAGTGTATCCTAGGAACCCACATTGGTTTGGCAGTCTTTCACTTAAGGTGACTCCTGAAAGGTCTGATATCCTGGTGCTTGAGTACAAGTGCTGGGGTGCTTGTAATTGCATCTGTAATTTTCTGAGGATGAAATTGTTGTGGATGAAGGTGAAAGAGATGGGTTTGACATATATAAGATCCCAGTTAGGCATCAGTAAGGCTGATGTCACTTTGGCATCAGGTCGGGCATAATACCTCCCTGGTGTAGCATCATGATGATACTACTAAAGATGGTGCCAGTAAGAAGATAGTTTATGAAACAGTGATCCTGGAGGAAGCATGTTTTTCTGGAGAAAGTTGTTTCTACATAATACACTATTTAAACATGGTGTCTGAGTACCCTCATAGCTCTTCAGTGAAAGTTTCCTTTGTTTTCCTTATGTAAGAATCTAGAAGAGAGTTTTAAAGGGGCAAGAAGTAACACAATTTTTTTCTTCTTCATTGGGAAGAAATAAGATCTCTATGGTGAAAGAGCAGAGGTTTTTCTTGAGTTCCTTCTCATATGAAAGCATAAAAAATCATCTTCAAGCATCACTGATATTATCCTAATTTCTCCTTTATCAATTGTTTAATAACTAATTGCTGACTGGATTTTAAAAACTATATAGGCTCTCAAAAAGCCCAGTTGTATCTTAAATTTTTTCTGAAAGAATTATTATTGTAGACCAATGTAAAATTGATTTAGGAGTGTCCAGGTCATTATAATGTAAAACTATTTTCATGGCTATTTTATCTTCATTTTGTTTTCAGAAAGGTTGAGGCACACTTACAGGAACAATTCCTCTAACTGGACTACAGACCACAGAGCTCCCAATGTTTCTGAGGATAAAAGTATGCATTTAAAAAGAAAAGACATGGGTAGCTATTCAAGGCTGGGGTATTTCTCCATGACTTCCTGCTGGGTGATGTTGGGATGCAGGTGCTTTCATCATCATTTCTCAGATGTTGTGTAATTGTTGGTGAAGGAATTGTCATCACACTATTTGGTTCCAGTGCTAGGTGATATCAGCTTGTTTTGATAGTAATTTGTTGCATGGTGGTTTGGTGAGTTTCAGTTTCCTTTAATTTGTTGGAGCACATAATTCTTCCTGGTTCAGTCGACCTCTTTGGGAGGTAAAGTTTGTCAGTTTCTTAACTTAGGTAGACCTAAACAGGATATCCTATTATGTATTAAGAGTCGAAAATTAGATATTTTTCTACAGACAAGATGACCTACAGAATAGATCTGTGTCATTCTCCCATGTTCTTCAAAGCCTGAGCCATACCTCAACTCATTTGCTTTTAAGTCTGGACCATTTCCCTACCAAATTTTACAGGGCTGCAGACCTGATATACCTGCACTGCCATTGCAATAAGCACTTTCATAGGAATTAAGAGAATGTTTTCCACAAAGCGAAATTGTCAGACACATAAGCTCTATCTACCAAAGAGGTAAGCGAATCTCAAAGTGTAGATAAACTGATGAGTGAAAGTCCAGATGGAGGAAAGGCTACATGGAGGCAGGAAGGACCATAAATAGGCAAACTTGAAATGAGTAAGAATACAAAGGGGACCCACAGAGGACCATGAGAAGGTGCTGCTTACAAACTGTGGCATGGCTTTATGAAGAACAGGTTTTGGTTTGGAATGCAAGTGGAAACATGGGAAATGCCCTAAGATGTTCCTAACCAAGGGTTCAGAAATGATGCTGTAGCAGACTGGCTGCACGTGGGGAGATGAGAAGGTTCTGAGCTGGTTTCACTGGCAGCCAGGTGCCAGCACACCTCTGCCACTTCTTTAGCCCATTCCTTTAACAAAACTGTGAACTGTGTTGCCTCTTTTGGACAGTGCAAGTCAACACCACTTGTGCTCATGTTAGCCTGGCCCGAGTGAGGAGAGAGTGAGACAGAGAGGAGCTGACAGTTCCTGAAAGACTTGGCCCACCAAAGGGGCTAGGGGATGACTGATAGGACCCACTCGAGGTGCACACTGATTCCGGGTACCCTGGAATTTAGGGGAAAAGGATCCACCAGATGCAACTAGAGGCTCAGAGAGGCCTCGGCTGACGGGGCTGTCTGGATACGGTGCAAACTTGAGCGAGGCAAGAGTGAGGAGGGGGCAAGGGGGCAGGAGCCGGTGGAGGCAGGTCTGCCTGCGCTGTGTTCGCTCATGGAGGAGCGGAGGCGCAGCAACCCGCGCGGCGGGGAGGAGCAGCACCAACCGCGTTCGCCGGGCAACGTGCCCGGTGGAGGGGGCAGGGGCTCCGGAGCAGGGGCGGGACGGACTCGACCCGACCCGACCCGGGCCGGCGGGGGCCGGTCTGTGCTCGGGAAGGGGAGGCGAGGAGGGGGCGGCGGTGATGTGTGTGGCGACGGCAGGCGGTAGCAGGAGGAGGGCGGCAGGGGCGCGCCGCCCGGGGCTGATTGGCCGCCCAGTTTATAAGAGGTGCCTGCCCGAGGCTGTGGGGTTGTTTGCTTGCCCTAGGGAGTTGCGCGGAGCCGCCTGTGGAGCCGTCGGAGCGGAGCGGAGCTGCGATGCGGCGCGCCAGCCGAGACTACACCAAGTACTTGCGCGGCTCGGAGGAGCTGGGCAGCGGCGCCGCCCACGAGAGCGCCCCGCCGCCGCCACCGCCGCCGCTGCCCTCACACCCGCACCCGCCGCCCGCATCCCGCTCCCTCCTCGCCGCCCTCGTCCTCCTGGGTCTCGGCCAGGTGGTCTGCAGTGTCGCCCTCTTCCTCTACTTCCGAGCGCAGGTAAGCGGCGCCTCCGCTGGCGCCCACAGGCGGCGCAGGACGATGGTGCGGGTGCGGGGCCGGCACGGGCGCACCCCACCGGGGGAAGTGCGGCCGCCTCGCACCTTTCGGAAATGGGGATGGCCCTCGTGTCGGCGCGATTGAGGCAGTTAATTTAAAAAAAAAAAAAAGCCACCAGTCAGAATGCACCTTTATCTGGCTCTGAAGGTGGTGCAGCTTTGAGGGGGTCGGCTGATGGGCTCCTCGTGCCCTGCCCAGCCTGTGCTGTCCCCTGGTCACGGAGCTGCTCAGCCCGAGGTGCACTAGGTAGTGCGCTGGGCTGCGTGTGCGTGTCGGGGTACAGAGATGCTCAGCGAGGTTGGATATGAGCGGGGCCCGACTCGGGAAAAGGCTTAATAATGATCCTTAAGTCTTGCAGGGCTTTGGTTTTAAATGGTCGGCTTTCAGTTTTCTACTAGAGAAGAGTTTGACGTGGCTGAGGTCTTTGGCTACTGTCTTTGGCTGCCATGAATGTTTGATCTGCAAGAGAAGTGGCTTTAAAGAAAAAAAAAGGTCACCACGCAACACCACTTGGGCACCACTTGGGATGGTTTGTCTCTCAGGCTGCCCAAGGGCACTGCGCAGGAATGGAGTCTGTGTGCTCACGGGCATCGGCCAGAGGTGCCCGCTGCAGCTCAGGAGCTTTCTCTGGGATCTGGGAGAGAGCCACCCCTCACCTGCCAGGCCACAAGCTGACAAGGGATGCTTGAGAAGAGACAGCGCTGCGTGCTGAGAGGCGCACGGGCAGGGCTCGCTGTGGGAGGAGATAAGGTGAGGGGGAGATAAGGTGATGAGCGGTTAGGCTTTCGGAGAGATGAGGAGCCCACTTCTTGGAAATGGCTCGGCTGCCTGGATTCTTGCTGGTGCATCTTTTACCCTGCAAGGCTGAGCCCTCTCAGAGGAAGTGGGGAGCTGCCAGCTAGTTGCTTCTCATGGAAGTGACACTTGTGTTGCGTATACTTTTCATTTGAAGTCAGCATGCTGAGTGGAAACCTGTTTCTTTCGCTTTACTTTCTAGGTAGAGGTGCTTGATGTTGATGTAGCAGACTGGATTTCTTAACAAAGTGCACTCTGAAAGGAGACGTTGCACAAATGTGTACCCACTTAAACAGATGGATGACTATCAAATATACAGTAGCACTGCTGGTCATTTATTATGCAGACCACGCCATGTTTTCTTACTGAAAATGGTTTTGTGCTTTCCATTTTTACAAAATTAAAATGAAACAGCAATACAGTAATTAGTTAATCATAACTTGTATACTTCAGAAGAGTGGCATTTAATTTCTGGGACTCAGTGTAAAGCAGCTTAAGGCTATTTGTTTGCATGACAGTTAAATAAATGAATGCCTACTTCAGCTTCTGACAGGGAATGTTTTTCACTCCTGATGTTCATGAACTTGAAAAGACATTCATGTCAAAACGTAGCTCAGGGATGCACAGCTATACATTGATTAGTGGGCTACAGAGCCATTGCAATCAAAACAGCAAATCAAAGTTATTAAGCCCCTTATTAAAGACTCTTTTTGATAGGTGCATGTCACTGGTTCACATGTGCCTTATAAACGGTAAAAAGAACCATAATGGCTGTTTTTCTTCTGCTTCCTCGATTTTAAAAAATTGCATGGTCCAGGTGTAATTCTGCATTTGGCAGCTTAATTATCTTGCTAGTTTCTTTTTCTGTAGATTTGGAGTAGTGCTGTTGAATCCTTTGTTAACTTGCATTTCCAAAACATCCTAAAGAGGTGATGTAGCTCAGTGTAGGCTTGACTGTAGCCATCGTCTGAAAAACTTTTAATGGAGAAAATGTCATCACTGGAAAATAGAATAATAGGTATGCCTTTGAAGTAAGGACATAATTCACAATAATGAGATATGCTAACACATGTTTTTTCAACATTTCTAATTGTGAAATAAGATAGATGGAAAAATGTAGTGGGTCCTGCAAAAGTTAATTCTTATTTCAGACTCTTTAAGATTGTTTTATTTATATGGGGCATGATTGGACCTCTTTCTTTTGAAAACATTTCTGTCAAGTTTGGTTATCTTAAGCTATCTTGGTTTGGCTCAGTGCAAATTTCATCTATCTAAGTCAGTACTTTAATTTTGTTAAAATATGAGAAGTTAGTAGTAGAAGCTGTGCATCAAAAGATTTGAATTGTTTGGTTGGTGAATTAAACAAATGTGAATTAGAAAGATTTGACTATGTAGGCCGATATTAAGAAATTACACCTTTTATAAGCTCTTTAAAACCCTAGCTAAGTGTCTGAATAAACTCTGACTCAGTTTTACCATACACATTTTGTCTATATTTGCATAAAATCATTTGGGCTGTATCATGACACAATATAAGCTGAGACAGTAGTTGAGGTTTTGGTTTTTCCTTGGTTTTGTTTACTTTGTGGCTTGAGCATTTGGAATTTCACAAGACACATAACTAAGACTGACACAAGGTTTTCAGGGGTAAACACATGTTTGTGGCCAAAAAATAATGCAGTGCAATGCAAGTGAGACAATGAGCTGGCATATCAAAAAAGAAAAGAAAAAAAGCAAAGAATTGAATTTTACTCATGTTCTCGTAATAGTGTTCTGAAATGTAAAAACATTAGGATCTTCTGACTTTACTGTTTGGTCTATCCCGTGCAGTGTATTGAATCCAAGAAATAAAACAATAACAAAATGTATTGATTTGAAGCCTTTATTTTGCTCATACTTTGAGGAATATTTGCTCATTATCTATAAATTGCCATGCAAATGTAGATACTCAGAGCAGCTGGAAATCATCACTCAATAGAGACTCATGCACAGCATGTGGTGAGAGCACAAAGTATTTTATTTAACTTCCACTGGTAAATGCTGAAGTATAGTGTCCAAAAAGCTTTTAAGCTTTTGTTTCTGGCCCATTTCGTTAGTGCACTTAGATCATAAAAGAGTAAGAATTTGGTCTAACATTGAATGGGAGAGCAGTGGAACAAACCAGAAGTGCTCAAAACCACATTTGGGGGCTGAATGTCTGACTCCCATAGTTTAACCTAGACCTGCAAGACTATGCATATTTCCCATTAAAATAAAGTCTATACAAATGTTAAGTTCTCTACTATATTGAAGAGTTTCCACTTGGATAAATGGAGACCTGGAAGTCAGATTTTTATTGTAATTTCATGGAATTCCCACTTTCATTGTGGTATGTTTTTAGACAATTATCTTTCAAGACTTCATCTAAAGTTTTGTGAGCATTGTAGAGCAGTGGTTAACAGAAAGAACAGCTTGATTGGGGTCATAAGCATTTTTTGGAAGCCTGGAGGAACCCCCAACTCCCTTTTGATGGTTAAGAAAGATCATGGAATGCAGAGTGATATTTGATAGTCTGGAAAGTGGTTTAAGTTTGAAAATAAGTACAGGTATAAATGTTAAAGGAATAAATGCTCAATGTGATACTGTAACATCTCACAATTGATGTAAAATTTAATATTAAAGGTGGCTGAAATGTTTTACATCTTTTAAAACAAAACTAAATCTTTTTTACGTCAGAAAATTCTTAATTCTGTAAATTCATTTGATCTCACCTACCATGCTGGAATTCATTTTGGTTGCCCTGAATTAGGTGAAGAGTCCAGAAATGCAACTAGAATGATGAAAGATGATGAAACCCAAGTGACAACAAATGGTTAGGTCTGATTTCAAGGTCAGACACAATGGATACTAAAAACTAAGCTAGACACTCCTTTCTTTAAATAGTTTAATTCCTCTAGGGCATTTAAGTTACTTCACATGTTATAAGACTTTCACCATTGTTTTTGTCTATATCTTGATGTTTCTTCAAGGTATTAAATCTTAAGGACTTTATGCTGCAGGTCTCTGCCCTACAAGTTAGCAAGCTGCTTCCTGTAGATCATTCTGGTATTTCATAATAATTTTCTCGGTTTTCAGAAGTTCTTCTCAAAACATGTCCTTGAAACTTTTTCTTTGCATCACTTCTTGCCCACAGTTTTGACCTCAGTGCTTGGTAATGCTTGTCTTCTGCCATGGAAGTTCAGTAAACGTTCTTTGTAAAGATGTAAGATGCAGGATTTCTGAGAATGCATTTTCAGACAAGTGAGATAATTTTCATAGTTAAATGAGGTCAAAACTATGTATTCTTTGGAGAAGTTAAGGGCAACAGGTAGGCTAGCTAATCGCAAGATCAGAGTTTCACCTGATCAAACAGTAGATCTCTAGAGACTTGCACTTTCTGTCAGGATGGGCTGCACAGCTCTAACTTGCTGAAGATGTCAGTCACAGTATTTCCTTGAGCTTTCAGTCTTCTACCTGTAGGTGCAGAGATGATGGCTTTCTGTCTTAGACCTTCAACAGATAAACTATAATCTGAGTAAGTGATTCTGTACAATCTGCTGTTACTGTTCTGGCACAGTGTTGTGTCACGCATTTGGTGATTGCTTGTGAGTGATTGTTGTAAGTCTTTGCTAGCATGATTTGTCATGCTGGATGCTCAGGCCTTTGCAAATATCGTGGTCTTTGTGCTGTAAGACTTAGTTTTCTTGTCTGCTTTTCAGAAGGTGTGTTTAATAAATTCAAAACTGGGCCAATAGTCTGACTAGTAGAATTACTGATAAAAATGAGTATCTACTGGTAGTTATTTGCTGTAGCTTTCTATCTTCTATCCTGTGATCTGTGTGGAGGGGAGAAGACTCAGGTGCCCAGGTCTGTTGGAGACTTTCATTCCCTCAGGTCTCTAACAATTCCAACATTAGAGGTTACATCTGAAATAATGGGTCCTATTTTGGGTCCCTCAGCACCATATCAGAGGCATATCAACAAACTGGAAAGAGTCCAGCAGAAGACCACTGTGATAGGTAGGGTCCATGATGTTTAAAAGAGTGGAGAACTGGATTCTTTGAACCTGACAAAGAGCAGAATAAGGTGAGGTAAGCTAATCACTGTTTTTAGCTACCTAAACACAGTCAGGTTCTTCAGAAGGGCACAGCAAAAACAAGAGGCACAGTCATCAAACCTGTAGCTGGACATCAAAGCCAGGGGTTTCTACACACTAGAAATGGTGAGATGTTAGGACAATTTGTCCAGAGAGGTTGAAAATCTCCATTCATGGACATTCCCCAGAGCTTGTCTGGACAAGGCCTTAACTCACCTGACCTAAGTTACAAATTGGTCCTACTTCAATCAGGAGACTGGACTAGGGGCCTCCAGACTAGAGACCTCCAGTCCAAGTCATTCTGCATGAACTACTTTTTAGCAGCTATTGGTAAATATTTTCTGCTTATTTTTAAATTTATTTTAGTTTACAGTTGATTTTCTGAGTTCTGAATAGTAGTGGAACATACTGTGAGAGATGCTCTTAGGGTCAAGTTTTACAGTTGTTTAAATCTAATACTGGATTACTACTATTTCATTCCTATGCCTAGCTCTGTACTGGCTCTGATGCTTGTCTGATTCTTGGAGTGTGTTGTTTTTAGGGTGCTAATCTTTCAGGAAATAAGGCCAGCAAAAATTCCTCCCTGTTCATTGATTTAGGAGACTGAAATCCAGGAATTAAATTCCATGGCAAAAGTGGTGAGAGCACAGAGGTGCTGGTTTACATCTGCTGAAGCAGTTAATGAATGTGCACTCCACTAGCTGACTTCAGAAGGCATTAGTGTAGGTTTTAGCACTTCATTCATAGAGCTGCAATGGCTGTATGCAGATTTGCTTTTGGATTTAGCTGTGTCAGACCATCATAGCAAGATGTTACTGCTTCTAAGCAATTCTTTAACTGATCACTCTTCCCCTTGCTCAAAATTGTGGCATCTTCTGATCTTCATGTGAACCTTTTATGATCTGTTTCGTTCCAAATCTGCAGGGGTAACCGGGACAGGTAAACCCAGGTCATAAGGGCTGGCATTGGTCTCAATGAACCAGGCAAACGACTTCTATCTGGAGACTTCAGCAGAAGGATGGTGAGGGAGGAGGCAGCATATGGTGCTGCTGTCTGCGCAACAAATGTTTCTCTGCCGTGTGTGCCTGTTGGCTTTGTTCCTGGCTGGTGTAGACTTAAAGTCAGCTCTGTAATCCTAACCTTATGCTTTTTAGCTCTGTTGTTTTTTGGGGTTGGAGAGTTGAATTTATGTTCATGTGAACAAATGATATAACATGTTTGATTCACTCTGGTGATTTTGTATTCTGCAAAACTTTGACTTGATGTTCTGTTGTGTCCAGCACTATGTTAAAGGAAACTGAACACTTATTAGGCACTCTCCATAATGTCTTGGTATTCCTGGATTGTGATTACAAATAATGTATTACCTTTTGTAATTCTCAGACAAAATTGTTTCTTCCACCTAATTAGAAAGATAGAAATGAACATTCTCTACTAGGCCAGCTGATACAGTTAGAGTACTTAAACAAGAGTTCGGGGGCATAAACCCTACATCAAGCCTGAAGTGAAAGTGGAATAAATACAAATAGAGAGGAATTGTTGAGAGTATCAGGCCATCTCTGGAAGATAGTTGCTAATATTTCTTGAGTGTAAAGGACATGGAGTATGAGAAGAGAAGGTGAAATGGTTTAAATGGTATTTGTGCAATGAAGCTCTGCCAAGATACAATCCCAATGCTTGGAATATTCTTCCAATGTATCTAACAAATAGAATTCAGGATTTTAAAGCATACTAGATGCAGTAATAAAGTCTGATTGCTAAGAATGTCTTGTAGATACTCTAAGCTTATCAGTCTTGGTCCAGTGAAGTAGAGGTGTTTTGTGGTGCAGTTTAATCATCTTTTGGTGCTTCTGACTTTTGCTGTCTTCATGACTCATGTAGCAATATCTCTTACCACTGTCATGGCTTAATCCCAGTCAGCAACTAAGCCCTGTGCAGCTGCTTTTTCTCTCTTGTGATGGAGTAGGGGGGAGAATTGGAAGAGTAAAAGTGAGAAAACTCGTGGGTAGAGATAAAGTTTAATAGATAATGCAAAAGCTGAATACACAAGAAAAGCAGAATAAGAAATCCATTCACCGCTTCCCATGGGCAGGCAGGTGTTCAGCCATCTCCAGGAAAGTAGAGCTTCATGACATGTAGTGGTGAATTGAGAAGACAAATGCCATCACTCCAAACATCACTCCTTTCTTCTTCCTCCAGCTTTACATGCTATATGGTATGGAATATCCCTTTGGTCATTGGCCAGCTGTCCAGACTGGGTCCACTCCCAGCTCCTTGTGCACCCCCAGTTCACTCACTGGTGGGGTGGGGTGAGAGGCAGAAAAGGCCCTGACTCTCTGTCAGCATTGCTCAGCAGTAAGAAAAACATATCTTATCAACACTGTTTACAGCACAAATCCAAAAAACAGCCCCATACAAGCTACTGTGAAGAAAATGAACTCTATTTCAGCACAACCACAAAATAGTTTCAGTGATAGCTGGCTGATAGCTTCAGTGATATAGTTTCAGAGAAAACTTCTGTTTCTTCTCCTAAAAATGATGTGCTAGGTTTTGTACATGCTTTCCCCAAGTTCCTCTGCTTCATTTTACAAACAGTAGCTTTTAGAGGTAGGATGACTGTGTATGTTTCCTGTTAAAATAACTGTGATACTGCATTGTGTAGTCAAAAAATAGAATTCAGGATTATTGATTTTACTGTAAGAGTGGGATTTATCTTTTAACTTTAGAATGTCACAGATCTCATCTGAGCTAATGAACTAGGCAGCATGAGAATATAATTTATTCTCCTGTCTCCCATGTTTGTTGGATGAAATAAACCTTGATGTTGGGAACTTTTTCTGTCTTCATTGTGTGCAATGAAAATTTAGATAATAAACTTAGCCAGGTTCCAAACTTTTAGATGGTTGAAAAATGTCCCTTACATTTAGAACTGTGGTTGTGTTATGTTTATTTTTCAGATGGACCCTACTAGAATTTCAAAAGAACATGCACACTGTGTCAGAACACTTTTCGGACATCAAGAAAGTACAGATTTGCATGATGCATCCTTTGAAAGTCAAGAAGCAAAGTTAATGCCAGAATCATGTAGAAATATGAAACAGGCTCTTCAAAGGGCTGTGCAGAAGGTAAGTTGCACACACCATGTGTTTCTTTCTTTCATGGTCCTCTTGAACTTAAAACAGTTTTTCCAACACCTGTATTCAGAGGCAAGTTCTATAAATTATTTTCTGGTATTCAAATAACACGTAGAGTTTCATCCAGGATGGTATTGTGTTTGCTCATGAACCTGGCAGTGGCTACCCAATTCTGTATTCAAACTCATTTTATTTTTTATTCTTTTTAAGAAAGGAGGATTTGAAGTCGTAGTGAGCAAACTTATTGCCCTTAGTTGATTAGCCATTCTGACATTTGGATGGACCTGAATGGTAGTCATTTATGCTAATATTTGTATAGGTTTGCCAGCACTTTGGATGCTCAGAAAAAATAAGCAGTTCCACACTTTCTCAAAGCAATTTTCCTGTTTCTGACAAGATTCTCCTAAGTCAAGTTCAACAGCAAGCAAAATATTATCTGAAAGACAAAGGAGCTAGCATTTGCTCGCATTTGCTTTTGTTCTTTGCTCTTTCTGCCGCCCAAAATGAGGGATAGTAGTCTTCTTTTTTTTTCTCCTCGCTTTGCCAGTTCTCTGTTCTATGCAGACCATTCTCACACTGACAGAAGAACTACTTTGCCATAGCATGATAACTGGGGAGTCTCAACCAGCAGCTGAGAATGAGGGCTTGTTTCCAAACATGAATAACAAAAGCAGTCAGCAGAAGAAGAAGCCTAGGCGAGTAGGGATATATGTCACAATCCCCTCTTACTGCAGTTACTGCATTTGATCTCTTTTTGTGTTCATGGTAGTGCTTAGTGCTAATAATGGGCTGTTTAATAGATGAATGTCTGCTATGGTATTTGGTTTTCCTGGCTTATCAGGTCCATTACAACTTTACTACTTCACATCTGCATAGGACCGGCAGTTTTTGATTAAGGGTACTACATATGAATTAGGCTGAACTCACATACACTTAAGAGTACTTGAGTTAAATTTATAGCCTTTTAATTGTGCTGATGTAATGTTTGCTTTAACAGAGAAGCCCAAGTGACAGAACAGTTTGAGACCAAAACACAAACATAGGAGCATGTTTTGTCCCTTATGTTAGCCATCTCCTTCAAAAGCTTAAGGGGAAGGCAAATGGTTAAGTCTGTAGGATTAGTTCTTTCCTCCTGGATTTTATAGAGACTCTCATGCTACACCTACATCTGTGCTGTGTGCTGGTACTAGACTGCTCATTCATGCGACTCCCATGACAGAGGAAGGAGGTTGTTACAGTAAGTCAAAGAGAAGCCCTGTATTCTGGTCATTTACTGCTGGTTACTCAACAAAGGCATTGGCTTCAGTTGAGGCTGCATATCCTGCCAGGCTGGATGGAAGTTAAATGCTGCAATGTCCGTGGCTGAGATAAGTAGTGAGTGGGGATAACTTTTCTGGCTGTTGACAATTAGTTTGAGAACAATAAAATTTCCCTTGCCAAAGTAATTAGATTCTGAATTTCCTTTGAATGCAACAGAGTGTATTAAGCAGCTGCACCAGTGTTCTAGATGCTTTGTCATCTTATATTGATGACAGAGAAAAAAATAGATAGGAAAATTATCACCTGAGGCTATGTTTGCATCTTTTTGGTGTATCAGAGAAGTGAAAGTAACAGTGTCAGGCAGAATTATACTTTATCATGATCTGTAAGCTCTGCCTTTCATTAACCCTGCTACAGTGAAGAGCAGAAGAGACATGCAGCTGAAGCTTATTTGCAGTTGTGTTAGTCCTCTGTGTATGGAAATGCAGCAAATGTGATTTGAAAGAGGTTTCCTGTTGTTTGTGCTTTCTTCACTTTCCTGAAGGAGAATCTAACCTGGGGGTGGTGTTTAAAAAACAGTATCCTTACTTGAACTGGCAGCATGTTCAGTGACTAAAATGGAACATTTTAAAATATTTATGTTTCGTGATTTTTCAATATATTGTCTTTTGCAGTTTAAGCTGTTCAGGAAATGAAAATAGACAACTTGCTTTTGCTCAGGTCTATAGTCCAGTTATAGCTTTTAGCTTACCGCACCACTTTTCTTTACACACCTGTAGACCTAGTGCATAAATCTAAAGCAGGGATTGATGTTGAAAATGAAAGTACTCTTATGAAAACCACTGTAGTAGGGCTGCAAGGTCAGGCTTAGAAATATTTGTCTCCTGAACAAAAAAATAATTAAAGATTTCTTTCTTCTAATCAAAATTTAATGATCAATTCCTTAACATATTCCAGGATAAAATTTCTGCTTAACGAGCAGCTTACTAAGTAGAAAGAACATTTTCAATGTTGCATATAAACTTTTAAGCAGACAAATAATATACTTCCCTAGCCTGTCTGTTTGCTTAATTTTTTTCCATGTAACCCTAAAACCTTTTGGCAGTCCAGATGCTCTAACCACAGTTCTTATGAAGTCTGTTATGAGCCTGAAGTAGAAAGGACTTCAAACATATCTTTGGTCAATCCATAAGTAACTTTTCTTGGCAATACTCCCAGCTTCTAGTAGCTTGAGGAGTTCAGGCATAAGTTAGTCTTCCCACATGGCAACAGAGGGCTTTTCTCCAGGGCAGCATTTATAAAGAGATCTATATACTTAGCAGACATTTAAAATGCACATAGTTATGGACCAACCAAAGGTTTCATAAGTGATTGCTGTAAGTTGTTAAAATTTCACCCTTTCCATCCTACAATTTTACATACTTTTTTTTGTCTTCCCCCCTGCAAGCAATAGACTACTCATTTGGATAGAGGTTGTGTTGCTGGGCTCCATGCTATAGTCTGATGAGTATTGGTTCATGTACTTTCTATTTCACTTCCTTTCTGATTAACATTCTTCAAATTGCTGAATTTCCGGCAAGAGATGCTTCTTCTTTGTACTTAGCTGTACTTAAAGCACTTGGGTAGTAAAAGAAAAAAGTGTATAAAGAAGCTTTAAGATCACATGAATGTACAGAGGACTTCTCATTGGTCTCAAAGGGCTACTTTTAGATGCTCAAAGTAGATACTGAGATATTGTAAAAGTCAAAGGAGATGAAAGACCTCCACAAATACGATGTGTTCCAGTGTGGCCTTGTCTCTGTATCCTCAACATGGGAGATAACTTGAAGAGTAATTTTTGCTTTGAACATGCTGAGATGCTAGTGGTAAAACTTGCAACCTGCTGGGGAAAGGAGCAGTTCCTAATTTTCCAGTCACTTAAAGCATGATTTTTAGCTTTTAAATATGAACTTCTTAAAGGCATTTTAAATTTTCTGGATGAAGGGAAGACATGTGTTTCATTTTTGTGATTAACTGTGTATTGTTCAAACAGTGACTGTGTGAAGGAAGTTGGAATGTGGGAAGCAGGACAGCAGAGTTGATTAGTTTGGCAGTGAGCAAATTACACAAAGGCATACGAGTGCAACCTATCATAAGACTAACAGAGTGGTGTGATTTTTATGTACACTTTTGCTAAAAATAACTAAACAGCTTGGTATCACACAAAGTTCTGTGGATAGCAGTCTTAAGAGAAGTCACTGGTAGTATTTTGTCAGTAGTTTTTGGCCATTATAGCAGTTCCTTAGTCATGGGTTCTGTTGATCTGTTTCTGCTTCCTTAATGGGAGTCTACATTATGATTAAATATGAGATACTTAAAGAAATTCAAGTGTTAAGAAATGCAGTTGATACTTTAAAGATTTGAAGAATTGTAGCTCTTAATTCCTTAAAGTAAGAATACCAGGAGAT
This sequence comes from Pithys albifrons albifrons, assembly GCF_047495875.1. NCBI lineage: Eukaryota > Metazoa > Chordata > Aves > Passeriformes > Thamnophilidae > Pithys > Pithys albifrons. The sequence continues at coordinate 56,487,980 of NC_092458.1, forward strand.
TTTTATAATCCCGTTAAGAGCCTGTCTTTAAACGTCTGGATGTCTTCAGATACCCAGTGAAAAATGTCCCTTGGGGTCAGAAGGAAGTACATGGTAAAATGCTTTCCTAAGGTAGTTTCTGTATCAGCACCTTGGAACTGTGGAACACATGAAGTGAAAAACAATGAAGTGTTGAACTGCTTACTCTTCATAGGTAAACTCACAACTCCATATCTGTTTTATATGGACTAGAAAATGTATGTTTTATCTTCCATTTGGAAGCCTGGGCAACATAGCAGAAAGGAATATCAAAATTTTATAGGACTGATCAGAATCAAGTAACCAACTTGACACTACTCCAGAACTTGGAGAACTGATAGAGGATTTCTTTTTCCTGGCCACAGTCTAAACACTTCTAATCCAGTGACAGCACACAGAAGAGATAGTGAACAGAAGCTAGTCTCCAGCTCCTCTCAATGCGTTAGTGTTGTAATTTCCTTTTTGGTGTAATGACACCTGCATTCCTAATTGCATAGCAGCGTAGCTTCAAGAGGAACACAGGAGAGTGTTCCTGTCAGAGGGACATGCTCCTAGGAGACAGGAAAGTAGGCTATAGATCAGCAGGCCAAGGAGAGTTGTGGACCCAAGTCTACCTGGGTAGCTGTTCTGCTTACCAAGTGATTATGCTGCAGAGGAACAGCACCACCAACAGTTAGAAAGCAGCTCAGACTGTATTCTGTGAGCACCAGAGCCTTTCTGCATGAAAGATAAGCTGAGTCAGGCAGCTAGATTTCAGAAGCTGAGGCACACAGCTGCTTAAGCTAGAGCCTCTTGGAAATGTGCAGAAGCAGAACTCTATGCTGCTAAGAAAAATTTAAGTTAAGAGCAGAATAGCAAATGGCCAGGTCAGGGATTTCAAAGGCTGAGCAGTTACCAAATATGGGATTTTTTTTTAAGTACCAGTTTAGATAATAGGAGATTAAAATGTACTTAGTTATTTTTGGATATGCCCACTAGGCTCCCCAGGCAAGAACATTATCACATCCCCCAGAAGGAAAATATCTGAAAGCAAACTCCACATTTGAGAAGTTTCCATTAAGAAAGCAAGAAAACAAAAAAGTTTTCTCTTCAAAGGAAAGGGATAGGGATAGGGATAGGTGTGGTGCAGTAATCTCTGAGAATGTGGTCCATCTCCCAGGCTCTTCTCACCTTATGTCCTGTTCTCTTCAGAGATTTTGCTACTTTTCACAATACCTGGTACTTGCAAATTCTTGTCATCTTCCTATTTCCTACTTAAGTGTGGGTAGCGGCTGATGCTGGTGTGCAGCTCCTAGAATTGAACTTCATTGTTGTGCTCCTAGAACTGAGATTGAAGTAGGAAGATCAGAGAAGTAAAGTAAATGTAAGTGGGGGAGGTGGATGCGAGTTTTACTTCTCTGAAGTTGTGATTCTTCTGCTTTTCTTCTTGTTTCTACAGCAAAAAGCATCTTCGTGATTCTTATCTAGAAAATCAGCATATCTCTGCTAAAGTATGCTTTGATAGTCATACTACAACCTCCATACTGCTGTGGCTTTTCATTTTGGTTTAACATTTAAATACCTACTGAAAGGGGAAAGTGAGAGTAATAAATGCACCAGCTAAGGCACTACAGACTTCACTATGGTTGCAAAATTACATACAAGCAGGATTTCAGGTGTTTTCAAAGCAGGATTTTAAATTCTAAAACACCACAGTGATTGAGAGCACAGTGGAACACTGCTGATCTGGCCACAGCTGAGACTTGTTGCATATACATGGATTGAACCAGGCAAGCAGCCGAATGTGTGACAAAAAGATTAAACAAGGGCTACTCAGGTTTCCAAGAGGACATGACTTGCTATCTTCAGCAAAATGTTTCCTTTTACTAAACATCTTCTTGATGGCTCCATGGTATGGGATATTCTGAATAAAAAATATATTACTCCTATTTTTTTTTAGAAAACAGATGGAGAGTCATGGGGAAATAGGCTACAGAACTGAGGACTGAACTTAACTATTGCCAAGAGTCAGTCCATGTTTATAAGAAGAACATGAAGCTTAGATTTTTGAAAACTGCTGTTTGTATCTTTATCTCAAGAGGAAGACAGGTGTGGATTATTAAATACAAAGCTTTTTGTGGAGCCCGATGTCTGCAATTTGTGTTGTTTTGGGGTTTGTGTAACATGGATTTCGTTCATGTTAAAATTCTTCTGCAGTTCTGAAGAATTGCATACATTCTGGCACCCAGTTCATTTGGCCTAGTACAGAAGATATACTTAATCCTTCAGTTCCTGCATACCTTGTTAGAAGTGAGCCTTGACTGTAAAGCCTTCCCTGTTAGTGGTCAAGTGAAAGGGGTGCAGGTTTTCATTTAGCTCATCACAAATGAAATTCAGAGTTTAGCTTTCTTTAGTTGTTAGAGTTATTACATTCTAGATCCTATGTAGAACTGCCTCTTTCATTGCCTTTAGTCCCCAAGTAATTAAATCAGTTTATAAACTCCATTGTTTGATGTGATGCCTTCTTATCTGTCATAGTTCCATTATACTTGGAGAAATATTCCAAGTGCAGTAAGTAGGAAAGGTTGCAAATGGCCTGTCACCACTACTGCAATAAATAATGCAGTGATCACACATGTCATCATTCCTATCCACCTTTATCAGATGCTTGGAGAGAGGAAGCAATTTGTGGCAGCTGAACTGTGTGTTTGTATAACACATTCTCATATTTACGTGACACATATCCCAGGCATCTGAACATACTGTAGCTAAAACAATGTCCCCAGAGTATTCTAAGTGTGTAAGCTAAACAGTATTACAAAACCAAGGCAACATCAAAGCCATGGCTCTTTCTCATTTTAGGAAATCCAGCGTTCCATGGGAAGAGCATCACCAAGACCAGAAAAAGGTAGGTGTTGATTTACGATAAGAAATATTTCAGTTCCGCTATACTTGTCTTCTTGATATAATGCAATTCTTTTATCTCTAGCTGCAATGGAGGCATTAGGAATTGAACTGTACAAGAGAAATAAACCTGAGAAGCAGCCATTTGCCCATCTCATTATTGATGATAAGAATATTCCATCTGGTAAGTTCAATTCTAAGTGAATACTTCCAATACTACTATAAATGTATTAAGCAGTGAATATAAATGAAAAAATATATAATATAAATAATAATAGAAAATGAAAACAGTTCAGCAAAACCAGCAACAGGCTGGGATTTCAGAAATGTTTTTTGATAGAGAGTATTGGGGTCACCCTTTATTGGGGTAGTGTAGATTAGCTTAGGGGCAGTCAGGGAGGCAGAGGCACTCAAGCTGCAGTGTGATCAGAAGGCTCACCGAAGACAAAGGGCTTTATTTTTAGTAACAGCTTCACTTTTATCTACTCCTGTATGTAACATGCCAGCACACTATTGGTCAGTAGTTCACCTAACATACATGGAAAGATTCTACTGGTTACAAGGCATCTCACATTCTGCAGGTACCTCTCTGGTCCTTAAAGATGCATTCATCAATCACCTCAGAACTTAAGAGATCCACACACACACTGTCATCCCCACAAGAGAGGATAAGTTGCATGCATTAAAGGATTTCAGAGGCAACAGGGGTAACGTTAAAAGGAGGATGGCTCCACTTTGTATTAGTCACGTGCTGAATGGCCTCCATTTTAAATTACCGGTTTTCATGATCAACCTCAGAGGGTTTGGCCTGCCCCTTCGTGCTGTCTTCAGGTAAGAAAGGAAGATCTTGCGTTGGATGCTCTCCTCTGAACTTCCTCATTTTCTTTCACACACAGAGGTGTATGCATACATACACATATGCATAAAAGGACATACCAGCAGAATCCAGATGTTGCAGGTTGGAAGATGCTTCCCTTCCACTGAGTTGAAGTTAGAATTTTTTTGTCCTGTTATCAGCTGAAGAAATTTATTGTTTTCTTTTGTAAAATTCAAGCACATGTTGTGTCCACCTATTCAAACCTTTGCAGCAACACTCCTTTTGAGTTCTGAAGTGTAGTGGGGTTTGTACTAGGTGACACAGCATTTGTCTTCAGGGTGGATCTGGAAGGTGAGAATCTGACATGAGTACGCAGTACACACGCATGTCATGTGCCCATCAGTGTAAGAGCTTGCCATAAAGGAAGCACGCCTTTCATCTGGAGGTGTTGAACCTAGAACTGCATTCTCAATGGCATTATTATAATTTGCCTGCTAATTTCCTGCCCTCTGTGAATATGTTGCACTCTGATAACATAGGGCTGAACTTGTAGCACGTATTTCCTTCTGCTCATGGCATGTTGCAGAGTTTTTGTCATACTCCATACATTTACATATTGCAGGACTGGAATAGACTTTTGTATGTGAGACTCCAGGGTCCTTGTGACATTCTAACATGCCAGAGCTTCCCAAAGGTCTATCTGCATGCATATAGTCCAGTAGTAGTAGCAAGATCATAGTATTGTACTTTGAGCAACAGTGTACTGACTTGGCTGCAGTATGTTTCTGAACTACTGAGTAGGGGGAAAAGAATGTTCTTGTGGCTTTTTTCTGCCCCTGTGGTAAGAGGGTGGCATTCTTTTATATTGCCAAGGCTCTTACTCTCTGCACAGAGGTATTCAGATGGCTTTGGGAATATCCTTGCTAGTATAATATTGGGGAACAAGACATGAGTCTGCTTTGGAACACTCTCCAGAGGAAAAGATTCATTCCTACAATTTTAGTATATGTTAGAATGATTTTATTTTTTGCCCTGGGGCACTGTCAGTTGAAATTTTTCTCTGTGTATTCTCAACACAGCAATTGGTGTGGTAGAAGTAAACCAGTTTTTTATGCAGCTATCAGATAGAGGATCTTAAGATAGGAGGGTGCACTTATCACCACTGCCTTCTTTCTCTGAAGATTTATACATTCTGCAGTGCTGAACTCCTTGTTAATTAAGCTGTGCACATTGCTGTTCTGTTTTATATAACCAAACCAAAGGGGTGTGTTGAGACTTGAAATCTGGGATTTTAGCAGCCTGCATAGTAATACCTTGCTCTTGCTCTATTTAAAGACAAAACACTTCTGTACAGCCTCTTGCCTGGAGGGATAGGATCCTTTCAAGTACATTGGCATTGCCAAGATCCAGAGCTTTATAAGCAGAGAGCTTAAGGAGCTTGTCAGATGGCAGTCAGAACTTCCAAAAGCTATCATGTTAGCTCAAATTCCTCCTGACAACCTTCTATTTCAGTCAGATACTGGCTTTAGCCTACTTTTACCATAGGTCCATAGTAGAAGATTCAGTATCGGTAAACTTGTCTTAGCATTTTGTCTTTGGAAGGTTTCAATTAATTTTCTAATCACAGAGACAGATCACTTACATCTGCAGAAGTGGAGTGTGTCAGTGTCCCAGTCTGTGAAATCCACCTTTTCCTGTAGGGAGTTTGTTTGCTGTTTACCTGGATGTTGCTATAAACTGTGTTTTTATCAAGGCTGTCTGATAATTTTTACCATTGCGCATTGCTGCATTAACCTTCAAGGGAGTGACGTAGCACATCTATGGATAATGGCAAGGCAGACATTGCTCTTTCTTGTTCTTTTCAGGTTTTTTTTCAAAAACACAGGCTGCAGAAACTCTCAAAAAACGGTGCCTGTGACAGCAAGGTGCTTTGTTTCTCCTTGGAGCAGATCAACTCCTTACCAATTTTATGAGCTGGACATACTCCCTTCTGATCTGGCACAGGGGGCTTCTGCCTCTTTTGGAAGAGCATTGTCAGATGTTAATCATGAGCACAGCTTCTGCCGTCCCTGTGGGTGTCACAGCAGTGAGGGGCTGCAGCATCCTTATAGCTAGCTGGAACCCTGAAACTACTGGTTGTGAGGCACTTTAGTCCCATGCTTACTGGTATGAGGCAGTACCCACTTGGCTGGGTAGCACAGAGGTTAGTGACAGGCATAAAGAAAGAAGAATTTGCATGAGTGTCACCAGGAGTTTTTCCTCTCCCATCTTGTTTCTCTGATTGCAAATGGCAATTTCTGTGGTCTTCCCCTCATTCTTTACCCTCCACGTCTGAAATCCTTCTAAATGGTTTTCTGTCATCCATGAGCCTGGACAGATCTTTTCTTAGTATTTTAAGGTTCTCAGCTGTCATCACTCTGACACAGAATAAACAGTGTCAGAAAAAAAAATCTTCATCACTGTCAAACAGGTTTTTAAGTAGTTTACTACTGAACACCCTTCATGAAGGGGCACTGAGCAGTGTCTGTGAGAGAAGATTTTCCTTTGACCTTCACAATAATATCAAGCCTCAAGTGGACTTTTGCAGCTGGGGGGGCATAGTGTGAGGGAAGGGGGAGAAATAACCCTTCCCAGATCTTAGTGTCTCCACCCATCATTTGGCAGCAGAAGCCATAGTGGTTTGGCTTGCTGTGTGTATTTTTTAGGTTTGCTGCTTAGGTTAGAACTGGATGCTTGCTGGTTGGTTTTTACCAGAGCTCACTATAAATGCTACCTAGGTTTTAAATGAAAACAATGAATTTTGGTTTATAAACTGATTGCAGAAATTAGTCACAGTTTAAAGGAGAAAATCACAAACAGAAATAAATATAAATGTTACATATATAATTTGGGGTGTGAATTAATACCTTTAGCTGTCTAAGGAAACACTGTAGTATTCTGAGCTGTTTACAGCTACAGGTTCGACCTAGTTGCCTTTTGCCTCCAGAAGAGTTTTTCAGAGCAAATGGTGCTTTGGTTCTGTCTTCAGCCTTTATTTATACCTGAAAGCTACTATGATGCAAACAAATTATCAAAACAGGACTACTTTCTCCTCTTGTTTCCCTCACATCATCTTCCTTCTTGCTAATTAATTTTATTGAACTCATTTGTGGTAGACTTAGCTCATGATCACAAATACACAAGACACTTTTTATTTGTCTTTGGTTTTCAGAAAGGCTGTGTATTATTTTGAATTTTTAAATATTTTTTGCCCTGTCTGGAAGACTTGTCTTACTCATTATCTCCCTGACCGCTTCCTTCTCTGTCAACATGACTTACCTTGTGCTATTTTTTTCATGGCTCCGAAGTAAGTTATTTCACAGAAGAATACTGTATTGCAGCATTTCTGGCTGTCCCATGGCTTGGCTTATGTGTCAGTTTCTGATACATGGGCAGCTGATTTGGCACTTACGTGCTCCAGTTTTCTCCACTTCCTGTGTTTTGGGGTACTGATCGTTTTGATGTCTCAAGATCGGGGTGTATTACCCTCAGAAGTGCTGAGAATGTGCTTGCTCCTTCCATTAAAGGTTGCATGACTTAACTTCTACCAGAACATTGTTGTACTGTGCCACTGGCTGTGACATGCCTCTTCTGGAACTCTGAATTGTACCAAAATATTCATCTGCCTCCGCTAATACAATCATAGTATTATAATTTAATGCTTTATAATATAATCCCTTTTAATGGGAGACTTCTAGAAGTTACCTATGCAAATTCTCTCCTCAAACAGATGGGATCATCTCCCATCCTCACTTGGCTTGTCCCTATACCTGTGCATGGATGAATGATGTGTATTCCCCTGAAAAAAGAGCATGAACAAACTTCACCCAGAGCTCATCTCAGTTACAAGCAACTGTGGTACCTTTTTGCTCTCTTGTCCTTTCCCTCTTTTCAGCAGAATGTCTTGCCTTCCTTGAAGACTTCTTCAAAATTGCAGCTTAAAACCAGCAAGTGATAAGTTTAATTGTCAGGTAAATAAAATCTGCCTAGCAACTACCCAGTGTGCCACCAGGCAGTCACAGCATGAATTTCTCTTCCATCATAGAGGTACATTTGTGTCCCATATCTAATGTGCTTCTCCTGTGATCCAAGCACTGATTTCCAGCCTGTCCTCCTCATCTTGAAGGGAGTTCAATCTCCTTGGAGCAATATTTCTCCCAGACTTCCCGCTGTGCACAAGAAGTTCTATAACTTCCTCAGCTATCCCCAGTGTTTCACAGGTGTACTCTGGTACCCCTATCTCAGCATTTCTTGCAAGTGAATAATTCCAGGCTAAGAGACTTCAGGTCTTCATGTCTCTTCCAGCTAATTGATGGTTTTCAGAGGGTTTTTTGAGGCACTGCACAAAAGATGGCTTCTCTATATGATTTTGCTTTTATAATTTCTATTTGGCTGCACTAGAGCCATAGGGAAGCAACTATTTATGATCTGCCTTTGACAACCTGTGCTTTGCTTAAGTTTTTGTGGAAGAATGCCAGAAGGTTTTTGTTCTGGACTACTATTAAAAGTATTCCTCTCACATGCAAAAGTTTGCCCTTGGCAGTTAGAGAAGGCTCATCTCCCTCAAATTCCCTTGTCCCTACTTCCCCTCACTTTCTGCACAGATAAAGGCAAGAGGCATCTTTTGAACTAATGGAATATACCTGGGGCTTTTCCCCAACAATCTTTTTGAGCACTGGTGGTCCGGGGGCATGCCTTGGTATGTGCCTGGGGAGGAGGGCACTGGGCCCTGCTGTGTGCCGTGAAAAGGTTGGTAGGGATAGAGTGTTTTGTTTTGATGTTGGGAGAATAAGGTACTGCGTATTCCAAGCAGGCATTTAGATGCAGTGGGTGGCTGAGGTGTAAAGTCCTCTGGTACTCCAGCGAACCCATTGCTCTGGGAGGGAGCAAATGAAGTTAGTCTTGTGTTCGGAAAATTGTTAGTGGTTAGGAGTACAAGATGGCCAATTCTCATGGATTGTGTTATGCCCTGTGTATTACACAGTGTTAGTGGCTTGTGCCTATCAGGAAGGCTCATGGAGCTCTCAGGACAGTGTTGTTTCCTCAGTGTGGGCACGCCTGTGGGCTTTGCTGGGATCATCTTCTCTCGCTGTTGTCTATTCTTCTGTTTTTGCAGGCATGGGCAGTGAGATGAAGTGGGTGCTATAATGGGACAGTGGTGAAGCTAGGGAGGTGGAGGGACTGTGGGATGTGTGCTGCATGGCACACGTCTCAACAGAAAATACTGGGATAAAACTCTACGTGATACATGTGCTGTACTAACAATGCTAACTGAGCTGGTGTCACAGGATGCTTCTTAGCACTGTGCCACCAAAACCAATCTGAAGTATCAAATATGACCAGGTTTGCAAGGAAGACTCAAATGTTCTCTCTCAGTGCCTCTCTGACCTCCTGCCAGGCCATCCCTCAACACAGCCTCAATAGTAGGATTTAGATGAAATGACATCTGAGACTTGACTGGCCTGAGACCTCCAAGAGATGATGCAATATGACTCCATGATGATAGTGATAGTGAGGTGTCTCTTGAGCCACATAACTTGTATGTTTGTACCTGTATGTGCAAAGTTAGCTTTCAGTGATGGTGCTAAACTGGCAAACTAAGCAAACATCTCCAGTCTCTAAGGTCCTTTTCGTTCTCTTTATAAAGTATCGATTCACTCTTAGAGGTAAGGGACAGATTCCTGATTACCAGGCTACCATCACACAGGCAGAGCTGATAAGGCTTATGTGTACCTGTTAGAAGGAATTCAATAATGTTTATTTGCATATGATAATTCTATTAATCTGCCCTTTTTGGTAGTCAGACTTGGTAACTGTTAACGTGTGTATTTTGAGTCCCTTGAGCATAATGTTCTGTGGAGAGACAGAATATTATCATCATTTTCCTTCCTAATTTGTGGATCTCCAGCTTAAGATAACTTCAAGGGAACTGTTCTCCTCTAAGCATGGAATATCAGCTCATTGATTCTAGTATGAAATTTAAGATACTTTAAATAAATAAAAATGAGAAAATTAAAAAAGAGCAAAGTGTCCAGAGACACACCTGTCTTCGAAGATCTCACCTTCTAAGACCTTCTGCTAGATATTATAGAATCCAACTTTACCTCCTGAATAGTTCTAATTGTCCAGCTATAAGTATTTGTACAAATATGAAAGATCTAGGATTTGGCTGTAGACCACTATCCTAGATATCTAGGATATGACTAAACCAGATTTTGGAGCCTTATTCTGGTATATGCATCATTGGGTTAAGTCTAAACATTTTTTTTTTTCATAAAAAGGTTTGTTATGTCATAAATACTTGAAGTGGTATGTAAAGTCTAGGCAACTTAGTGCACAGTACTAAAGATGCACAATTGTAGTGATTTTTACTCATTTTTTGGTTTTGTCAAATGAACATTTATACCACTACAGTCACAAGAACATAAAGTATGGGAAGGTTTCATAAACTTTTTCTTTGGGGCATTATCAGTTAAACTTGTGTTCAGAATTTTAGTTATTACTTGCGAACAGTTACAGGTTAAAGACTGATAACTAGGGTTTTTTTCCTCAAATTCCTCTCAAAAATTTATTAGTTGATTAAAGTTTTAGGTGAAATGCACTGCCTATGTAGAGCTTGTTGCTGCATGACTGCTTAGTATAATTGAATTACAGGCCAAGCAAGTGTGTACCACAGTGCATCAGATATTCTGGTGGGAGGGCAGACAGTTATAAATAGCAAGCCAAATATAAGAGTGCATGAAAAAAAGGAAATTTCTTAGGAATTTTTATCTTAATTGTGTAAAATTCACTGTAGCCTATAGATCTGTAGTTGAGTCTAAAAACCTAGAGATTGCTTTCTAACTATTGAGGTTTGTCAAGTGTTTATAATCTTTTTTTTTCTCTCCCTTCAGGTACCCGCAAAGTGAACCTCACATCCTGGCATCCTGACAAAGGCCAGGCAAACTTATCAAATATTACATTCAGTGATGGAAAACTAATTGTTAATCAAGATGGCTTTTACTACCTTTATGCCAATATTTGTTTTAGACATCACGAAACTTCGGGCAACTTGACTAGAAGAGGGCTTCAGCTGATGGTGTATATGATTAAGACAAATCTTAAAATAAAGCGCTCTGATGTGTTGATGAAGGGAGGAAGCACCAAATACTGGTCAGGGAATTCAGAATTTCACTTTTATTCTGTAAATGTAGGAGGATTTTTTAAATTAAAATCTGGTGAAATGATAGGTATTCAGGTATCAAACCCATCGCTGCTGGATTCATCGCAAGAAGCAACTTATTTTGGAGCATTTAAAGTTAGGGATTTAGATTAAATCTTTCTTCTGTATGCTGAAAATGGTTTGTGTTTGTAGTTGTCCAGAAACAACTTGAAGACAGAACTGAAAATCTTCTGCAACACAATTGCATCTGCATAAGCCATATATCTCTAAAGACATGATTTGTCCTGTGCTGACTCCAATGGGAGTCTTGAAAATGTATGGAAGGGCAAAATAACACAGTTCTCCTGATTTAGTCTTATCGCAATTTTACTTCATTTGTTTCCATTGGCTTCAGTAGAGTCATTATGCCTTTTACATTGGTGTAGTTGCAATTTAAAAAATTAGTATTAATAAACTTATGTTTCCAAGTTCTGCCCTGACTTTTTAACCTGTGCTACCCTTACAAGTTTGGGTACAAACATGGGGCAGGACAGAACTTGGTTCCTAACTTTCATTTAGGACTCCATTTTGCTTGGGGTTGAGCGTTCTGACCCTGATATGGCAAAGATTATGAAAGTATGACTAATGCCATTGCATTTGATGTGGCTTTTCACATGCTGAGTTAGGCTATTTTTGCATTGCTTGATCAGGGTTGGAGAGCTCCGACCATGGCAGAAATAAGTTGAACTATTTAGGTGTTCTACAACTCAAAGTTTTACCTGATTAAAAGGGCCATTCCAGGAAGAAGGGAGATCATCTGGCCTTGCAGTTCTGAAAGGGTAATTACAGGTTATTTTATTATCGTTGCATAGTTAATTGCAACTACAGGTTGCCAAAATACAGCGTGCCTTTAAAGTAATACGTTGTGCCAGAACCTGCAAAGAAATTTTTTAAACAAAAAGTATGTATTTTTATATTCTGTAAAATTTAAAGTTATATTTCAGGTGTAATGTTTTGTGTAAAAAAAATGTAAGTTATATTGTCCTATAGTATTTGATACAAAATATTTAAAATCTCTTGCTGTTTGTATATTTAATGTTTTAAACTGTTTTTATGTACAGACATGTTAAACTGGTGCACTTTTTAATCCCAATGGGAAAAAATGCAGCTATAAGAGGTTGTTTGCAATTAGCAAATGTAATATATATCTTTGTTCTTAACTTAATAGATTTCTTTTAAACTTATCAGTGTTATCGGAAGGGGCACAAAATCACACCAATGCCACGTGTAATTATACCAGAATGCTGGTCACTGGGTGCCTTTCAAACCTGGAGGGTAATTGACATTACAAAGCTGGCATGATATAAAAATAAAATTAAAAAATTAGTACATAAGCCCCAGAAATGTATCAAGGGTATTTACAGTTACCGAACAGGCATATTTTCTTACAACAAAATCTGCAGGTGGTAAGTTCTGCAATTGAATAATGACTTTTTTAGCTTTGTTTCCTGAAAAAGTGAAGCCTATGTAACTGCATTGCCTGTTCTTGTCTCCCCTTGTAGCTTTTAAAATTCTGCACCCTTCTGCCAGATTTGGCAGATGAATGGCAGAGTTAAGAGCTGTTCCTGCAGTTTTTATGAGGACAGACAGCTGAGAACAACTCAGCCATTTATACATTACTTGTCAGTGGCTGGCCACTGCTCATACTAGCCAACAAATTAATTGAGGAGACTCCTTGCTAGCCGCAACGTGTGTTGTCGCTTGTATAGTTGCTTGGCCAAAAGAAGTCAGTGGATGGAATGCGAGGGAGGGTATGGCGGCCATAGGGCAGAGCTGCAAATAATAAGGTGATGTTTAGAGCACATTTGGATAGGGGACAGCGGCTTGTTGGGAAAGGGATGAGGGAGTTTTTTTGTAGTGCTTGTCTGTGTGCTTTAAGGGTGATGTGGGGTAAACCCTCTATTTAATGAAGTCGGAATCAAAGAAGGCAGAAGACTCAAGTCTGTAGAAACTGGGGCTTTGTACAAATCCTCAGGCTTTTTGTTTTTTTTTTTTTTTTGGTAAGGAACTGAGTCGAATTCAAGAAATTATTTTATACTGTATAATAAACATTTCTTTTTAATGTTAATATTGTTTTCTTACAAAATACATTTCTAAGAAAAAAATCAACTTTGTGATTTATTTATTTTCATATGTACTTGTATTTCTTTTGCAGCTTCAGTAATTTCATTTAGATTTCAACATGCAGGCTGGGTATGGTAGAACTCATTCAAGAAAACTGAAGCACAAATTAACTGTTTTGAGACAATTACACTTAATTGTATGGAGTTTTGATTTGTCTCCATACATACATCCACCACTTTCAAGTTGGGTTACATCATTAGGAGTTGGAAATTTAGCTGAAAAAAAAATAAACAGAAATGACTGAGTAATTTCAAGAGCTAAAGGTCACACTCAATTGTTTTTTCCACTATAGAAATGTCCAGTGACAGGCTGTGAGAAAGATGTCTGCTCTGTGTCTGTCCTGGGGGTTGAGTCATCCTCTGGGGGGGGTGGAGACGGAGGTTCAAGTTTGAAAGCAAAGTTAGACTTAGTAGCTACCTTTAGCAAATGCTCTGCCCACATATGGTGTTTTATGAAGGAGGGAAGCCACCAGCAGCAAATGTCATCTGAATGACTCTGGCCGAGTGTCTGCTTGGGCCCCTGAGCTTAGTTGGTTGTCTGTGCATCCTAAGCCGTCAGAGCTTAGAAGAGAGCTGCTGAGGCTCAGTTTAGCACACCTGCAGTCATTAGAGCCATAGGCATTGAATTTCACAATACCATATGGGGCTTTTAACTTCCCTTGTTTGAAACCTAAATGGTTTGGGGGTTGTGGTGGGTTTTGTTTTCTGGTTTGGAGGGGGTTTTTGGCCTTAGCATTCTCTGGCTGCGAATTGTCCAGCTATAAGATGCACTAGGTGGCAGGGATGTGATAATGTCCTCATGAGGCTGTATAGGCTAGGTGCGGTCCTGTGGTGTAATGGAGAGCACTCTGGACTCTGAATCTCAAGGACCTGAGTTCGAGTCTCAGTGGGGACCATCCCCTGGCAGTTCAGTGCCTCCCTGCCATCCCATCCCGTCACATCTCAGATGCTCAGCAGGGTCAGCCCCGGTTAGTACTGGGTACTGTGACAGTCCCGAGGACTTCACTGTCACTGTCCAAGCTCGCTCGGCCGTGGCAGATGGACCTTAGGACTGATATGGTGGGGCCAGTTCTGTGCATGCTGTGCCTCACCTAAAAAATCCACTGCACAGGCTGGAAGGGTACACCCACGTGGGGAGAGCCCTGCCCAAATCTTCATTGGCAAAGTTTGGCTATACATACATATAGGCTACTGTGGAAGTAACAATTAGAAGCCAAGCCCTGACTCTTCTCTCCACAAAATAGAAATCAAATAGGAGGTCCTATTCTGCCTGTCTTGCCCTCGTCCATTCTTACCCTATGTGCATTTAAAAGAAAGCAGGAGTCTCAATGCAGAGCTGTAGGTACAGTTTGAGTTTGCTTTTTGTATCAGTGGAGCCACAGATTGAAAAGTTTCAATGGTTTCTTTTGAGGCCACCTGGGCAGGTGTCCTAACATGATGAAGTAAGCCCACTTGCTCTACCACTGACCTTCCTAAAATGAAGTCTTGCCTCAGAAGTGTCCATTCTTTTGTGTTCGCTTCATTTATTTGATTGCTTCATCCAGACACAGTCAATGAAAAGAGTGGATGAATCAATTAATGGAGAGAGTTACCTTGAAAAGAAGGTGATGTGTTCTTGGCTAAGAAAGGTACATGTGACTATTTCATAACCTTTAAAAGATAATTTTGGACTATGGATACAGCATGATTATTTGCAGAAAATTGAAGTTAAAAAAATCTTACTTGGAAATAGTTTATTTGCAATTTGGAGTATTCGTGTGCATGTAAACATATGTATATTCTTACTGTGTTCTTGCTAAGTTAATTTTTATACATGGGGTTATGACTGCATATTTTGGCACCTGAGTACTCCTCCCCCCTCCTTCCCAAGCTCACTCCAGCCAGTGACTGTTTCTTTTTCTGTCTATCCCACTTCCTTTTCTCTGGCTCCTTCCAGCTGCCAGTGTGAGGACTCACCCCACTCTTACTGACTTACAGCTCCTTTTCCTGGTGGTAACAGCCTTGGGGCAGATCTAGGTATACTCTCCCTTATCTGGCCCACTTTCAAGTGTCTTTGCTGTGGCTTTGGGTGGAAAAGAATAAGAACTCTCTCAAAAATATTTTTGAACTATTGATGCAAGGACTGAGCTGGGTAAGAATGAAGAAATGTAGTTGGAGATAAGGGAAGCAGCAGTTTGAAAACATGCAGCAGTCCGTACTACGCTTTGGTTCAATGTACCGGCTTTGGAGGGCTCCAAACAATTACCACATGCTTGTATTCTGCGGTTACAAAATCAATCTCCAGCAGAACTTCACAAACATGGCCACATGCAGCATTTTGCTGTGGTGATTGGAGAAAACTCATACCTGAACCAGAAGGTGCTCTTGCACATATACACAGGCAATTTCTTGTTCTTTTTCCCTCTCTGTGTTAGTGTCTTGTCCAGTATTTCCTGGTTGCTCTATTTGGGATCATGTCCTGTGGACTTTGCCAACTGTTGATTTTTTTAGCTCACTGGGGTCTGACCCTGTAGATCCCATACCTTTGCCTAATGTTTTCATTTCTGACTAGCTCCAAAGCAAAGTTCAGTCATGGAAAGCTGAGAAACCTGTGTCAGTTTGAGGTTATTTAAATCAGATTTCAAAAGTTTCTTGGCATCTTTGGATATTTCTTTTTTTCTGCTTTTTGTTTAGCGTTAAGTCTGAATGTGCTGGGGTTTCTAGCTGGGTTTCCAAGGAAATATTTGTGCTGGGATGGAGGTAAGGGGTTGGGTATCTTTGATGTACTGCTGTTCATAATCTGCTTTATGAAGTTTAGGGTAGGGCATATTTTCCTTCCATTTGTTCAGGGTTTGAGCCATGTGCTGTTTACCACCTGCCCTCTTACATCACATTGCTGTTCCCCAGATTGCACATCACCAAACACCAATCAATTAATGTTTGGCTGTGACAGAAGACAAGCAGGAACTCCAGTTGCTTTCAGCTCCTTCCATGCTGCAAGTCACAAAATGATAGATTCATTTTTCCAGCCGTTTGGACCTTAATTCATTCACTGCATGAGATATTCTTGGTTGTTCTTTTAGCAGAGAATGCCAGAGTTCTCCTTTGACTACTGAGCTCACATTTCAGGTATTATGTCTTCATAACGTAGCTGCTTCCTTATCCTGTAGCTTCCAAACTCCCTCATTCCCTAGCTCCTTAAGGGGAGGATTCACAAACAGGATCTCCGTCCCCTGTCCCCTTCCCCACAGATGTTGGATTTTAGAGCACTGAAACATGACCACATAGATGATAACTAATGACCCTGCTTTAGTTAGCAACCATGTGCAGACTGACTCCTCTTTTTTTATGAACGTCTCACAGATATAATTCTTTCTGTGCTATACAGAACTTTTACCAGTTCCCTGCTTACCTGTAGCTTTTTGCAATGTTGGTGTCACTAAATTTTTTCTGTAGTGCAGTATCACATGCAGTAACACATCTTAAACAAAACAAAGTTCATCTGCTTTAATGTTTTATCACTCATCATGGCTTCAGATCTTTGCTCTGGGAAAACATGTGCAGTTCTGGAAATGGATAGTTAGGTTATTTCTGTCACGCTAACTGGAAGAGGGCTGGAGTTACGAGGCACTGAGTGGTATACAGCCTTGCAGCCTAAGCCAGCTTCCCTCTTAAGCAGAAGATCCGACGGAGTTGCAACCCACTAAGTTGTGTGTTTATCACATGAAACTGAGCATATGTGCTGCAGCCCCAGGGCTTGACAGAGAGGCCTCCTCCAAGGAGGTCAAGCAGGGCCAGAAAGAGAGCTAAAATAAACCCATGTGGGCAGCAAAGGTCCAGGACTGAGCTTCTGCCTTTTTCTTTTTTGATCTCTCACTGTCAATAGAGAGTAGTAAATTAGAGAATAATCTGGTAGCACAAAAATTTTTTAATTTGTTTACTATTCCCTGAAAGCAGCTGTTGAATTTAGCACCTATTGTCACCTATAAAGGTGTAATTGAATTACTACTTACGTGAGTCTGCATTTTCTCTCAAATCTAACAGTCCTATTATACTGCTATGAATAAAAAGAGATAATTTTATTTAAACCTTATTAGTCTTATATATAAAAAGCAGTATTATAATTATTATCGAAGTGTGTTGGACTGCAGTTCAGCATTCTGTTGCCTGTGGATAAATAGCACTTTATTCTATTCTTGCTTTGTTATCTGGCTATTTTTTTTTTTCGATTTGGCTAAAAGTCATGTAATCATGTTAAAAAAGCATTTTTTTTCCTGAAAATATGACGCAAATAAAAATACCCCATGATTTATTTGAAAATATCCAAACTAATTTCCTCAGTTTTACTCTTGTCCTCTGGTATGTGCCATCTGCACACTTGCAGAATTTTGCTGATGTATGAGAATGTTAAACAAAGCGGCTCATGTAAAAAAGCTAATTGAGATGTCTATTGGTCCAGCTGCTCTCTGAGACTTGCTGAATGTGAAAAATTCCTCCCAAATACATAAATTTACTGTTACAATCCATTCAGTTTTATAATCTTGGTTAATATTGTACTGGTAAGAAAGGGCTTAGCTTCCCACTTTGAAATCAGTGGATGTTTCCATGCTGACAATAAGATTATTATGAATAGTTTCATATGAGACAGTTTCTTTCTAAGCCTTTTTAATGAGGTAGCTATTTTAATACATCATAGGATCACAGAATATGCTGAATTGGAAGGGGCCCACAAGGATCATCAAGTCCCTCTTAGCCCTGCACAGGACCATCCCCAAGTGTCAAACCATGTGCCTGAGAGTATCATCCAAATGCTTCCTGAACTCAGTGAGGCTTGGTGCTGTGACCACTTTCCTGGAGAGCCTGTCCCAACCACCCTCTGTGTGAAAAACCTTTTCCTAATATCCAACCTAAACCTTTCCTGACACAACTTCCAGCCATTTCCTCAGATCCTGTCACTGGTCACCACGGAGATCAGTGCCTGCCCTTCCTCATCCTCTCACGAGAAAGTTGTAACTGCAGTGAGATCTCCCCTCAGTCTCCTCCAGGCTGAACAGACTAAGTGACCTCAGCCATTTCTCATACAGCTTCCTCTACAAGCCCTTCACCATCTTTGTTGCCCTCCTTTGGACACTCTCTAAGAGCTGAGTATCTTTCTCATATTGTGGTGCCCAAAACTGCACACAATAGTCAAGGTGAGGATATATGCTGGTATTTGCCACGCTGTGCAGTGTAAACTGCTTTAAAACAAAGCAACAGTGCAAATAATGTTTTTTCTACATCATATCCATTAGTTCTATTTATTTCAAATATAGCATATATGATCTATATATAACTGAGAATAATATAATCCTGGGAATAAAATCTGCTCATTGGTGACATACCTTATTTTTGTCTCTCTCGTGAGATCTGTCATGAATAAAGATTATAACTTGTTTGGGCATTTTTGTGCCTATGTTGAAAGGATGATACCAAGTGATTTTGACAGCACCTACAACAAATGAATAGGTGATGGAAATGCTGTGTTTGCTCACCAAATGTCTAGAATGACCCATCTCTCGTCATCATACCAGCCAGGAAAAGGTCAAGAGCAGGCCAGAAACAGGAACAAGGGCTTACATTTGCTCCATCCTAAGTTTTTAGGATGTAATCTAGTGAGAGAGAAGAGAAATGACACACCTGACTTGCCAGAGACTTTCACACTGCCATATCAAGGGTGCTTGTGCAATGTGTGTAAAATAAGATGCAACTAGAAATTGTGTCTTAGTGGTATGGAGGATTTGGTTGTACTTTTGTTGCTTTGTCCAGGTATTGATGATGCTTATGAAACTGAAAGGTGGCCAGCAGAGGAGGCTCCAGTAAACATCTGCTGTCGTCCTCTTGTGAGCCAAATACCCAGGAGCACAGATGGCCTTTATGACCATTATGGGCTTGAGAGACATTCAATGAAAAGTAATTTAAGTTCTTACAGAAAAAGTATATGAATGTGGGTTTGGTCCCAACACGAGACAGTCTGAATCAACAATGGGAATGGGCCAGTTACCAAAGAGTCTGCTGGAGCAAGTTCCTGCTGCCAGGGCAGGATCTCCTCTCCCTCTTGGCCATTAGAGGGAGGAAAAAATAACAGACTATAAGAGCCACGAAAATAAGGACCAACACCAAGAATGTACCATGGCTTTAATACCAGCTCCTCCTCCTGAAGTAATTATAGTTGATGCTGCCCAATGGTTACCGATGAACTATCTTTCATCGTGGTCTTTTGTTTGCAGTCAGTAGTTTGGGTTGAACATCAAGACCAGCATATGCTGGTTGGCTTCTCACGGAGAGTAAAATAGGACTGAAGGTGACAGGGAGTGTCATGCTGCTTCAGCCATGAAAACAGGCAACCACGTTTGGACTAGACATTATATAACCTTTACCCAAAAGTTCACCACAGCACTAATTTTAAAGTGAGGAAAGACCAGGCTACACGAAATACTGGTATTTCTCATATTATCAACTCCTGTGTACTTCGAAATGTGGTATTTGCTAAAAATGTATTGGTAAACTCGGAAGTTTACTTTGAATTTCATGATGTGACCTAGATTTAGGTGGTGCAAATAACCCTTGCAATACCATTCTCACCTAACCTATTTCTATTTATGTGCAAAGGAGATGACATAACCATCACCATGACACCTCCAGACTTGCATTTGTAGGGAAATTATTTTTTCGTAAGGAGAAAATTAACTCAGTGTGTGCTTTGAAGGCTCAAGTTCTGCATCACTCATAAATTTCAGTGCTCCTTGTTTTGCTATTTTTTTTTGCTATGGAAGTGGGCTCTTTGTTAGAAGTGTGGCTCATTGCTTCAAAGCCACTGAAGTGATGGATGTGATCATGTGTAGCTTTCAACACAGGGGAACTTCCATTTTAATTACAGCAGTGCTTCCTTGGTTAAAAATACAAACTTTTCTCTGTAATATTATTCCTCTTGTTCATCTGTTGAGATGTGATGATGAGCAGCACTGTAAGTTATTCACAGTTTTTAAGGCAGAACCTTATTTAATGCAGTGAAAAGTTTGGAAAAGTAGTGGGATACCATGGAGATCTCTGCAAATGGTGGTCAGCAGTTAGGACAAAGCCCTTAATATTTTGATGCCTTTGCTAGAGCAGTGACATGCTGTGCTAGAATCACAGCATTTAAGAGAAAAACTATTTCCAGAAAAGCTGCCAGACCATTTATTTCTATGTAGAAGGACCTACCCTCACCATCTGTCTTTGTTTTTAAGGGTGCAAATTTTTCTATTTTGCACATGGTCAGAACTGCCCCCATTTGAGCAATGCCTCCTAATCCAGGTAGAGATGTAAAGAGAAAGCTTGCCACCGTGCTCTGCCCCAGAGGAAACACTGCTGTGCTAACATCAAAGCCACAAAGAAGTCCAGGCTCTTTATAAAACAGTGTATTTGCCCAGTGTTTAGGGGTGCTCAAACACTCAGCCATATAGCAGGGAGACCAGAAATCAAGGAGCATTTTCCTCCCTAATTGCATACTGTTTGTGTAAGAAATTAAAACTGGCAGCTGTGTTCTCCCCACATCCCACCGTGTTTCTCCCAGGTTGTTCCCATGCCAACGGTGCCAGTCATTCACTGTACCCAAGTTTCTCAACCACTGGGCTATCCAGCTGTGTCTTCAGTACTGAAGTGGTCTTAAACTGTAACTTCAGATGACCATCCTTTGCAGGGATCTACAGAGGAGCCCTCAGGCCTTTTATTATCATTGGGGCTGGGCAGCAAAATATTTCCGAGAAGCTGAGTCCAGGAGATCAAGTACCTCTAATTTTTTTTTTGTCCTGATCTTTCTAAATTAAGCAATACCATTAACTTTTCTGGGGCCAGAATAAAAGGAGAAATTATTTAAGGTGACAGTCCAGCTCACTTTTCACAAAGAGATTTTCCAGATTTTACAATGCTGAGATGAGTTCAGTGGGTGCAGGCTACCTGTAAAACTAGGCCACATCTTTAAGCTGTAACTTAAACTAGGTCATACTTTCTGACTAGTGAAGAGGGGGAGTATGAGTTTCAAAAGCTTGTAAATTATCATTTCCTGGAAAAGACCCAACGTGATTAAGTGCTATCCAAAAAATCAACCAAGGCAGCTTGACACACAGAGGAAGTTCATAAAACACCACTTTATCTTCCCCCGCTTCATGAAAATGGAAATGTATTTCCTTCTCAGAATAATTGGTGGTGCAAACATTGATGTTGCTTGTGGTTTGAGCTGCTTCTGAGTAAAGTTTTGTGAGCAGGAACATTCAACACAGACTTTTCTGGGTCCATTCCTATAAATTGCATAAGTAAGGGCGAGGTTTGCTCTGCCAAGCTTGAAAGTCACCTGGGTTTGCGGGAGTCAGAGAAGAAATTTAGAACTTCACTTTCCAAATTCATCACCAAAACATTTTAAAGTTAATAATCCTCACAATACCCCACAAAGTAAGCAGCTGTTGAAAATTATACATCAAAAACTAGAATCCTTGGTGGATTCTTCAGACTCACTAGTGGGAGAATCAACCTCAGATGCTCACCATGTCTGTGGAATCAATTGACCAAAACTAACTCTTCTGACAATTTGACATATCTGTGCTGATTCTTGCAAGCATTGATTTCTGTGTAAGAAAGGCTTGATATCTTCAGGTCCTTAACATTCCCAGTGAGTCCTAATTCAGTGTAATAGCAAAGAGTAACTGGGGAATTATTTAGGATCAAAAATAACGTGGTTGGCCAAAAGTACCTAAATACAGAATAATGACTGCAATGAATGATCTGGCTGAGATTTTTGAAGCTATACTCAAGGGTTTACCTACTAATTTTACTGGGATCTGTGCACTGAAATTCTTTCGCTGTCCCAGAAAACCCCAGGCTATGTGTTTCTTTGAATATTCCTGGATGCCATGTGGAAAGAGAAGTGTCCAGACTATTGCCTGTAAAGAAGTATGAGCACTGCTGGGATGGCTGTTGGGGAGAGAGAAAAGAGTACCACATTTTCCCCAAACAGTACCTTCCCTCCAGCCCTAGGCTGGTGGGGTGAGACCCCTCTTGAGTCTAAATCCTCTCTGATTTGCATAACAACACACATCTTTCCTTTGCTCAGGGTCCTGGGGAAACCCTGCAGCCAGCAAGCTTGCCAAAACATGCCCAAGTCTTTCACTGCCTTTATTTTCTCTCCCCATGTTGAGTGTCTGCTCGCTTACATCTTGTGGCATCTTGTGGCATCTCCACAGTCCCATTGTTTCACCTCTGCTCAGTTCAAGGGCCTTCTCTCCTCCATACTCTCTTCCTCTCCCTTTTTGCTTGTTTTTTGGTTTGCATCTGCCATGAGTCCTACCTGCCTCCACCAATGCCCATTTTGGGTACAGCCTTTAAGGACTGCTTCCTTGTCTCTGTGTAGCCCCTAATCTGATGGGATCCTCGGTGAATCCTTCAGCCTCACCATAATAGTTGTGATTAAATCTAAATTATGTTTTACATGGAGCTGAAATAACTTGTCCCAGTGGGTCAGTCAATGAGACAAGTGAGGGGTTTTGACTCCTATATCTATGCGCTGGAAAGCTTCCTTTCTTTGCAGCACAGAGTGCACAGCACATACCCCTCCAAGGAAGGTGGGAGTTACTTACTCATCCTTCCCTCCTCTACCCCAGCTTTAGTGCACTGACTTAGAGAACTAAGAACATGTGTCCTCTCAGGGTCCCTCTCTCTCATGTTTAAGGAGTTGTTAGCCCCATTTCCTCCCATGACTCTCCCTGTCCTCCTTCTGTTGTTTTGTGCCTAAAATCTAAGTACTCTAAGATCCAAGCAGAATTCTATTTCCTATCAATCTCCTTTGCACCCCAAAACACCCAAGTTCCCAAAATGGGATGTACAATAAAGGGATCAGATTTAGTAACCTTTTATTTTTCACGGTGCATTAGCAGCTGCTTCTTAGCAAGCAAGGGGTAGATATTGAGATTTTTTGCATTATCTGATTTAGCCTCACTTGCAGAACCAAAGGAAGGATATGCATTGACCAGGATCTGTGCTGCTTATTGTACCCTGAGCCATCATCCACAGCACTGAAAATGCACCAGAAGTCAGCCTTTGGCAGACTAGAGTCATATAACACAGCAAGGCAGCTGCACTACCTAGAATTTCCTCTTCATTTGAAATACATAATAAAAATCTGAAGCAGGAAATGGGTTATCTGGTAAAGTTTCAAATGATGCCATTATCTAGTATAACCTCAGCACATGCTGGAATTCATTGCCTGCTTTCTCGTCCTTGAAATCAGTTCAATTGTATTGAGCTGCTATTAATTTAATATCTCCTAGTAAAGGTGCAGACATTCATACTCTGCTCTACTTTGTTATCTGGGGGTTATTTCTCCAAAAGGACACTTTCAGATCGGAGCTAAAATTCACAAGGCGTCAATGCAAATTAGGCAGTAGGGTTATCATGAAATACATGCATATACATATATGTCCTTAAATATTTTCTAGGTATGCATTCACAAGTGGAAATTTTCACTTCTGAACTAACTGTTGATTTTGTTTCCCTGGATTCTCAGCAGCAAGAAAGTTCTTGTGCTGGCTGATAAAACGTCCCTTAATAAATGTTTAAACATTATAGATGTCAGAGAAACACTGTCATTAACTGACCAGATAAAATGGACTGCAGTCAGTAAGGCATAATGATCCTTAGCCTTTCAAGTGCCAGTCATGTGAGGATTAGGCTTCTGAGATGTTTTTAAATACCACATAAAGGCATAAACAAGACCAGAAAATGTAAGAAGTGAGGTACCTGGAGACATAAATAGGCCTTGGGCTGTCCATCTAAAAGGGTGAATTTTAACACCAATTAGAGTAAAGAGCATTATATGATGGCAGCTTCATACTGGAGCCATCTCAGTTTCAGCCATCTAATGAGGTCCAAAATCCAGGAAAAGCCTGGATTACCAAATCTGCAAAAGAGGTGGTGATAAAGGTGGGAATACGTTGCTTGTGAAGGTGTCCATCTCACTGGCTCATTGAGACTCGAGACCAAGTTTTTAGACACTTCCAGGAGACTTCTTTATCCCACCATAGCTATCCAGATAGATCTGTTTGTTCCTGGTGAGTACAGCTTTCAGTATCACTGGCAAATCCCAGATATCTGGGGTTACCCCACAGAAGCCTTATAGGACAGCCAAATGGTTGTCAAGAGTAGGGGAAAACAGGCTACTGCTCAGCTCCTAGAAGATGAGAGCCCAGAGGGAGACATCACCTCTTCCAGTGTCCAAAGCAGTAAGGAGGGGTCAAAAGATGTTGTAAGATCCCCCTGGACAACGGACATACCTTGAGGTGGTCCGAAGCAAAGTCATGGTCTGTGCCAAAGTGTATGGCTGTGCTGCTAAATAAAAGAGAAGCAGGAAGAAATTTTGAACACAACCTTCCATGCTTTGTGTGCTATATGGCTGTGGCTCTGCTGTTTGCAGCTGCAACCCTGCTCTGCACAGGGCATAAGTCTCTGCAGGATGGCCTGGAGCCTACCTGTGGACTTGGCCTCAGACTTATCCCTGCACCTCTTTACCTCTTTTCTGTAGCAGGGTAAATGTGGCCTGAAGGACTTAGCAGAAGCAACTTGTGGCCCTCCTGTCCTGGAGACTGATTGTTCCTCTGAGGAAAGCCTTTGCATTTTAAGAAAACTCAAACCAACTGAACAGATAAAGTAGAGGCAAAAATTGCAAGAGATTTCAAGAATCAAAGAACCCTCAGGGAGATGGTTTCTGGCTGCTCACCTGAAGACTCTTATTAGTGAGTGCCAGGTGCAATCATCTGGCAGTTTCTATGTGACTTGGGTGTAGGAGAAACAAGGACTTGCTCCCCAAAGCTCTGGAAGCTGCTTACCTTTCCCTCTTGACCTGTGGTTGAAGACATGCTGAGCAGGAACCAGCAAGGCAGAGGGCTGAGGAACTTGGCCTCCTTGCTGAACATGTAAATGAGGGAGATGAGCAGACTAGAAAACAAATGGGATGGAAGTGGCCTTTAGCTTCCGCCTTGGTGGGCTTTGGTTTATTTGACATTTTGTCACTGTGAAACACAACTGAAAGAGCTTTCTAAGTCAGCAGCTGGGCAACTGTCTGCACAATTTGCTTGACAGAAAATCAAAACATTTTTGAGCAAAATTGAAAATTTTCTCACGCAAAATTGCCTTTTTTTTTTTTTTTTTTGGTGAGGACAGTGTCATTTTCCCACTAAAATAATTCCAGCCACCTCTGTTTTATTGGTGCAAGGCTGGCATAATAAAATATGAAGCAACAACTCTGTGTGGGGTGAATCTCTCAAGGATGTAGAAGTCCAGATAGTCATGACCATGCAAGATGTTTCACTCCTTTTTGCCTTTCACACCAATTTCAACCATACTTCCCTCTGTCACATTCTCACAATGTTTTTATATTCTTTCCTGACAGCCTGTCTCTGCTCCCACCTTCCCTATATAGCCTTTTGGCATTTGAGCTCACTCAGCATTTCTCTATTCAAACAGGCTGACCTCTGCTATATTGATGCCATATGCTCCGTCTTCCACATCAGGGTGGACTATTATTGTGCACTGAAGTGGTTTCACAGCCAGCTCTCCTGGGCTCTCTGAACAGCCTCCCACAAGATCTTAACTACTACTGCCCTAAAAAAATTTGATGTCTACTCTCCTGAAATTAATAATAAGGTTTTGCATTAATTTTCTTCATCACTTCCTTCAGGATGTAAGGCTCCACCATCTCATGGTCCCAACAGTCAAGGGTGCTATTATTTGTCATGTCTTTGATAAGTCATTCATTATCCACGAGCAGCTGAACTGGCTGAACACCTGCCTAGATGTCCTGTGTAAAAAATTGCTCTCAACATATCCCAAAAATCTCCTGGGTTGCCTGAGCCCCACAGCAGATGCTGGAGATGGTAAACCCCACCTTGACAACCAGAGTTTGAGATCAAGAGATTTCATTCAGTTGTTTAAAGAAGACATCACCTCTTCTTTACCAGGCAATCTGTAGCAGGTGCCTAATGTAGCAACTCTTTGGCTGACCCTGGGTCTTCAACGCAACAAAAATATAGACAAGAACAACTTGAAAATGTATCCATGCCATACAGTGCCAAACAATGTATTCTTGTCACCAGAAAGCAACTGAATATAACATTCATTATTGAGAACCAATTTAAATAATAGACTTTCCACACAGAAACCATGTGTGCAAGTCAGTGAAGAGTCTGCAGATGAGAAAGATAATGTTTTATTCTTGAGTGTACACTTCAGTTCTAATGAAATTTTGATTCCATTGACTACAAACTCAAGCCTGGTTGGCAAACACACAAAACCTGAATTTAATCAGGCCTTTTACTGTTTGCAAAGCAGCAAATGATATGCTTGGTAAGCAGAGTAGACAGATCTGTATGCTGCTCTCTCTGTAATGTGCCATGTGTGTCATACACAACTAGACTGTGGCAACTGCTGCCAAACTACTCTGAGTAAATGAACAGAGCATATCAATTTACAGAAATAAAGAGAGTCCATCAGACCTCAAAATTATGTATTCTTGGAAAAATATTAACTACTTCAGCACCTGAGGATGGTTTGAAGAAAAATGTAGAGCAAAGCAGTGTTAGCTGGAGAAATCTAATCTGAGAAGAGAATCATCACCCAAAACACAGCTCAGGTAGAGAACTGCGGTGGGAATCTGGAGATGTCAAAATTGAATGTGTTAGTTTTGGACCCCTTTCCAAGTCATGGTGCTTTATAGTCTAATTCTCCATTCCCCAGAATATCACTGTCTGGGTAGGCCTTCCCAAGACAGATGTTAAGGAATACTACCTTTATCTGGAAATGTAACAGGGTAAAACTGCCTCCCCATCACAAAGCCATGCAGGAAAAAGAAGGAAGAGAGAGCCTTTGAGACAGGAGTTTGTGCTGGTTTAAAGGGAAACCGGTAGGAGAAACAAACCCAACACAAAAGAGATTATAAATCAGAGTTACAAATCAATAAAAATATTACAATAAATACAATGATACAAAGAGAAATTGGTTTTAACCCACAAACCCCAGAAGTATAACCCAGCCCGCTGGGGCACAAACAAAATGGTGTTTGTTAGCCCCTGTGCTGAGCCCCATGTGATTCCTCTGAGTCCAAAGTAAAAGGAAGGGAAAGAAAAATCTGTTGGTGCAGACGACAGTCACAGTTTGGTGGAGGGTGGCAGTCGCAGTCATGTTGTGTTTCTGGTCCTCCTCTGGATCCAACAAATGGTACCAGAAGTCCCCAAACCCCAAAATTATATACCCTCAGGTTCAGGTGGGAACACTCAGTACCTCCCTCAGAGCAAGGAATTCCACAATAGGTGATCTCACTATGTGAGTCATGGGATATTTGTGGAATCATTGATGGCCCATTTGCAGACACACCCCCTCAGGCTGGGTGTGAAGGTGCTAATGACTTTCTGGAGGAGAGTTATTACAACTCCTGTCTCACAGGCTTCTTTAACACCTGGCTTACATCCTGAAGGGTCAGGTATACCCTGGGCAGCTGCTGCAAATGGTCCATTGTTAACAGTTCATGAGAAGTGATATAGAGGGTGTAGAATACACAGCTTTGGTCAAATCCACACAGTGATAAACAGGTCACAGCTTGCTGAACTAGGACAGAGTTGAACAAGAATGTATCTGTCAAAGAAACCTGGGTGTTGTAGAGGTGAACCTCAGAGACAGCAAACCTGCACTGATTTCTAAAGCTTTATGAGCTAAACATGCTTAAAAATCTGTGCCACACAAGAAGTTAATTTGTTATCCCCTACAAACCTGAGCTCAGGCTTTGTCTGCCTGTGTTTCTGCAGCTCCTAACTGCAACAGGAATTATTTCAAACATCAAGATTTCTTCTATCTCTGAATTATTCTACCTTATTGTCCTCACTCTTGTGGATCCAGGGACAGGACTGCAGTGTTCGCACAATGTTGTGTGATTTAGTGCTATGTCTCCAAGGAGTGAGGTCAGGGAAGGAGCTGCCAGGGTTTTACCTTTTGCTCTTCACAGTGTACTCAATTTATGCAAAATCACTAAATATTAAGTCTTTGAGAGGTTATGTTAGTCAGGCCTAAACACAACCATGCTCAATGATCACACTGCCCAATTTCGATACAAGGTATTATTTTACATTTACCTGGAGCAGATTGACTGGGGTCATATCTCCCTATATAGTCCCTTTTTGGCCAGAGTGCTCCTGCATGTTTCAAAAACTGCTTAATCCCTTGCTATGACCCAGGGAGTTGATTGCTTGCTTACAACTTGCCACGATACTGTCCACCATAATGGTGGTGACTGGAATGCACATTTTCTACTGTTCTGTAATAAGCCCTTAACCTTGTATAACTCCTTCTATGGGGACCTTTTCAGTAAAGCATGACTGCAGATCCAGACTCCTCTCAAGGCTGGATCAGATTCTCAGAGGAGTTTTGAGCACCCAGCTCTTCTCCAAATTAGCACTGGACATACAATTAGACCTGAAAACCTGTGAAATTGGTTTGTGGCATTCAGAAGGTGTCAAGGCAGTGCCTGGAACACATAGATAGTGGTGTTTATGGTTTGGAAGATTCATTTTGATGGCACTGGAGCTTGTTCTAGGCCCACATTCTGCTTACAGTTATAATGTGTTGTAATAGTCAATCCCAGCATTGGTGGGATTGTGGGAAGTGTGGGTCACAGTGGGAAAGCCTGTATCAGTCAGGGGGACTGTTACCCATGCAGATTCCATGAAAAACAGGTCCCAGAATTTTGCAGTCTGAGATTGCATGTCATCCATTTGGACATGTTGGTAAAATATGAAACTGCTATTCCCCTGTATGGAAATGAAAACACTGCATTTCCACCTTTCTCTCATATTCCTTGAGTTTCAAAAACCAAAAAATTCACAGGAAATACTCAGCCATCCATCTGCTTCTTGATGGGACTTAGATCCCCCATGGAGATGCCACAGGCACACTCAGAAACAGTTATTACTCTGCACCACACACTGAAATAACCTGGGATGCCACAGCTGCAGGAACCCAGATGGAGACTTTCAGGCTTTGAATCCTGTGCTGGTTTGAAGATGAACCAGCAAGGGAAAATGAACTCACCACGAGAGAGATTATAAGTCAGAGCTAAAATTTAATAATAATATTACTATAACAACACTGACACACAAGGGAAATTGCTTTCAACTCACAATACCCCAGCTGTATAGCCCAGTGTCCTGGGGCACAAACCCAAGGGGGTTTGTTTGCCCTTGTGCTGAGACCCCTGTGGCTCCCCCAAGTCTAGAGCAAAAGGAAAAGAAAAACCTGTTGGTGCAGGCGAGGGCTGTGGTCTGGGCGAGAGCGGTGATCTCCTGCTGTCGAGGTCCTGCTGCTGCTCTGGATCCGACGAGAAGGCTCCCGAGGTCTTCTTACCCACCACTTATGTACCCTCAGGGAGCACTCAGTCCCTCCCCCTGGGCGGGGACTCACACAATGGGTGATAACTCTGGGAGCCAGGGGGTGTTGAGCTGTTGATGGCCCATTAGCAGCTCCGCCCCCCTCAGGCTGGGTGTGAAGGAGATAATGGCTCCCTGGGCAGCTGCTGCTAATGGCCCATTGTCCTTGGGGAATGAATAGAGGGGGTGGAATACACAGGTTTGATCACCACCACACAGGGTTAGCTGGTCCCTCCAGCTGAACTAGGACATTATCCACCCCTTATTCCACTCCATCTAGTCATTCCCAAATTAATCCCCTTTTTACCTATACATATATATATACACATATATACAATGAAACATTACAAACTCTTCTCGCTCAAAATTAGGTCCCCTTGTGGTACACAACGTGTTTCTCCATCTTTTTGCATTACCCACCAAGTGCAGCCAGGTCCTTGAGCAAAGACAATCCCTCGGATGGGTTTGCCTTTGTTTGAGGTGGGACTAACCCAAACAGTCTTTCCTAACATACCTCTCATATGGACCACAGGGACTTTATCTCCATCTACAGTATTCAAGAGTTCTGATTGGGCAGGGCCAGCTCGATTGATGGAGCCCCGGGTGTTGACCAACCAGGTGGCCTTTGCCAAATGCATCTCCCAGTGTTTGAAAGTTCCCCCACCCAATGCCTTCAAGGTTGTTTTCAGCAGTCCATTACATCGCTCAACTTTCCCGGCAGCTGGAGCATGGTAGGGGATATGATACACCCACTCAATGCCGTGCTCTCTGGCCCAGGTGTCTATGAGGCTGTTCTTGAAGTGGGTGCCGTTGTCAGACTCTATTCTCTCTGGGGTGCCGTGTCTCCACAGGACTTGTTTCTCAAGGCCCAGGATGGTATTCCGGGCAGTGGCGTGAGATACGGGGTATGTCTCCAGCCATCCAGTGGTTGCCTCTACCATGGTCAGCACGTAGCGCTTGCCTTGGCGTGTTTGGGGAAGTGTGATGTAGTCAACTTGCCAGGCTTCCCCATACCTGTATTTCGACCACCGTCCACCATACCATAGAGGCTTCACCCGCTTGGCCTGCTTGATGGCGGCACATGTGTCACAGTCATGGATAACCTGTGAGACACTGTCCATGGTTAGATCCACCCCTCGGTCACGAGCCCATCTGTATGTTGCATCTCTGCCTTGATGACCAGAGGCATCATGGGCCCATCGGGCTAGAAACAATTCACCTTTATGCTGCCAATCCAGATCTACCTGAGAGACTTCAATCTTGGCAGCTCGATCCACCTGCTCGTTGTTACGATGCTCCTCATTAGCCCGGCTCTTGGGTACATGAGCATCTACGTGACGGACCTTCACACTCAGCTTCTCTACCCGGGCAGCGATGTCCTGCCACATCTCAGCCGCCCAGATGGGTTTCCCTTTGCGCTGCCAGCCGGCCTTTCTCCAACGCTCCAGCCATCCCCACAGAGCATTGGCCACCATCCACGAGTCAGTGTAAAGGTAGAGTCTTGGCCACTTCTCTCGTTCAGCGATATCCAAAGCCAGCTGAACAGCTTTCAGCTCTGCGACCTGACTTGATCCACCTTGTCCTTCAGTCGCTTCTGCAACTCGACGTGTAGGACTCCATACAGCTGCTTTCCATTTCCGGCTTGTCCCTACAATGCGGCAAGAGCCATCTGTGAAGAGAGCATATCGCTTCTCCTCTTCTGGTAGCTGGTTATATGGTGGGGCCTCCTCAGCTCGTGTCACCTGCTCCTCTTCTTCTTCAGAGGACAATCCGAAACTCTCACCTTCCGGCCAGTTGGTGATGATTTCCAAAATCCCAGGGCGATTAGGATTCCCTATCCGGGTTCGCTGCGTGATCAGAGCGATCCACTTACTCCACGTGGCATCAGTGGCGTGATGGGTAGAAGGAGCTTTTCCTTTGAACATCCAGCCCAACACTGGTAGTCGGGGTGCCAGGATGAGCTGTGCCTCAGTGCCAATCACTTCTGAGGCAGCTCGAACTCCTTCATAAGCTGCCAGGATCTCTTTCTCAGTTGGGGTGTAGCTGGCCTCAGATCCCTTGTATCCCCGACTCCAGAATCCCAGCGGTCGTCCTCGAGTCTCCCCAGGTACTTTCTGCCAGAGGCTCCAGGATGGGCCATTCTCCCCGGCTGCAGTGTAGAGCACATTCTTCACATCCTGTCCTGTCCTGACTGGCCCAAGGGCTACTGCATGGGTAATCTCCTGTTTAATCTGCTCAAAGGCTTGTTGTTGTTCAGGGCCCCACTGGAAATCATTTTTCTTCCGTGTCACAAGGTAGAGAGGGCTTACAATCTGACTGTACTCAGGGATATGCATCCTCCAAAAGCCCACGGCGCCTAGGAAAGCCTGAGTTTCCTTCTTGCTGGTCGGTGGGGACATAGCTGCTATTTTGTTGATCACCTCTGTTGGAATCTGACGACGCCCATCTTGCCACTTCACTCCTAGGAACTGAATTTCCTGAGCAGGTCCCTTGACCTTACTTCGTTTAATGGCAAAACCAGCTCTTAGGAGAATCTGGATTATCTTCTTTCCTTTCTCAAAAACCTCCCCTGCTGTGTTCCCCCATACAATGATGTCATCGATGTACTGTAGATGTTCTGGAGCCTCACCCTTTTCCAATGCAGTCTGGATCAGTCCATGGCAAATGGTGGGACTGTGTTTCCACCCCTGGGGCAGTCGATTCCAGGTGTACTGCACCCCCTTCCAGGTGAAAGCGAACTGCGGCCTGCACTCTGCTGCCAACGGAATGGAGAAAAAGGCATTGGCAATGTCGATGGTGGCATACCACTTGGCTGCCTTGGACTCCAGCTCATACTGAAGCTCCAGCATGTCCGGCACAGCGGCACTCAGGGGGGGTGTGACCTCATTGAGACCACGGTAATCCACCGTCAGCCTCCACTCTCCGCTGGACTTTCGTACTGGCCATATGGGGCTATTAAAGGGTGAGTGAGTCTTGCTGACCACCCCTTGGCTCTCCAGCTCACGAATCATCTTGTGTATGGGGGTCACAGAGTCTCGGTCAGTGCGGTATTGCCGACGGTGCACTGTGGCTGTGGCCAGCGGTACCAATTGTTCTTCAACTTTCAGCAGTCCTACAGCAGAAGGGTCCTCTGAGAGGCCAGGCAAGGTGCTCAGCTGTCTGATTTCCTCTGTCTCCACAGCAGCTATGCCAAAGGCCCAACGCAGTCCCTTTGGGTCTTTGAAATATCCATTCCTCAGGTAGTCTATGCCAAGGATACACGGGGCTTCTGGACCAGTCACAATGGGGTGTCTATGCCATTCCTTGCCAGTCAAGCTGACTTCAGCTTCCAGTACAGTCAGCTGTTGGGATCCCCCTGTTACCCCAGAAATAGAGATGGATTCTGCCCCGACGTATCCTGATGGCATCAACGTACATTGTGCGCCAGTGTCCACTAAAGCTTTGTATTTCTGTGGGTCTGATGAGCCAGGCCACCGAATCCACACAGTCCAATAAACCCGATTGTCCCTCTCCTCTACCTGGCTAGAGGCAGGGCCCCCCTAGTTCTGGTCATGGTATTCACTGCGCTCTCCCTGTGAATATGACCGGGAGGTTCCTTCAAGAGGATCGGGCATAACATCATCATTCCTATACTGTCTGGAGCCTTGCCCACGAGAGACCGGAGCAGCCTTCAACCTTGAAGAATTCCCTGTGTTAGTTGTGCCTCTTTGCAATTCACGTACCCGAGCTGCTAAGGAAGAGGTGGGTTTCCCATCCCACTTTCTCATATCTTCTCCATGCTCATGGAGGTAAAACCACAGATTGCCGCGTGGAGTGTACCCTTTCTCCTTAGCTGGAAGACGCCTGCTTCTGATGGCGGAGACTCTTGTTTGTTCTGGAGAGATATGGAAGAGTCCTTCCTTAATCTTCTCTTCCAGTTCAGCCAGTTTTGTTTCCACAGCTGAGACATGGGCTCGTAATGGAGCAGTGACAGTGTCTTCATAAATCCTGAGTTTGCTGACCAGTGCACCCACCTTGTCTTCTCCCTCTCTCCACTGCAATGTTGCAAGGTAGCGAGAATACATTTCTGGCCCAAGTCGTGCAAATTTTAACCACATCTGGGATGTGCACTGGACACCATCTGGACTTTTAGGGAATCTCTCATCCTCTGAAAAGATTATCTCCAGTACGGCTAATTCCCTTAAGCACCGGATACCTTGTTCCATCGTGTTCCACTGTCCTTGCTGTACGTGGAGGTCCTCCTTACAAAGATATCTCTCCCTCACGCTTGACAACAGTCGCCGCCAGAGGCTGAGAGTTTCCTGTCTCTTTCCAATACCCTGATCAATGACAACATCTCGAGACAGGGATCCCAGCTGCCTTGCCTCACTCCCATCTAGAATGGTATCATTGGCTGCAGCATCCCAGATTCGAAGTAGCCAGGTCAAGATGGACTCATTTGCCTGTCGTGTGAACTCTCTCCGGAGCTCACGCAGCTCTCCCAGGGATAGGGACCGGGTGATTATTTCTGGCTCCATTTCTTCTGCTTGAGATGAAGGTCCTGACTCTTCCTCGTCATGTACTATACGAACTGATTTGGTCTTTGATTTTCTTTTCTGGACAGGGGCAACTGCTATTGGTTTCTGTTGTCCTTCTGGCTCCTCCATGGTTTGTGTGGACATGGTGCTGGTTGATGTATCTCTCTTCCTCTCTGGCTCAGTCATGGTCTGCGTGGACATGGCACTAGTTGATGTATCTCTCTTCCTCTCTGGCTCAGTCATGGTTTGGGTGGACATGGCGCTAGTTGATGTATCTCTCTTCCTCTCTGGCTCAGTCATGGTCTGGGTGGACATGGTGCCTGTGGATTTGCTCCTTTTCTCCTCCTCCTGATGATGTTGTACCACACCAAGCAGTGTGCGGTAGGCAGTGGCCAGGGCCCAGCAGGTTGCTGTGAGCTGCACATCTCTGGGACTACCAGAGCATCTTCCTTTCACATAGCTTAGCATTTTGGCAGGGTCCTGCAGTTGTTCCGGGGTGAATTTCCAGATCATTTGAGGAGAGAAGGTCTCCAAATACTGGCCCATATCTTCCCACTTCCCGTGCCACTCAACATCATCTGCTCCCGGGGCAGGCCTCCAGCAAGTCTCCTTAGAGAGCCCAGTTCTGACCCTAAACATGGTGTATACAGTACAGAGGAGACAAAGCAACACTAACAGCAAGATTATGCTGTCCCTAACATCAAAAGGAAGCTCAATATTTTCAATGATTGTTGTAGCAGAGGTGAAAAGGTGGAAGTAACCATCTCCGCCTGTTTTCCCCACAGTCTGGGTGCTATTTTTAATGAGACCCCAGAGGTAACAACCCAAACCAGGACAGGCACACCAGACTGAATATACATTCACAATGAAATTCATTGCTTCTGATGTTATGACAACATAAACATAGTATATTAATAAAGCAATTTTGATCCTTCTCCCTGGTATTAAAGAGAGCATCAAAACAGGCACATGGTTCCCCATGTGTCGAAATATGAACAGGCCCAGATACACCATCCACATGAATACATCAAGCAACATGGTAGTCAGGGAGTTTCTGTACCCAAATACACAAAATGAAATTGTAGTTCTGACTTCTCTCTCGTGCCCCACGTTGGGCGCCAAAAGATGTGCTGGTTTGAAGATGAACCAGCAAGGGAAAATGAACTCACCACGAGAGAGATTATAAGTCAGAGCTAAAATTTAATAATAATATTACTATAACAACACTGACACACAAGGGAAATTGCTTTCAACTCACAATACCCCAGCTGTATAGCCCAGTGTCCTGGGGCACAAACCCAAGGGGGTTTGTTTGCCCTTGTGCTGAGACCCCTGTGGCTCCCCCAAGTCTAGAGCAAAAGGAAAAGAAAAACCTGTTGGTGCAGGCGAGGGCTGTGGTCTGGGCGAGAGCGGTGATCTCCTGCTGTCGAGGTCCTGCTGCTGCTCTGGATCCGACGAGAAGGCTCCCGAGGTCTTCTTACCCACCACTTATGTACCCTCAGGGAGCACTCAGTCCCTCCCCCTGGGCGGGGACTCACACAATGGGTGATAACTCTGGGAGCCAGGGGGTGTTGAGCTGTTGATGGCCCATTAGCAGCTCCGCCCCCCTCAGGCTGGGTGTGAAGGAGATAATGGCTCCCTGGGCAGCTGCTGCTAATGGCCCATTGTCCTTGGGGAATGAATAGAGGGGGTGGAATACACAGGTTTGATCACCACCACACAGGGTTAGCTGGTCCCTCCAGCTGAACTAGGACAAATCCTTATCACTATCATTCAGGAGACAATAAAGCTAATACCCTGAAATCACCTGCCACATGGATAAGTGTGTATGCACATACCTATATGGCTTTCATACCTTACTGGCATCTGGAATTTCCTGTATGTGGAGTTTAAGTGGTGCCCAAAAGATGGCACTGTTTATTTGCGCTTTTTTCATTCTTAATTGCATATCCTCTTCTAGGCTGGCATATCATCTGACAAAATTAAGACAGGACTTATATACTCTATAGAGAAAAGCAGTTCAAATCAAACTATTGCTGCAGCATGGCCTTTCCTATAACCTTTAATGTGCAATATTTTAATGGAAATGGGCATAGTGATGCTGCTTAGTACTATAACTACAAAGCAGTTGCCCTTTTATTTCCATCTAGTATTTTCACCATAGAGGTTTCAAACTCATATTTAATTTAATGCCTGATGAATGAAGAACATTCTTCAATTATTTAAAAGGAGATAGATCAGAACCAGAGCTGCACCTTGAAGGTCCCTGAAATTTAGCCTAAACGTCTCTGTCTGTGTAGTTATCATTATCTGTATGCATTGAAAAAACCAGCAAATGCCAAATAGCATGACAGCCAAATTACAGTGAATCAGTTTCCCAAATTTCTGTTGAAACAGCTAAATCCCAAGTCCTACCTTAACAGCTTGCTGCAGTCCTAGACCAAGAGCAAATGTGGAAATACAGTTTACCTTGCAGCAATGAATTTAATGCAAGGTTTTCTGGTAACCATAACAAATGACAACATTAACCCTCTTATCAGCTGTCAGGTTTCTCTAGGCCTTTAAAATGAGAAGATGTGCCAAACAAGTAATGATAATAATAGTAATAACTATGATAATGCCTTATTTTATTAAATCAAAGCTCTTTACAATCTCAACATGGGAGTCACTTCATCTAGAACTCATATCCAACCATTTCCAACCAGAACATACAAGTCAGACTATTCAGGCTTTGGTTCCAAGGGTCCTTGTACGTCATGCATTTGGTTTTGAACATCTGTTTTGGTTTCCTTCTTTGTTTTAACCAGGTTTTTTAAACAGGTGTGCCTGGTTTGTCCCATAATGTTTACAACCATTATGGGTATGCCTGGCTTTTACAAAGAACAAGTTGTTGCCATGTTTATTTGTGCTTTCAATTAAATATATAGAGGATGCAAAAAAGTTGAAATACAGGTTACATATGGACGTTTGCACTGGTTTAAAGGCAAACTGGCAGGAGAAATGACCCCAGCCCAGGAGAGATTATAAATCAGAGTTACAATTTAACAAAAAATATACAATAAATACAATGACACAAAGGGAAATTGCTTTTAACCCACAAACCCCAGAAGTGTAACCCAGTGTCCTGGGGCACAAAAACAAGGTTTTGTTAGCCCCTGTGCTCAGCCCCTCGTGATTCCCCTGAGTCCAAAGCAAAAGGAGGTAAAAAACCTGTTGGTGCAGATGATGCTTGCAGTCTGGTGTTCGCAGTCTGATCAAGCAAGAGTGGTGGCCTCTTCCTGACGAGGTTCTGGTCCTCCTTTTGGTCTGACAAGTGGTTTCCTGAGGTTTTCAAGCCCTGAGATTATGTACCTTCCGGCCCAGGACCCAGTTCCTCCCCCAGGGCGGAGAGTTACACAATGGGTGATCTGACTCTGTGAGTCATGAGGTATTTTGGAATTGTTGCTGGCCCATTAGCAGACATGCCCCCTCAGGCATGAAGGTACTAAAAACTTCCTGGAGGGGAGTTATCATAGCTCTTATCTCACAGATGTGTTTCACACCCAGCTCACAGCCTGAGGAGTCGGGTGCACCCTGGGCAGCTGCTGCAAATGGTCCATTGTTAACAGTTCTTGGGAAATGAATAGAGGGTGTGGAATACATAGATTTGATCATCCACACAGTGATAAACAGGTCCCACCTGCTAAACTAGGACAATGTTCAGTTATTAACTGCCTATGATTATGGGTGGCAAAATTTGTGTTCATAATACTGACAGTTGTGAGAATTTAATTCCACGTCGAGTTAAAGTAAAAAATTACCTACTGGTTCTCCCTTATCTAATTAATTCTTGTGATGAGAAGCTCATTTACCATTCAGGAAAAATACATTCCTTTTTTCAGAGGTAATGGGGAGTGGGTAATTTTTGTTTCAATGACAGTTTCAAGAATTCAGATGGGTACTGAAAATGAAACATGTTTGGTTTTCTTCTTGCTCCTTATATCGTCTCTGCAATAACAAGGCATCAGAACTCAAAATTTAGCTGGCAATTTTGATGATGCTGCAAGAAGTAGATATAGCTTGCTGTTCAGCTATATGGGCTCTACAGAACTGAAAACAGTAAGCGTTTGATTGTGCCAGTAAACCGAGCTGATAGATCTTGGAAGATACATACGGGCAAATTTTCAAAGTAATACATGAAGCTGGAGCCACAAAATTGAGTACTAACGGGAAGTGAATACGAGTACTGAAAATTTCAGCCACACACAGCAGATCCATGCAGCAGTGCAGTGGCATTTTAGAATCACTGCTATTTAAGGAGGTGTTTTTCTTGGAATGACTTTTTTAAGGGTTAGTGAGGCTAGGCAGCTATGAGTTGGCTGCATACAGAGCAGGACATGCAAAGGTGACTCTGGCACTGCTCCCATTCCCATGCCTGGAAAGGGTTAAATTTCCCTGCCCAGAGTCAGCTTCCACAAGGCAGGCTTGGGAGCTCATATGGGTAAAACTTCTGGAGGTGGCTGATTTTGGAGCTAGATGCATGCATGGGCAGACTGCCTCGCTGGTCATGGGTAGCAGCAAGAAGGGATGTTGGCGTCATGAAATACAAGCCCAGGAGTTGGCAACTGTCTGCTCCCACCCCAGCAGCATGACTTCCTTGCCTCTCCTCTCTGAGACTCTTCTTTTGTTGCCCCAGGGCCTGGAGCTGGAAGCAGGACTTGAACAGTGATGATGGTGGGGGTGTGTCTTTGACCTTGCTATTTCATGAGCATCTCCTTGATTCCCTTGCCTTGAAACTTTTCACACCAGGGAGCACTGTTGCTTGACAGGCTAAATTATATTTAAACACAGATTCTCAGCTGGTCTCTTCTACTTACTGAACTGACAAAGGCACAGAGTGCAAATAGCTTGATATGTATGAGCTGAATCTAAGCTAAAATCTTGTCACAGGCATTGCAAAGCCTGAGAGGCGGATTGGCTCACTCTGGGTTAGGTTTGGTACATAGGCTGGACACAGGAACGTGGCCAGCATAGATGAGTTTGAGGCAGGGCTGGTGTGTGGTTTGCCACATGTAGTCAATTTTTACTGGGCACTGCCTTCTTTTAGATTATGTGCTTCAGTGACTCACCTTGTAAACCAGCTGTGGCCATAAACTGCTTTCTGATGAAATACATATTTTTTTTTTTTGGTTACCATGCCATAGTATAAGGTGCCCTTGTTAAATCTGTGCTAAATTTTCAGGCAAGTCTCTGTTTCTTTCTTTTAAAATGGTCTTCCTCCATCGATACCAGATACTAAAAGGATTATTTTGTGCCGTATCTACTGTCTCCAAGTAAAGAGCTGTACTCACAGGACTGCTCAGCTCCAGCCAAATAGCACAACCATTCCCTCCTGCAAGCACTCCCTCTCAGTGAAGAGCAAGGCAAAAGACCCACACTAAGACCTCCGTCAATGTCTTAGTGACTATCTGACAGTAAGAAGTTAGAAAATTCCTTCACCTGACCCCATCCCTTTTGAGGAAACTAATCTCATGAAAATGCATTCCATTTTCACCCACTGGGGCATCAGACATCTGAAAATTGCTGCTAAATCTGGATTACAAAGAAAAAAGAAAAAGAAAAAATAAGAGGCATTAGACTGCCTTCTATCTCTCTTTGCTATTTAACTACTATTTAACATCTTAATCCTCCTGAGCCTTTTTTTATTTTTTACTGTAATCCCTCAATATAGTCTGCACTGTTTATAGTCATTCTCCTTTCTCACATTTTTAAGTTCCCATTTAATCTACTTTCTTTACTCTCATCCTGGCCATATGAGAGGGCAAGCCCTTGCGATGAGTCTGTCTTCTTACCAAGGAAAAGCTACTCACAGAGGTCTGTTTTGTTAAGCTTTATTCAGCAGGTGAGACTTAATCGCCTAAGTCAAGAAGCTACTGTCATTTCCTTTGAGATATTAGACTGCAATAGAATAAAAGCCAGTGTCAGGAATTTTTTTTTTCTGAAAATTTGCAGGATTTGTGTTTTGTATTTTCACTGCATTTACAATTAGGAAATAGTCCCAGCTGCTTGACCTGTATGTCTCGGCTCTTGGACCTGAAAGCAATCTCCATCTCCAGTAAGCACTCATATGATCATGTTGTATCATCCCTTGGCTAAACAGCTGAGATAACAAATTAATCCAGGAAGGAACAGGCAATTTTCCTGGAAGCATGGAGGTGGAGAGGAAAACTGACAGCTGTCAGCAGAAGGGTGGTGAAGCTGCTAATTGGATCCTCTGGCTCAGTTCATCATGATTGGGTCGGGTTCTCTTAGGTGATAAGCCTCTGATTTGGGACACCTTTGGTGAAAATTCACTGTAGTGGTGTAAGGAGGAAAAACCCCACTGTTGTGCCAGCATAAGACACTATCTTCAGCAACTGCTGAGTAAGCTATATTTTTTGTTTTGTTTATTGGCTTTCTTTAATTGATGCTTTGGATAGTCTTCATGGAATGCAGCTGTGCCTGCCATTGCAAAGTCGTAGGTTGTGCTTTTTGGCAAAAACAGAACAGAAATGAGCATAATAACCACAAAATACCTCCTAGAGCAAATAACTCATAGAAGTTTCCATTGCAGAATAATACTTTGAAGTGACTGGAGATAATTTCCTATAGTGTTCATCACCTTTTCTGGTGCTCAGAATGACTCAGAATTAGCTGCAAATCCTCTGTAGTAGTGGAAACACTTGAAAATGTATGCTTTGCATGAGCAGCCACTACACAGTCACAAAATTACTTGGGCACTCTCAGCATCTCCTTCTGTGATCAAGCCTTCACGGCTCAAAAGACATTTGTTGCTAAGATCTCAGTGTTTGACAGTCCAGGATGTGTAGGGCTTCTGTTTATGTGTTTTTAATATTATCTCTAACATTCATGCCCAGATCCCAAAAGACACTTAGGTACTTCAAATGCCACATAGGTGTAACTGAGGCACAAGTCATGTGCCTAACCCCTCTTACTCAAGTGAATACTCAAGTGCTTGTACTTTTGCCTGACCTTGACAATCCTGCTAGTATCCACTTTCACATCTGCTACCTTGTCAGCTGAGTGTGGGATTAGTCTGAAGTTCCTGTGGGACCCACAAAATCTACCTAGGCTTAAAATCCTGAGCAGTCAGGTTGGGTAGGTTGGTTCTTAGCACACCTAATTCATGTGAGTGGGTTTGGTCTCAGTTTGAAGCAGAGAAATCGCTGCTACATTTTCATTTATTGAGCTCATGGGATGGTGAGCATCAAAGAAGTTTTTGTTCAGAAGAAAGGGAAGGTGACGTCCAACTCCTATAACTGACTGAGGTGGTAAAATCAAGTTTTTGGCATCCTCATCTGAAAAGGTCTTGTACTTTCTTCTCCCACAATCCAGAGTACTATGAGAAATTTCCCATAGAGAGGAAAACAGGTGAAAGATGGAAACTGTATCATTTTACAACTGAAACAAAAAGAATTGTGAGAGTAGAGGGACCACTTGAAAGATCATCTTATAATACGGGCATTCAGTGGCAAGGGTTTCTTTCCTCATTCCCAAAATAGTTAGTGTATTTTTATTGTAAGAGTTTGTAACATAAAATTAATGCTCAGTAACTTTGCTATTCCCTTAGCAAGTGATCTCTGTGAGCAATTGGCTTTAGAGTGTTTCCCATTCTATGAACCTCCCATTCTTGTCTGGCTGATGGTTGAGTTTCAAGAGAAGAAAGAGCAATGCTGCCAGTGTGGTGGTTATGTGCTCTCTCCCTGCAGTTGATGTGAGCTCCAGTTGGATGCAATTCCTTGGTCTATAATCCTCTCAGTGCACTATGTGATGTTTCAGGCATGTCTTTCATGTACAGTGAAGTGTGGCACAGAGGCACACAGGCACAGAGGCATGGAGGCTGATGGAGCAATACCTGGTCCCAGTGCAGTGCTGTGGCTGACTGAGAGGGAGGACTTCTCTGCTCAGGTGTAGCATCTGTGAATGCACAATGTTAACAAACCAGGAGATGGACAAGCTAGCTCTGTAGCAGCTCTATGCTGCACCATTAATGACTGGTTTAGGTTTTTATCTTCCATGTGTCTACCTAGTAGCCAGCTATTGCTTGGTATCCCTTTAGCTTGGTTTAACAACAAATGTCTGCTAGAGGGCTGGAGTCTTCCTAGGGTAGCAGTGCTGGCTCCAAAGCTCATGTGGGAATAGTGGCCATAGAGATGGGTTGGAGCCTTTGCTGTAGGTAGCACAAAGACCCTCTTGCTGTCTTCCAGAGGCATTGTTGGGGGGTTGTTAGAAGCTCCACTTCAAATGGCACTGGCTCC
This sequence comes from Pithys albifrons albifrons, assembly GCF_047495875.1. Lineage (NCBI taxonomy): Eukaryota > Metazoa > Chordata > Aves > Passeriformes > Thamnophilidae > Pithys > Pithys albifrons. The sequence continues at coordinate 56,530,329 of NC_092458.1, forward strand.
CCAATAAGTCTGAGGCAAATCTAGGCAATGGTGGCATCCTCAGGGGAGAAAGAGCAGGATGTTTGGCGTCAGAAGCGAACTGGGACCCTCCCAGAGTCATCACAAGCCCCAGGAAGGTGGCAGCTGCGCCCCAAAGCCGATGGGACCAGAGGCATGCAACACCAGCAAAGATGAATGTGCAGTAACTTCTCTCCCACCACTTCTTGAGTCAGGGAAATGTGAAGTGGAAGAAATAAAAAAGAAAGAAAAACCTACTCCCACCATGTTCCCATGCAATTAAGCTGGGGTGTGGGAGCTATTAACTACTCCTTTGTGCAGGCTGTAGACAGTTAGCTGGGCACTAATTGTCTCCAGGTCTGCTCCGGCAGGCAGTGAAAACCTGAGTTCCAGCAAGCCACTTTACTCTGGCCCCTAAATTGCTGCGATGGCAAGGGACAAAAAATACGCCAAAAGCAAACCAAACCCAACCAAACCAAACCCAAAAAACCTTAATTCCATGGAAGATTTTGAAACTGTAACACCCCTCTTCTGTTATCTTTGTTTGATGCACTACAGTTTTGGCCTGTTTGTGCTCATTTGTAGATGCCTTCATTTGTGTGAGCTCCAGGGAGAACAAAAAAAAACAAGGGCCTTTCATTAGTCAATACCTCTACAATGCCTTGAAAACATAAAATGTTGCACAAATGATGAGTGGTATTTACTTCAGAGCTAATTAGCCAACCTTTCCTGTATTTTGGGACCCTTCGGATTTAGCTGTTCATTTGCCTAATTGCATGCCAAGCTTCCAGTTAAAACTGCTACATATATAGCAGTTATACCATATCCCAGAAGAAAATCTTACAGATGATGTTGCTAAGTCACTGGTCACAACGCCATTTCCACTCATGTTCTGTATCCCTCTCTACATTTAAGCACCTCCTCTTCTCCATTCTTGCTACCATCTCCCACATGTATAGCTGATATAACGGTTGACATCCCAGATTTACACTGAGCCTAATAATACTTTCACCGCTCATGTGACTTACTCTTCTACCTACTCATTACTTGTCTGCTTTGTGCTTTTTGTAATTATCTCTGCCACATCCTTGAATATGTTTTTGCCTCATTTAGAGTGTGCTGTAAATGATATGGTTTTGATAAATTAGACAATAAATCAGAAAAAAATTTCACTATTCTGTAGGTTTCTGTTAAGTTACACTTATAATGACAAAAATTTCTCAGCTACATTTCACACTGAGTTAGCCTTGTTTTCATTAAACCCCTAATTATTTAGAGATTTATAACTCATCCATAGAAATTTGTCCCAGGGTGAAATTTGGCTGTGTTTTCATCTCAAAAGAAAACTAAAAAAAAAAAGTAATTTGGATGGTATTTTGTGATTTTTAATAGAAAATAATTGCACCTGTTTCACAGTTTTTGTGTAATTTAACTCCAAATAGCCTCAGTTTAAGAAATGTTCTGTCAGTTATAGTAATAATAATGATTGCTGTTAATACAAATTATACTTATGTAGAGAAGATAGCACTGAGGCTGCAGACAAGAATGAAATCAGAGTATTTACTCACAAGGGTGAGTAAGGTGATAGGTGAGTAAGAGTAATTGTTCTTACTGCACTATGCTTCCCTATGGAATACTGCAAGAAAACATGCAGGGAATCAAGCCATGGTGGTTCACACATTATTTGCCACAATGATTTCTCATAGCTTTTCCCGAAAAGTTGGATCACTGTCTGCACTAACTGGTGCCTTTGCCACTCTTCATTCCTTAGTTGTATTTAGATAACTCAACAGAAGAGAGAGGTTTTGAAATAGGAATGACCAATTGAGCTGTTCTGGTAGGCAGCTCATAAATACAGAAACAGGAACAGTATGAAAACCAAGACTATAAATGCCCAGTGCAGTGATGTAAGTATGTTTTTGGGATTGTGAATGAATTTATCAGTAGTCTATTCTGTCTGGTGTTTATAGACTACCTGATTCACAGGGGTTTATAGACCTCTTTCATGCACAGACTCAAAGGCCTCCAGCAATGGAGTCCTAGATCCTGCTAGGCTGAAGCAGTAACAAGGTCATGGTATCAAATGCTAACATCCTTATACAGCAACTCATTGATACTGCAAAATCTTCTGAGTGCTCCAAGTCTTGGGGGAAAATTTGCTCATGACTGGGGATCTGGACCAGAGCCAATTTACAAGTCTAAATTTTGATTGTGGCTTTTTTCCTAGCCTCACCTATTTTGCACCAAAAATAATTTTGAAGTATTTCATATGAGTTTGTTGACTGTAGTTTCAGAGTGTACCATACTTAATATTATGTATACACAAGACTCACAGTACATTTGTTTGAGGACACACATTCAGCCAATTTGAGCTCACAAATATGAGTTTGTGTTTCCACTTGGGTGGGTAAAGTTATTTGTGCACAACAGAATTAGACCACTAATTACAGAGACTGTCTTAAAATTGCATGAAAATTTGGTACAAAGCACACATCCCATAGGCAAAGAACTTACTGGGCTTTGTAAGTTTTGAGCATTCAGCCTGCAGGAGAAAACTGATCCTACACAATGTAAGACTTTCTGCTTTGTTGTATCAAGTGCAAAATACAGAAGCTGCAGTTTTGCCATCCACCATATTTCCAGGTCTATAGCAACAAAAATAAAAAGGCTTAACATTTTGCATAGGTGCAGTAACTAATTCTGAGGGTTGTGTCTTTATGTTCCTAATACACTCCTGTCAGCTTTTTGGGTCAGAGTAGCTCAAAAAACCCTTGCCAGCAGAAATTGAGAAACTAGTTATCTTAGTGAATAATGGAAATGTCTGCTCATTTTATGGAGCAGATTAATGCTACACAAGTGGATTGGACTTGGTGATTCTGAGAAGATGTAATGCTTGAGACTGAGATTTCAGTAATGAACCTTTTAGAAATGTTAGTTCACCAGGAAGTTTGTTCTACATTCATGTGTGTTATAAAAGAAAGACTGATAGCACTTGGATATAAACATGATTACAGTGTTATATAAACAGTAGTAAAACAGCTTTTTCTGAAATCAGGACAAGGAGTAGATTGCTTTTAAGTAGTGATTGGGATTGATGCTAGGGAAAAGAAATACTCAAATGAAAATTATTGATGCAATGAAAAGAAATCCAGATATTATTTTCTATCGTAGTCTATTTTCCAGGCAAAGTTAGAAGGCAGAATTCTCTGGGCAAGTGAAGATTAACTGTTTATTTGGGGTTCAGTTTTCAATGGGCATTTTCTGTCTCTACCCATTTCCACTGAAGTCAATGCCTTTGTTTTACTGAACACCACTGACTTAAGGGTAACACTTTTGCAATGTTAAATTCACTTGCAAATACTGCTTTTCAGGTGTGGAAAATTGCTATTTTGAAGGTGAGTAAAAATGTAATTCTCCCTAATCACCTGCATATTTCTGAGAATCTGGACTAGACCTATCTATCTGCACATGTAAATTATTCACTACAAATATTGTGCCATCTGAAATAAGGGAGCAATGTCTACCTCCCAATGGGAGAAAAGAAGTTGCAATATCTGAAACAGGCAGATACAAGAAAACTGTCTGAATATGTCTTCAGTAACTCAGTTTCTAGGACCGTTAGAAACTCGCTGAAGTCACAGGGATTTTATACTGGACATTAAGCAACACTAAGAAAGCAAAGAAAAAGAACAGTTTAGTTTCTTTCAGTGTTATCATTAAGATTTTTAAGTTAATTTAAATAGAGGCATGCAACAGTCAGCTACTTCTCAGAATTGGATCTGCACTGTTCTGGTGAACCTGTGGGGACTTGAGCAACTGCATTAGTAACATATCTGGCCTATGGACTTTTTAATAGAGTGACTTGGCTTTTGATTAAAAGAAAATACTGAAGACTGTCACCTTTGTCAAAGAAAACATCTTTGGAAATGCAAACCACTGCAAGGCAAATGCTGTAATTAAGATGGATGCAAAGTAGTACTCTATTTTTGTAGTCAAGACAAGAAAGGACCAAAGAATTCCTCCAAACAAGCATAGTTGTCATGCAAAACAGATCAGCAGAGCTTAAGATGTGAGGTTCCTGATGAATCCTCTGAATTAAACTTCTCCCTCTTGTGAATCACTGGCTAGCTTAGTATTAAAGTGTTAAAGCATAGCTGCCTCTTATAGCAGGGTGGCCTGCCTCAGCAGTCTGTTCCTCTCTGAGGTCTCACAGTCACAGATGGGAAATGCTTGAATTTTCAGAAGTCTTCTTAATGTGAATAAATCTGTCTGTGATACACTGTGATTTCAATACATACCAACAAGAACTCATGTGTGGGAATTTCCGTAGTTATGTTCCCAACAGCATGTTTTCACGGAGAGAAAGTGAAACTATTGCAGAATCCCTGAATCCCCCTGCTAGTCCAGCTGCTTCAAGCACATGCAAGAGGGCAACTGCAGTTTTGGTGTATTCTTTCCCCATGATGTGACCCATATCAAGCATATAAATGGAGATGTGTCTGGCTCTTAGTGTCATAGGGAAGATCAGTGCATTTTGATGGGCTTCTGTCCACTGGGGGTGGTGAGTGCCCTCACGGTGGCAGCAGTGCTGCCCTGTTTGCCCTCCCTGTGCTGTATGGGGCTGGCTCACCTTCCAGGCTTGCCAGCTCCACATGGCAGCCAGAGCCAGTTTTAATTGTCTTTGCTCTTCTAAGCAAAGAAAGTGTCCTCCCACGCCACCCAGTACTCAGGGCAGCTCTGCTCACCTCCATACACAGGAGGGAGAGACAGTGGAAGGATCGATGTATCTGGGAATCACATAATTCAGGACTGAAGAAGGGCTATATTTTTTACTGAGTAGATAGGAAATTGATAATTTTTTAAACATTTGTTTCAATTGTTGATCAGGATGATGAAACAGAAGAAGATCTATTACTAGGCAGATGTTGCATGATTTGCTGACAAAGAAGAATGTTTTCTGATGGTGCCCTAGTTAAAAATTCAGCAGCAAATTGCATATTAGATGAGAAATGAGATGCTTCATGTGGAAGGCAAAACACCTTGTCATATTTATCGGAAGTGTCAAAATACAAATCAGTGACTGAGTGTCTAAGCTGTGCTGTGTGGTTGATCAGTCTATTCCAAAAAGACAAGATTTTCCTTGTCATGAAAGAACCATTTGAAGGACTGCATGCCACAAAACTTTCCAACTGATGGGACATACATAGGATCTCCTTGCAGTGCCTTGCAATGACGCTGCTGTGGAGGGAATCTCCTGGGTAAGAAGAAGAAGACATCATATCCACCTGCCATATGGGACTTATGACAGCACCATCTGCCATATGGGACTGGTTGACAGCACCACTGCCGTGTGGTATTGTCTCAGTATGTCTTAATGCCCTCTCACCCAGCCTGGGAGGGCAGATTCCAGCAGAATAGGCTAACAAAAAAACAAAACCAAAAGCACAACAAATCAAAACAAAACAACCCCAAATAACCTCCTTCTCCCCCCACCAAAAAAAAAAAAAAAGAGGAAAGAAAAGTGCATGAGACAAGTTTTTAGGGGAATCACAGCTCAGTTAAGAATAACTAAGCAAGATATTGCTGTGTTAAATTTTTTATGACAGCCTGAAATTTGAAACAGCTGAATCAGGACGCTTATATTGCAAAAGAGTTAGTATGATAAATAAAATTCAAATGTATGTATGGGATAACAAGTCACTATCTTATTCCATCAGACTATTCCCCTTATTTGGCTGTTACTGTCAAAATTTAGCTGTTTATTCTACAAAACAGCTTGGAATATAGAAGGCAATTTTTCATGGGTTTAAGGAGTTAGAAGAAGTTCCACCCTTAAAGAAATTTTTAGATATGTTAGTGAAAGAGGGCCTTGAAGAATGCTGTCCTGTTAGCTATGTGGAGTAGAAGTATAGCTGTCAGGGTGTACTGGAGGCTACTGGCTCCATGGGAACAGGTGCTATGGGTGCTCCCCTCACTTGGGATCAGGGCAGCCAGGGGTAACAGGGCAGCCCCAGCTCTGGTCATCAGGCACATCCCTGGGGATGGGCTGAGTTCAGGCCTGAACATGGACCAGTGAGTGGGCCTGGCTCAACAGAGTCTATGGCCTGTCATGGCTGTGTAGAGCTGGAGACAGCCCTGCTTGAAGTTGCTGGGGCAAGGGCTGACAGTCCTGGGGGCTGACTTGGCACCCTGGACCCTGGGCCAGGTTCAGGGGAGCCCTTGAGGGGTGAGCAGGGGCAATCAGGTCATCAGTGTCCCCTGACAGGTATTTAAAGCAGGCTGTGAGCACAGCAGTAATAGAAAAAATTAGTTGTTCTTGTATCTCTCCCAGTCACCACCCACATACATGCTTTATTCTCATGTATGTAAACATTTGCCTGAGAAGCAGGAATGTCATTATACTACAGCCTATTTTGGTCCAAGCCTGCCACAGAAAAACTGTTTAACCCATACAACTGGGAGAGCCAGATGAAGCTGTCTATATGTGTCTCTTAGATGTCACAAAGCTGAGTGTGCATCTGCATTTAGTCCTTCTGACTTGTCCTGCGAATCCTTCTCTGCAGACCATCCATCATCCTGGTACATTTTCCCTGGATGTCTACTCGTTGTTGACATTTTTGACAGTGATAGACATCTGTGTTCCAGGGATTTGCTTTCACTAGTCAAGTTCATTAAGTGTGAATGAGAGCTGTAGAAATGGTTTGCTGAGTTACTGCTCCTCAGCTACACCCTGATGAGGGAGCCTTGCCCTCTGCTCCTACCTGATGAACTTACTTACCAGTGAGTTTCAGCGGATTAAAAATAGCCCACCGATACGGTGGAGAGGTTTCCGCTTCCAGGAGCCAGGCTAGGAAAGCGACAAGCAGGGCTCCCTAGGATCAGGCCCCTTAGAAGCGAGGGACGGCTCCTCCCGCCCCCGGCCCGGCGACCGTCCCGAACGGAACAAGCCCGCACTTGCCAGGAGTCCACGAGGAAAAGCCAAGTTTATTGCCGCGCGCTAGCTTTTGAGGAGAGCATGGGAATTCCCCGGATGTAGGCGGGGAAGCGGGGCGAAGACGGGGAGGAGTAACACAGTTCATTGGGTACATGCAAACGAAGGGAAGGAGGGAGGGGAGGAGCGGCAAAAGGACCAATGGGAGAATGAGATGGGCGGGGAAAGCCTACCGTAGGGCTTCCGGCACTTCGAGGCAGGGACAGCCCCCGCCCGGGCTCCAGCGGCACCCCGTGGGCGGTCCCGCCGGCAACCGCCCCCATGACCGGGTCAGGCCAGGACAGGGGGCTGCGACCCGGAGGGTTTTGTGGGAAGAGGGAACTTGGACAAGGAACTACCAAGGGAAAAACAACCAGGGTAGACACATTGGGGTGTATAACATTCAAGCTGGGGAAGTGTCCATCCGAAAGCCCCCACGGTCCCGATCCAGCCGCTGCACGCGCTCTCCGGGGTCCTGGGCCTCCGCATCTTCGTCCGCCCAGCGCTTGCAATATATCTGCCATTTGGTGAATTCCTCATCAGTCTGGTCTCCTCCGACAAGTGAGTGGAGATCTAATGGTGATTTTCTGTCTGTAAAACTTAACATACTATACTATGCATGTTTACAAAGAGGGAGTGGAAAATTTCTTCTTGGAGGCTCCTCCATCCATTAGTCAAAAAAATGGTAAGATACAGCACTGGAAATTAAAACTCAGCAAATTTAAGGGAGTACTAAGCAACTTATCAAGGCTGTAGTTCTTTCAGTTTTTTGAGGTGAAGAAAGTATTTATTTTAAAAATTATATTTTACTTCACAGAGAAATTGAAGCTGAATATATAAAACAGAGGAAAGACTGGGATTCTTTCCAGAATGAATACAAGAATATAGAAATAAAGAGAAATTGAAACAGCTTTGACAGTTCAAAAGTGAAGGGCACTGCTTCAGTACTATTAGAAAGAATTTCTGGTATAAATGGAGCTCATCCATTAGAAATGAAGAAAATTTTACTGGATAAAGCCCTGTATGGCCTGGACTGCTCTAATAGCGCATGTAGTACATAATAGACCCTATTTCAAATAGAAGACTGGACAAAAGTTCTCCCAAGGTTTCTTCCAGCTGGAATTATTTGTACAGCTCTATGATTCTATAGAAGAAAAGACATTGATATATTAGCTGGTTATGTAGTATAAAATGGGGGGCTGGATTCAGACACCTGAATCTAAGCTTCTACAATGTATGTGTCTGAACGTGAAGTGAATTGCTGAGGTCCCAAGGTACTCAACAAAGATCAAGTTGTTACTGAAAACACAGTCTGAAGAGATTCATTTAAGGTGGAGATGAATAGCTGGCTAGGTGCTATTGACTATACTATAGAGACACACATACAGACACATAAATTTTGGCGCCCTGTTCTGGAGCTGCATGCCATCAGTCAGGACCATGACATGGCTATGTAAAAGACAAATGTACCCTGGAGTAGGTTGCACGAAGTGTGTTTTGAAGAGGTAAAGTACTAATGTTATTTTACTGAGTCTTGCTACCACTTTTGTTTTAATTGCAGTTTATCATATTCAAGAAAAATAATAGAAGAGATAAATGCTACTGGAATCATCAATGGAATTTCACAAAAATCTTACTGTCCAGAAGGAATTGAGAGTCTATTAGAACTTATTTATTGTAGCAAAATGAGGACTATAGTTTCTCTCTCTAAATACTTCAGGAGTTATAACCACAAAAAACATTGAGGAAACAGTGTTGAAATGAAATTATTTAACCATCAGATTTGTTCAGGATTAGATAAAACTTAATTACAATCAATATTCTTGCTAGTGTAAAGCTGGCAGAGGCTTACAAAAATCATTACCAACTCTGCTTATGTAAGAACTGATTAAAAGTTAAAATTCTCTAGCATTAATATAAAAAAGACAAACCAAAATCTTGGTTATAATTTACTAACATTGTTACACCTTCCTTGCCTTGAAAAAGTAAGAAAATAATAGGTTGCAAAGGTCTTTTTTGAGGAAAGCTCCAAAGTGTCTTTAGCTGGCCACTTAATGTCCCAGTTTATGTTAATTACATGTTTATTACATACATATCAGAATATGTGTATCCTGTTCTACCTGCCAAACATAATTGCCATATATTCAGCATATTTATGGGATAGTAACCTTACTGGTACATTAAAAAATACTTTGGGTTATTATTTCCAACTCCATAAATATCTTAATCAAAATTTTATTATTTCCAACCCCTTAAATGTCTTAATACAGAGTTATCATCAATCATCCTCCTCAGCTTCTAAACTCATTCTGGTACAGCATATTAATGAATTTCATTATATGGTTAACAGAAAATAAATGCCATCTTCTGTGACAAAAAAGAGATAAAGTAAAATGCGATGTCTGTACTGTTCTTTCAATTTAGGCATGTTCATTTCTTTTTTTTTTTCCCCAATTAATAACCACAACTTCCTGGTTATTCCTATGTTAGTTTTGCTCTACAGTGAAATGCTCTTTTTGGCTGTTCTTCTCATTCATCATGGATAATTAACCAAAATTCTTCCCGTTTGTTTCTCTGGTCATTGCCTTGCTCTTAAACCATACTGTTCCTTAGTTGTAAATTATGTCCATTTCTACAAACATTTGAGTCCAAGTTAAGCCTTGCAAATCATGTGTTGGACTTCAGATGTTTATTTTTTTATAATACATTAGAGGTGGCACTGCACTTGTACACATTTTGTGGAGGTTCTGCTTTTAGCGAGACCACTAAATAGACAGTTGCTAGTTACATAAAAATACCTGTATTTGGGCCAAACATTGGTAAAGACATCGTGAATGACGCATATAGGGCTTTTTATTCAAACAACAACAACGGTTGCTGGGATGACGTGCAACAACTCCCAAACCCCAAAATGTTCTTCAAAATGTTTTTCTTATAATGGTATGCTTTTAATTATCACTCTTTTTTTATGCATATGTGTATGCATATGTATTTGGTTAATTCTTATCCTTATTATCTCATTAAGCTGATAGATTATTTAATACATAATTAAACTCTGAAAGGTTTATTCATCATCAATAGAAGCTTCACCCCTGCTTTTATGCACTGTTTTATTTAGATGGTCTAAAATGTTTACCTCCTAGGGTTAAATTTTAATTGCAGGTCTAGTTTGGTATGAAACTGCACAAATGAACGCTATGGTGTTCTCATTGTCCAAACACGTATTTTAAGATTTCTTATGCAAAATTTTTGAACACTTTAGTAGGATAGATAGCTTTTCCCACTTTCTGCTAAGGGAATATGGGAATATAGCTAAGTTAGTGAAATCAGACCTGTGAAAACTGCAATGTAAGTTTTTGTGGCTTGGCCCCAAGCTTTTGAGAGTCTGAACTGCAAGTATAGTCTGACCTCTAAGGAAGTTCTCACAATAAGCTCTCTTTTCGAGTTCAGAAACTTAGTCAGTCTCCAAATGAAATAAGAGAAATAATTTTGAGTTGGAGTTTTTCTTAATTTTCTGAATGACAGACCTATAGGCCCCTCAAACAAATTTCCAGAAGAAATGGTGAGGAGAGACAAGGTTTGCTTAGAAATAAACCCTGATAAGTTTTAAATGAAGGTATTTAGTTCAATTGTCTGCAAAAGCAAGATAAACTCACCAGCTCAGCATATGTCACCTGTTCTTTGCTCTCTTTTCTGAATTCAGAAAAATCCCTTTGGTTCAGTTCTATACAAGTCAGTCTCACACACTGTGGTCCCCCTGGTCTAACAGGTTCTCTTGCTAAATAGCAACATCTTCTTGCACTGTTGTATTACTTTACTTCTAAACTTCTTTGCTTTACTTTCTAGCATGAACAAACGTCCATGAAGCCAGTCCCTTACAAGCAGTGGAAAAATCCACAGTAAAAAAGAATTGCTAAAGGTGGTCTAACAATCTTCGCCTTGACACTGTGAAAGTAAGTCAAGGAAATGAGAAAATTGTGTGAGTATTAGAAAAGGTTTTCCAGCAGCTAGATTTTATTAGTTTGTGGAAGAGACTGAAGATGTCAAGTATACCTAGGTTTCACACTAATTCTTGTGGCATCCCACTAATTGCCTTCCCACAATTTGATGAATGTCTGGTTATCATTACCATTTGTTTATAGACCTCCACACAAAGGAGGTTGTTTTGAGGGAATAAATGTTTTATTCCATTCCTAGCCCTAAGAGAAACTACACCAGTGAGAGCTGCTCTCAGAGAAGGAAATTGTTTATGCCAGTTATAGACAGTCAGGAAGGAAGCCAGCTAAAACCTCTTATAAACACCAATGAGACTAAGTATAACTGGTTTATTCTGCCTACTATACTGAGGTCAAATTTTCCTGTCCCATTTTTTGAGAACTTCATGTCTATTGGGCTGAATGGCAAGATTTCACCTAACTATATGGCAAAATGCTGTCTGATAATTTAATATATATTAAAGGTCTTCATCTATTGTAATTTTTTTTCTAGTCAGTGAAATAAGTTTGCCTGATAAAAAGGTCCAGAAGGATTAGGAAACACTTAAAATCCTTCTTTGTTCAGATGTTGAGAACTCACGTGGCTCCCACTTCAAATGGTTTTCCATCAGCATTGTGAAGTGTTTTTCATTTGAGTCTTTATCATGCAATGTAAAGCTGTTAAGTTATAAATAGCAAACAATGATGAAATATCTAAATAGATGGGTAGGATGGTGGGAAGAAGTCTGCCTGTATCCCAGAGTTTCCAGAGCAGATCTCTGTTCCACAGGAGTGGCATTGTGCTCAATCTCCTCTACAGGCCAAAAGTTTGATTCAGTATGAGTAAAGTCTGAGTGAATAATTGGGGTTTGTTTCAGAACTCAAATCAAGGGAGCTAACTGAGTTAGATAATGCTGAAAAGAAAACAGCCAGGTTTTGTCATTAAACAAAATGAAAAACAAAAAGAAAAGGGGGGGAAAGCACTTGTTTTTTCCAGAAGAAAATGGTTTCATTTGTTTTTAGTAAAGGCAAACCAATCCAAAGCCTCATCTACAAAAGCAGCACAGAAGTAGCTATCACCACCCTCCTTGATCAATGGTGTGGGCACTCATCAAGGCTGCAGGATGTCTGATAGAAACACGTTTGCCGTCTGATAGGTGTAAATCTGAGCATCCACTCTCTAAGAACAATTCCTAAATGTTATATGATGGGCACATCAGGGCAGGTACAATTTGAATAAACAAAAATGCTTTCTTGGAAGCTGGGTTTGAAACCTGGTTTATCTCTTTGGCAGTTTGTGCAGCAGGTTATAGGTTCATTCGTGCAAACAGAATGTGCTTTTTCTCCTTTTCTTTCACCTCCAACCCAGTGAATGAAATCTTTGAGCCAAGATTCAGCAATTTTCACAGGGGAAAGTAGGAAATAGCTCAACCTGGAACACAAGACAGCAGGGCAGTCACTTAGAAAGATCCAAGGACTCTGGCCTTCTTGGAAGAAGTTTTGCATACTAAATGAGCTCTGTAACTCTTAAGTAAATGGGAGAAGAAGAGGTTTAAATCCCAGTGGATAGAAATCTTTTGATCCACCCCAAGTTTATATATAGTTTTTCAGGTTGCATACATTTTTTGTATTTATGTTCCTATTGATGGCTGACATTTATAGGGACTAACAAAGTTATTATTTATTTTCCTTGTAAATGTAGTTTCATTAATTTATTTGCTCGTTGAACTGTGTGATCCTGTTCCCGCACTTATTTTTACAACTGCTTTTCTCCATTCTAAACACAGTAAGAAGACACAGATGCAATTTTGCAATCAAAGGCCCAGAGTATTACAATATAATATAATCAACAGCATCAAACACAAGGCTCTTATTTAGAAGATGAAACATGAGGAGTGTTGTCCTGAATAATGACAGCTGAAATGAGGTAATTCAGGTGGCTTGGAGACTCTCAGACTCTGAAAGAAAGTCAAGCCTTAGTAAAAGTGAGTATGAGGCATTGGTTTCATTAGTGAATTTACATAATCTAGCAAGATTTGGATAAGTCTTTCTTCCTCAAGACGCAGATCTGTTCTTCTTACTTCAGGATTTGGACCATAGTCCAAATTTTTTCTTCTGTAGAAAGTAATTCCCACCCACTTTTAATGCAGAATATTTAAAAGCCAACTGTTTCCTTGAATTAGAGAGCTCACTCTATTTCCCAGCAGGGTAATAGCTCTTGGGGTCAGGAAAAGATTTCACTCTGTTATTTTTATCAGTATCTTGCACCATCAGGCTCTCAACTTTGCTCTGTGCCTTTGTATGTTACTGTAATAAAAGCAACAGTTTATAGCATATTATTTGCCAAATTCACCTGGGAAATTGCTTGCAGGAGCAATGCTTGTAAATATTTCCAGGAAAATTCATTAAATTCCTTCTTTTGTCTCTTTCTGTCGTTCCACTCAGAGCTTCCCCTCACTTTTCAGAGGAAGGTTGACATAGGAAAAGATTTAGATTCTTGGAAGTGACAGAGATAAGAGAGAAAAACTAAGAACAACTGGAAAAGAAGCTTTCAGAAAAAAAAAATCTTCCTAGTTAAAATTGTGATGGAATATGTATTTGTTGGGAAGCAATTGTTGAAAATATTTTCAAGATACAGACAGGGAAACAGATTGCAAATATTTAGCAACTTTCTATAAATATTTACATTGCTGTAGCCAAATCGTAGATGAACAATTGGATGTATTATTCCAGTCTTAATTATCATCTAAATTTGACTAGGATACAGAGAGGTTGGAGTGAAAACTATGAAGTCATTTGCGGAATCATGGCAGAGAGGGAAATCGTAAAATTCTCTATTCCCATGCTGTAAGTTATTCTTCTCTTTTTGTTGTTGGGTTGTTTGTTGTTGGGTTGTTTTGGTTTTTTGTTTTTTGTTTGTTTGTTTGTTTGTTTGTTTCCGTGTGTGTGTGTCTTTTAAAAGATTGCAGGAGCTTACCACCACATAAAATAGTGTGTTTTATCAGGAGAACTGTGATCACAAGGGGAACAAAGTTGTTTCATTCTATTCAAATGCTGTTCAGAGAGTCAAAAGGGTAATGCACAAAGCTGAGGCTGCCAGAATGAGTAAAGTTTGGAAACATCAGGCTATCGGTGAATGGAGTATTTGCATGCATTGTTAGTACCCACAAATGGAGAGCTCAAACCCCTCTTCAATCAGGAAATCTTCACCTCAGATAACTAAAGCTTGCAGGACTGTTACATTCCCTTTCCACCCTCCCTAGGCAAAATACACCCTGCTTTTTTATGGCCTATCTATCTACAAAATGATGTGAAGTGCAAAACACACACAGCCATACTGGGGGCTTGCTCCTCAGCATGCTGAAATCAATGAATATCTTTTGTGAGTAAGCCCAGTTCTTTGGCCAGGCAGAAAGGCAACTCTGAGGAAAATAAAAGAACATAAAAACTGAGATGCTGCATTACCAAATTATAGAACTTCCTTTCATTTTATAATCCTTTGTATGTAGACAGGATTTTAGCAGCAGCTGGTTTCATCAGCTCTATTAATGTGGAATAGAAAATTGACTACAGTTATCTACAGAGAATCTAGTGTGAGATTAGTTGTCTAGACATAGACATCAGATGTCATTTTAGGGTACCGTGCTTGTCATCCAGCTGTGGCTGCAGAAAATTAGAGGTGTCCCATAAATTCTGTGACATATCTGGCAGACATGTGCAGATGTGTCAGGTACTGTAGGGAGTCTAGAATATCACTGGACTTTGTATTTAAGCAACTGACATCACCTTCATGCCAAGCTTTTCCTTTAAAAACTTTTTTATATAATCATCCAGTTAAAACGCACTTTTATTGGTTCAGCACTTACTGTATGGAGGGTGAAACACCCCCCCACCCCCCCTCAAACCAATTTTATTCAGTTTTTCATATTTACTTAAAAATATTTGTAGCTTCTAGTCGTTGTTATTTCTCCCCACAGCCTAAAGAAGCCAAATTTCCCCTATGACAGGGCCTGGTAGCCTTCTCATAATTTGAATGAACAAGCGACTTTGTCGCCTCTTGAAGAAGCTTGCTCTGAGGCTTGCCCTCAAAAGATAGAAGATTTCCTGGTTTCTGCACAAATTTCAAGTGGTATTTGGTTCCCAGCATTAAGGTAGTGCCTAAGAAACTGTGGAATGATGGATCATCACTGTCATGGTGAAACAACACTAGGCAAGGGCAGGTTCAGGGCTTCAATGACTTGGCAAATATGCTATGAGGAAGGGTAACTGCTCCTTATTTTTTAATTCCCAGTGACATTTGCTATAGTGTGCTGAAATTCATATGGCAAAATCTTAAGACAAATTCTCTTCTATTTCTCATTTTGTTCTTTTTCTTTTTTTTTTTTTTTAAGAATCATAAAATATTCTGAGTTGGAAGGGACACACAAGCATCATTGAGTCCAGCTCTTGAGTGAATGGCCCATAGAGGGGATTGAACTCGAGACCTTGACATTACTAGCACCAAGTTTTATCCAAATAAGCCAAGCTCAGGGAGCTCTGCTAAATGAAGATTCAATTGCAGTTAGAAAAGGCTTTTTTTCCCCTTCCCTTGTGCATAACTATTATACAGTCAGGGAATGATCTTGCATTTTTGTCAAAATTAATTTTTTTTAGTTACTTTAAATTGTCCTCTCTTGCTGCAATTACAGCACTGCATAATGAACCCTTCAGCTTTTGATATCCAAAGGGAGGTATTTCAATAAATATTTATAATTGCCCATTTTGTGTTTCACAGAGGTGAGATTCCCAGTATGAAAAATGCACAGAACTTCCTATTGTACTCAATTCTCTCATATTAATTTTTGTGGTACTGTCCCTGATGGGATGTTATCATTCCCCAAGTGTACTCACATGCTCTTTATATGCAGCCAGTATTTAGAAGCACCATACAAGGATTTCAGGGGTGGGCACTTGGACCTATTATTTGATGCCAGTAAAACAACAAGCAGTTTTTGGCTATAATATGCACTGATTCAGTAAAGTTCTGTTTATGTACTTCAAGAGGCCACTTGGTTAATGTTTATCTTTTACTTTTAGAAGCATGAGCTGTTTCCATTTACAATTATAATTTGCAATTGCTTGCTTTCCACAAAAATTCTCTATCTTTTGACAGGTTGAGTCAGAGTCAGAAAGTGAGATTTTCTTGCTACTACACATTAATAATTTACCATGTGCAAAACTAATTGGGAGCTTTCATGTGGTTTACATTTGGTGGAAGGAACCATCACATTTAAAACTGGAGGCTGGCACACAAATTTTGCAAGTTGAATTTCCACTGAACCTGGATCCCAAGGATCTTCCTTGTTTTCCCTATGTTTGTGGCTTTTAATGAGACAAGTTGTCTGCCAGTTGAAAACTTTACCTGATTCCTTCTTTTTATCTAGTGTTTTGCTAATTGGGCATGGTTATACCTTTTCCTTTCCTCTTTAGGTTTCCAGGCATGTTTTTTTCCTCCTTAGTGGTTTGCAATAGATACAATAATGACACAAATGCTCTTGTCACTTCCCTTCCCAGGTGTTTTAAAGAAAAAGACCAACTAATTCATAGCTGGAATTAAAAGCTCTCATTTTGAAGGTAAAAAACTAGAAAATGAGCAGTATACATATGGAAATTCTCTTGACTAAGAAAATTAAATAAAACTATGAAGAAAAACAAAGTAATAAATACTCAATAGACTGAAAGACTGTCTAGGTCCTTCCCTTCCTCTCATGGTTTTTCTTTCCCCCCTTCCAAAATTTTTAACTTTTAATTTGTATATTGTGAAAGAAGCTGTGTTGTGACCCCTTGCATACTGGACAACCAAAGCTGAAGGATGTTGCCATAGGCCTTAGCCTGAAGATGACCAGGGAACACTCTCATCAGAGTCAACAAAGCAAAAAGGCCACCCAAGAGATGCGCATGAAGGAGGTCAGCAAGTTAGTTCCCGCTCATATAGAATTAAGGGGATTTTTTCTGTTCAGTTTAAAGAGAGCAGAAGCAGGTCAAAAGGCAGCCAAGATGCGTTTTGTGTGAGTCCCAGCAGCTATCTGCTCCTTGTACATGAGTTCATAACTCAAAGGGAAGAATGGCATGTGTGCAGGGAAGGGTGGGACATTGCCCCAAATAAGCAGTAGTTCTCAGGAGTCTGTCAAGCTACATAACCATTTAAAACTCAAACACTTAAGACAGAAGATACAGAAAATTAATCACCACCATCTACGGAATCATGCCTGGTTTATACACTTCTGCACAGTTCTCTGAAGGTAACTTGTAATGCTTTTTCTGGATATCCAAATGTTATGACCTCAGGAGCAGTAGTTTTCCTGGAGTGAGAGAGAGGGCAGAAGGGGCAAGCTGTTTAATGTTGAAATAATCTGCATGGATTTTTTTTCTTATGCTGTTTATAATCTGGTTTGTTGCTCACTGGTTGTATTGTGGTGAGGAAGAAACAAACAACAATTGATTGATGCTGTTGACAGGACAAAGAGAAAATGGCCTTAAGCTGCACCAGGGAAGGTCCAGGTTGGATATTAGGGAGAATTTCTTCATTGAAAGGAGGGAGGGTCACGCTTTGGAATGGACTGCCCAGTGAGGTAGTGGAGACACCATCCCTGGTTTCAAGAAACAACTGGATGTGGCACTTAGTGCTATGGATTAGTTGACATCGTGGTGTTTTGTCAAAGATTGGGCTCGATCATCTTGAAGGTCTTTTCCAGCCTTAATGATTCTATGATTCTATGCCATTGCCTCCAATATTTATGTTCCTCCATTAAATAATAATAGAAATTTTACTGCTTCTTTATAATTCTTAAGTTGTATGGGTGTATATATCTTGTATCCTTTTATCAAGCTATTATTTTTATGCAAAGGACAAAATAGTTACTATATATTTTCAAAACAAAGATTCCAAAATATTCAATATGTTGAATAATTTCTCTCATCTTAGAATTAAGAGCTTAATAAAAAAGGTTGTGTTGAGAAATCTGCCTGTCTGTCGTGCAGAGAGCTTTTCTGAATAAGTTGATCAAGGTCCCTGCTGTCTAGAATAGCATTCCTCTGCTCAAAGCTAGGCATCAAGGAATCCATTCTCCCTTTAGGGCTGATATAAAGAAGCACAGATACAAAGGCAGAAGCAAGGCAGTGAAATCCCTGACGGAGGTTTCTCATCTGTTGGGTTAGCCAGTAAAGACGCACCAGCAGAGTTGCCTTCCAAAGTGCTTACTTCTCCACTGACTATATTGAGTTTTGACACCATACTTTTAGATGATCTCAGGTAGGTGGATCCCACCACTAACATTTCTCCTTCACTAGACTTGTCAGTTATTACTCACTCTGCCCCAAATGGAGTCAGAGATGGGGCTCTGCTGTGTTCCTTCATATATACAAGAGTTTTCATTGCTCTCACTGTTCCTCAGCCAGTCATGCATCAAGATAGTGATGGGGCATGTAAAGTTAATGTAAGAGTATGTGAAAAAGCACAAGGCAACAGAGTTTAGAAGAGTTAGGCTGGCAGATGGCAACTTGACTTCTGGATCAACAGCACAATGAGGAAGCAGAGAGAAGCAAGATAACAGTTCCAGTTTGGGACCATTTGGCCAGAATATGTATCCATCAGCTGGAGAGTTGGGAAAGAAAGAATAAATCCAATTGAACAGCTGAAAAAACCTGCAAGCCAGCCAACAATCAGATGCATAAAATTTGGCTAAAATCTTGAAAAGCTGCAGATGGTTTTGCAGTGAACTTCTCCTGTTGTTTGGGTCTGTCTCCCACCAAGTCCAGTGAGAGGTCTAGTGGAGAGGAAGAGTGAAGAGTAACACTCATGCCCATACTTGTCAGACATCCACAGGGAAGATCTGGTTTTCACCAGAGAGGAAGTGGGAGACTCTCTTAACTTGATCACTGATTCAGAGCTAACCTGCAGCTATGTAAAAATCCCCTTTGGAGGCACAGATGAAAGTTCAGTGTTAAACCTACACTTTGGTATGTCCCTAGACCTGGCATTGACCTGTTCAGTGACCACAATGGGATGACGCATAGGTTCTGTCTGGTTTATGGATAAGTATATAGAAGAGTTTGGATGAGAAATATTTATTTATTTCCCTGTACCCTTCCTTCCTTTATCTTTTCCCTCACATGCTTTCTGCTCCTTGTAATGGTGTTTTTTAGGGACACAGGTCCACAGAGTTGGCTAGGATCTTTAGTGTTCCTCTCATCCTTACTTTGGACCATGTCCCATTATCTCACCCACACCAATTCCAAGGTTTCAACATCTACATTGGCAAGGATTCAAAATTATAACATAGTAACATAATAATAGGGTCTGTTTTTCTCAAAAGAAAGACATAGGGTGAGAATTCTCTGATGAATTTTCAGGCTTTTTTCCTCTTGTAGTTATTACTGGAAGGAAGCAATGGCTATGGCTGCCTGTATTCCAGCTAGGAGACAGTCAGCAAAGACAGTGTTGGGCAATGGACTGAAGCTGGTTTTGTGCCAGTGTAGCTGCTTTATATCTATATGTGCACATGCAGTACATATAGGGTGTACAGTAAGAGTCTGATTGAGCCTTGACCAAACAATCAACACAACATGGCTCTTTACGACATTGTTTTAAAGTAAGAGAGGGTTGATTCAGGTTAGATATAAGGAAGAAGTTTTTTTACAGTGAGGCATTGGCACAGATTGTCGAGAGAGGTGGTACATGTCCCATCCCTGGAAACATTCAAGGTCGTATTGGATGGGCCTCCGAGAAGTCTGAAAAAATGGAAGATGTCCCTGATCATTTCAGGATGGGTGGACTAGATCGCATTTAAAGATCTCTTCCAACCCAAATAAATCTATGATACTATGATTCTGTGAAACTGCCACTAGATGGAGAGCTTTAGATACACTGTATGCACATACATCTCTATGCAGAGATTCAAAGACTGTCAGCCTGGAAGGTAGCTGTATTGTCCTTAAGTCTGAGTTCAAGCAAAGAAAAGCAGAAATTTTTACTTGAAGATTTCCATGTTGAGATCATCATACCTTGCTGTGCCAAAATACAGTTTCTCAGAGAACAGACATCCTTTATTTCAAGACTTCAAACAGAATCTACTGCATCCATGCTGAAGTCGTTAAAATGGCAGTTCAACATATGCACTTGATTTCTCATCTGGTTCTTGTCTGCTTGGAATTCCAGCTATCACATGTATAATTTTGCTTGGTTTTTTACAAGTTGTTTTTACAAACATTATGTCTGTAGTTTATAACTGGGTTTCTATCTGCATTTTTAAATTTCTGACCCATATTACCTTGAGCTGGTGTGCATGAGAGTTGTCTGGCATTACTGGAGAATCTACATACTCTGTATGAGTTTCAACACTTTGAATTTTTAAATTACATTTTTGTTTTAAAAACACTAATTCCTCAGTTATCACAGTTTAGGAGGGGGGAAAAAAGGCTTTGCTAAAGATTTCTGCCATTAATTTAGCTAGTTCTAGAGAGAGTTCAGTACTGTCTCATTTAACTTAAGCAGGGTTACATTGAAATACAGCATTCATGACTACTAATTTCTACTTCAAAAAGAGGCTGAAAATCAGTTATCAAATTGTTCCATCAAAGTTTGAAGCAATGTTAATAGCCCTCCTTATATCTTGTTCCTTTCTAGTTCTCTGAATTATCTGGATTAAGACCCTGAGTCCATATAGTTGTCTCACCTCAACAAGTGTTTTCTATGCAGGTCTTTCACTAGAGTCAGAGAAATGTGAAATACACAGTAGAGGAGGTTTCTCACAACAAAACATCTTTCTTGCTGTGTTTGTTCTAAGTTCAGTCCTATTTCCATGATGGGTTATGTGTAGTTGTGAATCCCCCAGAAGTCATTTAAGAATTTGGGAGCACACAAATAAAATCTGAGTGTTTCTGATAGTGGCATTGCTGACAGTGCTTTTGCTACTCACCCACATACTGTGGCAGATAAGCTCTTCCCCCCATATAGACTCCTGCTTAGTCTCTCCTTCACCTGCAGGTCTTTACCCAGTCACAAGCAGGGATAAGGTATCATCCCAAGGACCCCCACTGGCCTGGTACTGATTGCAGGGGACATCAGATGGATATAAAATGCTCTGCAGAGCAGAGGGAATGGGCACATCCCTTTGCATCCTCCTCTTCCAAGAGGCCTCTGTTCTGACACCAACAATAAAAATGACAGTCTGACTGTGATTTCCCCTAGAAAAATACTGTTCTGGATTGCCCTGCTGCAGGGAAAGTATTGCCAGGTTGTGCCCAGCTCCTGCACTCTGAGACTGCCTCGTGCACTGTGGACATGAAATGTACTCAGTGCTCTGTATTCCATGGGGTTAAGTCTGCAGGAGTTCTCTGGACTGTTGAGAAGGGTAAAGGCCTTGTATTGTGTTGAGGAACTAGAGTTTGATGGGAAAAAAATTCCTGTGTTATTTTGGTGCCATTGATGTTCAAAAAAAAGACAAAGAGAAAAGTATTGCTTTCACTGATAGACACACTATTTAATGGGACAAGGTTATATGAAATGCAACTCATGGTCCAGAAGATGCCACCCAGTTGATAGGAAAGCAGGAGCTGGTGGGGAGCTCAGCAGCAGCCAGAGCAGAAACCTGTTGCCTGTGAGAAACAATTGCAGTAATGGCTTGATGAGAGCTTAAGCCACCTCTATTTGCTCAAGAGGAGGAAGATGGAGAGGTTTCAGGAACGCAGGAAAGAGATAAAACTGGAGAAGAAGGCATGTTTTGCCAAACAAAACTCCCTTCTGTGGGAAGTGTTTTTATGCCCTTAATTTTGCTATACACCCATACCCTCCATCCAAAAATAACGCCAACACTGAAGCATCGGCTTTTGTTCATACACTTACCAAAATCATAAAGGAAAGTTAGACTGGAATCTGATCTTTCTGAAGTCTGCATTTTCATAAATATTTCCCTTTAGAAGTTTGTGAAATTGAATTTTGGTTGATAACCTTGCTTTGTTCACCCAGCCTTACATCCTCAAGAGAACAGTGAGAAAAATGAAAAGACTTTAACAAAATGTAATCATGGCAATTCAGTACAATGACATGGAGACAAAGATAAGATGAGAAATAAGGTACTGTTCTCTCTGCTTTCCTTGTTCTCTCGTTTAAGTGATAATTTTCATACCTTGCCTTTGAAAGATATAATTACAGTAATTGGAATCTGACTATTTGCAAGAGCTATACTGTGCAGTCCTTTTTCCCCTTGATATTTGTGTCTTTTTAACTAATATAAGAGCTTTAATCTTCTAAATAAATATGTGGGATCTGATTCTCTTCTGTGTGCATGCACTTTGTGCTTCTCAGGCAGCTAAAAGCTGCATTAATGCCAGCATAAGCATCTGTGGGAGTTCGTGCTCTGGAAAAACGAAGGGCAATTGAAAACTGTCAGAATTTCTGGTCACAATGCAATACAAGCACTATTGTGGGGCATGTCTTACCTGTCTCTCTCCATGTACACATCCTGGTTAGCTGATTCTAAGAACAGAATGGGAGAAGAATGTGAGTCCAGAGGGGCAGGTGTTCAAGAGAGAGGGAAGAAGAGGTTTCTATTTTGTTGCAAATGGGGGCAAAGGTGAAAGGCAAGGTGAAAATGTTGAAGAAACAAGATGGTGAGTCTGTGTGAGATGGTGTGCAAGACAACAGCATAGCTCTGGGAGTGTGTACAGTCCCCAAAGGCATTCCTGGGAGGGTGGGAGAACTCTGCCTTTCAAGTTGTTCAGTCTCTCCAAAGGGTGGGAGTTAGTCACCTAAACCTGCACATCTGGTCTGGTTTAGTTGTTTTGTTAATGTCAGGAGAGAGGTCTGGCTTGGCTGCTTCCCCAAGTTTAT
Source organism: Pithys albifrons albifrons (assembly GCF_047495875.1). NCBI lineage: Eukaryota > Metazoa > Chordata > Aves > Passeriformes > Thamnophilidae > Pithys > Pithys albifrons. The sequence continues at coordinate 56,553,139 of NC_092458.1, forward strand.
GCATGACCAGGAATTTTCTTCTGCTTTGGAATGGTGAAATGCTTTTGTTTGTAATACCCGGATGGAACAGAACAGCCATGGTTAATCAGATATCCATGGCTTGGCTGTTCCTTAGCTCACTAAAGGCATGTTTTTTGTCTGAGCTCCTCTTAAGCTAAAGCCAGTGCAGAAGGTCATGGTGCTGTCAGCTTGCATTTCATTTTTTGTTATAGATGCAGCTTTTCTGTCTACTCCCTTTTCTTTGTGCATTACCTGGGATATGGAGCAAAGGCTTTGGGAGAATACTGCTGAGATCAGAGGAAGAGAACCGGCTTGACACTTTTAATGTACTTTCTGTTCATGTCATTATACTGTCTGAGTAACATCATTTTACTGAACTTTTTTCACTTTAGTTTTACTGAGGTCTTTTTAATGCTTGCCAAATTGCAATGTACCTTTCAGTACTGAAAAGTAAGATAAATGCATGATAATATAATTCAGCTTCACTGACTTTCCAACCAGTTGTAGGAAAGGAAAAAAGGTTTATCTTGATATCTTCTTCCATTTTAGCAAGTATATTTCATTAGTTTCTCATTCTGGTCTGTTTTGTTTCATCCCTTTGAAAATTATGATGAGGTAAAAAATAATCCTGTGAAAATGATCAACAATGAAATGACAGTGATTCCAGATGTCTTTTTGGAAGATGGCATCTAGACTTGTAGGCTAGTTTTGACTCCACTGATAGTTTCTGTTGGCATTTTCTAGTTTCCTTTAAAGTAAGTTCCCTTTTCAGTGTCATGACCCTGAACTATCTAGAGTGATTATCTTTTTGGGAAGGTGCTTCATATGCCAAGAAAACTTCAAGAGACATCACCATGTATGGTTACTCAACAAACAGGTTAGTCAGACTGGGTGTTTTCTTAAGCGATTCCTACTTTTTAAGCTGACTTGGACTAGTATGACTGAAGCACAAGAAGGTGGAGTGACTTCCTTACAGTCACAATCTGAGTCAATGGCTCAGTACCTCCAGGCTTCCCATATTTTTATTCCAACCACTGAGAAGACCACATGGCTTCCTCTTGATGTACTTTGGGGTTTCGCAGCTGAGAGGTTCAGGCTGTAAAGGATTTTGCTGCCAGCACATGAGCTGCTGACTTTAGATCAGAAGTTCTTAATGTAGGAGGACTGATCCATCAAGAAGCAGTCAGTTGGCTTCTTATCTATTCAATCCACCTCTTGTTTGTGTAGCTCCACTCAGACATTTTCCTACAGCCCTATCACTCTACCACATAGTCTCTGCTTACCATGGGAGACAGGAAAATCACGCTGGTTTCTGTTCCCAGGGCTCTATGTCAACCTTCTGTAGTTTTGGCTGATGAGGTTTGTAGACTCTTATTTTTGCTCATCACTTCAATTTTTGAATGAAACTTCCTCCGTCTTGTCTTTCCTCTGCACCAAAAACCCAAAGCAAAAAATCAGCTGAAATGGCCAATTTTTGCTGTCTTTCAGACGGAAACCAGGCAAACCCACAGTTTGGCCTGGCGTCTGCTGGAAACTATAAATAGGACTGTTCAGCTGAAACTCAGCCCTGTTTAACTCAAGCCACAACCCAAAGTTGTGAGACAGTCTCTGAACCCAGGCGGATGTTTTGGACTATGTTGACCAAGTATGGTGACTAGAAGAAATTCAAAATTCTGCTGAGTTACCTGCTTGTTTTGGGGTTTCATTGCAGAAGTCCTGTACAGCTGTATCTACCACCAAATGCTCCGAAGCTTGTTTCCAGGTGCCTCCTGTCTCTTCTTCAGGTTAGGCAGAGATCCCTGACCTATTGACTACATGCTCCTCCCTTCTGCTTAAAGCAACACTAAAAGCCAAAAGAAAAGTAAATATTCAGGGTCTAACTGCACCAATTACCTCTTAGCCTAAGACCTGGCACTGAACTTCTAATAAGTTCTGAAGAAAAAAGGCTGTAACAGTGTTCGGATCAATACCTTCTCATACAGCAAGTAAAACACTTTCTAGCCCAGCAATGAAATTGCCTGTACATTTAGTCTTCCATCCTTAGAGAGAAAATTGTTTAATTGCATCCTACTGTATGTTTGTGTTGTTGCTCTTCCAAATTTTGCAGCTGAGATAGGTTAGGGTTTCTCTTGGGTTGTGTCATGAATCAGAATCCCTTTCCAAATATTTTCCTCAGATGATACATTTGATTTTCAGTTTATTCACCTGAGATAACAATGTATTCTTGTGTTAACAGAGCTGTCACACTTTATTTGATAATTTAGAATTTGTTCTTTGGTTTAGTGGATGAGGTGGCTTTGCAAGGCAGTATAATGTAATGAATTTATCTGCCTGCAAAGTGTCACCCAGAATTTCAGAGGGATCTATCTTTATATATTAGTAGATCAGCCTTGACTCTGGAAGCACCTCTAGGTCGCGGTGCATTCGAACCACTTTAGTGCTGGGCTCTTAAATAGGGAGCAAGAAGCCAGTTCCCAATTCAACTGTCACACAGGAGCGCCTGAGAAATTAATCACAGGGCCAACAGTGCTTATTGCCTACCAGCTATGAAATACCACAAGGACTCCTTGTGAGACCATAAATACTGTGTCTTCCATCAGTAACGGGGGTGACACCACCCAAAACAGAATGTCCATCTTGAGCTCTCTGTGCAGAGGATGAGGCAGGGTTCCACCTTCTTAGTATCTCGAGGCAGGACTCTGAAGTGCTGCTTTGTTGTGCAGTTTTGGTTTTCTGAGTGTCCATCTTGAACCTCATGTGTGATTTGTGTAGAGCTGAGCAATCACAGCTGCAAGTGAGTATCAGCAGCTGCCCTTTGAAGGTAGGAAATGCTGGATCACAGGATGTTACAAATGAGAAATCCTCAGGTTCATGGATATCTTAATCCCCTCTCTACCCCATTTCTTGGTATTTAATAGAGAGGGAATCCTCTTTTCTCATCTTCTGTGGGTTGTGAGGGACTTGAGAACAGCAGCAGAGTTGGGGAAGCACTAAATGTTCTACAAGAATTGACTGGAGCACAGTGAAATCTGAATTGCCTATTCTATGAGACTTCATGAGTTGGAAAAAAAAGACATTAATTTTCAACCTTGCCTATAACTCCGAAAAAAAGAGGATTTTCTTGGGGAAGAGATGGGAATGGCTCTGTTGAAATATTTTTTATTTTACCTTTCATAAACCTTTTTGTTTGTATCTACAGTTTCCTTTCATTTTGCAACCTATTTTTAGAATAATTGCTGTAACCATCCTCATCTTCCTCAAGTTTTTTCTTTCCAGATGACATTTCATGCTCTTTCCCTTCAGGTTAGGCCCAGATTCTTGGTGGCATTCTCTCCTCCAGTACCTGGCTATCACAGGTAGGAAGGATGCTAGAGAAAGCCTTCTCCTAATTTCAGTTCAATTTCTGGCTGTGGCTTAAATGGTAGAAAAAGTCTCTCTGAGCCCTGGACTGGGGCACAGCCAGGGCACATAAAGCGCTAGCAAGCCTTTATAAAGCCTGCACACATGGCAGTTTATCAAGCCCTCATAACCTAGCCCCAGGTAGACATGATTTTTTTTTCCTAACAGCACAGGGCAAGTCCTTGAGCAAGACGAAGCCTTGATGTCAAATCTGAACACCTATGGCATAGTGACACAGAAGGTGTCTTAGGGAACAATGCAGAGAAACCAGCATGTTTTGCCTAGCCCCCTTCACAGAAACTGGTGATAAATTTTCAATGCAATTGGGTATGTGTATCTCTCTATATATCTAGATAGATAAAACAAACAAAAAGTCCCTGCCTGAAGCAGACACACAGAATAGAAAATTTCAGTCTAAATGAAAAAAATTGGCAAAGGGCAATGGAATCCTGTGGCAGGTTAGGCTGAACTGTGCTTTATCTACTCTATGCTTCCATTGTTTTTATTCACCTGTCTAGACTAGCCTTTCCTTCTTAGTGAACAACCCTCTTTAAAGGAATACTGATGTCTTCTGAATGTATAGTACAAAAATGGAACATTAAGGAAAAGGTGACTGCTTAAGTAGGGTGTCTCTCCTGACTGTTCTGTTACCTCTATTGCAACTATATCTTTTGTCTGTTTGCTCATGATGAAATACATTGAAAGGATGCTGATGGGTCACATGAGCCCAACCCAATCAATTAGCAGCTTTTAAAGATGACTCATTGTTTTGTCTGTAACAAAAGTACACAGTGAAAGGCCTAACACAGCCTTTTCAAAAAACTCCAGAGATTTATTTTTCCATTTGTGGTTTCATTTTTTTATCTTTCTCCAAAGTCTGAAGCACAGATCTTGATGAGCTGATACAGTATGTGCATGCTGCTGCTCACATTACTGCCTCACCCCCTCGGCAAGTATAATTCTAGGGTTTGCATCTGATTCCCACTCCTTGTCCTGAAACAGCTGGGTTGACACTACACACCTCAACTTCTGTACAAACAGTCTAAACAAGTTTATGTCAGTGAGAGGACTTTCATAAGCAGCAGTCATCTTTTACATGACTCTGTCGAATCCCAACATTTTGTTTTCATCATGTATTTTGAGATATATTAATTCATATCAAATCTGTATCTGACTGATCCTTTCAGATGTAAAGAATCTGCAAAAGCTGTGTTGAAATAAGCTCTCCCCATTTCATGTTGTGTTGATAATATTTTAATTCAAAAGACTTAAAGAGAGTCTTTCTTGATTGTCACTTTTTATTAGTTTAACTTCAAGTCTTGGAACCTACCTTACGTGATATTTTCAGCCCTGAAACCACTCCACAAAGTAATGTGTCAAAAAAGAAAACCAAAACACCCAAAGCAAAACAAAGAAAAATAAAGAAACAAACAGCTCCTCTCTCAATAAACAAAAAAAATGAACTGGAACAAAAAGGCAACTCCCCACAAGTTGGCTCTTTCTAGTGGGACCAACTGCCTTCTAGATAAATCAACTCAGCAAAAAAATCCCCTTCCTTAGATGAACAACGTTTTTTTTTTTTTTTTTTTTTTAATTCAACATGTGGATACTTTACACAGGGGAAGCAAAATTGCTGTGTCCTCAAGGTAATTTGTATTACTAGTTAAACACACAAATGATGAGCTTGGAGGGAAACAGGTATCAAAGAGAAAACATGGATTGTGATTCAGGCTGAGATGGGGGTGTTGGATAGCAGGTATTCTCTGCGCTATTTGGAATGAAAATGCAAAACATTTTGTCCCTGCAGAAATCTCAGGTTCTTTAAGCTGCTCAGGAGAGATCTGAAGGCTGCCTTTATCCATGGCAAAGGGGCTTGTGGCTTTATGAAAAGGTCAGTTTGGCCTCTTCCAAGGAAGGACAAAGGATTTGTCTTCTGCCTCATGTCAAAGACTTCTTCCTTGATGGTGATGCTCAGGGCTCAGCTGTCCTCATGACTTCTTCAGCCTATCCACAGGGCTGGAGTGCACTTAGCTCAGCACTTTGGTGTCTCGACTAGAGCAGGGTGACTGGTTAACTTCTTCCTGCTGATCTATGGAGTGGATTTTCATATTATCCAATCACCTAAGAGGGTGAAAGAGGCTGTCTTTTTCCTCAGAGTGTCTGCCTTGTTTCTTTACCTGACTCTGTAGCCTTAGCTCAGTAAGATTACTTGATAATATTTGATTGAATGAACACTTTAAACAGGAGTCCTTGGAAAATACCTTGTTGGCAGTATTTGTGCTAGTAAACTGTTTCTCCTGGGAACAAAAGCTCTTAAGAACAGAGGTGATGATGTTATTTTCCTACATATAGGTACCTATTGACATCTAAGTTGTCTGGCCTCTGCTTTCTTCATAGTCTTTGCAGAAAATGGGAAATTCTAGGTGCGATTTGCTTCATCATAGCATAGCTGCCTGTGGTTAGAGAAATTGCTCCCTAAATATGCCAATTGTTTTCCAGAGTCTAGGGAAGGAGAGTAGGATGAGTCTCCATTGATGACTACATAAGCAGATGCCTAGGGTTAAGTAAGTGAAACCCACCCACACTGTATTTTTTTTTTTGTACTGAATTTGTCACATCAGAGCTTTGATTTGCTACCTAGGCTCCTTAGGGCACTACTGTTATAGGCACCAAGGCATTAGCTAGATAAATCAACGTTTATTTTATATTATAAGGAAAAAAAAGGTTAATAGCATTTATTAAAAAAAGAGGTAGTGATTTTATTAAGTGATTTCAGCATCCAGCTCCGTAGGCCTTAGCCTCAGTGACTGCAGCGTCCAGCTCTGTAGGCCTTAGCCTCAGTGATTACAGCTCTTTGTGAAGGCAAGGAGAGGAGCAACACAGTGCTTGCAGGATAGCAGAGCACCGGGTGACCCAGGAGACCAGCTCCAAAAGGTTCACATTTGGCTCTCGTCCAGGGCTCTGCTTATATTCACTTTCTCTGGCGTAGGCCACGCCCCCTTTGCGCAGGCGCAGTTTCCATGTGTTACATAACAGTTTCGTCAGCACTTTTCGTTTGCGCAGGCTCAGTTCTGTTCGTTGTAACAGTAGCAGTCCTCAACCAGGTCCGGCCGTGTTTCGCAATACCCCCGCCTCATGGTGCCCAGGAGTGGGGGGGTTTCCATGTGGCTATACAGTCGGGGATACCCGGCAAGGAACAAACTGCAGGCTTTAGCATGATGTCCTGTTTGGTCGTACACAGCAGGAAGGGTTACAATGCAGCACGTTCAGACGGGGGTCGGCTCGTGCCGAGCCGGCGCCTGCTGGTATGCTTGGTCGCAGGCTCCCCACGCTGGTTCAGCTTTTAGCGGCTATCTCTGCTGATCTATCTCCACTGTGCTCCTGCCTTGGCATGGGGTAGCTGGGGCCAGGTGTGGGGCTACACGGCCTTCCTTTGGGGGGAGGGGAACTGGCGGGGAGCTTGGCAGGGCTTGCGCTGTGGGTGACCGTGGTACTGGGATCCCCGGGGGCGCTCCGTGGGACCCGGCCCCCAGCGACACGGCTGGCAGGCGCCCCGGCAGGACATGGAGACAGCCAGGGCCCCCCAGCGCGGCTGGCGTGGGAGTCGAGACCGACCGGGGCCGCAGGGGAAAAGAAAAAAAAGGGAAAAACTGGTGGCTTTGAGTTTTGGGTGTTTTGGGAGTGAAACTGGGCATGTATGGCCAGGAAAGGCTTGTACTGGGAAAGATGGAGGGGCTGAGAGGAAGTGGGGGTTTTTCCCGGGTGCTGGCTTAGGAGGGGAACGAGGCGAACCGGGGGGGTTTGCAGGGCACGGGTCTTCCCCGGAGATTCAGTGGGGGGTTTGGAGAAGAAGGGAATTCTTAGGGCTAGAAACGGTAAAAAAAAGGCAAGGAGGTATTTTTCTTAGCAGGGCGAAACTGTTTGGGGCTAGATAAACTTGTAGGGGAAGGAGGGGGGGGGAGGCACCGGGCTGAGAGATATCGAAACTGGGGCCTCGTTCCTTTTCTCTACAGATAGTACCTTACATTCCTTGTTAAGCACCGAGCCATTCTCTGATAAGGCGTTGCTGAGAAGCTGTCTTTCTGGTTATCTCCAAGTTTTCAGGCATATTTAATTTTACATTTAAAACAAAATTAAAAATACTATTTGATTTGGTTTCTAGCAAATTAATTAATTCATCTATTACAATCCCCCCTTTTTGTTTTTCTACCAATTATTAATTTGCTGATCAAACCTAGCTATTGTTTCTCGTGCTGCTTGTAAAGTTGGGTCTTCTTGTAACAGATGTTCACTAGCAACAACATCTGCTTCTTTTAATGTCATTAAGTGAGTAGCTTCTAATCGAGACTTAACTAAATTAATTATTTTGTTTAAAATACAAGGTCCGAAAGTTAACACTAATAATAACACTACTAGGGGACCTGCTATAGTGGATATTATAGTGGTTAGCCAGGGAGACTGGTTAAACCACCATTTTTGTTGTATTTCTCTTTCTCGTTTTCTTTTTTCAATCCCTTCTCTTACTTTGGCTAAAGAATCTTTGACTATTCCAGTATAATCAGCATAAAAGCAACATTCTTCTTTTAAGGCCGCACATAACCCACCTTGTTGTAAAAATAATAAATTTAGCCCTCTTCTGTTTTGTAGGACTACTTCAGACAGTGATGTCAGGGATTTTTCTAAATTTGAAATTGACGTTTCTATTCTTTCTAAGTCTTCATCTACTGCAGCTCTAAGAGATGAAAGTCCTTGGTTTTGCTGTGCAAGGGAGGCTATACCAGTTCCTGCCCCTACAACTCCTAATCCTAAAAGGGTGGCTATAGTTATAGCTGTGAAAGGTTCTCGTTTAACAATATTATGGTTTTCTTTTACCCAATAATCGTACATTTCATTTTCTGGATGGTACAGTACTCGGGGAATTATTCTTACTTGGATACAGTAATCTCTGGATGCATTGAATACTTTAAGAGATATACAAGGAGTTAAACCTATTTTTGAACAAATCCACCATCCTCCTTTTGGAGGAATGACCCAGTATTTGTTGACTTTGTTTAGTCTCTTTTCATGTACACTGCAAAGCTCTTTCTTTGATGTAGGTATTTTCCCTATACAGCGTCCTTTCCCCCTTACATATTGCATTGGGATTTTTGCTCGTCTTTCTTCCCATTTACATTGCTTAGGGGCTACTCTTTCATTCAGGCTAAAGTCCAGGTCTAATCCAATAGCTTCGTAAAAAGGGGGTTTGTCATCATAACAGAGCCAACAGGCTGAGGTCATATTGGGGTTTGTATAATTTAGGGCCTGATAGGAGGCCTGTATTATTTTCCATAGTGGATTTGTTTCATTTTCTGTGATAGTTTCCTCTGATGTTTTAGGAGCACGCTTAGTACGATTTAATAGGGTTGGTTTAATTGTTTGATTAGGACTTACTGTAGGTGCCTTTGGTGTGTTAAGTATTTGTTTAGGACCTACTGCCTTTGCAACTACTACTTCTTCTTTTTTTATTACTATTATTTCTCCTTGATCTTTACCAGATTCCCAGTATCTCACACCCCAAGTTTTTCCTATTTTCCACCCAAAATCTTCTGGAGAAGTGACATTAAGGTATAAGTACTTGCAATTACCAAGGGTATTTATTTTTCGCCTTTCTAAGACCATGTTGTAAATTGGGGGTTTACAGCCAGCTGGCCCCCATCCAACTTTTAGGAATTTATCCGTAGTTGGGGGTTCCCAAGCTGCAGCTATAGTAACACAATCCCAGTGAGCGCAATAATATTCATCAGGAAGATTGCAGTATCCTTTCCCAGGATTGGAACTTGGGCAGAAGTAATAAGGCTTTTTCTTTACACATTGGTCTGTGGGTATTAGATTACAAAGTGAGGCAGTGAAACTTGGGGATCCGGGTGTAACTATTTGTTGGATAACATAAGAATCTTTTCTTCTGACCAAGGTCCAATTATAGGGTTGATGAGGATTTTCCCCACTTACTAGATTTATCCCCATAAAAATTAATGGCCATTTTGCTTTACTTGTTTTTACAACTGCTAACAAAATTGCCGTTATTACCCATGGTCTAAGAGATGATGGTGGAATTATAAGGTCATTTCGAGCATAATTATTACCACAATGCAGTTCTATACCCCAAAACTCCGGTTCATATTGTTTTGAGTGGGGGAAAGACTGTTTTGGACTTACAAGGCATTTTATTGCACCTTCTGTCTGGTGGCACAGAGCATTTGTTGGATTTCCAACAAGGCTAGCCATTAACAGTCCCCACAGTAATACACCTCTGCCTCCTCCGTCTACTCGGTTGCATCGAGCAACGGGGTTTATCATCTTCTCGGCAGCAAGTGTAGTCTTCAGGGGATCTTTAGCTTAGCTCGTTTTACTTTACTTGGTATGTGCCTCAGTTGTTTTTTATTTCTTGCCTTTCTTAAGTCACAGCTTATCCTCACCACTTTTTAGTGATATTTTTCGGAGTTTTTTATCTTTTATAAAAACCTCCCACAATTTATCAGATTGAAATTTTTGTATTCTCCCACTGTTACCCTTAATTTTAAGTTTTTGAACTTCAACTTTGTTTTTGATTATATTACTCCTAGAAAAAAACTTCTTCAGGAGTATTCTCGTAATGACTGTGCACCCACCACCTCTCTTGACCTTACTTTTATAGCATACAAATGGATAATAATTACAATTTGCATTTACACAATGTACAGTTATAGATCAGCTTATTCGTTCTTTTTTTCGTAAAGTCAGTTTTAAGTCCTTTGAGTTATTCACCACTTCCCATTGCTGATCATGGATTGGTCCTTTGATTCTACTGGCATGAGTCCATCCTCTTTCTGCTGTCCGGACTGCAGTGTCTGTGGTAAGTAGAACAAGAAAGGGTCCTTCCCAGCGAGGGGTTAAGGATGTTTCTTTCCAAGTTTTTATTAGCACTTTATCTCCAGGCTGTATCTTATGTATAGATACATCTAAGGGTGGTCTTTGGACTACCAATCCTTTTTTCTCTAACTTTTTCTTTCTTTTCATTAATTCTACTACATATTCTTGCAACAGTTTTTCTTCTACTTTTGGGTGTTCAATTGGGACTCCAAAGTCATATGGCATTCCATACAGCATTTCAAAGGGGGATATTCCGATATCTGTACGGGGTTGAGTTCTTATATTTAACAGAGCTAAAGGCAGACATTTTACCCAATTCATTTTGGTTTCAATCATTAGTTTTGTTAAATGCTTTTTAATTTCTCCATTCATCCTTTCCACTCTTCCAGAACTTTGAGGATGCCAAGGAGTATGATATTCCCATTTAATTCCAAAAGGTTCTAATGCCTCTTTAATAATTTTGGAGGTAAAATGTGGCCCTCGGTCTGAGTCTATTACTGTTATGACTCCATACCGGGGAATAATTTCTTCCAATAATATTTTAACCACTGTTTTGGCAGTTGCTCGAGCTACAGGAAAAGCTTCTACAAAGTGGGTAAGGTGATCTACTAAAACTAAGAGATAATGGTATCTTCCCACTTTAGGTAGTTCAGTAAAATCGGCTTGTAGCCTTTCAAATGGTCTTTTAGCTAATTCCCTCCCACCTTGTACCTTTTCTCTTAATTGTTGTTTATTTACTTTTTGACAGGTCAAACATTCTCCAACAATTTGTTTGGCAATGTTATAAGTTCCTATACTTATATATTTGGTTTCAAATTGATCTACTAATGCTTGTACTCCCCAATGAGTTTGTCGATGGAATTCTCTCATAATCCTTTGAGTTAGCCCTTTGGGAAGGATTTCCCTCCCATCTGGTAGCAGCCACTTGTTATCTTTTTCTACTGCTCCCACTTGCTGCAATTTTTCTTTTTCCCGATTAGTGAAACTTTTGGTTATTTCGATTTTGCTGCTATTTATTTCTTGTGCTTTTATCATCAGTAATGCAGCTCGCTTTGCTTCTTCATCAGCTAGATTGTTTCCCCTTATCTTAGGAGATAGCCCTTTTTGGTGTCCTCTTACGTGTACCACAGCTATTTGATTGGGCAGTCTTAAGGCCTTTAGGGTTTCTTTAATTAGTGTTTCATGTATTAGGCCTTTTCCCTGGGTATTTATTAACCCTCGTTCTTCCCATATTTTCCCAAATGTGTGCACAATCCCATATGCATATTTTGAATCAGTAAAAATTGTCCCTGTTTTGTTTTTCAATAGCTGAAGAGCTCTTAAGAGAGCATATAGCTCACAAGCTTGGGCCGACCAGGTCTTATCCAAGGGCCCAGATTCTTTAATTTCAAACGTTTTTCCATCAACTATAGCGTACCCTGATTTGCGTTGCCCATTTACTACTCTAGAAGATCCATCTGTATATAATTTTTCTCCATCAGGTAATTCTTCTTCTTCTAAATCTTCTCTAATTTTAGTTTGAGACTCGATTACTTGAATACAATCATGTGACAATTTTTCTAAGGGTTCTCCATATAGAAATTGAGCTGGGTTTTGAAGGCTGGTTACTTCTAGTTCCAATTTGGGAGAATGGATTAAAATGCTTTCATATTTTAACAACCTACTATCTGTTAGCCATTTCTCAGCTTTTTGTTGTAATATTCCGCGTATATTATGAGGGGTATATATCTTTAATTCTGCACCAAAGGTTATTTTTTTGGCTTCTTCTGCTAGAAGAGCAGTGGCCACAATAGCCTGTAGGCAAGTGGGCCACCCTCTACTGACAGGATCTAGTATTTTGGAAAAATACCCCACTGGCTTTTTCTTTCCAGCCCACTCTTGGGTTAAAACTCCATACGCGGTCCCATTTTCTGTATTTACAAATAGGAAAAAAGGTCTCTTTATGTCTGGTAGGCTTAATACAGGTGCATTTACCAGATCTGCTTTTAATTCTTCTAATTGACTTTCGTCTTTTGGACTCCACTTTAATAGTCCATCAAGAGTTAGTTTTTCATATAAAAACTTTATTTTGCTACTGTAATTTTCAATCCATTGTCTGCAATATCCTAATAATCCCAAAAGTTGCCTAATTTGTCTTTTATTTGTGGGGGCTTGCAGGGATAGAATTCCATTAACTCGATCGGGGTCTAGTCTTTTATGTCCCTTACTAAGCCAGTGTCCTAAATATTTGACTTCTTCTTCTGTGAATTGTAGTTTAGATTTTGAAACTTTTAATCCCTTAGAACCCAGAAAGTTTAGCAACCTGATAGTTTCTTTGCGAACTTGATTTTGGTCTTCTCCAGCTATTAACAGATCATCTACATATTGTATTAAGGTGACACTTTTGCTAACACAAAAAGATTCTAATAAGCATTCTAGAGCTTGCCCGAATAAATTGGGAGATTCCGTAAACCCTTGGGGTAACACGGTCCACCTTAGTTGTTGTTTACGGTGGGTGTTGGGATTTTCCCACTCGAAAGCAAAGTAATTCCGGCTTTCTTCCTTTAGAGGACAAGCCCAAAAGGCATCTTTCAAATCTACAACACTATACCATTTGTAATCGGGGGAAAGTTGGCTTAATAAAGTATAAGGATTAGCCACCACTGGGAATCGGGTAATGGTTCTTTTATTGACCTCTCTTAGGTCTTGGACAAGCCTGTATGACCCATCAGGCTTCCGTACTGGTAAAATTGGAGTATTATGAGGTGACATACAGGGTTCCAATAATCCTTGTTTTATCAACCTTTCGATTATAGGTTGTAAACCCTGTTTACCCTCTTGTGAAATAGGGTATTGTCTGATTCTTATTGCCTCTTCAGGATTTTTAATGGTTACTTCGAGAGGCTTTATGTCCAATTTTCCTACAGAGTCTGGGGTGTACCAGACTCCAGGATCTATTTCTCTCTCATCTTCTACAGTGAGAGAGTATAATTTAACTTTTAACTTTTGGTTTTCCACTTCCAAATTTATCCCTAATTCAATCATTAAATCCCTTCCCAAAAGATTGTATTCGGCTTCTGGGACCAATAGAAATGACCCTACTCCAATCTTGGAGGGGGCTTCTATTTCTACTTCCTTTAGTACGGGGACCTTAAAGGGTTCCCCTTTTGCTCCAATTACATATATATTCTCCGAGGATGGTGAACACCCTCGGGGCACTTGTTGGACAGTTGATCTTTCTGCCCCGGAGTCTACTAGAAACTCCATTTCTTGTTGCTGGGGACCTAGTTTTAATTTTATCAAGGGCTCTGTTCCTTTTAGGGTCCCCAGCACATAGAGCCCCTGACCCCTCTAATCTTCTTTAAATGCTGCTTCATCTTGTATGCGTTTTCTACAGTTCCTCTTCAGATGCCCCTTCTTCTGACAGTAAAAACATTCAATATTTTTCAAGTCTTTTCGCTCTTTTTGGTCTCTCTTGTCATTTCCATCTACTCGTTGGGGTATCCCACCCTTTTTACCATTATTAATTTCACGTTGCCCTTCTCTAACTGCTGCAACCAAAATTTTTGCTTGCTTCCTTTGACTTTCTTCATCTCGCCTCACATAAACCTTCTGAGCCTCCCGCAAAAGTTCATCTAATCCTTTTTCTTGCCAATCATCTACTTTCTCTAACTTCCTTCGTATGTCTACCCAGGACTTGGCCACAAACTGGGTCTTTAATAAGGCCTGTCCCACTGGGGTGTCTGGGTCTAAACCAGAATAAAGCTGTAAGCTTTTTCTCAGTCTTTCTAACCATTCTGTGGGGCTTTCATCTTTCTTTTGGTGTTCACTAAAAGCTTTGTTGATGTTTTGTCCTCTGGGGACGGATTCTCTAATACCTTGGACAATAATATCCCTCAGATCTGCCATGTGTGTCCGGTCTCCTGGGTCTTGATTATTCCAGTTAGGCCGCTGTAAAGGCCATTTAGTATCTGCGGCTGGGCCATTTTGATGTCTTGTATCCCAATTTCTCATTCCAGCCCTTCGAATCATTTCTCTTTCTTCTACTGTGAATAATATTCTTAAAATAGATTGTATTTCATCCCACGTATATAAATTGGGACCCAGGAATTGGTCTAACCTTTCGGACACACCAAGTGGATCCTCTAACAAATTTCCCATTTCCTTTTTAAATTCTCTTACGTCCCCTGAATTTAAGGGAATTGACACAAATCCCACCCCTGGTTGGGGACCTCCCATAGCTGTTTCTCTTAAGGGATATAATTTATTTTCTGATCGCCCCCTCCTCCCAGTCTGACTTCTGGTAACTCTTCTAGCTGGTTCCGGGGACTGTGATGGTGAGGGTGTTGGGGAATCCTCAGAGTCCGTTAAAGGATCTGGCTGAGGAGCAGTAGGTACTGCAATGGGTGCAGGGATTGGAGCAGGGGGAGGAGGGACATAGGGAGGAGGAGATAGCGGGAGTTCCTCAATTTTCAAATGCTTTTTCTTAGTTTCTTTTTTCTCTTTAAGTGGATATAGATATGTCTTGGTTTCTGGTCTTACCCATAAGCTTGCATACTCACTTTCTTCAGGATTAAAAGGTATTTTGGTTTTAACATACTCATTTAATGCGTTACATAGGCAGTCTTCAAATGTCCCAAATATAGGCCAATAAAGACTGTCTCTTCGGATTTGTCTACCTCCCCATACCTTCATACAATAATTTACCATCTTTTCTCTACTCTTTCCCTGGTTAGAGGGCCAACTATCCCAACAGGTCATCATGAGCCCTAAGGGGCTATCAGGGGGTATATCCGGGAACTGTACTTCAAACCCTCCCATGGGATCAGAAAATTTACTCTTTTTCTGTCCCATCTTCCAAAGTGCCTTCACACACACACACTCTCGTTTCCTCTCGTTCGTGGCCCACGCTCTCGCGAGCAATGGGAACCGCACTACGTAGAGAGTCCGCACTCACTTGGTTCTGTAAGAACCTCTCATTCACTGCACTCCAGGAAACCCTTCCCCAACCGAACAGAATCGTACTATACTTACTCGTCCTTGGGTCTCTTTGTTCGGGCAGTGCGCACTGAATTACGGGGTCCTTTATGGCCAAACCGACACCTGACTGCAGTCCGTTCTGTTGCTCTTTCTACTTGCCCTCTAGGTTCGGGTGTCCAGGGTCTTGTTCCGTAGAATCTGCGTCCAGGACCGTCTGTTTGGGATGACGGGAGCGCTCTTCCTGTCGACGATCCACGTCCAAGGCCTTTGGATCCGAGCCGCGGCACCAGAATTGTTATAGGCACCAAGGCATTAGCTAGATAAATCAACGTTTATTTTATATTATAAGGAAAAAAAAGGTTAATAGCATTTATTAAAAAAAGAGGTAGTGATTTTATTAAGTGATTTCAGCATCCAGCTCCGTAGGCCTTAGCCTCAGTGACTGCAGCGTCCAGCTCTGTAGGCCTTAGCCTCAGTGATTACAGCTCTTTGTGAAGGCAAGGAGAGGAGCAACACAGTGCTTGCAGGATAGCAGAGCACCGGGTGACCCAGGAGACCAGCTCCAAAAGGTTCACATTTGGCTCTCGTCCAGGGCTCTGCTTATATTCACTTTCTCTGGCGTAGGCCACGCCCCCTTTGCGCAGGCGCAGTTTCCATGTGTTACATAACAGTTTCGTCAGCACTTTTCGTTTGCGCAGGCTCAGTTCTGTTCGTTGTAACAGTAGCAGTCCTCAACCAGGTCCGGCCGTGTTTCGCAATACCCCCGCCTCATGGTGCCCAGGAGTGGGGGGGTTTCCATGTGGCTATACAGTCGGGGATACCCGGCAAGGAACAAACTGCAGGCTTTAGCATGATGTCCTGTTTGGTCGTACACAGCAGGAAGGGTTACAATGCAGCACGTTCAGACGGGGGTCGGCTCGTGCCGAGCCGGCGCCTGCTGGTATGCTTGGTCGCAGGCTCCCCACGCTGGTTCAGCTTTTAGCGGCTATCTCTGCTGATCTATCTCCACTGTGCTCCTGCCTTGGCATGGGGTAGCTGGGGCCAGGTGTGGGGCTACACGGCCTTCCTTTGGGGGGAGGGGAACTGGCGGGGAGCTTGGCAGGGCTTGCGCTGTGGGTGACCGTGGTACTGGGATCCCCGGGGGCGCTCCGTGGGACCCGGCCCCCAGCGACACGGCTGGCAGGCGCCCCGGCAGGACATGGAGACAGCCAGGGCCCCCCAGCGCGGCTGGCGTGGGAGTCGAGACCGACCGGGGCCGCAGGGGAAAAGAAAAAAAAGGGAAAAACTGGTGGCTTTGAGTTTTGGGTGTTTTGGGAGTGAAACTGGGCATGTATGGCCAGGAAAGGCTTGTACTGGGAAAGATGGAGGGGCTGAGAGGAAGTGGGGGTTTTTCCCGGGTGCTGGCTTAGGAGGGGAACGAGGCGAACCGGGGGGGTTTGCAGGGCACGGGTCTTCCCCGGAGATTCAGTGGGGGGTTTGGAGAAGAAGGGAATTCTTAGGGCTAGAAACGGTAAAAAAAAGGCAAGGAGGTATTTTTCTTAGCAGGGCGAAACTGTTTGGGGCTAGATAAACTTGTAGGGGAAGGAGGGGGGGGGAGGCACCGGGCTGAGAGATATCGAAACTGGGGCCTCGTTCCTTTTCTCTACAGATAGTACCTTACATTCCTTGTTAAGCACCGAGCCATTCTCTGATAAGGCGTTGCTGAGAAGCTGTCTTTCTGGTTATCTCCAAGTTTTCAGGCATATTTAATTTTACATTTAAAACAAAATTAAAAATACTATTTGATTTGGTTTCTAGCAAATTAATTAATTCATCTATTACACTACCATCCCATAGCTCATCAGCTCTAACAGTGATGCTGGAAGAGCATACACAGAGAAAAGGAGCCCTTCTACAAACATGAATTTGTGAAATGTGCTTTTGACTGAGTGATCAATCTCATTTCTAATAACTCACAGTCTTGCCAGCATTGGGGATATTGTTAAAGCTGTCTCAGCTATTGAGGTGGTAAGGAAATCAACCTCTTGTGTTTAATGCTGTCAGCCATCTTCATGGTTTGGGATTCATTGACTGTGACTATAGATGGTTCTTCTGTAGCAGGTGAAGAGGGGCATGGTGACTGATTAGTAAAAAAGGTTTAGCAAGAGTGGAAAATGCTTCTGTGCTAACTTAGTGTAACAATGTCCTAGAGAGGTGGCCCAAAAGACACCCACTTACCTTCTCACCCTTGTACACTAGAGCAGTTCTTCTGCTTCCTTGCAGTAAAAGAAAAGAGTTGTGAGGTCCTGATGGTTTAGTTTCTAGCTGCATCAGGTCAGGCCTGTCTTGTGTGTGGTTGCAAATGGTTATTGTTTCTCTGTTCACTGTCTGCTTTTTCAGTGAGCCATCTTTGAAGACTCATTTCTCTGTGATAACACAGGTCTGTCCAGTGAGCATGAGCACCTTCTTTGAGCAAGAATTTTGTTTCTAGTCTTTTAAACATTTAATGAAATTTTCCAATGGTATTTTCTACTAGGTCTTTTATTTATTTAATAAGATGTTCCTTCATAAGTAAAAGGTAGCATTTCAGAAAGGGAAGAGCTGTTTCACAGGAAGAGCTGCTAGCACTGCTTTCAATACCTTCAAGAAATATTGAATTCCATCCAATATGTGTTCATGGCATGGGGTGTTTTATTACCCCTTTGTGTATTTGAAATCTGTGTATTAATCATCACCTAGAAGCAAGAAGAAAATTGTTAGAGTCTCTTGAGGTGAAGGCTGTGTGTAAAGCAGTTGAGGGTTTTGTGGTATATTGTAGGGGTTTGGAAGCTGAATTAACCTGCATTCTTTTTTTTCCTACTTTTCCCTTCAGCGCAGTCAGCCATGGCTACAGAAATGGATTTCTTGCTGTATAGGAAAAAAAAAAGCGCAGGGTTTTATGTATTTCTTACCAGATCAAAGTGAAGAGAGCTGTAATTTTTCATCCTTTTGGCATGGTGATATGGGATTAGGTGCATTTGATCTGTGTAGTTTGTGGACTGCAGTGGGCTTTTTATTCAAATTCTAAGGCATTTACCTTAACAGTGATAGGTACTTCTCATAGTGGAAGGCACAGTTCTGACCTGCAAAAAAAAAAAGGATTGTTTTTACTGTCATGCCAGGATGATCTTTAATCTCACCCACGTACCTGCAAGTAGACATCTAGCCTGCATGTGACATAATTTGGAAATTCTGACAGCTGCATATTCATGTCAAGAGTTATGCTTTTGCCTCCTGGATTGTTGAAGGGAGAAGACAAAATCCAGAAAAACTCCAAAAGTAAAACATCCAAATAATCTTGGTATGTTTGTTAAGAACATGAAATGTAATACAAAAGTGACAGGTCAAATCAAATGTTCTTCTGGTCCTGTATACTGATTCCAATGCTGATTGGAACTGGAGGTTAAAGGAAGAGTGTAAGAGAGGAAGATAAATAGTAGTATTTTCCTCTAATACTTTCTCAGACTTCACTTTCTTTAAAGTTAGAAACTTTTTCGGCCTGAACAAGGTTTGTTAACCTTCCATAGACTTTTTCAATCTTTTCAGTCTTCCTTGGAAGCTATATATACTTTCTTTATCTACAACATCCTTTGTCAAGGAATTCTGTTTGTGAAGAATTAATTCCTTTTGTTTATTTTCAATTTTCTTCCTCTTATTTGATGCCTCCTGGTTCCACTCCTAAATCTTGGCGTACGTGTGAAGTTACAGGTCTAGGCATGGTTAGTTTTGTGTGAAAGGATGGTTCAGAATGCCAATTCAGGGGCATTTTTATCCATCAAATCCTCGGAAAACTTGCAATTTTCTTATATTTCCAAACTATGTTTTGGTGTGCCGTTCTGGACTATCCGATCACATAGCAAACCCGATGCCTAATTACTTGTACTTACCTCTTTTGCTTGTGTTTTGTGGTAGTCGCTTACACAAATCAGGCCTAAACTTTTGTTTTCATAGCTCAGAAAGCTGTGTTAATGTGACATCAATCTAATGTCATCAACTGCCTGAGGGAAAACAACCCACAAGTTAAGCCAAGCATACTGGTTGATTGACTGATGGCAATAAAACCATTGCATGGGGCTACCACAAAGTTCAGATGGTTTGGCGGGGCCCTCTCAGCTGTGTTGTCTCACATTTCTCTCCAGTTGTCTGAGAGTAAACAATTTAATGAACACTCAGTCAAATGTGTCTGCTGCAGAGAGTGGCTCTTTCTTCCCCACGCCTCCATGTGTTGTTTTGCCACACAAGAACAGCCCAGATGTTTCCTAACAGGGAAATCATCATGGCAAGAGAGCACGGGAAACCAGGACAGCCAATTAGGTCACAGATTCTGAAGAATCTTTCTCTTTCATCAGCCTTAATACTCTTTTTAATTAATTAAGTTATAAATGGGCAGAGGAAGAAATTGTGGTTTTTGGCAGCCTGAATACTACCTAGGATAAAGAAGCCTCCTTCCTTCTTATGGCCTATAGACATCATCCTAATTTAAATGGTAAATAAAATCATCCTAGGTAATGGTCACAGCATATAGACAGATTCATTAATTCATGCCTTTTTAAAAAGGAATTAATAATAATTATTCCTAAACATGTAAAGCTCAAGAAGTATGCTCAATTTATTATCTGAAAATGGAAGGCCCTCAGTTGTTAATAGGATATGGGAATTTTGTCAAAGCTTGGCACCTGTGGGTCACATTTTCAAAAGCATTTGGGTGCCTAAAGGTGCTGCCAAGAAAAATTCTTCCCTAGAATTCTTTCCTCTGTCTTTTGACACTCAGAGGTGCTGTACAATTGGTGCTGTCATGCTCTGGAAGGAGGCAGCCTGGCTGAAAGGCAGCAGCACTGAAAGCTGATTTCTCTCTCCAGCCCCTGACACTGTCCTGCAGTGTAAAAATAGGCCATAAACTAATCACACCCCCTTTTGCACCTCATTGCTGCCCATTTGTAAACCAGTGCAGTTTTGCTGACTTGCAGAAAGATCTTTAGGATCAGTGAATGATAAAAAGTGACTGTTTTCACGCTGGGGCAAGGCTCAGATTCATTGTTCAAGTCTCCTATTTCTGCTGGCTTTGTCCACAGATATGCAAAACAGTGAGTTACTAACTGTGATAAGGCTTCTCTGGTGTGAACAAATATTCATTAAGAACTTAACTAAAGCAATTTCTTCAGTTTATATTGCCTATCAGTGATCCCCTAAATGCAGATTGGGCTACAGATCCTGTAGTCTGGGTTGTATTGATACTGAAGATACACACACTGTGAAACCCTCAATCCATTAATTATTCTTACCTAGCTGTGGAAAGTCTTTTTATCTTGAAAAATATTGATTATAGCACCTGAGTTTTCTTGGTATGTGTGCACTCCTCAGGATCAGCTAGGTCTTCTTGCAAAGGGATTTGTACTGTTCAAGACAACTTGCATTGCAGAGATGCAAACTGAATGCGCGTATGTAGTGTGGTAATTAGGGATTACCATAAAACATTTAGAAGCTTGACAAGTCAGGGAAGTTTTAAACTTTTAAACTTTTAACTTTACTAGATTCATTTATATAGTACACCCTTTGTGCTCACAGCATAATTCCACATCATCACTGTTGGTCTTTAACAGCCATGTTGTGAGTCCTCAATGATGCAAAGATTGATGCCTCACAGCTGGCACTGAGGATTGGGGTCTTTGGTGGTCTCTGTTTCCTGAGGTTTGATGACCAAGCTTGAAAGATTATTGATGAGAGAAGCCAGAGCTGAAGTGGGCTTACCTTTTTTCTTCTCATTTTTTTTCTTCCTCATGCCTAATGGTTTAATGCTATTTTCTGCTCTCAACAAGGAAGAACTCATCTGCTCCCAGTATCACTTATTGTGCTTTTTGAATTACCAGTCATCCCTCTAGTGTATTATGCAGGTTGTCCTGGTTATTTGGAGCCCCTTGAGCTTTTCTTGTTCTCTGTCTGGAAGCTTTTGTTAATTGAATGCTACCTGCTTGTATCTTCACCTATCTTTGGTAGTCACGTTGCTCACGTACTTATGCAAAATGCTTATAGACTGCATCTTGCTATGCCTGGAGCGTTTCAAAATACTTACATGCTGTTGTCAGTTATACCATCCTTGTACATATTGGAGTTGAAGACAGATTAATATTAATTATACTCTGATTATTACATTTATACAGTCTTGGTGTCACAGACCTCTGTTTTGCTACAAGTGCATATTCATAATGTTATCCACCCTTCTGACCTGTCTTTCTGTGGCACAGCATGCTTGTAGCCTTTACTCTCTTACTGACAGAACACTGGTGGCCACACTGTGTTGTGACCTTGTAAGAAGATAGATATTTTCTCAGCCTTTCCACGGCTATTTCTGCAGATATTGAATCTGCAATAGCCTGCTGGGCAAGAAAAGGAACTATATTCAATGACTAATAAGGCTCTTTGTAACTCTATCTCAAGGACACAGAATGTTTTTGCTCTCCAGAGAAAGCAATTCTGCCAAAAATATAGTCAAGGAATGGGCCACATCTGGCAGCATGATGTAGTATCATTTGTAGAAATGATGCTTGGATTAATTGGTAAGTTTGCTGCTTTTCCTTTGAACTCATCCTTTCACTTTGATTTGGGAAGCTGCATTCCTTGGTGGATAAAAAGTTTGAAGAATGAGAATTAGATTCTCCTCAACTTTGTCCCCAGCTCTGCCACCATCTTCCCTTGTGACCCTGAACAAACCACTGCGGATGTTATTAAAATACTGGAATAACAGTCAGACAGGAAAAAACCTTCATTTTGTATAAATTTATCTTGGTATGGTTGGCATTCCTTCAGGTAATTACAGGGAAAGTCATTGATTCTGAGGGAATACAGCTATCCCAGTGGTTAGGCCAATGAGCCACTGGAATGGCCCTGTGTCTGATGTCTTCTGCTCCTTGACAGCCCTCCTGGGCAGAACTACACCTCAGGTGGTCTCAGGATGTGAAAAGCACATGCTGCCCATGCTAGATGTTTGTTCTCCTAACAGCAGGTGAGCCTGATCTGCAGCAAACCCTTGACCCAATCTTACTCTCAGCTTGCTCATGCCCTTGGTTTACTCAGGAAGGGGAATACGTGACATCTGCTTCATAGAAAATGTTTGGGTAAATAAGGCAGCTCCTGATTATATCAGTGTATTCGTTCTCTGAGGTTGTGCTGGATAATAAGGTGGCTGAAATGCTAACTAAATTTTTGCTAGTGTCCTCATCCCTCTAACTAATGAGGTGTTTTGTCATCATCTGGGTGAAGCAAGCAAATATTCCTGGGCCAAGGTTTTCCATTTATCTTTTTGGGTAGCGAAGGAAAGAACCTTGGAATAGGAGCTTGCAAGTAACTGATGAAGTCAAAGGCAAATAAGGGCACTTAGAACTAAGGAAAGAAAAGTGAAAATGTCTGCCTAGTAGGTCCTATGGAGAACACAGACAAACCTAACAGTGCTGGCACGGGTATTTATTTAATTTAACAAAATGTCATTTTGCAAAGTGCATTTTTGGAAAGGGGTGCACCACCTCCTGTGCCCCATGACACATTCATGAATTCCCCCTGTGATTTGGGTCTCATCTTATGACTCTACTGCAATTTATTGAACTAGCCATTTAACTACATAAATATTAAAAACATTCAATTAACTTTGCTTGGATCTGTCTGGCACTAAGAAAAGAAAAATTCTAGGGTTTAAAATGTATGACTTGGCATGATTAAATGGTGAAATGAATAATGTTTAAATGAGTGATTTGTAATTATTTAATAATTAAAGATCTCTTATGAATATTCTTGAACACCCTAAGGAAAAACTAAATTGTATGCTGATTTCATCAAGCATTCAAATCTAATCAGAATTTATTTTTGTAGCATCATTTAAAACATAGTCTACAAGAACATTGCCACAATAATGCAGACAGAAAAGTGTCATGCTATAATAGCTCTGTGTTTTTAGTGTAAGCCCTTGATTTTTCCATGCAAAGGATTTTTCTGCACTAGTGGATTGCAGCTGGACTCTATTCCAAGTCCTGCAGCAGCCAGTCAGGTTTCATCACTGATTCAGTGACAGGTTGAAAGTGCATCAGTTTTAGTTTATAAACACAGATAAATGGTAGCCACTTGCTGCAGGGAGATCAGTCCCATTCACTCCTATCTGGAAACAAAGAGACCACAAAGGAAAATATGAAGATGTGAAAAGGGAACTGTTCCACTCTTGACATGAAATCATTCAGTTTCAGCTTAGTTTCTGGAAAAAAAAATATTTTAATTTCTGTTTCCATAGTATGTACATTGCAGCTCTAGGCAACATTTTAATAAGATGATGTTTTGTCTATCTAATCCTGGAAATATTCATCCCACAGGGATAGCAGGGGTTCAAGAGCAAGGTAAATTATGTGAATCATAAATCATTCCAGGTTTTTCCTAACTCGAATATTAATAGTGAGGCAAATTTTTATGTGTAACAGTTTTTAGTTAACTAGACCTCCAACAGCTCTGAAAAGGAACAACAGAGGCCTCTTGAAGATTGTCAGAGACCCATCAATCCATTTAGAAAAAAAGACCCCTACATGTCAAAAAATAGATCCTCTTAACAGAAACAACAGATTGCTATTAAATTCTGAAAGTAGTTTAGTATGCTCATATTTCCAGGAATGGAAGAATGTCTGGATGGAGGCCCTCTTCCACATGGATGTTGATACAGTTATTACTTGTGAGGTTATCATTGTCCTGTAGAGTTGCATGAATAATTCATTTTAAATTCCATATTAGATTAATTTCATCTCATCCTCTCTTTGAGAATTGTCCTCCAATAAATTTTAATTTTCTTAAATATATTCATTATTCAGAATAGACTATAGTCTCATGAGTCATTCATTGCAGGTAGGTGTCATTCAGAGTTTGGACATACAGGTCATTTTTGTGCCCTGTTACACAGGTAAAACGTACAGAATCGAGTTTCTACTTCCATCATGTATTTACAAATCTGTACTTCACTTGCTTTTACTATTCCACAATGCTAATTCTAAATTCACCATCTCAGTAGATTCATTGACTTGAATATTTGGAAGTAGGAAGATGTGCTGAGCGAATTCTTTAAAAGAATCTGAAAGAAAATATTCACACAAGCTTTTTATAACACCAAATCTAGTTTAGTGACCTGATATTCTGCCAAACAGAGATGAAACAGAACTTATCACCCACCATCCAACTTCTTCTTTGAATTTTTTACCTCAACTTTCCTTCTTTGAAAAAAATGATATATATTGTTGATCAGAATTTATCACTTCAACTTCTTTTCCTAAAACTCCCATCTTCCTCTTTGCCCCACCATTCCCAATCCACAAAACCACACAAAGAATAAACATCACAAGTTTTTGGTAACTCTTCAGTTTTGCTGAGAAGAATTTCCATGTTTGCAAAGGGAAACATTTGAAAACAAAAGCATTTTTATAGCGGAATTTGTTGATCAGTTAAGTCATAAAGTTCTTTCAGCTGATGTGTATTTTGATTTCTAGTTGTGAAACACTTGGCTTTTGGTAAGGTCCCCTCAACCAGAAATGGGTTTCCTTCTGTTGCTAAAAAAAAAAAAAAGCAAAATCCTGATCCCAGGGGATCCAAGAAGCAGTTATTCTGCGACTGTGAGTTAGGCCTCTAGCATATGTAATTACACAGGCTTTTTGTATGATCAGTAGAGAACAGGAGGTATCTCCAAAGTGTCATACACCCAGTGTAAGAAAGGCTTTGAGGGGAGGTAGGAGGAAGGTGCTGTCACTTGAGGGCCCTACTGAACAGAACAGCCTAGGTCCCACCACCTTTTTGACAGTCCTATTTGTGAAAAATTGATGTTACATTGCAAAGAAGTATAAGAAGACAGGAGTGTAGAAGTTGAGAGATCAGAACTTGTCCAAAAGGATGCTACTTACAGTGCTTCTTTCTTGTGTTCCCAGGCAGCTTGGGAATGGAACAGGTAGGGACAGTTATAGCCCTGTGAGTCTCTCCAAACAGACTGGGGCTTCAAGAGGGGTTTTTTTGCATTTAGTAGGGAAGGCTACTCTCATTCGTGCCTTGAAGCAAGAGCATGCATTGTATTGGTGTTTAAGCCCAGGGAATACTCTTCATCATCCTGAGGCATTTAATTTTTATATCCTATTGTAGGAATGGCTCAAGAGGAGTATGGCACTCTAAGGAAAACATTTATAGAAGCATTTGTGTTTGGCTTCTGGAAGACACAGCAAGTAGTTTTTGTACAAGGTTTCAAGTAATAGAGTTCATATGATACAATCTGAACAGGTAGCAGGGTGAAGTCAGAATGTCTTTAACAATTGTTTCTTGTGATGTTGGAAAAGGGTTCATTGTTCACAAAGGGACTGATCAATCACAGAGAAAGGTCAAGCTTGGTAGGCATCATGCTGTGTATCGTGTGGAAGCAGAGGAAGAAAGTCCTCAAGTATAGCCCATCATTTTTGTGTCCTTTTACAGTAAGGATCCTCAGGAACCTCCTTGACTTCCTGTCACTGGTGGATTATATATGCCTTATTTCACTCATGAGGAAATTATACCCCATGCTCAAAACCCTTGACATAATAAAGTTGACAGGATGATAGGAGAAAGTAATAAAAACTCTGTAAGACTGAAGTTCCAAAGAAGAGTTTGTTCATAAGTACTTGAGTGTCTCCTGAGGCAGGGTGGATTGCAACTAACCTCACCAGCAGCATGGAACTCAATATCAAGTACTTTGGGTCAACAGTGATACACAAGAAAAGAAGCAGAAAGGTAGGAAGAAAGAAACAGGTACAAGAAAGACTACTGTGGGAAGTGGTGAATAAATTACAAATACTTCTGTTTTGGCGAAGCCCTTCTTCAGCTTGTATCCATATAATTCTCTCTTGAGTAAGTAACACTGACCTTTGTAACTAATGCAACCTTTCTGACACAGATTTCAGCAAGTCTGTTTGGTGGATGAGTCCTGGTGAGATGGATTAGGATTATACTGTGTGCAGGATTAAGTCTGCCAAAGATTAAGAGCAAGAAGAAACATCGCAATGTTTGACTATGGAGTTCTAACACCAGAAAGCAAAATAGAATAAACACAAAAATGGAGTTTCCCTCATCTTACCAGAATATAGAGTATTGTCTCTCTATTATATTTTATGATTTAAATAAGTGAGTTCAGCACTTCACAGGGACAACAGTGAAGTAAAACTACAAAATTAAGGACAAATGCTGGCAGGTATCCAGGATCTCACCTTTTTCCCATCTTAAAAGAAAAAAAAAGGCATCAGGATATGAAGAATTCTAATTTAGGAGTCAAATACCATTTAGGTTAGAAGCAGAATTAGTTTGCTGCTCCCGTTACAGGGTCCAGTGGGTGCAGTTGTGCTTCAGCAATCCATCTCAATGTGTGGTGCAATGCATCACAATTGGTGGATTCTGCTTTGGATCTGCCCTCTGGAGACACACCAGCAGGTTCAGCAGGCCAGCCCTGAAAGGTGTGCAGGCCATTGCGCATTTCCAAGACTTGGCAGCAAGTGGTTTGGCAGGCCTGTTGTGCAGTGTATAAGTCCATTTTTGCTGGAAAAGGCTTGTCTCTGCAATCATATTAGGAATTTCAGGCTGGTGCATGTTGTTGCTTTAGAGGAGAACAAAACAGTTCTGTCAGACCTGAATGAAGATGGATTTTTGTTGAAAGTTTTTGGAATTGATTTCTTTCCAGTTTCCTTCTTGGTAAGAGACAGCACAGTTGGGTTCAACTTACAAAATACCATTGATTTCTCTCCCCAAACCACAGATGATTCAGCTTGTAATTTCCTCTGCAATTACAGAGCAGGTCTCCTTAGAAACTGCTTGTATCCATTCAAAGTTTTGTCTTGTGAAAACCACATTTCCTCTCTCTTTGGCCAGATGTGCTTGGCATGAGTCCAGAAAAAAAAAAAAAGGAGGAAGAAAATACGATAAATGTTTTCCTACTCCTGTTCCCTCTTTTCTGCTTCCTGAAAGGAGATGCACAGCATTACAACTTCAGTTTTCTCTGAGTGCTTTGGGATGTCAAAGCATCCCAGATGATGGGGTTGGCTACAGGACTGCTCATGGCTTTGCAACAGAAATGGCCAGAGTGTGGCATAGCCTTTCTTCTTTACGATAGGGCAGGGTGCAACACAGAGGTCATGGTTTCTCTACCCTGACACAGTGTTGTGCCACCAAAGGCTAGTCAAGCCAAGCTGATTTCACAAGTGGGTCTGCCTTGGTTTATTGTCCTATGTGTTTCTCCTCATATACAACTTCAACAATACACATGGCAAGTCTCCATCTTCTTTTGGCACCCCCTGTTACCCTTAAGAAACCTCAGGCAGGGAGTCCCTGTCATGGAAACTGCTTGGCTTCTGGGTTTGAGAGAGAGTCTCAAATAAAGAACATCTCATTTGGACAGATAAATCATAGGACCTAATGACAGTTTACAGAGGTTTGCAAGGGCAAGTTCACATGCAGTGTGTCCATAAACTCTGCTCTCCCCTCAGTACTTTCCTGAAAAGGTAAAGATAACATTAAATTCCTTTCACATTTGGAAAAAAAGTCTCTCAGACCTTCTGCCTTAGTAACTGCAAACTGGATATGTGCTGGCAATGGAGACGAAAACCAGACCCAGTTTGCCCATATTTTGTTCTTCACTGTGCCATGAAAAACCCTTAGAGTGACTTGATTTCAATCATTACAATGGCTGTAGATTGAAACTTCAGTAGAAGATATTAAAATTGCATCTGTTGTACGGAAAACTTAGATCCATCCAGTAAAGAGCTAAAGAAGGCGTAAAGCAAAAAGAAGAGACACAAATGAAAGTGGTGCCTCTATAGGACAGCAAGTTGTAGGTGTGTATAAATGTGTTTCTACACATAACACAGTTTAGGAATGTGTATGTATACATTTGTAGATATACATGTGTTTGTATATATATACAGTCGCATACACATATGCATAACAGCTATGTAGAGGTATTAAAATATTCAAAGACTTAAAATTCACCACCTTACTAACAAACTGAGTGGCATCTAAGAAAAGGTAAGGTAAAAAGGAGATAGATACCAGTTTATGGACCTGTGCTCTGCTTACCTTTTGTTCCTTCATCTTTTTCTATACAGTAAGAAAAATCTTTGTCCTTGAGCTAATTACATGATGCAAGTATTTACCAGCAAGGTCTCTGTTCCTGAAAATAAACCCACTTTCCACTGTTATACCTGAAAGCTGTTGTTGTACAAGTGTTTTTTCTCAAACAGAGGTAGGTGGGATCTGAACTTCCCAACATTTTTTGTACGTTCCTTCAAGTGTTTTGGTGTATCAGGCCCTTAAACTGAACAATTAATTGAGAAATCACAGGGGTCTGGAGGGCAAATTCCTGTCTCAGAATGATAGGCAGTATAGGACACAGCCACCATTTCAGTATTTCAGCCAGCACTGTAAAGTCTTTTTCTGCAGCTAGGCAGGTGTGAGCATGGGGATTTAATTTCTGTAATTTTGTGTGTGTACCGTGCTGTGGATAGGCATCTGCTCATCCCTCCCACAGCTGGAGGATAGCACCTAACAGAGATTTTGCATTAATCGTCCCTTTGGGAGAGGATTTTCATATAGAGGTCTGCTGCTAAAACAATGTTATAGGACAGAGCTGAGAAGCTTTTCAAGCTCTATTAAATTTACATAGGCTCTACCCATTTTAAATCCTGTTCAAACATCTTTGTGTACAACAAATAACTTCCCCAGTCCCTTAAAAAAGTACTGATGCATAGTGCACATTTGCACTTGTGTTCTTACTTAAAAACAATATATTTGGTAAAGGGGCTGAAATTGCTTTCATTCTTCCTCTATACAAATACAGACTACAAATATACCACTAGGTCTGGAGAAATCTTTTCCTTAAAATTACTCTTGACTCCTAATTGCACATGGGATAAGGTTTGCTGAGGACATACTTTTTACAGACACCACAGACTGGAATCAAGATCTTCCCTAAGTGCAGTGTGGGTGATTCTCAAGAGCTTGCTCAGCAATCATTGAGACTAAATGTCCAACAGTTTTGGGGGCATTCTCTTGAAAGTCCATTCTGGGGCACATTCACAAGCATGAAAGATGCATCTTACATACAACACAGGAGTCTGAGATCTAAAAAAACACCAGGAAACTCCCAGGTAAGCTACTTGATATACCGTCTGCAAACTGCACTTGACTTCAGAAAGCTCCTTTGTCTCCCAAGTTGTACAGTGCAAGATGTGTTCTGTCTTTTGCAATGAAAAGCAGTGGACGAGGATTATTGTGCTAATCCTGCACAACAAGGGGAAGGAAATAAGTTTCCTACCCACTCCTCAATCTTACCACAAAATTTTTTTAAAAGACGTCATTTCTGAGTGTTAGCAATTTTCACAACAGCAGTCTCTCCACTGCAGCTAGATGCATAGTTCCTACAGGTGCTGATGCATTTCATCACCTCTTTTTGTTTTGTTCTTTAATAATCTGTGCATTAACCACAATCATCCCAAATGCATCCATTACCTGGTACTATTCACTGCACACTTTTGAGAAATAATCCTTGGCTTGTGGGCTCTTTGTGAACAGTCATATTTCAAATATTCATGCAGATGCATAAGCCATTCATCTTTCTCCTGACCAGGTACAATTAATTCTCAGCAGTAGGGTTTCAGATTCTGAATTAAAAATATGATTTATATTAATATCTTAAAATACTTATTGGAAAGTTACCATTTCACTCACTAATTTGCTACTATGTTTGTGGTAAATTAGTACAAAAAGTTACAGGGGTCCAGGGATCCAATTTGAAAAATGGAATTTTTAGATTTTCAAGATTTTCAGCTGACTCCAAAACCCCCTGATGAAAGTCAGTGGGACACTGTAATTCCATTTCATTAGGACTTAAATTAAATGTTCCGCCTCTGCCTTATTAGCACAGCCAAAGCTGGCTTGTTTGAATCACAAAACATTTGCAGAGGATTTTGCTGGGTCTGTTCTTTCTGCCTGCATGAAGACAACTGTTTTCTGTCTGGTTCTTACAGCATGGACATGTTCGCTGCCTGATGTTAGGATGCATGATGCTACTCATTTGCACTCCAGCACTCAGCAGCCCTATGCATTCATGCAGAGATGGTGTTTGAAGGCTAAGCAGGGGTTTCACAGTGAGAATCAGAGCAGACAGATACATTGCAAAACAGCAAAGATGTGGTCATCTGAAAAAATAAAGTGGTGCAATTTCTGAGATTGTGCAAAACATTTAGACCAGTTCCCAGAGTTCTCTGTCACACTTCTGTCTCCTCTTTCTCTACTCATGCATTGCTGAGATATTAGTCAACAGAATATAAATTATACTGTTCCAGAGAAGAAATGGAATTTAATATGAATACTATCTCCTGTGGAAAAGTGAGAGTGAGTCAGAGCTGAGCAGGGTTTGTTTTATATATGAAGTCTTTCATTCTGGAGAGTAACTCAGAGCAGATCTGTGAATTTAATGCTACCAGCTCTGGTGGCTGTGTAGGTAAACACAGCAGGCTTTGTGCATTAAGCAGCAATGTGTACTGCTGTAGTCATTAGGAAGGGTTTCACTAACAAAGAAAGAGGGGAAAAATGCTCATAAGCATCTTTCTAGTGGGCAGTATTTGCTAAGTGCCATAGGAAACTTTGAATACACACCGGGCTGAAAACAGGTAATATCACTTTGCTTTAAATGAAATCCACTTTGTCTCTTTTTTCTATTTTATATATTATTTATATTCCTTCTCAGAATTAAGCCCTTCTCTATAGTGATTCCTATGTTCATGCTGCCCTTATTTCCAAAAAAATAATATAGCACAGTTTAAAATGCCAGGATTAAATTATACAAAACTGAAAATGAGCAGCTTTCTCAGTTTTTTAAGTAAGAATTCCACCTTTCCTTTGAGTGACCTTTCTGCCATGTCTCATCAGATGTGTCCTATGCCCTGTCATGCCCTGATAATGTGTCATAGTAGATCCTGTTATGAGTAGCTGGTGTTTCCTGTACTTTAATTGCCTATGAGAAAGGAGGTTACCTCCTGAAGTAATCCTGTGCAACTCTGACTGCTGGCCTATGGATGTCTGAGAAATGGGAGGCTGTGGTTGCTTCTGTTCTCCTCTGAGATGCTGTTTTCCCTATTCTTGGCCAGGCATGGAAGGCATAAGAGGGAGGACGAGAGAAAGGATAGCAGAGCTGGATTAAAATATGGTGTTTTGTTGATGCTTGCAGGATCCAAGGCAGATGGTCAGTCACAGATGGATGCCTTGGGCTGGTAGGTCAGCCACAACAGCTATCGCTCTGGTTGCTGGCTCCCTTTCCCAGTTAACTGTGTGGCCTGGTCAGCAATCTCTCTCTTTTCTACAGTTTTCTCCCAGTCTGGGCAGCAAGCTGTGGGTGTCTCCTGGCATTTCAGCCTTCTGGCTGCAGTACAGTCAGTCTCAAGATGGCTGAAAAACTGAGTGTAAGATGGAAAGAAAAGGCAGATGAAAGAAGAGGATCTTTGAGGGAATGGGAGGCAGAAGGACTGTATGTCTCTGGGCCCTTGCTAATGCAGTGGACATGATTGGGAAGGGCTCCAGTGGGGATCAATGGAGCTACTGTGATAGTTCAGATCCAGTGGGGCTTTGTTACTGGAGCATAGCAGATGCAGGCTGGCCCATGCCCTTTCTCCCCTTCTGCAAGTCCTCCTTCCCTCCCCCATCCACTTGTCTTTTTTTTTTTTTCCTTTTTAAGGAGGCTAAAAGGGACACAGACTCATCCCTTCATTATCTTATCTCATTACTTCTGGTGCATCTTTTAATGAACTAATTTCTGACTCCAAGCAAT
Organism: Pithys albifrons albifrons; assembly: GCF_047495875.1. NCBI lineage: Eukaryota > Metazoa > Chordata > Aves > Passeriformes > Thamnophilidae > Pithys > Pithys albifrons. Next base: position 56,585,246 of record NC_092458.1, read on the forward strand.
CTCTACACATTCTTTGGGCTTTTCCAGCTGGAGGGTTTTATTGGTGTAGTTCAATATCCTTCTCTTCCTTTTGCACCTTTTCCATTTATGCTCAGTGTTCATGACTAACAGAAAATTTATTAATCTCGTGTACACTTCCCAAGCGTCTATTCCCAACCAGTGTAAGGCAGCAAAGCCTCAGTCATTACTGTTTTTACCCACAGGGAGTCAACAACGGAATTTAAGGAACCTTCAGTTTTAAAAACATTAATAAAAATAGGCAAAAATACTTTACAGATTTATTTTTCCCCATTCTTGGGCTCTTAGTCCCCAGCAAGTGAAGAGCTGCACTGGCATGACACCACACTCTGCTGTTTTTGAGGCTGTTGCCATCTGCCACCCAAAAGTACAAGTGCTTTTGGAGGTAACAAAGGGGTTTTATAACAAGTGTTGCATCATGACGATATGCTCCCAGTGCTTTTAAATAGTTAAAATGTTTCAATATAACCACCACTCTATAGTTTTCTTCTTTTGTTTTTTAATTCTCTGTTTCATTTAATAAAATCCCCTGAAAGAGAAGATTGAACGAATTAAAAAAAATAAAAGAAAAACAAAAAAAAACACCGAACCCTTTAAAAAACATGTGAGATTCCTTTTGAATCAGATGCAAAGTAAGCCCTATTGTTCACAGATTACTGTATGCAGCCTTTCTGTGATGAGTCCTGAAGCACAGGCAGAAGTGCTATCTCTGTAGCACCATCAAGCTTTATGACAGCAAACCTGTCATAAAGGAAGCACTCTGCTGCTGATTGGAGCTCAGTTTCCAGTGGCAGAGCTCACTGGGCAAGTGCCTGCTGGCAGTTTTATGCATGTCAGTAACCTAAAGCAATTGGAGCCTGAAGGGTAAGGCTGGGGTTGGAGGAGTTACAAGGAGATGCTTATGGGCTGTGCAGTCACCACACACACACACTAAGAGAGGCTAGGAGGACCTCCGGAAGAATATGGCTACTGAACCGTGCCCTTCTCAGCAGAATTAAAGACCACACTGACAGGTACAGATAATACATTTCCTGCGTATATGGAAATGCTGCTGCTTTCACGAACCTCAGGAGTAGTGCCACATCACCAGGATATGGACTGCCAACCGAAAGCTCAGCAGCTCCAGCTTTTAACTGTGAATGGTACTTCAAACTCCGTCATTCATTCTTGGCAAAGGCCAGCCCAATTTACAACCTTCTGCTGCTTTGACCATTGCTGCGGTTAAGCGAGCTTTTATGTACTCCTAGAGGCTTCTCCTGCACAAGCCCTTAAGCACTCTTAGGTTTATGTGGCCTTGTGCCCCACTGAGGCATCAACAATGCACTGCATGTGTATTCATCTCACAACAGACTTATTTTCATCTCCCCCACCTGTCATCCAGATCACATTACCCAAGAAAAAGTCACATTTTTACCTCTCCTTTCTGGACCATGCTTGTGAGACCCTGGATAAACTCAGTTAGAAAGAGTATCTCAGCTGAAAGGGTTCATCAGGGTGTGAATCAAATGGTTTGTACAGATACAAAGATCCTAAGAAAAGAGAACTGCTAGCTCTGCTCTGACCATCACCTTCAGCTGGAGTCTTACTCTCTGGTGGATATAATAATTAAGTGATATTAATATTAGTATTATTTCCCTTTGTCCTATCAACTCCCAGGAATTAATATAAATTAAGTACTACCAGGTGCACATGGTGTATTCTTGCCCTCTACACTCATGGTAATATCAGAACGTATTCTTGTTTAAAAAAATAATTCAGGTTGCTGTTTTGAACTGTGTGTTGATGTGAGTGATAGGAGAAAAGACAGATGTGTGACAGAACGGTCCAGAAATGGCTTTAAAAAGACAGCATAAAACTGTTTCCATCTATCCATTGCAATGATATAGGCTGGGATTTTTAGAGACACCTGATGAAGTGATGCTTTGCCAAGTTCCAACACTTTAATGTGGGATGAAAAACATCACTGCACAGCCCACATCTGAAATGCCACTCTGATATTTTTGGGGGGATTTTGCTGACCAGCTTTACTTTTGTTTTGAAGGAAACTACTTGAATGAGAGTAAATTTTCTCTTTACTCTCCCAATCCACTATAGTTGTAGAAGTAGTACGTCAGTCTGTTTGCTCCCATTTCAGTCTTCAATGTGAGTCAATATGTCTACTTAGGCCTGGCCAATAGATAGATGAGCCAACATGCTGTTCTGCTTCTCCATTCCATGGAGAACTTTTCTTTTTTTTAACAGCTACTTAAAAAACAGGTTTCTACCTGAAATGAGCAAGTCAAAATTAAGACTCTTCATCCCACTTCTCCAGCACCAGTGATCTTAGCCTGTGCTTGAACCCCTTCAAAAACAAATCAGCCTACCTAATGATTTGGAAAAATTACAAGGATAGGGATGAAGCCAAGGAATTGTACTCTTTGGAGAGGTTTCAAACCTTCTTTCAGGTTTAATCTGTGCCCTTAGTGGACTATTTCCCAGAAGAAGAGAGAAAACAGAGGATGGCGTGCAGATGTTCTTGACAGAAGTGCAGCATTTAAGCAGCACAAAGCCAGCACTGCTAATGCCTCTTCTTGCTGCTGTTGTTGAACTGTGCATGGGATTTACCTAAGGGTTGCACGAGTTGGCAGTTTTTCTGCAAACTGAACTGGCCCTACTACAGTTAGTCAGAAAGTTTCCATCAAGTTTGGGGTTTTTTCAGGGGAAAATTGTGTTTCAACTAAGAAAAAGTTCAGCTTTCCTGAGGAAAACCTGTGATTTGGAAAGTGTAATCTTAGTTTTGAAGGCAGAATTGGATGTGACATCCTATTATTCTACTCCCCACTTACACCCTATTTCTCTCAAAACATGTATACATTCAGTCAAAAAAGAGATCCAGCAGATTTAAATTGAAAAAAAATAATCCAAAGGAATAATGAAATTCTTGCAAGTTTAATTAATTTTGTAGTTGCTAAAAACACCTCCCTCATCCAAACTAAGACAGCTATGAACATGTGCAGGAGTGCACTCAAACATGCTAACAACCTAATAAAAATATTTACTTGCATTGACTTTGATTCAATTAGAGATTTATTCTAATTATCCAACAGAAATTAACTACCTTTCCTTAATAGACATTAAACAAAGTAAATTCAATCATTCATTCAATCGCCCTGACTAAGTCGCAGTGGGAAATTGTGTGCCTGGGAAGAGGTTCTGCCTGGGAAGGGCTGCAGCCTGCTCAGTGCCTTGCAGGATGAAGCCTTCTGAGCATTCCCCTCTCTGCAGGTTTGCTCTGCAGCTCCCCAGCCCTTGCGGGGATCACAGAGATGTGAAGGGATAATGAAGGCTCTGTCTATACAATTATAATGGATTGCTAAAAGTATCAGAGTTGCTGTAAATAAATCATTATATCAGGCTCATTTAGCCTGATTTCTACTCTCAGATGGCTTGTAATACAGTCCCATCTCTGAAAGTCAGCCATTCCTTTGCAATTAGATTTATCACTGATCAAAAATGGAAGCTATCCTGCCAGCTCAGAATTTCACTTGGAAATACTGTGTTGGGCTTAGGCCTTAAGGCTGAATTTATTTATTTATTCAAATTTACAAATACCCATCTGAAAATATTTAGATTCCCTAACTATTAATTAAAACTTGCAATGACCATCTAGTGAGGTGCAACATCCACATTAACCTACCCATCTACTAAATCACAGCAGCAGAAGAGCTCCTTTCACCTCCCGTCTCCTGGCAACACACCTTCCACCTTCCTCAAAAACTCCATCCAGTAAGTGGTTTACAGCAATTGCATCCCTTCAAGCTACAATTTTCCCTTTTCACAGAGCCTGATGGGATGTGGGGACTGTGCAGACAGACTTACACCAACTGTACCTGGGGCAGAGCTCCCATGTAACAGGAGTTTGCGCTCTAGAGACGCAGGGGACTTGCTCCTGGCCCAAGACTGTCTTAAAAGGCATATCCCTTATCTGCTTTGCTACCTTGTTTGCAGCACCAGACTGTATTGTTGCATCTGATGCCCAGCTCCCCACCGAGGGGTGCTTGCTGCTGACCCACCCTGTTTCATCTGTCTTTTGGGTCTCAAATAGGGAGAAAAAGAGATTTGTGTCCTTTAAGGTCACAGATCACTTCTAATTCAAAACCAAATGCTTATGCAGAGATGAGTACAATCTCTACTCCCAACTGCCAAGAACACCCACAAAATCCCAGCTTAGCAAATTCATCTTCTGCCAATATGTTTTGGGCCAGGATACCAAACAACATGCTGTGTGGGTGGATGTAAATAAAATCCCTTTATCATTGCAATCTAGCCATCTCTTGGCAGCCATGGCAACTGAATAAAAATACTCAGATTCTGTCATCAGTGATACAACGTGAAAGTTTATATAATATAACCGAGGACATGTTTACACCAAGTTTAACACAGGGAAGACAAAAGGTATTTTGTACAAATATACTGTATTTACCTAGAGCTATAGTAGGAACCAGGTGTGTGTGGGGAGGTGATATCTGTATATGACCAGATTGTAGTTTAATCCCTTTACCATCCTGTAAATAGATTTAAATGTCAAAATACTATTTGAAATTTTTCCTCAGTGAAATTCATTTCAATGAGCAGCATTCTGTGACTCTCTATACAATGACCAGTGTTCTGTGACCCTCTATGTACAGTCTCCAAGGCTGCTTAGGAAATACAGAAGTATTTTTCCAGCACCTCATGAAATAATAATATCAGATCTACTTCACATGTAATTCTTGGTCCCCCAGGGGTGATTACAGAGAGGAAGAGGCATATGCTTAGGAACAGGGAATTTGGGGGAATAAGAAGTATTGCATGAAGCAGCAGTCCATTTTGTACAAGGCAGCAACCCAACCCCAGTCTCCATCTGAGTATCCTCAGAGGTCTGCTCTTTAGGAAAGTATAGTCTTAGCTATTAGAATGAGACTGGTAAGGGGATAATTCTCCCTCTTTCTTTTCCCTGTTGCTCAAACTACAGTGCATTGCACAGAAAAGAATTATTTCAACAAATATTACTTCTTTCTGACTAAAATAAGCATATATAAAAGTGAATAGAAACTAGTAACATTACTATAATCTCAAGTCAAAATTTTGTCAAGCATGGCATAACATTTTTGCAATTCGATTCTGCCACTTCATTGCGACATGTTGTTTGGTAGAGTCCAGTTAGCCATAACTATAACTATTCAGTATATGGAGCTAAGTAAAGCAGTAGATAAGTGGCATCACACCATATTATAGATTTCATTGAAGTGTTCACAGTATGCTAATATTTATACTTACCTCTTGTAGTGTGGTCCAAGAAAGCTTCTTTCAGCAGAACCTTATAGGACTTGGTGTTATAGGGTGGGAACACAACTCTGTCCCTTCTGATATGCCAACCATAAACTAGGAAATGTTTTGCTTTTGATGAGGTTTGATGGTACAGATCCTTCCAACTGAATAAATGAGGAGTTCTCAAGGTGCTCAAGAAGATCTATTTAATTCTTTCCCTAGTCTCTTGGTCTCTAGTGTAAAGCCTCAGTGCAGGCCCAGAGTCAGAAGGACGAGGTGCAAACTGATCATTAGGAAAGATACTGCTGCATGAAGAAGATACGAAACAGCACCTGAGCAGTGTACAAAAGCAAAACAAGATGTCAGCTCTCCATAGCACAGACAGGCCCTCATGAACACCTCACACAAATCCATGCTGCTAGTTTTCAGAATGATTCAGTGAATATGTCATGGTTAAAATCCCCTTAAAACCTGCTGGCACAGGCAAATCTGTTGGATCCATGAAACCTTACTCCCTACTCCGTCATAGTGGTTTACATCTCTCTGACACCAGTATTACAGCAATAAACCAGATCCATCATATTCATATGGAAACCAGTAATGTATGTTGGAACCAACCAACTATACAGAACAATATGTTTCAACAAACAACTGTTCCAAACCAGCAGAAACAGCAGGAAATAATTTCATTTTATTTTAGAAAACTCTTTTTCTATAAAGAACATTTTAAAAACTCATAAGTTTGAGTAAATGTGAAGGGAACTCTTTAGTCAGCACACAGAAGATGAGAAAATGGGTGATTTAAATTACAGATCCTACAAACTTGTCCTCCTTGATGCTACCAGAGTTAGCAGAGGACCTGATTGTAAAAGGGATAATTAAAAGAACTAAGAAAATGCAGTAGAATAAAACCAGGGACAAAAGCTGCATATGTTAAAGCAATTATTGCTCAGCTTGCTGTCATGTAACACATTAATATAGCACAAACTTTACCTGTGGTTTGGTGAATTTAGCAAAAAAAAAAGAGGAGGTAATTTTGAAATATTCATATCAAATGGATGCATCAGAAATTTGGATATTTGATCTAGGCATCACTTTACAACTAGAAATAGTGATGTGTGGTCCAGGATGATCTGTGTTTTCAACACTGAGTGTTACAACAAAGGTTGGATACAGACCTTGTGCCACATGCATAGCCTATTCTACAACAACTATTAACACCAGTGGACCTCCTACCACGTCTGGTAGATCATGTCTGAACATCATCTCTCTTGACTTGAGACTGCACAGCCACCCCTGTCATGGTTAGGGCCTAGTGCTGGTCATGTTTTAATGACAGACACGCAGGAAATGGGTATTAAAAGCCATTCACATCCTAAAGTTAAAAGTGACTGAGTCTGACTTGTAACCAGTTGTTGGACTCTGGCAACTTCTATAGTCAATGGAGTAAGCTCCATATTTAGACTGCCTATGACAAATGCTAACTATGGACATTATGGCTAGATTGCAACATCTTTCTTCACATCCACTGAATTCTTACCTCTGCTGGTTGCAAAGGGACTGGCAGCCTTCCCTGCTATCCCTCTGAGTCACTCACTGTTCTCCTGACAATGAAGGATATCTTAGCCATCATCTCAGTCTGGCTCAGGTGCCAGATGGTCTCAATATCTATGCTGCTAAAATAGAAAAGGGTCAGCTACACAGCCTCTAAACCTCAAGCTGAGTAGGTTGGACAATGTCCACAGTGCCTTGCACAAGACCATCTGGAGCAGCCTTGTCTTGGAGAGAGCTGGCTGAGGCAAATCATCAGATAAGCCATTTGGATGATCAGAGATTCACTGTGTCGCAGGTTTGGCCTAGCTGTTGCCAACCCTGGACTGGCCCCCCTTCCCCCTCCCAGAACCTTCCCAGCAAAGGAAAGGAAAAAAAAAACTGAAAAGAAATGCACTCTAAAGAAACTGAACTGAATAAAAAGAATAAATTATATTTACTAACATTTACAAACCACACTGTATACACAATACATAGGATCCCACCCCCCAGGGGAGAGGGGAAGGGAGAAAAGGGGATTGATTAGCCGGAAAATAGGGAAGACACCAACCCAACCCAAAGAAAGCGAATGAATCAAAAGAAACACAATTAAAAACCTCAAGGAAGGGAAACAAGAATGAAACAATCTCACCCAGGACAGGAGAACCACCAGGCACCGGAGGGACCAGACTTCCACCACCTCCCTCCAGCTCCTCAGCCAAAGAAGGAAAGCAACAAAACCACTCCCCCTCTGCTACGTGGAAGACACGTGTGGAATACTTGTAACTTCCTTAGATACAATGGTTACTGAGGAAGCCATGGGTCAAACCATTACACACTGTTTGACCTTATTCTCTAGCAACACAGACCTATACAATGAAATCAGTTGTGTAATATTCCTCTGTATTAAAAAGGAGAAAAAATCAGATCTACCTAAGAATGTCAGAGTCTGCATTCTAAAACATTATCTTATGATATAGCTTATAGTATTTATTAACACCTCTATAAATATTGAGAGATTCCCATACAATCAAAATAGTTCCAGTAGCACTTATATTATGCAAGGCATCTCTTAAGGGCGGTCCCGTGGTGTAAAGGAAAGCACTCTGGACTCTGAATCCCAAGGACCTGAGTTCAAGTCTCAGTGGGGACCGTCGCCTGGCAGTTCAATGCCTCCCTGCCATCCCATCCAGTCACATCTCGGATGCTCAGCAGGGTCAGCCCCGGTTAGTACCGGGTGCTGTGACAGTCCCAAGGACTTCCCTGTCACTGTCCAAGCTCGCTTGGCCGTGGCAGATGGACCTCAGGACTTAAAGGGTGGGGCCAGTTCTGCGCACGCTGTGCCTCACCTAAAACATCCACTGCGCAGGCTGGAAGGGCACACCCACGTGGGGAGAGCCCTTCCCAAATCTTCATTCGCTAAGTCTGGCAATACATACATCTCTTAAGCATTACAGAAAAGCATGAACTTGCCTTGTAGACTTCTGCTTTTTTGTACTAATAGTCCAATACTTTATTCCACCTGGTCCCTTTTGTAGAAGGCTATGTTTGCTATAGCTAATGAATGCATTCTTAAAAGTAATTCTGAGCTAAAGGGATGAACGAGATGACTCAGTGGTTTTGGTTGCTGCAATTTTGTTAAGCTCTTTAATGGTAACATCTGTTCCTTGAGCGAGTGAAGCTGGAAATGTTTTCTTTCCTTTTTTACTTATTAGAGTTATTAAAAGAGGAGGAGTAAGGTAGAGAGTTGGCTCTAAGGAACCCCATGGTGTCACAGCCAGGATATTACTGGTAGTTTGATTTCTTCATCTGAAGCTTGGTTGGGTCTTTACTCTGGACATCAGTGCAGATAAGTCTTTGCCAGGCCACTGCAGGTGTGTCTGGAGGGAAATGAGACAGTTCCATCAACACTTTCCATCTGATGAATCTTCATCCATCATGGAAGTGGTCTATCTCCTAGCTTTGGAGAAGAGGAAAATTATCCTGTAGTTTTAACTGTGAATTTACACAAAAGTCACATCACTTTCTGAGACCATTTCCACTTCCATTTCCATTTCTACCTGCTTTGGAGGAGAGGGTACAAGACAGTGAGGATGCAGGGTCAGATGCTGTCAGACTTGAAAGTAGTATGGCACAGGCTTTCCTTTGAAGACAGCCAGGTAGACCTAGTCCCAGTCCTGCCTTGGATGTCTAATACAGACAGATCCACCAGTTCTCAAGTAAGAGGCAGACCAAGAACTTATTTCTTATAACAGGAAGAAAATGTTGATGCATACAATTCCAGTGTTACTACTCAAGGGCTAGATCACTTGTGGGAGAGGGAAACTCCTAATACTGTCACATGCTGGAAACAAAAAAGTAAAGAGTTCTTCACCAGGAGGCCTCTGCTCATTCTGCCCACAAGCACTTGGATTTTTCCAGGTCTCCTCACTGTACGGATATCATGGGTGCATCAAGCAATATAGTAAGGTGCCTCAGTCTGCTCTTGTTTCTTTGTACTGAGTGCAGGAACTATACTGAAAGAAAGGAGCGCTGGAAAGTGTGTGAGAGGCAGAAGGGCTTGTCTGAAAGAGCTAAGGAAGGAGAGGCACATATAAATTAAAAAAAAAAATCCACTTTACTAAAATCCAATCACAGAGCCCGATGTGTCAAAGGGGAGAATAAATGAGCTGGTATTAGAGGCAAGACTGTGAGAGGCAGAGCTCTAGCAGATATGCAAATTAATTTTGTGCCTTGTTAGGTAGTCCCAGTGTGTCACACACATAAGGACCAACCCCTAAGTTGTGAGACACAATTTCTGTTCTTTGCCCCTTAGAAATCCAGTCAGAATCCACTCTTTCACCCCAGTGTCATGAGAGTGTCAGAATCTGTTCCAGGTAGGAGATATTAAGAGTAAAACTGACAGAATGGGCTCTAAACCTTGTTTACCCTTCCCTCACCCATGGCAAAGCAGTGCCAAACAATCAGATTAGGCACATTTCTCCTGATACTGGCTGTAATGAGAAACAAGAAGTAATGAGGTGATTTATTATCCGCTGTCTCTCCTAGAGACCTCAACATGCTGGCTCTGTCCTGTACTCCTCAGTGGCTGATTTCAGAGGGACAGAACTCTACTCATTCTTTTGCTGCAGCAAAGCATTCTGCCTGTTCCCCAACACAAAGGAATGAGGAGATGAGGCAAGTTGCCAGGTTCTCAGAACATTCCCTCATAAAAGCAATATATGTGCTTATTGTTCTTCTAGATTACAAAATTTGAAAAGGAGAAGCAAAACCAGTAAATTGTACAGAGTATTTTATGGAATGGAAAACACAGTACCACTGCTGCAGTGAAGTCCCTTCAGCCCATAAAAGTGTCATGGCTTGATGGAGAGCGCCATAGTCACTCAAATGAGTCAAGATTCCCCAAGAGGACTTTCTACCAAGTTCAGCATGATTTACCAAATTTGAGGGAGAATGAAGAACTGTGGAATGGCTTTAGTGGCTAACTATCTCCCAGCTTCAGAAACTCCATCTTTTAACTGCTGTCAGTCTTCTGCACTCCCAGGTTTCCCAAAGTCTTGGAGTCAGAATCCTGTTGTGTAAACATTGAACTAACAGAAACGAACAAACAGTCTTTGTCCTGGAGACATCATAAGGTGATTGTCAGATTTTTCCCACACAATGTGTCTGAATGAAATCTAAGGAAAGGATGAGATACTTAACACAGAATTTTGAATTTGTTGGGATAGATTAGATTCTTAGGCTTTCATGCTAAATTGCTTTTTTTCACCCTTGATCCTCTTGGTTTCTTTGAGGCTTCTGGTGAAATAAAGGTGAAATGGATCCAAATCCTACTGCTGAAAGGCTGGCACCAGTATACCTGATGATATTACTGGTACCACTGATCATACAAGCAACAGCAGGGTAATCAGGCTGGTCTGGCTGAATAGGTAGCTCTCCAAAAGACTGGTGTTGGTACAATCATGGTATACTACAAAGCTTAATTAATATTTCTTCTGTCTCACACTGTACAGGACAACAAAAGTAGGATGAGAAATTTAGGCTGCCTCCACAGCTGCCAGGGTCCAACTTTTTATATCCCTGATGGAAAAAAAAATCCTGATCACTCAGGCTACTCTGTGTGATTTATCAAAATTGGTCCAGTGGCTTCTTGAAGTCATCAAAAATGTCTACTGTTTTCACTGGATTGATCTTTGTAAGCCCTGATGAGTCTGATGATAGTGAAAATCGTCCACAGTACCTCACTTAAATGAGGCAATGCTAGAGTCACACCAGATTATAATTACAAACAGTACTGACAGGCCCAGTGGCCTTCTTCATTAGAAATAGAAGTTCTGTAGCATGAATCTGGGAATCTAATCAGTTTTTCATGTATTGATTAGTTTACAGGGGCAAGAAACAGAGCCAACAAGTAAGAAACAGAGCCAACAAGCTTGAATTTCAAAATAACTCAGAAGAAAAAAACCCGTCTTTCTCATAATGCAGCAGATTATTCTGGGAGAAAAATACCTTAAATATGAAGCTGGTGTTCTGTTTGCAGCACCTACAGTGTTTATCTCATGCTGGTTTGCAACACAAAAAAGCAGTATAGAAGTAAAAGAAAGCTAGCTTAGGATACTTCTGTTAATACTACAGGAAATTCTTTTGTAGTCTCTTAGGGCTGTGTTCTCTCCTCTAAAACTCTATTGGGCTAAGTTTGGAAGAGGATCTGAGGAACCTGGTTTAGTTGAAGATGTCCCTGCTCATTGCAGAGAGGTGGACTAGATTGCCTTTAAAAGTCCCTTCCAACCCACACCATTCTATGGCTCTATGACTGTATGTGGCCAACAGGTTTGATCTGACACCTAATGTTTCTTGCTCTGCCGCAAGCATATCAAGGGGAAACCACATAGCCTGTGATTATTGCTTCCAGAACATTACCACCTGGTTCATCTGAGTTGGGGGTCTGCTTTGACAGGCTGGCTGTGAGACACACCTGAAATGCAACACAAGGGATTGGAAGGGCAACTCGGAGCCATCACTGAGCAGGCTCTGGTTTGAGTATCCAGTCCAGCACAGCGTCAGCACATGTCCCGGCTCAGTCCCAGTAGAGCTGTGGCTGCATCAGGCTGGTGCTGCGTCCCAAGTAATTAGATCTGCCTCTGAAGAAGAATAAGGAGCCTGGGCAGAATGACAGGGCAATGTAATTATAACTCTTCTGGAGCTAATTCAGGGACCACAACATTAGGCTGAATTGTGTAGCCTAGATATTTCAGAAGTTACTCATTTTGAATTATCTTTTCTAAGAACTCACAAGGAAGAGATTTAGAGCTGCAGCTGTAGGTACCATCCATCTCTCCCTCCTACTTCTATTAAGAGTGTCTCCCATGGTGTTTTCCCCTTCAGTCCCAAAACATGTAGTGCAGACACAAGAGCCTTAGAACCCTGCCATGCTCCAGCCTCCATCAGAGGCCATCTGATACAACTTCCTATTCAATCTTGGAAAAGAACTTACTCCAGCCATTTTCAGGATTGCAGAATGGGGAAGCACACAACATTAAAGGAATGAAAACTAATGGTGTCATGCACAAAGGAATCAGGTTAGGTTAATAATATTGGAAGGTCATTATTAATTTTTTGCTGGCTTTTCAGAGGTGTTTTTTTTCCTAAGCAGCTCAGATACGTTGCTATGATAAGCACAGCATAAATGCTCAGCCAGACAGTCAGACACTGTACCTTCACCTTATTACGTGTGACTGAAACTGGAAACAGCTCAGATCAATCTCAGAGATATTAAATTAAAGCTGAATCTCACTCTATCTCCCCTACAAAATGAGCTGAGCTAAAGCTGAGATAATACCCATATCAAGAGACATTACAAACCCTATTCTACTGGGTGAAGATTTATTTTTAGTTTTTCCACAGAATATTTCTAGTTATATGAACAATAGGAAAGAAGAAAAAATCTCAGCATTAGAAATGCATTGAATCTGTACATGCATTATGTAGTAGCTAGGGGTTCTGTCTTTAAGACAGAACCGAATAATGATTCTTGCATAATGTAACAATATGATAACTAAAAAGAAGGCCTAGGTCGAAATGGGTAGCAGAGAATATTACAGAATCACAATAACAAGGTCATTTGAAAATGAGGGCAAGTAAGTAAGCAACTCAAGGAAAGAAAAATAGATATAATGAACAGAAAGGAAACATTCATTAAGCAGTGGGTACAGAGCAAGAAATAAGTTAGATTTCTAAACTAAATTGGCATATACAGTTAGTTTTTATATCCCTGCACTTTTGAAAAAAAACCATCTCCCATTCTCCATGCTGTCACTGCAGTTCTTAGGGGGATAAAAAGATCTTGGATCATAAACATTGAACTGAGCATCATTGTCATCATCATCATCACAATGAAACTGGTTTAGGCCATCTCAAATGGTATGGTGACCATTTTCTGGCTGTGCCCATAGTCATAAATAGAGCAGAGACATGTTATAGGCTAACATGCAATCCTAGGGCCACCCCAAGTGTATATTACTGAAAGCTTTCTGGCATATTTTTGTCTTTTTGTTCTACTATTTTCCCAGACAGTTTCTTGACTCAGATGGGGAATAACCTGGGTGAGGGACAGCTTGAATGTGTACACTCCTTTCTGATGAGTGAGGGGAAAGGTTTGTCATGTGGAGATTAATTGTGCTCTGCCATTTGGCCTCAGGGCCGGAATGTGTTCCTCAGTCTGTTGTATTTGGTAGTGCAAAATGAAGCCTTGCAGAATCACAGAGGTCAAATAAGGTACCAGAAGACAGTAAAAAAGTCAGTCAGGGAAAAGATCAGCCAACATCGGTTCCTAGGAAAAATCTTGAAGAAATAATTGACTACACTATATGTAAGTACCTGAAGGATAGCAAGAAGATAAATAAGAGTCCACTGGAATTCATCATAACCATATTGCACTAAACCAATTTAACTTCTTTCTATAATGAGATCGTACAGTTAGAGTTGAAGCAGTTAATTTCACATATTTTGATCTGAACATTGGCTGATACAACATTCTCATTTAAAAATCTACACATATATAGACTTGGTGAATCTTCTGTAGTCTGACCAGATAATTGTATGTTAAGAATATTTTCTGTAATTCACTTTTCAGATGGAATGATGTACTGAGTGGTGTGCCAGAGGGATCTGTCTTGAATCTCACTCTACTTGATATTTTAATTAGTCACCTGGATGATGGGAAAGAAAATATTACATATTAAATTTGCAGACGGCCTGAAGACAAAAAGGACAGCAAATGAACTGGAGGACACAGATAGAATTTAAGGAGAGCCTGAGAAATAAAATGTTGAATAACATTCAAAGTGGATAAAAGTAAGATATGACACTAAGGCAAAAGTAATCAATAGTGCATATGGTACCAAAGTAATCAGGGTACACAAGTGTGGTATACAGTCTAACAACAGCACAACAGTACAACCAGTAAAGCACTGTTCTTCAAGACAGGTTCTGAGGGTTGTGAGGTACTTCTCTATGTATGGGGGTACTCAAGCATGGCTCTGCAATAGTAGCAAGCTTGTAGAGTGAAAGAGCCAGGGCCCAGGACCCAGCTCTCTTGGGGTCACTTTTAGAAGGTTTACTTCAGCCTGGCTCTAATCTGGTCTTGTGGACTGTCCACGAGCAGAAAATGCTCAATAAGTGCACTCTTGAGGAGCAACTTTTGCTTTAGTCTCGTCCCAAAGAAACCAAGGAATAAAGTCAACTACTTCAAAAATACTCTTTTAACAACTGAAATACTTACATACATGTATATGGTTGGACATCACAAATTTAAAGAAATAGTTTCCATTGAAAAAATGTCAGACATCAGATCGGGTTTTACATGCAGAAGAACAGCTTGCAAGACATACGGCTTTGTTCCACCTTTTGTAAGAGCTCAGCTGGAGCTCTCTATTTAGTTCTGAGTACTGGAAAGACAAACTGGAATCAGTCTAGAAGAAAGTGATTTTAACAGTATGATCTTTTGGAAAATATTAAAGGACTTGGGATTATTTAACTTAAAAACTGATCAGCTGAGAACAGACATGACAACAGACCACAAGCACTCTCTTTAGAGAGAAGAGAGTAATCTGTTCCTTCTTCACATAATGGATAGCGCAAACAAGAACAACAGTGAAAATCTCCTAAATCTATGCTTAGGGAAGCACTGGTACAGATTGTTTATGGAGACATGGCAGTCTCTATCAAGGAGGATCAATAGCACCTAGAAAAGCAGGAGGTATAAATGACCCTTTCTTAGGCTAGGTGGATGAACTAGGTGGCTTCTGAAGGTCCCTCCTGATCAAGTTTTATAATGACTCTGTGCTCACTCCTCCTGCCTTAGTGGAACTGCATTATTTTCCCCAAAAGTCCTTGTTTCAAGAAGTGGAGAGCAGAATGGTTTCTGTCACAGGGCAGCTTAGGATTTTTTTCCTGGGATACAGTCTGAAACTGCTAAGATGAAAAGGTCCCTGGGAACCCATCTTGCATACCTGACTCCTGTGGAAGTCCTGCTCTTCTTGCCACTGAACTACTGGTAGAAGACATGTTTTCCTCCTCTTCAGACCATGGTTTCAAATAAATGTTGTTATTCTTAGCTGGGAGACATCATGGCAATACAGATCACATGCAGAAATAGAATTTTATGTGACTTGGAAAATACGTTGCATGTTTATTTTGCCATTTGAGGAAGTGTTGAAAAGATTGCAGTGAAGACTGGAACCTGTATACGCTGTGCTTGCCTTCTGAACCTGAAGCCTGTATATGCAGTGCTTCTGTCAAGTGTCTTCAGTAGAATAACATAAGGACATCAGAAAGAAAAAAAAAAAGGTAGATAACTGGAATTACCAGCTGCAGTGGCATATCCACAGGGCAACTAAACAAGCACCTGACCACTGACTGCAATCCTTACATAGAACAAGATACTGGATTCAGCTAGTACTAAATAACAGTTAATTGCATAATCTGTATGTCTAATAAACATATTTAATTTTTAATTTTAATAAATAAATATTTATTTTCTTATGAGTTCTAGTTCTATAATTATATAAAATATATAAATAATAAATATTTAATGTTTTAAACATATTTAATAAACCCAGTGTATATGCAAACTCCAAGGAGGAAATGTGGCTCAGTTAGTCTGTGTGGCTCCATCTTCCTCTAATATGGTACAAATGACACTAAAGGGATGTCTTTTCTGAAATCTGCTGCAACAGGGTGAGGGTTGAGCAGATGCTCAGAAGCTCAGAGTACTTTGCCCTTTGCAAAAATGAAGGCCAGACTTGTCACACATCAGAGGATAGTTGCTCTTCAGGAAAAACGTGACATTTAGCACTGAGTCAAGAGAAACACAATGGCCTAAGCAATGCTGTATTATTGTGATGATGACTAGATGTGCAGTGACATTTAAAAAATGAGCACTAGCTCTTTAGTGCTCTACAAACTCTGAACCTGATCCTTTAAAGCCTCCATGCATGAAATTCATATTGACTTGTGTATATGGAGGACTAGCCAGATCAAGCCTGAATATTAAATAATCACTTGTCATTCCTGATGTTGCTGCTTAGAGCTGGCATCATATTGTTTTGTTTTGGCAGAAACTGTTCAAAATTTTTTTCACCCTCTGGGTTTTACTGAACTGAGAAGACTAATATTTATAAAGCCATTGTTCCAAAAGGGAAACCAACACTGTTTTTCACCTCTCAAAAAAGCCCCCAAATCTGAAACAAGTAGAACACTGGCAAAATCTATCAACAAAGCAATCGCTGAAAAAAGTAGTCAAGATTAAAAGAATATGAGGCCATTCCAGAACAACCTCTACATTTTTAGGCAGTCTAAACAGTCTGCACTGCAATAACATAAAGAATTTAACTTTCCCAAGCTACAAAGTTGTGGGGGGTTTTAGCAGCCAAAAAGGTCCATAGGCAAAGACAACATGCAGCCAAGTTTTGTCAGTGCTGTTAATTTTTTATGTACAGTGGAATAAATCATAAAGGTGTAGGTGTCAGTGGAGAGCATGAATACAATGAATTACAGAGGTGGGGAAACTCTGTCTCCTGGCCTGCAGAAGTCTGCAGTTTAACTCTCTGTTATTCATACATTGAAGTCTGACTGAAATTAAACTCTACCGAAGGCAAGATTTGACTTGTTCCTAGAGGAGGTTAATTCTAGACGCTGTAGTGGTCTACACAGTTTATTTGCTCCGCAGGGAATATATATTAAGAACCTATAGCTGTGGCATGTCTCATCTACTCACAATGTACAAGGAGCTGAAAATTCCTCCATTTTACAAAAACAGATCATGTCCCTTAAGTATTTGGAAAACAGACATAGTGGCTTTCTATCAGGCAAAGTTTTGCTTCTCCAAGCCAGAACAAGTAAAATGGATATACAGGGATTAGAATGAATGCTGATTTCTAGGAAACTAGGGAACTGAAAATATGGTTCACTGAACGGGAACATATAGTGATGCCTAAAGTTCCTGCAAAATAGGCACTTAATTAGCAGAGAAAGACAGACAGGCATCATTTATTAGAAGCTTCTACGTGCATGCCACAGAACATGCACACATGTGATCAGAGATGTTACAGATTTTATATTCTTCCAGTAATTAGCATATAAGATATCCATAACCAACCATGGTTCCCATTTCCCTTGGTGCCCCACCCACAAGGGTCCTAAGCTTTGCCCCCCTGGAGCAGCTCCAAGGGTTTCTGGCTTTTTTTTCTGTTTTGTCTTCAAGTTATTTTGCAGGTGTCTCTCCAAAACATCATGACATCAGAAAGCTTAGAAATATGTAGGAAAGTGCTTTAGTAACTTTCCAACACCACATGATATGTGATCATGGAAAACCTATAATTCTAAAATTCTAAAATCTACAAAATACACTAAATCCTTAGACATCTTAGAAGCAGTACATTTTTCTGTAGGGGTCGATATACCTACTATATTGATTTTTTTTTAAACTAGAGCTTAACACATGTAAACAGAGTTCATAGGGTAAATTGTGCTCAGTTGGAAACTTGATCACTAAAATATGAATATTCCACAAGTAGAAACACTACAGGACCAGCCATTGTTACATGAATTGCATATAGCCTGAGCAGCCTTGCAAACTTTATGAAAGTTGTTTTCCATTTGAATGAGAAAGAAGAGAAAATGTAATGAAATGAGGTTGCTATTTCACAGTTTGTGGGTTGGACCCAACTCTTTCTGAATTCAATGATGGTTTTGTTCCACATATAGTGGCCACCTTCTGTAAATGGTTAACTGAATTCCACTTCTAGCTATATTTTAGGGAAGAATCTGGAAAGAATGTGCCTCAAGCCCTGCTTTAGAGCAAGGCATTCAGTCTCACTTCCCAGCCCTAAAAAAAGGAACAGTTAATTCATATTTCTGGGAGTTTGATTCCTTCAGGGTGGTAATATATCTGGTACTATGTGCTTGTTCAGCACATTGCTGTCCTAATTTGGCAGGTGTCCCTGGGCAGTGCCCTCTGATAGATGGCATTAATAATAGCAATGATGAGAAAGAGAGATCACCATTGGCATTAGTTCCCTGGTCTGTGGAGAGGCTGAAGGTGTGCAAAGGGCTGGAAGGTACTGGCACGATCTTTCCTCTGGGTCAAGATTAAGGCCACTGCAGAGGATAGATCTACCATACTGCTTTGCATAGAGTGTAAGTCTAGGGAATTTTAAGTCATGTCCATTACAAGCACCACAGTTATTTGTGATGTAGCAACTGTAGCAGTAGTAGTTGTAGTAGTAGTTATAATAAGAAATGTTCAGGCATTAACTGTCTGGCGTTTTTCAAGGTAGTTCTTATCACTGGGGGCTAGATGAAGGAGGTATGCGAGGAGTGTGGGTTTCTATTAGCCCCACTGCACTAACTCCCCCTATTGCTGCTCTTATTAATCTGTTGGTTATTGCATTAATTTCTTTGACTATAGCTAGAGTTAATGCTAAGGCAGTTTTTCTTTTGTGTACTTCCCCTGGCTGGGACTCCTACCATTTCTGGAGCATTGCAGTAGCTTTTGCAGCAGCTTTGAGAATATCTCCACTGAGTTAATCATAATACGTCATTTACTGAGAAATTCCTAAAGAAAAAGCCTGCCCTTTAAAATAAACTCTACTAGACCTAGGCAAACAGATTTAGAAACACTAGAGCCAGAGAATTTTCATCTACATGAAAAGATTCTTTTTTTTTTTTTTTTTTGCCAACCAACAGCTGTGCTTCATGGATAAGCCCCAGCAGAAAGAAACACATCCGTAGCTGTTACAGCTACTATAAAGGACTATTGCCAATATCTAGCTTAGCCACTTTCTTCTCAGTGTTTTGAAACTTCAAAATAAAGTTCTTTCTTTTCTAAAATATCCCCTGAACTGGAAAACACACCCTTCAGGATTTCCTCCATGATTTTCTCTATGCAGGCAACGTGAACAAACACATGGCTACTCTAAGACAGAAGCTTTTTCATTTGTATGAATGTGCATCTGATGATCAATGTTTAGCGTTCTCCTATCCAGAACACAAAGACTTTGGTGGTCTGAGTTCTTTCAGTAAACACATTTGCTTTCCTGGAAGGCAGTATGGAATTTCACATAGGCTTTGCTCAGGAAGGAGAGTGATTGCACTGTAAACACTTCAGTTTTGTATATATTTGGAAGTTGGTAGCTGGCATATTTAAACATATTAATTGTCACTGCATTCCAGGGATGTTATGTCAGTTCTCAAGACGGTTTTGACAAGAAGGCCAACAAGGACTAGTCATAGTTTCACTCTCAGTGTTAGCCGAATACTAGCACCAGAATCAGCATTGATTACACTGACTGGTAGCACTGGTGTGAGAAAAGTTCAGACTGTAGCTGAGCAGAGACAAAATTTATCCTTGGAAAAGCAGTTTTAAGTCCTCTTTTGCAGGGCTGTCTGCAGCTGGGTTGACTCACAGTTGCATACCATACCGTGGGGATGACATTGCAAATGTTCAGTGCATCAAAGAAGAAGTCATGCAGTCCATGCACTTTGCTTTCCTCCAGCTTCTGTTGTCCCCCTTTCAAGCATGGTGCCACTCAGGGCCTGCTTTTACTGCTCAGAAAGACTTCACCTATTCTGTTTTGTTTTGACATGTACGCAGCTGAGTCTTTGATCAAACTTTATGTTAAAAAACCACTGTGTGTGTAACTTGAAGCTATCATAATAACAGGATGGAAGCAGGGAATGTCCAAGGGACATGAAAATGTAAAATCTGGTTGTGCTTTAGTAGCACACTATACTGGAAACCGTGCTGATTGAACTATCTGTGGTATACTGTGCTTATTTGTGGCTGACTGCCTCATCAATTTTCATTTGGGAACTGAAATGGAATTTTTGGGGTGGATATGGTATTAATTAGGAAGGAAACTGGCTGCAATATGCTTGGAGATAAAAACTTTTCTGGTGGGAATCTCGTTTTGTATCATGTCCAAATTGTTAGAGATGCATTTTACTGCAAAAGATATTTTTATGCAATGCTATTACCTCTCTGGAGAAAAAGTGAAATAAGTATGGAGATGATCAGATTAATGAGGAAAAAAAATGAAGCAAAAAGACTTTCTGGCTAAAATAGATTCTTAAGAATTAAGCTTTGATTGGTAATGCCCACTAAATAGCCCATGCATAGCTCCCATATCTGTGTAGGTATGTAGGCAGTTCTCACCTTCATGGCACTTTACACTGTTCATTTGTCTACTTCATCAGGAGCATAAGATCATTATAAAACCTTCACAAAGCCATGCACAGCTACCACATCAGTCCTATAGCTCATAACTGCTATTGAAACACATCTTACATACCAGCAGTATATAATGGTGTGCAGTTAGGTAAGAGTATTATGGTAAATTCTGATTACGGCTCTGTGGCATCATTCAACCTCAGACACCAAAGCAGAGCTTCTTCAAGATTTCAGGAGCTTGGTTACTTTCCCAATTGCAGAGCGCAGCTTCCTGCAATTGAACTGGCCCTGCATGGGCTTTCTTGCTCCACTGGGTTCTAAGTGTACATAAGGGCAACACAACTATAGCAGCAAGGCCAGAAAAGAAAAGAAATTTGAAAGATGCCCAGTGATCACAGTCAGACACAAAGTAATGAAAATCATCACAGTAAAAGAGGCAGGCGCATCAAGGTGGAATGCCATTTGGGAGAGGAAAAGGCAAGTTAAAGGATGTGCTAGGAGACTGAAACTCCTTAGAGGGCTAGTAACACACAGAAAAGAATAAATTATAAGGAAGAAAAGCAAGAAGTAACTGAAAGGTGTGAAAAGGCTGAGTGGAAACTGAAGTGAGCAACTCCAGTAATCAACAGGAAAGTTGAAAGCTGACAAAAATCCAGGATTCAAGGAGTGAAAAACTAGAGCCAGGTTGATTGTCAACATGAAAACTGAAGTCTGGACTCCTAAGGAAAGGAGGGCTTGAAATGCAGGGCGGGGGGAAAAATCAGGAAAAAGAACGTTGAACTCACCTAAAAGATAGAAAAGACATAAGGACTTGGATTTTCAAAGACAAGGAAGACAGAAGACTAATAGAGATGGACTTGACAGGAGAAGGCAGTAAGAACGGGAGTCTGGCATCTCTGCTGGGAGTCAGTCAACAGGTGCCTTGCACTAGGGTTCAGAAAGATCCAGTAATACAAGAAGCAAGCAAGGAAAGAGGGGTCAAAAAGGCTTTTGTGGGAAAACTGAAAAAAGTCAGGGAGCTGGGTTAGAGGTGGTCCTACCATGTGTGTGGTAACAGACAACTGTGAGAGAGATGGCAGTCCAGAAAGGAGCTAATCTGGGACAAGCCATCATGATTTGAGTCCAATTGCTTTGTGGGGAGTATTGTGGAAAGGATTGTTTTGTATTTCTTAGACCAAACTGTATACTGCTAAGACTACCCAGGGCCTGAAAAACTGACTGCGGCTTTTGTGAGTCGGCTTGGGGAGAAAGAGGTGTCTTAAGTAAGAGTTTTTGCTTTTGATGTTAAAATATATTTTGTGCATGACACAAAATTTGGGAGACAGAGAACAAATGATGAGAAAGGGCAAAAAAGTCCTGGTGGCAGACGTTGGGGTTTTCT
The DNA here is from genome assembly GCF_047495875.1 of Pithys albifrons albifrons. Classification (NCBI taxonomy): domain Eukaryota; kingdom Metazoa; phylum Chordata; class Aves; order Passeriformes; family Thamnophilidae; genus Pithys; species Pithys albifrons. The sequence goes on from NC_092458.1 coordinate 56,607,193, forward strand.
GGAAGCTCAGAATCACAGCTGTCCCTAAAGAGCTCCCCAAAGAGGAGCTACCTCTTACCCTGATGTGCTTGGCTGAAGAGCTTGATTTTAGCCACAACATTAAAATTAGATGTCAGAAAACTCAAGGTCAAGCTTTCGTTTTTATAAAAGCTTTAAATTATTAAAAACTTTAAGGGTACAGTTTAGAAAGGGTCCATGGTTGGAAAGCTAGTGGAAAATATTTAGCAGATCTGCAAAGCTGCTCTGTTTATTTATACAGAAGACCTTCTGCACCAGAGTAATTTCAGTCCATGAAATGCTCAAAGATGCAGTGCCACCTTTTGGACAAATGGATGTCATGTTAGGTCAGGCATGAAGTTGAAAGAGGGAGAGAAATAACAGGTGACATTCACACCCTGGCCAGAATTGGCTCTCCAAGAAACGATCAGTAGCAAATGGATAAGATAATTGGAAGCAGTACTTAAAAATGGCTGTCTGCTTTTGATTTGAAAAGCTCTTTAAGGTCATTGAAGCCTACAACTGTTAAAAAAAAAAAGGCAACCAAATAATAAAGAAGAGAAAAAAGCACAGTGGTTGGTTATACAGAACTGGAGTTTGGATGTTAACTCACAGTGCTGGGCCTTGCCTGCTGTAATGTTAGATAAGCAATATCAAATTCTCCAGTGATGACAAATCCACAGTGCATGATCTTCACCATTTAGAGAAGAGCATTCCAACAAAGATGTATGCCATCATCTAGGTGCAAGGGGACCACCACGATGGTCTCAGAGATTTAAGGGCTGACAGCACTGAAACTGTATGCAGTTCTTGTCTATCAAAGGAATACTTTAAATGATATATCACTCATCTTCAGTGAACTGCAGAGTCTGTGTATTACCTGGACTGGCCAAAGCATCAACAAATAAGAAGAAGGTTAACCATAGAGAAAGGTGAACTGATTAATCTGGAAATCACATATCCACCCAGTGGTACTCTCATGCTATGCTGTACATCCTTTAGATAATCTCTGTAGGTTTCCTTGAAAACACTAAAAGAATATTGTGCAAATAAAGTGCCCAACACTGGACAATATATTTTGTTTCAGTTTTGTGCATTTTTCTTGTGCTTTAAAAAATAAAAGGTAGCTGAAGCTGGTCTTGAAATACCATTAGAAGAATGCTACCTATATTATAGATAGCATACTACATTTCCAAATTTTGAAATATTTAGATTGTTCCAGTGCTAAAAAATTATTAGAATGCATCCCTCACAAAAAAAAAAAATCCATTTCTTTTCATCTGTAAATATTTATGCATTTTGCCAAGGATTCAAATATTAGCTGTCCAAAGCATGTTTTTCCTTAGTGAATAAATGATGCAAATGACAAAATACATCTCATTCTAATACCATCTTTTATTTCAGATATGCATAATAAAAAAATTTTTTTGCTTTCAATTAGCAGCGGATCTGAAAACATAAAAGAAATAAAGGCAGACCTCTCACAGAAAATTACATTAGAAGTTTATACTATACTCAAATTTAGTTCAAAAGCTTCTACTTCACCTTTCCTGCAATGTTGGCACATACCCGCAAATGGCAAATAATTGGCTTATGTATTTCATGCTCTGTACTTGCCTGTTCTTGTGCCTTTACTGTACTGTGCTGTATTGCACTTGTGTTGGTTTTTTAGAAAGTACATGTTGTATGAAAACATGACAAGATGGATAAACCAAAAGAAATGTGATAGTGTGTAATTCTGTATGCATGCAGCTGCTGCTGTATCTATGATTCTGCAAGTGGAAAAAAGGTGATGGGGAATGCAAAGTGAAGGGCCTGACTCCAGCTCTTCTCATAAACCAGCTTCTCGGAGACATCATAAAATTCAGATGCAGTAGAACGGAATGTTAAGCCATTGTCTGTTCTGTCATGGGCAAAAATCTTGTTAACAGGAGCAAGGCTTTCTTACACTTTACCCCAGATAACGAGTTTGGTGGAATCTAAAATGTTTTTAAAGGGGGACATGCACATTCAAGAGGTGGACAAGCAATCTATTGGGCTTGGGAAAAAAATCCCACCCAAATCTCATTCATATAACAGCCTCTAATAACTGAGATGGAGGAAATAAGGCGTTAGCCCTATCAAAAATGCAGTGTACAGTAGCTGCCATGCATAAAAATAAGGTAATAGGTTAAACCTGAGGTCATGCTGCAATTATTTTTCCTGAGGTGCTAGGCATCTCCAAATTATCACCTAATATTCATGCCAATATGCCACAATTAGAGAGATGACTAAGTAGTAATACACAGTATTCAAGGCAGAAAAAGCTGCAAACAGCTACAAAAGCTTCTCTTCACAACTGCAACAAGAAGATCTTCTAGTGAGTGCATCAATTTCAATTAGGACACCAAGTTAAATTTTCAAGTCCAGACACAGATACTGTTTTTCCTCGACAGGAACCATACTACTAAAGCAAAACAAACCCTCTCCAGGATGAACACAGCTGCAATGAGCAGCTTTTGAGGCAACAGATTGTTCTCTGTATTGGAAGCTGAACCAGTACAATTGCTTTTAAAATGTCACTCTGTAGTTACTCTGTAACTACATCCTCTATTGCTACACATGGAACTGTGTTTGTGTCTTTCCCTGATGTTTGAAATACTGTGTTTTTCTATCATTGTTGGTGAGTCACAAATCAACTTGTTATGAGCCTGTTATCTCACATAAATACCATTAGAACCCAAATGATGCATCCACAGCTGGCATGACACAAAGAGGGCTCATGCTAAGACTGTAGACTGCAGGTGACTCACCTGAACTTCCCATGGAGATTTTCAGTACTACAGTGTGAGTAGCCTTGTGAAAACAGGATTGGTTGTTCTGGGAAGCACTTAATCTTGGTGTAAAAGGCTATGATTTCATCCACCTTGAAGGATTTGCACTCAATTACATTATGGCTGAATCAAAGCTATTTTCTTAATTCAAGTCTGGTAGGAAGTTTTCTTTGTTTGCTGCTCTGGTTTTAGGGGAGAGTTTGTTGATTCAGCAACACAACAGATTTTGCAGATTCTGTCCTGGAGATGATAACACTCTTAAACATTACTGGAAGGTTGTGGTAAAATTCCTGGGGCCAAACTCCTCAAATCTTCCTGCCTTGTCCATAGGAGTTTATGTTGTTGCTGGGATCTGCATGAATGCATCACTTGAGCAGAAACCACAGCTCAGTGGACACCAGAAAGTGGTTCCTAAGAAAACAGTGCTCATCCTTTTACTTGTGCAGTTTCTACATTTTTTTGTGTGTGTGTGGAAATACTTTGCATGAAGAAGGTTTGAGGCTTATTTACACTTAGAGCAGTCCTGATGCAGCAGTCAGCAGAGATCAATTGGTTCACCTGGGCCAGTCACAGTTTGCTAGAGAGCCTACTATGGAGAGAAGCAGCAGTCAGATGCTCTGCCGATGTGGTGTTTAATGCAATCTATGTGTCCTTCCCTATTCCTAATTGTCGGCACTGAAGAATCTGTATTAATAATCTGCTGGCAACTGCTCCTAAGACATAAGAGCTGCCTCACATGTTTATGCCTGCTCTATATGTACAGCTGTGGCACTGAAGTAGCAAAAGAGAGAATAAAATGTATATGGGCTTCTGCCCCCATTTCTGGCCCAGTTCTGTAGACCTTATGTGCAGTGGACTGTGTGAGTAACCCTGTTATGCAAATTACATTCTAGAAGTACAGATTAATTTATATATCTTATTCACCAGCAGAAAGTTAAATACTAGATGGCAACAAGATCTCCTCATCTAGACCTCCTCTGTCTGATTTTGAAGTTTTTCTACAGATTTTTTCAGTTACTCAAAAATAAACATTCATGTGGTATCAGGCAGAATTTACAATGCAAAAAAGAGTGTTTTTTGACAATACCAATATTTTCTATAATTGGTAAGACCGCAAAAGTATGTACTTGACTGAACTCGTGAGTGGCAAGTATTTTACTTGCAGTAAACAAGATCATCAGAGAGGCATTCACAGGAGAGAGACCAAATCAGTGAGTGAGCAGCAGATGGGGCTTGAGATTCAAAAATGAAGAGCATGGGCGACTTCATCTCCTAAATCTATTATTGATTAAACCATGAACAGTCAAGACTCTCATTTCACTCACGTTTAGTGTAGCAGCTCTTGGCTGCCAAGCTTAGGGAGTGAGCAATCTAGAAGGAATTAGAAAAGAGCTGGATAACAAAGTGTCTTGGATTGAGCTGGCAAAATGCCAAGTGTCCAAGACAAAGTGTTTCTCCCCCCCAACCAGCCAAGGGAAAAAAAAGAGGGAGAGAGGGGAAAAAACCCCCTGCAAACTAGGTTTATGCTGAAACTAACTATATGTATTTATACAGAAAAGAGAAAATTAAGAGAAAACTACAATATAACACACACTTACACAAGTTATGTATAACAAGAAATAACTTCCCACTCCCCAGTTAATACAAAGCCCATTACTCTAGATTCATAAGCACTCTAAAAGACACCTAGCAAGAAAGAGAAAGTATAACAACAAAATATTTCTACTTCCCTGAATTCAAACAAAATGCAAGCAGAGGCAGCAGGGGCAGGAGCAAGGCCTGCTCCAAGACAGAAGCTGGCTCACATCCGGCTTGTACCTCGGCCATGGCAGAATTGACCAAGCCACTCCCACACACTGGATTTTACACCCTTTGAGATGATGTAGTATGGTATGCAATACAATATTATTGGCTAGAAGAAGTCAGCTGTTAGCTAGCTCAGCCCAGCTCAAGTCAGCTGACAATTTCAGGCCTGGTCTGAACTTTAAAACTTAAATTTAGGCCCACCTGGCCAAACTCATAACACAAAGTATATGAAGATAAAGGGCAATCATACCATTCTTACTGATATTAACTAATGCACTCCTGAGGCAATTTGCAAGATTAAAATCAGAGATGAAAGAAATTCTTAATCGTACTGATGCTTTAGCAGTACATGTGCACAAGTGTGGGGCTGGCACAAATTCCTTGTTAATGAGTAACAGATGTCTGGAGTACTGCTATCTGCAACATCGCCTTTCCCTCCTTCCTACTGAGACTATCTCTTTCTCATCCCTGTAGTGGTGGATGCACATCTACAGAGGCAGCTCTGCCTCAACAGAAAGTGATGCTTTGATTTGTTTTTTCCCTGAGCACCTAGTCCAAAGTAATAGATTTTCTTTTTCTTTTTTTTTCATTACAGGACTCTTTCTTTCTTCAAGTTTCTCTTCTAACAAAATCTGTATACTTTTCTCCAATTGTAACCCCATGACGGCATAGTAACTGCTGCCTACTTTAAGGCAAATAGAGCCTAGGTTGTTAAGGAAGTTATTGCTCAGTCTTTCCTACTTCCTATTCTACCTTGTGAACAGGGAAGTTTTATCCAACAAAGGCACTGAATATCCAAAGACAGTGTGTAGGGCTGAATTCTTATTGTTCTGTGTTTCTTCTTCCTGAACCTGAATGATATGGCTCCTGCTGACTTTGAGTGATTTCCCTCAGGGCAGTCAGTAGCACCAGCAGGATTTTGAATTGCAAAATGCTACATCATGCTCATCCTGAAAATGTTTTGAGGTCTTATTTGCAAATTGTGGACTGAATCTGTGCTCTTCAGAGAAAGCACTTTTGTTCTGCTCCTCCACCTAACAGCATGCATAGAGCAGACCTTGTGAAAGGAGCTGCACTGTGAAAGTCTCTGTCCCACTGCTCAAAAAAAACCCCAAAAAACCTGGCACCATCTTCTCAACTTTCTCCACGAGGCATTTATCCATGTGGATAAATTCTTAGCCTTCTCTTCTCCAAAGGATTAAGAGTCCTCGCTCTCTCAGCCTCTCCTTGTCTCAAAATGCTCCAATTGCTTAACCATCTTCATGGCCCTTCTCTGGATTCTCTCCAGCACGTCCATGTCTCTGTTCTACCGAGGAGCCCAGAACTGGACAGAGTAGTCCAGATGAGGCGTTGCCAGGGCTGAGCAGTGGGTAGGGGCCACCTCCCTGGACCTGCTGGCAACATTCTTGCTCGGGCAAGGAGGCTGTTCACCTTCTTTGTCGTAAGGGCATGTTGCTGGCTCATAGTCAGCTTACTGTCTACCAAGACCTTGAAGTCCTTCTCTTCAGAGTTTCTTTCCAGTTAGTTGGTCACCACTGTGTCCTGGTGTCTGGATCATTCTTCCCATGGCATTTTCCCTTCTTGAACTCCATGAGGTTCCTGACAGTCCATTTCTCCAGCCTGTCAAGGTCCCTTTGGATGGAAGCATGAAACTCTGGTGTATCAGTCACTTCTCCCACTTTTGTATCACCTTGTGAACTTGCTGAGGGTGTCCTCTCGTCCATCATCCTGATCACTAAAGAAGATGTTGAGCAGTACTTGCCTCTAGTACTGCTAGTGCCTGGCCTCCAGCAGACTTTATGCTACTGGTCACAGCCCTGTGGGCCTGTCCATACCATCCATTTGCCTATGTGTACTTTACCAGCTATGTCTATTTTAAACCCGAGTGATAAAAACTGCAGTTTCCAGATGGAAGGTCCATCTTGAGCTGGAGAGCCATTGGCTGTGCATATTGCATGAGGGAGTTGCTGTAATCAACCACCTGAGTGCTTTTGATTCTGTGATAAATTAGACAGTAAAGGCCCTTTTCAGCTTCTAACAGCACTTAATTCAAACAGAGCATGACCTGATCTACCTGCAAACTGTTGTCATCATATTCTGCTCTCTGTGTTGCCTCAAGGGATGGTTGCATCTTGCTTTCTGCTAGACACACCTGGCCACATTGATTCTGCTCCATTTCTTAAGAGGTCAGGTCTTTAGGCAAGCAGTAATAATTGCCAGTGGTGTTCAGAGATTTATAGGTTTGTTCTGTATCCTGTAGGCTTCAATCCTTTGCACTTGTTCAGAAACCCCTGGGATGGCTAGATGAGCAGGTTTGTTTTTTGCACTGAGTTCCTTTTTCTCTCTCATCTAAATTTATTACAGAATCACAGAATTACAGACTATTAACATGATTTTCAATTACTTTTAGAACCCTGATAATAATTTATTTTTAATTATCTACACTGTGTAGCTGTAACTTGCTAAATATTCAGGTCAGTTTAAGGTCTTCCTCTGAAAACGAGTATTACTGCCATGGAAAGGCTCTCAATCTAGTTCTATTATTACTATTAATTCTAATTAAACTAATGCTTAGTACTTATCTAGCAGTTTTATGTCTGGAGTATTTTGTAAACATTTACCAATTAATTTTCACACAATTATTGCAAGATAGGCAGAAAATAACACTGAAAAATCTACAGCATAAAGTAAAAAAAAATCAGTTATCTAGAACAAAAGGAGTTCATAAGTACGTGTTTCCCATAGGCTCATTCTCCTGGAAGTCTATATAGTTCCCTGCACATGCATGCGGACTCACTGTACAGTAGCAGAAACTATGCAACCTTGACAGCGTGTAAGCTAATGCACACTCTGTTTTCTCTCAGCGGGGAATAGAGAGCAAAGAAGTTCACATCATCAGCTTCAGCTTGAAACAAAGAAATTGAACCAACCCAGCATCAGGATTTAAAGAGACAATAGGTTGCTCTATCTTGATTTAGAGCCATAAAAAGAATTGGATTCCTCAGCATATGGTTAAACACCAAGGGAAAAGGACTAAATAGACAAGATTGGATTGAAAGGAAGAGAATAGATCTGAAATTCAAATTAGGGAAGCAACGCTAAGTCCTTGGCCCTGTTACCAGATTTGACACTGACAGAGATTAGTCTTGGCATCATCAGTAATGAGGGAGTTGGGGTGCTTTTTAAGCTAAATTTGCTGCCAATATCTAAAAGATTTGCCATCCATGGATGAGCACATTGTGTCAGAAGGCCAAGAGCTATTAATACAGTCACTACGTAATGAGTAGGGAAGACCAAAGTAGCAGCTTGTGTAAGATTAAAGGTAGTTCCAAGTCAACACCATTTCTGCAGTGTTACGGTTCTGTGGATCAGCTACAACTGAAGTCTGGGACTCTAGTGCAGAGCATCAGTGATGTAAAGCCACTGACCAGCACATTTCGCAGAAGAAGCCCAGGGGGCACATGCAAATTTTTACCCCAGGAAACAAAAAGTTGATGAATTGATGACTTTGCTCCTTGGGAAAGAGTGATGCCGATATGACAGTCCTGGGTATAAAACAGATGCACAGTCTGATCACCAGCCACCAGACAAATGACAAACAAGGTATTGCCAAGTGCTTCTAAGAGGTGTGTCCTTAACATGTCATGGGCTGAAGATGCCCTTGGAGTTTTCCCGTAAATGGTGAAAAGTACCTCCAAGTGTATGTTGCTTGCAAATGGCTCCAGAGGGCAGGAGCCAGGAAGTGAGATGAAGCATGAAGTAGCATGAAGGCAGACAAAACATTCTTATCCAGGACTGGCCAGTTTTCAAAGGTATAATGACAGAAAACATTATTGCCATGTACAGGACTGGCTGGGTATGCATGGGAAAGGATGCTGTTCAGTGCATCCTGAGCAGTTATTGCTGCTGTCATGAGATAGACTGGTACTGAAACAGGTTGGAAATATAAAGCATGAATTGCTGTGTTTGAGTGTGCAGGAAATAGTGAAAGGGGTATACAGAGAACACAGAGGAACATCAGAAGCACAGTGAAATCTCAATCTATTGTCTCCACCCACACATAAAATGAGAAAACCTTGTTTACTCTTACAGGACACAACAGAGATCATGGCTGGTTTTAGTTCTTTTGAGTTGTGGAGACTATTTGGAGTATTCTCAGATAAGACCTATTATAAGAAAGGAGCATTTGCAACTGTAAAACTTTAAAGACAATGTGATGGCTAAAGCCCTGAAGAGCCCAGTTTGTTGCCTTCTGCTCTGGTGGGCAGTTGTGGGGAAACCTTGGTCTGAACAGTGTAGCTTCTTACCCTCTGTCAAGACAAAACTTCAGAAACCTGGAAACCTCAGAAAATGTCAGCTCAGCACATTGTTTTTCCCTTTTCCTTTCTTAAGGAGCTGTGCATAGTTGTGAATGTCCTATGTCTAGCTGTGAATGCCCCAGACCTGGAACTGTTAAAGGCCAGATTGGATGGCATCTTGAGCAGCCTGGTCTAGTTAAAGATATCCTTTTCCATGGCAGGGGATTTGGGACTAGATGATCTTTAAGGTCCCTTCCAACTCTAACCACTTTATGATTCTGTGATACCTGTTTTACCGTGAATGAGTAGTTCAGGAGTCTGGCATTTGCAGGAAAGAAACTCAATTCATTGCACAAACAGAATTTTATTATGGCAGAGGAACAAAGTCACTGGAGCCTTTAATAAGAGTCTGTGGCAGTCATGGCTAGGGAAGCAAGGTGGGAGCATTCCCTGGCAGGCTTTGTTTGCTGCTCCTTCAGCTATCAGCAGGTGACTCAGAGGGGAGTTGGAGGCGGGGCTTGCTCGTTAGCAGGAGAGTGAGAAGGCTTTAAAGGGAGGGAAGGGAGCTGCTTGGCTCATTCCCTGGCAGGCTTTGTTTGCTGCTCCTTCAGCTATCAGCAGGTGACTCAGAGGGGAGTTGGAGGCAGGGCTTGCTCGTTAGCAGGAGAGTGAGAAGGCTTTAAAAACATCTCTAGGGAGCGCAAGCGACCTGGAACGGGCAAACAGGAGCGGGCAAACAGGGGGGTGGCACGTCAGTGAGGGCGTGGCACGGCAGTTTGCACGGCAGTTCGCACAGGCAGGGTGAACAGGCAGGGCAGAAGCCTAGGTATTTCTGCAGCCTTTTCTTTTTTTTTTTTCTCCTCTGTTTGTTTGTTTCTTTGTCTCTTTCTACCTTTCCCCACAGCTTAAGGCAGTCATGCCTCCCAGAAAAATGAAAGCTGTTGCTCCTGTTACCAGTAGAGGGGTGTCAATACAGACAGAACCCTCTAAAAAGGATGCAGCCACTCAGGCCTCTGGCTGCATAGACTATCTGAGCCTGGACCTACTACCAGAGGACAGTATGAGAAGCGCCTGCATACGATGTGAGCAGGTGAACGATTTGCTGGGTCTGGTGGCAGAGCTAAAGGAAGAGGTCGATAGGCTCAGAAACATAAGGGAGAGTGAAAGGGAAATTGACTGGTGGAGTCACACCCTTTCCACTCCTAAGGAAGCCCAGCAGGAGGTGGTGAAGCCCAGCCCCTCCTGCCATCAGGCAGACGAAACAAACCATAGGGTTGGGGATGAATGGAAACAGGTGCCTGGTCGTAGAGGCAAAAACACCCCCTCTCGACCCCTTTCACCTGCCTGGGTGCGCTTAAAAAACAGGTATATGGCCCTGGACTCGGACAGTCTGTTGGAGGACAGTCAGGAGGAGGATCTATCTACAAGATCTTCTGGTTACCCCCAGCCTACCGGATGGGTTACGACTACATGTAAGAGGAAAAAGAGAAGGGTTGTTGTAATCGGTGACTCCCTTCTGAGGGGAACTGAGGGCCCTATATGTCGGCCAGACCTGTCCCACAGGGAAGTTTGCTGCCTTCCTGGGGCCAGGGTGAGGGATATTACCAAAAGACTTCCTAAACTTATCCAACCCTCAGACTATTACCCGCTGTTGGTTGTCCAGGTTGGAAGTGATGACATTAATAAAAGGAGTACCAGAGTAATTAAAAAAGATTTCAAGGCACTGACCCGATCTCTTCAGGGGACAGGAGCACAGGTAGTAATTGCCTCAGTTCCTGTGCTAGCTGGGATGAATGAGGAGAGGTTTAGGAAAGCCCAGCTTACCAATAGGTGGCTTAGGGGATGGTGCTATCGTCAAAATTTTGGGTTTTTTGATCATGGCGCAAACTCTGTGTTGCCCAGTCTCGTCAAAGCAGATGGGCTTCATTTATCTAGGAAGGGCAAAAGAACTGTAGCCCATAAGTTGGCAGGGTTGGTTAGGATGGCTTTAAACTAGGTTTGAAGGGGGAAGGGATGGCAACTGGGCTCTCCAGAGATAGGCCTAAGGGCATAGAGCCCAAGTTGAGAATGAAATCAATGGCCCAGCTGAAGTGCATGTACACCAATGCACGCAGTATGGGAAACAAACAAGAGGACCTGGAAGCCATAGTGCAGCAGGAAAACTATGACATAGTTGCTGTCACAGAAGCGTGGTGGGATGAATCACATGACTGGAGTGCTGCTATGGGGGGCTACAAGCTCTTTAGAAAAGACAGGCAGGGAAGGAGAGGTGGAGGGGTGGCTTTATATGTTAGAGAGTCTCTTGACTCTGTTGAAGTTGAGGTCAGCAGTGACAAGGTTGAGTGCCTGTGGGCCAGAATCAGGGGCAAGGCCAACAAGGCTGACACCCTTGTGGGTGTCTGTTACAGACTGCCCAACCAGGATGATGAAGGGGATGAATTATTCTACAAGCAGCTGGCAGATGTCTCAAAATCTCCAGCCCTTGTTCTTGTGGGTGACTTTAACCTGCCAGATATCTACTGGGAGCTTCATACTGCAGAGAAGAGGCAGTCAAGGAGGTTCCTGGAGTGTATAGAGGACAATTTCCTTCATCAACTGGTAAATGAGCCTACCAGGGGGAAGGCCCTGCTAGACCTACTGTTTACAAACAGAGAGGGGCTGGTAGATGATGTAGTGGTTGGAGGCCGCTTGGGGCATAGTGACCATGAAATAATAGAATTTTCAGTTCTCAGAGATGTAAGGAGAGCCACCATTAAAACCTCTACCTTGGACTTCTGGAGAGCAGATTTTGGCCTATTCAAAAAACTGATTCAGAGCATACCCTGGGAAACAACCCTTAAAGGTCAGGGGGTCCAGGAGGGATGGACATGTTTTAAGAGGGAGATTTTGAATGCACAGCAACAGGCTGCCCCAGTGTGCCGAAAGGCCAGATGGAGGGGAAGACGGCCAGCTTGGTTAAATAGGGAGATTCTGAAAGAAATCAGGGATAAAAAGAAAGTTTACAGACTATGGAAAAAAGGGCTGGCTACTTACGAAGAATTTACAGATAGAGCTAGGTCATGCAGGAAAAAAATTAGGGAAAGAAAAGTGGAATTTGAAGTAAATTTGGCTATTTCAGTTAGGGATAACAAAAAGTCCATTTATAAATACATTAATAACAAAAGGAGGGGCAAGGAAAACCTCCATTCTCTGTTGGACTTGGAGGGAAATATAGTTAAGGAAGATGAGGAGAAGGCTGAGGTACTTAACACCTACTTTGCCTCAGTTTTCACCAGTAAGACAGGTGGCCCTCAAGACAACTGGCCTCCGGAGCTGGTGGACAGGGAGAGGGAGCTGAATACCCCTCCTGTATTCCAGGAGGAAATAGTGACCGACTTACTGAGCCAGCTGGATCCTAACAAGTCTATGGGACCAGATGGGATCCATCCCAGGGTGATGAAGGAGCTGGCAGAAGAGCTTGCCAAACCGTTCTCCATCATCTTCCAACAGTCCTGGCTCTCTGGGGAGGTCCCAGATGATTGGAGGTTGGCGAATGTCACCCCAATCCACAAAAAGGGCTGCAAGCAGGACCCTGGCAACTACAGGCCTGTCAGCCTGACCTCCGTGCCTGGCAGGGTTATGGAGCAGTTCATCCTGAGTGCAATCACACAGCACCTTCAGAGTGGACAAGGGATTAGACCCAGCCAGCATGGGTTTAGGAGGGGCAGGTCCTGTCTGACCAACCTGATCTCTTTTTATGATCAGATGACCCACCTGGTGGATGAGGGGAAGGCTGTGGATGTGGTCTATCTGGACTTCAGCAAGGCCTTTGATACTGTCTCCCATAATATACTCCTGAAAAAGCTGGTAGCCCATGGCCTGGACAAGTGCACCCTCTCCTGGATTAAGAGCTGGCTGGAGGGTCGGGCCCAGAGAGTGCTGGTGAACAGAGCTGCATCCAGCTGGCGGCCAGTCACCAGTGGTGTTCCCCAGGAGTCTGTATTGGGTCCAGTCCTGTTCAACATCTTTATTGATGATTTAGATGAGGGGATTGAGTCCATCATCAGCAAATTTGCTGATGACACCAAGTTGGGAGTGAGTGTCGACCTGCTGGAAGGCAGGAGGGCTCTGCAGAGGGATCTGGATAGACTTGAGAGATGGGCTGATTCCAATGGGATGAAGTTCAATAAGGCCAAGTGCCGGGTCCTGCACTTTGGCCACAACAACCCCCTGCAGCGCTACAGGCTGGGCACAGAGTGGCTGGAGAGCAGCCAGGCAGAAAGGGACCTTGGAGTACTAATTGACAGGAAGCTCAACATGAGTCAACAGTGTGCCCAGGTGGCCAAGAAGGCCAATGGGATCCTGTCCTGTATCAAAAATAGCATGACCAGCAGGACCAGGGAAGTGATCCTTCCCCTGTACTCTGCATTGGTGAGGCCACACCTTGAGTATTGTGTTCAGTTCTGGGCCTCTCAGTTCAGAAAGGATATTGAGGTGCTGGAGCAGGTCCAGAGAAGAGCAACAAGGCTGGTGAAGGGACTGGAGCACAAGTCCTATGGGGAGAGGCTGAGGGAGCTGGGGTTGTTTAGCCTGGAGAAGAGGAGGCTCAGACGTGACCTCATCACTGTCTATAACTACCTGAAGGGAGGTTCTAGCCAGGTGGGGGCTGGTGTCTTCTCCCAGGCACTCAGCAATAGGACAAGGGGGCATGGGCTTAAGCTCTGCCAGGGGAAATTTAAGTTGGATATCAGAAAAAAATTCTTTACAGAGAGAGTAATCAGGCATTGGAATGGGCTGCCCGGAGAGGTGGTGGATTCACCATCCCTAGAGATTTTTAAACACAGATTGGACGTGGCACTGAGTGCCATGATCTAGTAAATGGACTGGAGTTGGACCAAGGGTTGGACTCGATGATCTTGGAGATCTTTTCCAACCCAATCAATTCTATGATTCTATGATATGAATTTCTGGTTTTAGTGCCCATGGAAACAAAAATCTGCTAAAGCACAATGTATACTATTCAAAGTACTGAGCTGTCTTTTCAGTCAGCATATCTCCATGTGGGGTGCAGTGTGGATGAAAAGGTCCTGTCCATTCTGTCCCCAGTGCTCTGCTCTATCAGATTTCCTTCAGTTTTATGGTTAGGTCAGGAGCTGCACTGGCTTGAAATATGCCCTGCTAAAGTCTTCTATCCTAAGTCTTGATGGGCAGTAGCTATGCCATGACCCAGGGGAAACATTTCCTCATTTATTCTACATGGACATAGCCAGCACCCTTCCCACTTTGCATGGGGACTGCACCAGCACTGGTGACACAGCCTCCTGCTCTCTCACTTCAGCATGTTCGCTGCCAAGACGGAAATTTCTTGAGAGTTTACTGCCTCCTGAATAAAGATTTAAGATTAACACTTTGATCCCATAGAAAAACTGCAGTCATTGCCCCACTTCAGGAGCACCACATAAACTAGTCTCTTCACAGCCAAGTACCCATCAAGGTTCCTCAGCCTACATGTGTGGCACATGGACTGGGCTGGGGGAACTGTAATAATGACTGTTGTTCAGTCTGATTGTACAGGTTAGCTTGTAACATTCAGAAGATGATCTTTAAATACCTGTTTTTAAGGGACATGGGTGGAGGTTTTCAGAGTCATACCTTGCAATCTGAAGCACATGCTACAGGCTGTCCTATCAAGGGGACTGTGATAGAGATGGTCACAGGCACTGTGTGCCAGCTGCAGTCTGCCTTGAGACCCATGAAAGCAATGGTGGAGAAACTATTGCATGACAAATCTCCACCATTGTCCAGTCAGTGAAACACACAGTGCCTTTGCTCAGATAAATTCAAGAAAAAAACCAGCAGTGGCTAACTTTTCGGGTTAATGGCTGGACTCTGTGATCATGGAGGTAATCTCCAACATTAACAATTCAATGTGAAGACAATCAATGCCAAAAGGCTGGTGACATCCATGAGGAACTGTGGCCATGGGTGATCAATGACAAGGCAGGGACATCCCGAGGGACTGCAATCATAAGCAACCCATGCAGGGACACAAACATACAGAGGGACCATGGCTGTAGGTGATCATGTGGTGGGGAAGCAGGGAAATAGATGTTTCTGTAAGTTTAGAAAAATCTAATATTTCTCTGCTTTTATTAATACCCAGATAAGTTACTGGGTGTTTCTGTTGGCTGTCAAGAAATTAACTAAAGTAAGACTCCCCAGTCTAAGGCTTTTCTACCCATGGTAAATGCCCTACTGCATCTCACTCTAGGGTTGTCCATATCCAAAGGTAAAGCAGTGATGACAATAAAAAGGAAAATGAGAACACTGAAACAGATTCTGGATTCAGAATAATCAAGAGTGAAGGACATAAAGCATCACAAACACTATCCAACTCCTTAAATTTCAAGAAACATTTTTGTCCTAGTTGAGCAGGAGGGACCAGTTGACACTGTGTGGGGGTGATCAAAGCTGTGTATTCTATCCCCTCTATTCATTCCCCAAGGACAATGGACCATTAACAGCAGCTGCCCAGGGAGTCATTAGCACCTTCACACTCAGCCTGAGGGGGCGGAGCTTCTAATGGGCCATCAACAGTTCAATATCCCCTGGCTCCCAGAGTTAATCACCCATTGTGTGAGAACCCGCCCAGGGGGAGGGACTGGGTGCTCCCTGAGGGTACATAAGTGGTGGGTAAGAAGACCTTGGGAACCTCTTGTCAGATCCAGAGCAGCAGCAGGACCTCGACAGGAGGAGATCACCGCTCTCGCCCAGACCACAGCCCTCGCCTGCACCAACAGGTTTTTCATTTCCTTTTGCTCTGGACTTGGGGGGACCACACGGGTCTCAGCACAAGGGCAAACAAACCCCCTTGGGTTTGTGCCCCAGGACACTGGGTCATACTGCTGGGTTTTTGTGAGTTGAAAGCAATTTCCCTTTTTGTGTCAGTGTTTTTATTGTAATATTATTATTAAATTTTAGCTCTGACTTATAATCTCTCTCGTGGTGAGTTCATTTCCCCTGCTGGTTCGCCTTTAAACCAGCACAATTTTATATCGATATTTCTCTCATACCAAATATATAAATAGATATATTCATGTTTGTATATTCAAACATACAGGTATATTTGAAAATATTTTATATATATATGTTAACTTCTATCACTATTAGCATATTTATTATATATAAGAAAAATTTATACATAAAGATTTTAAACAGTACACATAAAAGTAATCCAATCTATATAAACTATACAGATATACTAGATAAAATATACCATATCATAAACAATCAAAAGATTAAGCAATATAATATATGGGTTAATATACTGCTGCTCTGCCATCCAGTCAGGATCTCTGACAGACAACAGCTTTCTACTCTAAAACTGAGTATATCTTGAACTTTAAATCTATGTTGACAAAAACTTAATGGAGGCCTGAAATAATCTGACTAGGTATTTTTGTTTGTTTCATTTTTTAAAAAAAAAGTAATTGTTTATTAAATGTGTATATGTGTGTGTGTGTATATATATATATATGAGTGTTTTCCTGAAAAGAAAAAAAAAAGAGAGAGAGAATATGTTTAAAAATTGGGTGTATGAATTTCAGTGGTGCCCTGGGTTGAGCTGGCAAAACGCCAACTGTCCAGGACAGAGTGAAAAGGGTTCTTCCTCCCCCCAACCAGCCAAGGGAAAAAGAAGAGGGAGAGAGGAAAAACAAAACTTCCAAAGCCAGGTCTATGCTGAAACTAACTACATGTATTTATACAGAAAAGAGAAAATTAAGAGGAAACTACAATGTAACACACACTTACACAAGTCATGTATAACAAGAAATAACTTCCCACTTCCCAGTAAACACAAATTCTACCATTTTAACTACAAATCATTCTAGAGAAGTTGGTTTTTCAGAGACAGACTTAAGCAGAGAGAAAAGCTAGGAACAAATATTTTACTTCCCTCAGATAACATGAAGTTAAGCCGGCGCTCTGGGCTTGGGCCTCCCCATTCCTCCTGGGACAGCAGAGTGTCTTGCTGGGACCACAGCTGTGAAGCAACTGCCCAAGCCACACCCACACACCAGCTCTTACCCCTTTTGAGATGATGCAATATGGTATGGAATACAATATTATTGGCTAGAAGAAGTCAGGTGTTAGCTAGCTCAGCCCAGCTCAAATCAGCTGACAATCCTAGGCCTAGCTGAACTTTAAAACCTAAGTTTAGGCCCACCTGGCTAAACCCATAACAAGTGGGAAAAAAATCTTCTTCTGTTCCTATCAGCAGATTTTGCTCTTCAGCACTCAAGAATTCTAATGATTCCCTGGCAAGGGAGCCATAGGAGAGCTAGTGGCCAGTCCTGTCCAGCACCTGTTGATGAGAAGAGATGGAGTCCTGGGAACTACAGGAGCCTCTAGGTTGGTCCCATGCAGGAGACCAGCAAGGCACCAACAATATAATCAACTAATATATGAGAAATATTTAGACTCAGGGGAAAATTACTGAAGTGTCTCCGAACAACAAATGAGGATGTTTTGCCTCACTCTGTAGTGCAATGCCATTTTTTCCTAATAGTATTTCTATTCACCTTTTATGACCCAACATAACATAATTCCTTAATCATGACAGTTTGACACCATACCTAAATTTATGGCTAAGTGTAGCTTTCATTGAAGTCAACCCCCTGATGGCATCCCAGTGGCCATGAAAAGAAAATGTTCTCTTTCCTTGCTGAAAAAAGTAAAGGTATCTGGAAAATAATAAATGAGCTACTTATCAAACTGCATTTTAAATCTGTACTTTTTAATGTGATGGGGTGTTTTAAGTGACTTATTTTCTTTCTATTTTCTCTTGCTAATTGATTGCTCATGTACCAAAAAACCCAGGAAAATAAAATAAAAGAAAGCATGAGTGCTGATAGAAGAATAGATTTGATTTCTCACAGCAGGGTTGTGCTGTGGTTAGTTATCCACTTGTTCAAAGGCATGCAAAGGCTATTCAAATACACACTGGCTGAGGAGAACCTTTCAGACCTGTTTATAAGCAATAAGAGTACATAGACACGCTGCCCATTTGGTGCTGGGTGAAACGCTATGATAGTCAGACAGACTTAAAAGGAATGGCTGGAGACACGAGTAGGGAGCTGTCCTCTGTGGTAAAAACCAGTCACATTCAAGCTGTTTATAGCAACATTGGTTAAGGTTTGTGTTTTCCTTTTAATGCTGCTTTTTACTGAAATGTTACAGTGAAATAAGCTGTGAAGCGCTAGGACAGTTCTATGTGACATCTCATTTTACTTCTGGATACCAAGAGAGATGAATGTATGGGGGCATCCAGCATTCTCATTTCCATAGCTGTTCCTCCATAACTGAAATATCATGTACAATGACTTATTTTTTATGGCCTAATTTCCTTCTGCAGAAGTAGCTAATCTGAAACATTAATGGACAAAACCAATTTTATAATAAAACTATATGTGTATTATGTCACAGACATATTATTCTGAATTTTTCCTGTTTTTGCCTAAGGATTGATGGATAGCTGAAACACAAAAGAAAAATATTTTGTTTGCTTCTTAAAAAAGACCGGAACCACCCTATCAATAATAAAAATCAGTATGTGCTTTTCTGTGAATGCATTCTTGTGCAGCAATTAAGTATTGAGTAAATAATAAACATCTCAAAGCAAACCTTTTACAGCCCAAATAAGACAAATGAGTTTTAAAAATGTTCTCTCATAATAGGAAAATTTGTTCATTATCACTGGAAGCAACATGAAACAACCAATTCCTGGTGCTTTCTCAGCAGCCCAGTGGAACACTGGGTGTTGTTTGGAAGGAAGGAATTCCTTCATTTGAGCATGTGGAAACCAACATTTTCAAGATCTCTCAAATTCAGATGCTGATTTAACGCAGGAAAACAGAAAATATTCTCTACATCTGTCAGAGGTGGTGGGTTTTTCCCTTGTTTTAATCCAAGGGCCTTGAGAGCTATCTTACGTGATAAAAGTATCCAGCAAATTATTAATTTCCACAATAGCACAAAAGACATTGATTGTCCAGCTGGCAGAGTAGCTGCCCTTTAATTAGTCCAGCCTGCAAGGTGAATGGTCCTCTGTGACAATGCTGCTGAGTGAAGTATTGCTCGTGCTGAAGTCAATGCTACTAATGATATCTGCTGAGCCAGGTTTCATCTCTCCAGGACAGCTTATTCATTGCAAAAATGTACTGGTACTAGTACCTCTCAGGTTGTCTTGGGACAAGATCTCACTTCAGCTCTGACTGGAGTGAACCCCAAACCTCACAAGCCACAGATCCCAGCTCATGAGAACATAACTCTGTTTTTCCAGGGCCTGTACCACCATGTGAACGCTTTCCTTGTGCAGATACCTGCAGCCCTTAGGTTTGCAGTTTGGCTATAGCCCCTTATAATTGGAGGGGGTCACAGACTAAACAAGCTGTCTCCTGGGGACTTTGTTTCCTGTTTTTCTTGAGAACTTTGCTTGTGTAGTCAGTTTTCATGGTATATTTTCCTGCTTTTTAACTCAGTTTTGTTTGACCACGAATGGCTTCCCTGGGTTGGGCCATTTATCACTAATCAATAAGACAGACACAGAGACATAATATGGAAATAAACTGATTTCTGTGAGGAGAGAAGAATGTGACTAATAATTGCTAAGCTACCTGCCACTACAGCCAGATTGGAACACCTCCACTATTCACTGCTATGTTTAGCAGCAAATTGCTAGGTGTGAAGGCTTCTGCCAACAATGCTGTTATGGGTTCACCTAGGTGGGCCTAGATTTGGGCTCTGAAGTTTGGACTAGGCCGAAGCTGTCAGCTGACTTGAGCTGGGCTGAGCTAACAGCTGACCTCTTCTAGCCAGTAATTTTGTATTCCATACCACATTATGACATCATCTTCAGGGAAGTAGGAACCAGTGTGGGAGTAGTTAAGGCAGTCACTTCTCAGCCCTCCTCTTGGGAGGACATACGATGCTGCCCCAGGGGGGATGGAGAGGACCAGGCCCACCACTGGCTCACAGGGTCTCTCAGGAAAGTAAACTGTGTTGTTCTGGGTCTCTCCTTTCTGCTTGAGTTTGTCTCCCTGGGGAATAAGTCTTTTCTTAAGTAATGTGTAGTTAAGACAGTAGAATTTGTGTGTTCGTTAAGAAGTGGGGACTTTGTTGTTGCAGACTTGTGTGAGTGTATATTTGTACTCTCTTCTAATTGTCTCTTTCTTTCTGTGAAAAATATATGTAGTTTTAGTATAAATGCGGTTTGAAGTGGTTTTTTCCTTTCCCCTCTCTTTTCCTCCCTTTCCCTGGTGTTAGGAGGGAGGCTTTTCTCTCTGCGCTTGGGGGCGTTGGCAGTTGCTTATCGCAAACCAAGACAAATGCAAAAGCCCAGCAAAAAAGAGTGCTTTCTTCATAGCATAGGCCATGACTTCAGCTTTTGTAGACAAACTGGCCTCAAACTAGCAGCCCCATTTGTCTGGCTTTTAGGAAAGAGCTTTGAAGGCAGTTTGAAACTGAGCTAGGGACATGACCATGACCTGCAACCCCAGCACTGACTTTCTTATACCTGCAGTATGCTCTTTTGCAAGCAGCTATTTTTTGCATAGCATTTTACTTCTGTAGGTCTTGAGATGCTTGACAAAACTGCCACAATGATTACCTTTCCCAGATGGGAAGACTGAGGCAGGAAGACAGTAGTAACTAGCTTTGATTCTCAAGTAAGCAATGGTTTTCTTCTGGAAAATTGTTTGCACTCATCTGAGTAATTATCAAAGCTAGTTTTGTTGTTCACCACATCTCTTGACCTTCAAAGCTGACCTGGATGCTCAGTGTGGCTACCCCAGGTGTATTGCACTGCAGCTTTGGCTGGTTTGTACTAGGATGTAAGTGGTGCTTGTACCTGTAGAAACTGTATTCATAATGCTTTGAGAGTATTTGCATTTTCTAGAGTCCTCATGGCCTGCAGACAAATTGTTCCTTCCTACTCTGCTTGCTGAAAAATTAAGCTTTTAGCTCTTCTCCCAGGATCAACATGTGTCTGGGACTCCCCGAACGCACCGAAAAAATCACACTGATTTCTCTAGTGTTTTTGAGCACCTGTCTTTTTAATATGATTGCTATTCTAATGAACAGAAAAATCTGCCAGGTCAACATTAGTCTCACAGTTGTTGCAGTGTATTTCTTTTAAATGCAGACTGGCTACATGTCAATCTGGGGAGTATGCTGTTTTCCTGCCACTGTAAAATATTTTTCATCATCCTCCTCCTCTATCCACTTCCAAAGAGCATACAGACAAAAGAGGCAGAAATACCCTCACTTGCTTAAGTGGTACTATGTAGAACTGTATGGAAAAACAGTGTAATATTTCATATTTCAAATACCTTACATCTTGGATTTCCTGCTTAAAATCCCTTTGAAGTTCTTTAATTGGATTGGACTTGGAAATTAATTATCAGCAGTTAGAGAAAGCTTTACCTCCTCTGAGCTTTTCTGAGATGTTAATGAATTAAGGACAGTTTGCATCTAATTTGGATGTGGTGACTAAACAACTCAGAAAAAGAAACATATTTCTATATGCAGTGTCTCCCTTTGTCCCTGCTGGAGGAAGTACCTGCTGACCTTTAAGGACTTGTGCAGTGAGGATACTTGCTTTTGCAGCATGGAGTCATTAGGGTTTGCTCTGAGCAGGTTTTTTTGCCATGGAGCTGGAAATAGTTTAGCTCTGTCTGCTCCCTCAACACACAGGCAGCTGCACCAAGTCACTTAGAGGAACAGCCCAAAAGCGTGGACAGCATGTACCAGAGTAGACGGGCATATTAATGTGCTAAATACATTCAAACATAATCAATGGTTTGTTGCTGGTGAGTTAAGCAACCTTCGCCCTTGCAGAAGGCTTTTCTTTTGACAGCAAGGTTATAGTGAAACACAGAAATCCAATATCCCTTCTATAAAATACAGATGGAGAAAAATATTATGTGGACTAAAATTATGACTTAATATCACATTTAGTTTGTCCTTTACTTGGATTGGTAGGCTGTGTTTCAAAGCTTTATAATTGATATTGCTCATAACACCAGGGGAAAAAGGAAAGAGGGCAGGCTATAAACTCTGAGAATGGAGCTGTAAGACAAGCATATTGTAAAGTGACAATAGGGAACAAGGTGGTTCAGGGATCACTAGATGGCAGTCATCTCTTCAGCAGGGATAACTGAGGGAGATAGGAGCTTGTGGGAACAGAAAAACAGCATGGAGGAAAGCAGCTGTAATGCCATAAAATTCTACAAATTATGTCAAATTTGCTTTGCTTTGCACCAGGAGTCCCAGGGCAGGCAATGCTCTTTCAAAAGTGGTCTTATTGGGTTGATAGATTTACTGACATGAGGAGAGCAGGTGGGATTGATTTGTGTACACACAAAGCAAGGAAGAGAAATGAATTCAATTTAAAAGAAAAAAGTTAGAAAGAAAATTACATTGCCAAGTCTTCCAGTCTTGTATTGGGATGTGAAAATGTGGTGGCTAAAACTCAAGAGATAATTAATTTTCGATACAGATTGAACACATTAACATTACTTATTTGCACAGCAGCAGGGCAGAAGTGTCATATATTTTAACAAGGCTGAAAACAGTAGAATATCTGACTGCAGAGCTTATTAATATTGTTTGTTATTTCTATTGCATTGTTCATGGTGCATGTGCCTGTGCTAACTTCAGCTGAGAAGGAGAGGTATCTCCAGTTCATAAGCAAATACACAGGAATGCATTAAAATACCTCAATTTGGGATCAGCATTTCCCTGCCATAGTTAGATTAAAGGAAGGCAGAAATTTGGAAACCAAGAAACATAGATCAGACAGTAGCTATGGGTTAGTTCATCTGCTCTTTTCCAATTCATATGAGTATCTTTTCCACAGTAACACTCATTCAGAACATGGCAAACACAGTTTAGTTCTTCATACAGTTTACTGAAATAATTCCTAATTTTAAGGGACCCAGGACTGATTATGTGAGTTACTATATACCATCAAAGACTGTAGGATTACATCAAACAGTGTGCTCACCCATCAGTTTTGCACGTTTGAAACTGAACTAGGGCTACATTTTTCAACCTCTGGGGTCATAATTTCAAACAGATGGTCACAATGAGAGCTGGAATATGTTAACATTAGTCCTGTAATCTTTTTTAACTGTTAGGGAAACTTTCCTTCCTTGGGGGAATAAAAAACACATCTTTTTAGACAGTCACCTAGCTTTGCTTATTCATTAGGAAAGATGGAGAAGTAACTGATTTGTCTTGTCATTTGCTTCTTCAGCATTACTCCAATAGGCATCACTTTGAGAGTGTAACTTACAGGCAAAAAGCCTAAAACCTGCTAGCGCCTTGGAGGGAATCACTTCCCTAAGAACCCCAGAGGTCTTACCTCGGAAATAAAACTTCTTGACTTGCAAAATTTCGTGTGTCTCTCTCATTTTTCCAGGTGGATGTCCCTTTCTTGGTCCCAACAGTTAGACTCCAGTACTCTTTCTACAAACACCGCAGATTGCACACCTTCAGCCTGTCATGCTGAAATGCATTCATCAGGCTTCATATCTATTGTGGTTTTTCTATGAACTCTGACTTTTTTACTTTTTTTTTCAGACTACATGGTCATAACATTTTTCCCAATTGTTATGGGTTTAGCCAGGTGGGCCTAAACTTAGGTTTTAAAGTTCAGCTAGGCCCAGGATTGTCAGCTGATTTAAGTTTTCCTGAACTAAAACGGCTGCAAGTAGTGATGAGGCCTATCACTCCCAGCACAGTGATAGTAGGTCCACTCAGCACCCGACCATGAAGGAAAAGGGACAGAGGTACCTCCCTCCCTTGTTTTTATACCTGTTCCGACATCAGATGATATGAAATATCTCTTTGGTTGCTTAAGTCGGGTGACATTTGTCCCTTCTAATCTACCTAACACTATTTGGGCCTACTAAAACTGAGGCCTACTAAAATTAAGGCCTAATCTAGGCCTAGCTAAAACTAAGGCCAAAACTACCACAATTCTGACTCTGCATGACCATTTTCTTCAAAGTCTTGAGATTTTCAATGGAACTGGTTTTGTGAGTGTACATCAGTATTTTAATTCAAATCAGCAGCACACATTTGAATCAAATCTCCTTGGTGTGCCAGTCACCATACTTGGGCTCTTATTTCAGAATAGTCTTAGGTCAAGCTAAATCATAGGAAGTATTGCCATGGTGCCTCCAACACGCTCCAGTCACTAGTAGGCCTTAAATTTGCAGTTAGTCCATAGTTAAACCACTTAAATAAGGATAGTGTGGGTCTTGGTTCATCAGCAACAACAGTTTTGTTCTACAAATGTGATCCTATTGCACAAAACCCCTTGCGATATGATACAGCTATTGTACTACAGCCAACCTCACAAAAGCAAAGATTTGAAGCACATAATTTCCCAAACAACATCCTTGCTAGCCTTCATTATTGTTACCTACTGTATTAAATTTTTCTTTCATTAACTGTCCCAGGCAGGACTCATGGTTTTTAAAATGGCACGTTCCTTGCATCTTTACAGATATCAATTCAGTCATCAGCTTGGGCTCAGTGAGAACAAATCAGAGGACCTGATAGGACTAGGAGCATCTGTACTCCTAAGTGTTGCTTACTGATTTCTGATGCAGTTTCATAATGCTTCATTGACCCACAACCCACAGAGGACTATCCAGGTCTCATGATTTTCAAGGGATCCAAGTCAGCCTGCTTTCATTATCCAGCAGTGGACATCTAAAGCTGAGCTAATCCCAGGAGGCTCCTTCTGTAGTCTATGAAGAGCGATGGGCCTACAAAAATCATTTAAAATTACATACATTAGAGACTTATTTATGGATAAGATTCATCACCCAACAGAGAAACCTTTTTTACTACATCAAGAGGAGCCAAGCATAACTGTGTCAGATCTATGTGTTTTGGTTTTAGATGCAGATGAATCCTATCTGTGAACTGCTTAGAAAGAGATGGAAAATTAAGATTTTGAAGTATAAAATTGAAATTTTTATTTTCTAATGAAACCATTATAAACCTTAGCATAACAAAATACAAATTACCACAATGATGAAAATTTCCTCCCTTGACAAGTCAGGGGGACAATGTGCTGTTCCATGGAAGAATTTAGCTGAAATACAAGTGTCTTCCACAGTCAGAATAATAAGTGTGCAATAAGCAATTATCAGTTAAGAGCTGCATTCCCTAGGCTCTTTATAGAAAAAGCCTATCTAGTTCTGCTGCTTAGCATCATTGTCTTAAGCTAAGTTTTACCTTGATGTTATTTCAATGTTATGTTATTTCAATGTTATGTTATTTCAATGAGTACTTTCACCTTTTTCTCATTCATTATCTTTCAATAAGGCATTTATAACTTGTTTTCCTGGTGGTATGTTTTCTGTTTCATGCCCTATAGTTCTTACTTTTGCCTGCACTGCTGCTTTGATTGGCAATATGAAAGCACCTCCATCCCCTTCTTTTTATTCATCTTATGGAGTAAGGAAGTGAGGACAGTTCATATCATCAGACTGGGATTTGTGGATGTCATCACAATGTACTAAAATTAGTAAGTCCTGCCACTTGTTCCCTATTATTCTGCAATACAGTTGGTATATGAATAGACACACTAGTCAAAGTAGAACAGGACATTTAAATTTTCTGCACAGAAAACCATCTCTCTGCTTCATTGTCCCAGCTTAGTGCTATGCTTTCCATGCTGTACTTGAGTATCAGTCCTTCACAACCAATATAAATGCTGGGTCTCTTTCTTCCACATACTTCCTTTGTTCTTTGGCTTTTGTCCTCCTGTAAGTCATACAGTAGAGTTTGTAAACCTTTCCATAGCATTTTAAAACCATATCACAGCACTTAGCAAACAACTGCACTTAAGCTAGTTGGTGCTATGGGTCAGCAAAACAAGATGAATAAATGTGTTTTGAAAGTTTATAGGCTTTTGGACCAACTTCTTTTTAGTGCAATTGTTTTTACATTACTTATTCCAAAGATAGGCCTCAGAATGAAGTTTTATCTCCCAGGGATGTGGAAAAACTACTTGCAATAGCTCTAAGCCATAGATCGCACCTAAATCCTGCTCACACATCTTGCTATTAAAAGCTTGACTGGCACTTAATTTCCATCTCCATCTAGCTCTTCACATTGGCTCTTTTCCTTTACTTTCTTATGACTTTTAGTTCTTTGTTTCCTTTCAGGACATCCTTCATAAATTCAATTCACTTCTTTCTGTTCTTCTTCTCATGATATTATCAGGTAAGAAGTGCATTTGTTTCTTATAAGCATTTTATTTAGACCATAGAACATAAGAATCTTCTTATTTCCTTAGTTCAGATGGCTTTAATTAATTGTAAATAATCAAATTAATTTCTACATTTGATTAAGATATTTCCTGGTATTGTTCCTAGCTGGAATTTTATTCCAAGAAAAAGATGGATTTGAGACAGGTTTCCTTGGTCATACATCCAAGTCACTTTGTTTCATGGTTTTAAGGTAGAATTGCCCCTTGAGACAACTTAGATGAGGCATTCTGTATTCTGCTGCATTCTTCTGTTTTTTTCAGAGCTCTACAACAAGGACAATTAGGCCCTTTTCTTGTGATGATGATCAAACTAGGAATTAATACTAAAAGCTAATCCCTGCCCAAAGAATGAATCAACACTTTTCTTTTCGGTGGTGGCTCTGGTGTTTTTTTGGTTTATTTTTGTTTTGGTTTTTGGTTTGGTTTGGTTGTTTTTTTCCAAAGAGCAGGGAGGAACATATCGTGCTCCCCGATTTGCTCAGTTCCCAGTCATACGGATGACTTCAGCCACCTTGACAGCAGAGTGGAATGGCAACAGACCTAATGTCAAAACCATAGGCACACTTGAATGCACAGACTCCTCTGTGCTATGAGGGGAGCTATGTGGGGCAACCAGATCTGCACTCCCACTGGAAAGATGTCTTGAGGGGCCCCTCTGAAGAATACAGAGCTGCATCCAAAGACCTTTCAGGTTGAATGTGTGGGATATTTGTCACTGTCATCTTTTGAAGATTGCTGTCCCTGAGCTGAAACGTTTTGGCAAGCTGTGAGCTCAGTGCTAAACTCTGACTTTGGGTAACCAATAATGAACTATTTGCTGTCAGCAAAAATTATTTTATAACTGTAATAATAGTTACAGGCTCACTATTGAATATTTCTAAATGGAACTTGCACATATGGAACAAAGTCAGTTTTGTGACATCTCTTAACTCTGGTCCAGTTTCATTAACTTTTATTTTCCTCACCTGTTTTCACTGTCATTACTGTCAGCCTGGGAGCAGGAATTTTTGAAACATTCATTTTAATTACAGCATAATAAGAATACAGCCCCTTGTGATATTTATCAGTGCAATACTCAAGAAATGTTTAATATATTGAAAATAAATCCTGTTTATAGCATACTGTTTGCCCAACTGTAAAAGATTTTAACTGTTCATATATCATGCATTTACCACCTTTTTAACATTTAAACAGAGCCTAGAATTTATACCCTTTGATGACTCACCAGTCCCTGCTGCTCAGATGTAATCATCATTCAATAAGAAGTGGAAGTCTTGAGTGAACACAATTAATGCTGCAGTGCTGACTGGGGTGGCAGAGCTCAGCAAAGTGGGTTAATAAATTCCAGCATGATCTATTCCTAGTAACAGACACGGTCACTCCAGAACAAGATTTATCTCATCCATACATATGAAAGGCCAGGTAACAAAGACAGTGAGACTGCTGGATGCACATTACAGAAGCTCATTGCAAAACTTTACGGTAGACTTTTACCAGCCTCTTAACACTTGAGAAATGCAACCTTTCTTGAATGAATGATGTTTTCTGGGAGCCTGGGGAAATGAAAAAAAACCTACTTGTAGAACCTGTATGAGTAGGCTTTGGCACAGAGGACTAGCTTTGATGGGCTACCTGTACCATGCTGTAGTAGGAAAACCCTTCATAGATCCATTAGCAAGGAAACATCCAAGAAAAAGACCAATTAATCAGTACTGACAGCTATTAGCACATAATAATACTAGCCTTTTTCTATGACATGCGGAAGGGTTGAACATAAAGGCCAAATGCTTGGCCTCACAGCTCTGCAGTTGATGTCTTTTTGCAATTAAACACAGTGAGGTGATTCTGCCTTCATCTGTGGGCTTTAGCTGTAACTGAGATCAGGCCATGGCTTGGCATATCGCTGACCCTCAAGGGCATCACCAACATCTCCTTTACTGTTCTGCATGACCACACTGTTTTGGCGCCCACAGTGGATGGACAGCTGGTGTGTTTAGGAGGTGCAAGCAGGTGTGTAGCAATAGGCTATAGCTTGCTGAAAGGATTCCCAGGATTGTTGCCAGTCCAATCTGGCACAGGGGGTGTTTGCAAATCCCCCCAGCCTGCCTGAGGCCAGCTGTTTGGCTCCTTCACATGCATGAGACTCAGCTGCTCAGAGTTACTTGAACTGAGCTTGTGCAGCTTAAGGGAGCCAATTTCACAGAGGTTGTACTGATTTACCCCTCTTTATGATCTGACCATATGTATGTATTTAAAATGCTGTCACATTCAAGGTATCCTAAATGTCTGTGTGGACTGTATTTCCTTTAGGATGAAATAGTGTATCAAGTGACACAAGCGTCAGTACTAGTACTAGGTATTTATGGGTGGTGGTGTCCCTTTCAAATGGATGCCTGGCGAACAGCAGCTGAGTGTATCAAGGTGCCTCAAGGATGATGAAGGTTTTTAGCAACAAAAAAATCATAAACTATCATCTTCTCAAGGTCTGACCTTGCCTAGGTGCCTTCTAATTGTGACGTGAATGAAAGCCCAACAACAACAGAGGCACCTCTGCAGCCTGCAGAAAGGGAAGAAACAGTGAGATGCCAGTCAGCTATAGTCAGAACTCTCTCCTGGCAATCCCTTTCCAGAGCTATTGAGTGGTGCCCCTCCAACTCTAGCACAACCATAGAATCATAGAACTAATTTGCTGTATATATGTATATGAGCAGGTGTCACTCTGTTCACACACTATATTCCATTTTCACCTACCCTCTGCCTTCTATGTTTAAACACAGCCTTGCTAGGTCAGGGGCTCTCATGAACAGCAATGCACAATCTCACCTGGCCCTTCAACAGCCCTTAAGTTTAAACTCCCATAAACATAATCATATAATTTCAGCCAATAGATGTCAATTAGTACCAAGGCCTCTATTTTAAACTCTGATCCTTTCATTTGCCTGAAAGACCAACTTGTGATAACCAGACAGATTGAAGTGTGGAGTACTGTAACCTCCTGGAAAACCTTTGTGTTTATTCATGAAAGCAATTTTTTTACAACTGTGCAACTACAGGAATATGCTCTGAGTAAATCACTTTTCTCTATGCTTAGGTTGTTATAGTTGGGACTCACACCATCCAAAAAATTAGGAACATGGTCTGTGGTGATCATTGATATTCTCTCCCTGGACAGCAAAGACAGACAGACATCCTCAGAGAGTACTTCATCTTAGGTGTCAAAGATCCCCTAACATATGGCTCCACAGACCTGCTCTCCAGACAGTTCAGAAAACAGAATCCTTCCCTTAGCAAAAACACTCCTTGAAACAGAAAATAAACTGCTCCTTCAGGAACAATTTGTGTTTGCTTCTCTTCTCCACATGCAAACTGCAAACCTAGTATGTACTTGTATCTGCTCCATGTCTGTATTCCACTTTCCTTTGCAGTTTATTCTGTCTCACATCATTAGAATACTGCTGTAAAGATTACTGTTCCCCAGGTTAAAGTTAAAATAGAACCAGTAAGAAAGATACCCTCTCTGAATCGTAGGTTTTGCAAAATGCTCACACAGTTTCAGTACTTGTTCATGAGCCCACAGATCCACTCCCAAGTATTAAAATTTTCCTTTCTGCAGATAAATTTTGTGACACCTGAGAGCTAACCTACAGGACACCCAAGTGCTGGCTATGCTACTTGAAGTCAAAAGGAGCTGAAAGATTTAAGACAATAATTACATCAAATCTGTTTATTAAATTTTTTAATCTTTATGTCTGGGATTCTTTCTTACCAGTTTAACCTACCTCAGTTAAAATATTTTCTATTGCCTTGTGCTGGAGACATTTATCAGGGTGCAAAGTGCAAGCAATGCATTTTCCCAGATTAAACAGAGAAAGCAGAGTAAATCATTGCTTCACACAGTCTTTTTTTGAAGGAGAGCCAAGAGAGACATTGATTTAAAGAGTAAAGTAATTGGCACTTCAAGTTTTGATTTCACATATAGAAAAAAGAAAAATTTAAGAGAACAGAGAATTCATCAGAATTGATCCATGTGACAAGGTACAGTAGAACTTCTGAAAATCCATGTAAAATAAAGGTTAATCAAGCACATTAGAGCCTATGAAACTAAACCATTTCTTCTCCCTGGAAGAAATGTAAAAAAAAGAGTTTGGGTTGGGTTTAGTTTGGTTTGGTTTTTTGTTTGTTTTTATTTTTGTTTTGATTGGTTTGGTTTTGTGGCCTGGAGGTTTTGGTTTTTTTCTGGGTTGTGGGTTGTTTTGTTTCTTCCCTCTCTCATCCTTCATTTGCTTTCCATTTTATTCAGTTTAAAAAGAAATTGGGCAAAATAAGTTTTCAGTTACGAATTTAAAGACAAATAGACCATTTTCTAGGATTGAAGGCTCTGGTCTCTGCTGTGCTAGCAGTTGCTGGATTTTGAGATGTTCTTCTATTGAACATTTATTCAGTAGGCTCTACATGAAGACGCAGGAACCATTTCAGTTGTGTAGATCAACAAAATAAATACAAGTCAGGCATGCCACAAGTTTTTTGCACCTTTTTTAAAAAAAGGGAAAGAGTCAATACCAATGGAGTCTCTCCACAAAAGCAGAGCAAGACTGAAGTAGTATAGGGTAGTCTACATTAAGAGGAAAATTGCAGATTCTCAAAGTGAGAAAGTTTTTTTCTGAGTTTGTATTGACCAAATTCAATTGAACAAACCAGAAAACTTTTTGCTGTAAGTAAGAAGCTGGTTATGAAGAGTAGACCTGGCTCTTCAACTCTTGGCCACTGCGTTATGGTATTACTCAAAGCTTTGAAGTCAGTTAGAGAAGAACTTTGGTATTCCAAGACTGCCTTAGTTACTTTCTCCTTTTCATAATTTATTTTTGCCTTTGTAATCTAAGAGTTAACATTTTTTCTATGATTCCATGATTTCCTGGTCGAGTAAATATGGATTGTGGCTACTAACAGTTTGTCTACTCTGAGGATGAAATTTTAAAATGAGACACCCTACTTATCCAGTGCCCACCAGCCATGTACTATGAAAACATCCCACTCCCAAACCAAAGTATCTGAGACAAGAAACACCAGCACAGAAACTTTGCTGGTGATTAGCTAAATAACCACCAGTGTGCTGGAGAGGAAGCAAAAGTGCAAAATCCTCACTTTTGGTAATAACACAAATTCTTATTTATTTCTGGGAAACAGACAGATGACTAGATGGGAATAGGGAAATATATATATATATTTCTTTTAGTAAAGCAATGAGTTACTAAATATCAACTAAGCAGAAAACTTGGACCATTTGCTGTAGATGTATCAACTGACGAGATTGTTAAACTGCTGTTTGCAAAGCAGGACACTGAATAAATCCTCTGAGATATGGTGACTGTCCAAAAGATTGAACAGAGAAGACAGGAAATAAATTTTTCAGTGTTTCCAAAGGATAATGTGCAGAAAATGTAACAGTGGGTCTGTCAATTTAATGCTTACCCAAGGCAAAATCTCAGGAAGGCAAAAGAGGATGTGATCAGTAAAGAATTAAGGGTGAACAGCATCATTAATATCAGACAACATGGTTTAATGAAAGACAAAACCTTAAATATATAGAAGTTGCATTTGTGGTGGAATTCCTAGTCTGAAAAAATATACATTTGTTAAAAGAAGAGAGTTATATAAGTCCATATGACTTTCTCATTAAAAAATAAAGAACTAATCAGACTTCAAAGTCTAGATAAGCAAATTGAGAATTTGCTAGAGAGACTTTAAAGGAGAATACTAAATGGGAATCATCTTTAAAAAATAACATTTCTGGTAGGGTTTTCTTATCCAAATGTAGTTCGGGGGAGTTCACGGGTTGTGAGGGAAGGAAAAAGAAGTTGGTGGTAAAGACTGTGGTTGTCACTAACTGAATGAGAGATAAAGATAGCTCCTAGAGAGAGGTCCAGGCAGCAGGAAAAGCTAGGCTTGCCTTCTTTTAATTAAAGAGCTAAGTGCAAAGATCAAACAGCTAGGAACAGGGAATGTGGGCTCAAAGCAAAATAAAAAAAAAATGAATTAAGGTTGGGAAGAAGTGAACCCACTGTTTTTTAATAAGAGCAGACCAGAAAGAGATCTGATGAGATCCCTAGAATGGTTTGAAATTTGTAAAGACTTTACAGAGAGACTGAAGAAATTCAGGTGAATTTTCTATCATCTTCAAGCTTCCCATTCTACACAGCCACAGTCATAGCAAAAGCTCCCACCCCTACTAACAGTGTCAGCATCTGCTGAGTGCCTGCCCATGGCTGCTAGAGCATCTAGATCTGCTCAGAGCAAGGTCACCTACAGCAGGTTTCTCAGGACTGCCCAGTTTGGGTTTGAGTATCTACCGGGATAAGGACTCAGTTTTCTGTATTTTAAATTGTGCCCATTGCCACTTGTCCTATTGATGGG
Organism: Pithys albifrons albifrons; assembly: GCF_047495875.1. NCBI lineage: Eukaryota > Metazoa > Chordata > Aves > Passeriformes > Thamnophilidae > Pithys > Pithys albifrons. The sequence continues at coordinate 56,639,850 of NC_092458.1, forward strand.
CACCTGACTCCATCTCTTTTATTCTCCCTCTTTCCAGTATTTACTCACATGTATGAGATCCCTCTGAGCTTTTTATTCTCCAGGTTGAACAGTCACAGCTCTCTCAGTCTCTTCTCATATCAAGGATGCTCCAGTATCTTTATATCTTTCCTATACCAGGAAGCCAAGCACTGGACCCAGCACTCCTGATGTGTCTCAACTGTGCTGTCCCTTGACCCTTGGCAATATGCTCATCCTAGTGCAGCCCCTTGCCAAGACAAAAAAAGGATAGGATAAATAGGAGGCATAGAGAGGAGTCAGGAAGACACATTGATCTCTCAGAAAAGGGGAGAGAAATGATTGCAAAAGATTAAATGTTAACGTTGAAGCAGCAAATAATAGTATTTTTTCTGTTTGTTCATCCAGAGGATATAGCAGAGAAAGTCTCTGGAAGGAATCAAGAGTACTGAAGAATGACCCATGGATTACAGGAACCTGATCCAATCCAGCTGGTCAGGCTGAGGGATTTAACCAGAAAGGGGCTATGATGAAGGGAATGAGGAGGAATACTTAACAGAGTGAGGGAAAGGAATTTCTGCCAGACAGTCTGTACTCCAGGAGAAAGAGTAGAAAAAAAACCAAGTAACTAGAAGTGTGAAGGGGTGAACATTCTATGTGAGGGAGCCCTTAGAATCATAGAACGGTCTGGGCTGGAAAGGACCTTAAAGATCATCTAGTTCCAACACCCCTGCTGTGGGCAGGGACAGTTTCCAGCAGAGCAGGTTGCTAAGAGCTCCAAAGACTATGATGGGGAGCAGTTATGGCATGGACCACGTCAGTAACATCCAGCTCATGGACTGGATAAAGCCATATGCTCATTTCACAGGAATTTCCATTCTTCTGCATAAAGCAGAAGAGTCACCACTGCCCAGGAGCTGAGAACTAGCTAAAGAGCTTGGTGGCTAAAATATTCTCCAAGACCGGAGACAAGGATTTGGATTTCTTGAAGCAGAGGAGTGAACTGAACATGGATGAGTACCATAAAATGTAAGCTATGGATTAGCTCCCTTTCTAGCAGCTAGTAATAGTCTGCCTGAATGTCTGAGTAGTGGGGCACATACCAAAACCAAGATATACAAAAACCGATTGCATCAAAGGTTTTCTGTAAATCTAGAATATTTTTAAGAATAAACGCTGAGCAAGGACTGCAAATTCAATGAAGCAGTCCAAATATGCACATTAATAAAGAGTCCCACAAGCAGAAAACTTTGTAATTTACCAAGCAAATGCTTACAAAAATTCAGTAACAGTTATCTGAAACTTAACAAGTTTGAACCAGGAGTCAGGCAGACACTTATATTAGGGATAGGTAAACCAGTGGAAAACCTTTTAGATACATAACAGGGAATTAGTCTTGAAAGTCCTTAAATGAATATTACTTTTCTTCATTTGAAGGTAGTTCCTGATTTAGGCAGACCATAAAGGTTAAACATAGGACTCTTGCTGTCAAGCTATACTGGAATTCAGAGTAGTTGATCATAATGGTTTAGTCAGTTTGTTAAAATGAATTTGACTCAGCAATGAAAATGCAAGAGTTTCCTCGTGCAACTTCCAGATCCATACAACTCCCTGTTGGAAGGTTTGTTACAGAAATAACAGACAATCATCAGTGCAATTTATACTGAGACAACAACATATAAAAAAATAAAATAAAAAAAATAGTTCAGTCAGTGTCAGTTGCAACTAGAGGAACCTATTTGAATTTGAAAATCTTTATCAAAGGTTTACTCTAACAGGCAGATACAGAACATGCCCAACTATCAGTTCCTAACTCTTGATAAACAAAGCCATTTTACCAGTCTATATCCAGTTCATTTCATTACAATGCCTTTAAAGAGAGACCATAACATCCTTTTGCTCTCAAAGTTTGGACAGGATATGAGTGTGTGGAGGTGGTAATTCTGAGATATTGGAAGCTTTCCACCAGGATAAGAACAGCACTTTTTAAACATCCTGCTAACATCAATTTGTGGATGGATGTAACTTCTTATCATCTTCATTGCAGGCCATGGCTGTCAAAGACACTTCCTGGGCCACTGCTCATATAGATTTATTTGTTCTGTTCAGACAGATAGGAGAGAAAATAATTCAGATATTCCACCATTAAAAAGGGCTGGAATAGTTAATGTCTGAAATAGTTTGTAGACGGCATTTCAAATAAGAGATTGAAATGCTGGATAAGAAGCAGCACTTTGAAGACTGTGATCAAGTTTCATCTTTGAAGACAGCTGAAAGAAAGCAGACAAACTTAATGGAAGAGGTTACTCAAGGTGACTTGCCATCACTGTTCCTGAATGTAAAAGTAGCAAGTTAATAAAAAGTTCTTTTCCTTCAGATACAGAAACACAGCAACATAACCAGACTAATTTTGACTTGTTGGGGACAATGATGACTTGCCCTTTCACTCAGCCTTTGTCAGCAGGGTCTAGGGGTATCATACATCAAGTGCAGAGAGGCTGCAGGTTCACTACAAAAAGACCACCTGCAAGTTTTACTCTCATTAGAGTACACTACAAGGATCTGTCTATAGCAAAGACACTTCTGTTAAAATATATGTCTATGCATGTATATATAGCCCACTCCACAGACATTTAGTCCCAGCCTTGGTATCTATCAAAAGATGCTGGCCAAGGGAGTTCTTGGAGGGACATGCAAATTTAATTTCCAAAGCAAAAGTCCAATAGCACAATCAATACCATCTGCAATACAGTGCCACTATGCAGGTATGCAAAACTCCTCTATGGAATTTTCCCAGCATCAGATAGCCAAAAAAGGCTAAACCACAGAATATTGCCAAGATCCTCAGCATTTCTTATGAACATCAGCTAGCTAGTAGTATGAGAGATTTGAGTAATTCTATGAAACAAACAGGGCTAAGGGCAACTACAGATGTCCCAGAGGGGAAAGAAAATATTGCAACATCCATGGTTCAAAAGAAAACTCCAGGTGATTCATTATAAAGTTTCCATATTGCAAGGGTGATGGAAAAACATCATGGTATGCCCACACACTAAACAAAACTGCTCAGGAAACTCTTATCTTGGCCTAAGACATACTTGTAAATGCCACAGACACTTTTTCTTTGTGTGGTTTATGCAATGTGTACTCTGGACCTTGTTTTCACATAAGAAATATCCTGGTCAAGCATCTGACTTTTGGAAAGCATTAACATGTTGCCACCTGACGCAGAAACAGGAAGACTCAAATCAAATTTCACTAGACTAGAGGGATAAAGAAAAGCAAGAAACGAAAGCTAACCTTGGAGTAGCTTTCCCCATACACATAACAGAGGTTATGAAGATAAAACAGGTAAAGTGAAAAAATGTATATCATATCACAAAAGCTGTGGAGAGATCAAATTTCAGTGCTACTTCAAGCTTTATTTTTTTCATGCATAGTATTTTTCTAAGAAAATATTTAAAAGATCCTGTCTACCATACACATGTTTTTTCTTGAGTGTCTGTTGTTGAGTATAACAGTAAAACAATTTCACAAAATTGCCTCCCCAAAAGAAAACCCTCTACCTTCTTTAGCTCCTCTCTGAGATGTTTTTGTCTGGGTATAGAGCAGCAAGTAAACACAGATATTAGTGACGTTTCCACAGCCACTAATGTCTCCTTTTTCTGAGATCCCAAAGACTGGGATAATTACATTCTACAAGAGGGAAAACAATTTATGAAAAAATTGACACATATTCTTATTGAAAATTAGATAGGACTTTCATAGCCAGTTGTTTCAAATATGCATGAATAATGACAGCTAGAAACCAGTCTCTACAGATTGCTTATGAAGTGGGTGTCCAGCTGAAGTCGGGATAAGAAAAAAATCCACAATGATAAAGAAGCAGTTTCTTGAAGCTTTTACAAGGTCATTTGGCCTACCCCAGAAAAAGCAAAGACTTTTCCAATACCCTGTAACAAGAGGAAGAAAACAGAATTAAAAATTATCTTTTACAGCAAAAACAAAAACCAAAGTCAACTTCTCAGGGATTAAGTCCACTGGCAAATAATGTCTTCTTTTCCTTCCAACAGGTTTTAGCATTTAATTATGGAAAGCCTTCATGAAGGGATTTCTATCTTTTTGTAAATTTAATTCACAAAATGTCCTAATTATCTGCAAATGTATTAACAACTCTTTGAACATCATATTAATGTAGCAAGCTGAAATGCGTTTTCAGAACAACAGCAAAACAAAACTTTAAAGTACATGCATCCGTAATTCTTGTACACTTCAAATGTGAATATATTATTGGTATTGTAGCTATTGGGAAAAACAACAAAGAATACAATATGTTGAACTCCAGCAGCTGTCCACAACTTATAAAACCTAATAGAACTGTGTGCTGCAAAAAATGGTCATTTCTTCCCCTCTGGGGAACTGCCTTTATCTACTTATTGTCATTTTTCTAGTGAATTTGAGTTAACTTTTAATAACAATTTTACTAATAAAACTGAAAAGACAACTCGTGGGAGACTCTGCAGAAATCTCTGTATCAGAACTGGTAATTAAAGTAGGAAACCCCTTTCAGAAAAGAACTCAGGTGCAGTGAGCCCTATGAAAAGAACATCTGAAAACAGAGGGCCTGATTTCTATGGTTCCATAGGGGTGTTTACTGACAGCCTCCACTGATATGAATAATCTCCCTTTTTGTTTGTGAGAAATAGCAGGAAGAACACAGCCCATGACAGTCACTTAAGACCACTGAAAGTCTACAGTCACTTCCTGCAGTTCAAGCCACATTCCTCAGCTGTCCAGGTTTATCCATACACAGTACATGATGCAGAGAATGGAGCTGTATTGAGCTTTTAGCCTAAGTATCAAGGCACTCCCAGAAGACATCTTCCATGCCATCAGCAATTCTTCTGACCTGAAATACACATTCTGTGGTTCTTTAACAAAAAATTTGTTTCAGATTAGGTATGTGCCATTACATGGCCCCAGTCACAGAGCTGGAAAGTATTTATTTTAAGATCTCTTCTCATATTGCTTCAAAATTAAACTATATAAGCTGTCATAATGAAATGTCAAATACAAAACTAAATTAATACTGGCATTGATGCTAAAAAGAACAAAACAAATTATTCTTACATGTCTCCTCCTTCATTCCAAGTAACTTGACTTCTGGATAAAAGAAAAAAATGCATTAATACAGTACAATGTACAGTAAAATCACGCATTTATGCTAGGAATTATGGTTATCCAGTTGTGTGGAACTTTCTTCATTATTTGAAGCCCTTTCTGGCCTATTGAAATTCCTCTTAAAAGAACAAGTAAACCATTCTGCAAGATTCCAGTTCTAGCAAGAAATGTCTTTGATTTGAACTCAATATGAATAGCAGGATGTATCAACTCAGGAGATAAACATATCTTGGTTTTGCTGGGGATAAAACCCCAAACAAATAATCTAGGAATCTTTCAAATATCTTCAGATACCTCAGTCATTTCTTGACCTCACACAATTTGAAAGAGTGAGAAGTTTCTTCTGTTCCATCCCAGCCTACCACTATTCTCTTTTAGAATGAGATTTTCAAAGGAAAGAATGAGCTCAAAGTCAAGGCAGGCAGAACACATCTGCATATGATGTTTGACAGCCTTGCCAGAGGTAAGTCATTAAACTGAGATACAGCATGCCTGGACCTACTCATCTGGTGTCCCTGTATTGATTCTGATACTTCTGCTAAGTAATTTCTTTATTTTCTGTCATCTTTCTTCCAGGAAAGACAAGCATATTACTCTCAATAGAAAGAAAAATACAATCAAGCAAGAAAACATCCAGTTTTAGGAAGGAAACCTAACAATCTTTTCAACTCAGATTGTACATAGACTAACCAGGTCAAAGCTAAATTAATGAACCACATTCTTCCTTAAAACAAACATTAACTACTGTGGATTGCATTCCGGAACCTTTTTACACAAACATTCTATTCTCAATATTCCCATGTTACATAAAACCGTTGTGCTGGGAAAACAGTATTTTCAGTGCAACTTGATCCGTCTGAAAGTTCATTAAAGACTGATTGTTTATGGAAACCTGTGGCATACCTGCTGGCCTTGTGACTTCAGAGGCTTTTGAGCTATGGTTCTTTTTGCTGTGCAACAGTAAACCTACTCCCTGTTCAACTGACAGCAAATAGCATAAATCAAGTGCTAGTTAAGACTCAAAAAAATTTTCCCATGGGTCATGCTACCAGAACTAAACCAAGTGCAAACCCACAAACCATGTTTATTTAAAACAGTTTTATCAATAAATCATGTTTCCTCAAAACAGATTTATCCAGCATCTATTGACTTCCGTTCTGCACATGGGAAAGGAAGAGCATGGGGTTTCCTATCCAACTGCACCTGTGTATTCAGGGCATAGTTGCTTCCCACAGCAAATGTCTAGAATTATGCATCCACTGAAAGAGCAGAGTCAGCATCCAAGGGAGCATTTCTCATTCTTATGCATGACACTGGGTGTAATGGAGGCATGAAACAGAAAGATGCAATATGTCATCTTGCCTTCTAGATTCTGGGTTTAATATAGCTCAGAGTTTCAGCAAGACAAATAGTATTTCCTTAAAGGAGAGTAGACTTATAAATTTCATATGTTCTTCATATGACCTCTCCCCATTAACAGAATAGACAAAAGGGTACTTGACAGTGCTCCACTTCCAAGCAAAAAATAAACTAGGGCTCTGTTACAGCTTGCCTAATAACTACACAGGGAGTGTCCTGGCATGTATAATCAAAAAGACAGAAAAGATTACTTTCATGAATGTCCTTCTTGAAATAAAACTTTACAAATATTCTTAATAAAACACAAAACATCTGGAGGGCAGTTGAATCAATGAAAACTCGTTTCCTATTGATTAGGGGACAATTAGGCAATGTAACTGTTCTCCTCCCTTGTGCTGAGACATACACTATATTTTCATCCTCTTTGCCTTTTCTCCATGTCTCCTGTGCTATTTATGTCCCTAGGAAGCCAGGGTAGAGCCACAGCTGCTCAGGAGCTGTGCTCACACTGGTCAACCAGAGGGCTGCAGCTGAACAATGAGCAGAGTGCCCAGGTCCTTCTCACCACCACTCAGAGTGGGGCACTCTTTTGGGGTCTCTCCTGTGCCAGTCATTGCTTTTTACAAACACACAGAAATTTAATTATCTTTGAGACTTACAATCCCTTTCAAATTTGGCTAAAATTAGCCATCAGCTTGAAAATCTTATTACACGCAGACAACATGATCATACAGACTCCATTTCCTTAGGAAACCAGGCTAATAGAACTAACAGTGAAAAATACAGCTGGTACATCCAGAACAGAGCGTAATGTTTGTTTTCTGTTAAGTGTGAAGCTGTTGTGATTGTAAAGAGTTCAAATAGGGAAACAAAAAGAGGGAAAGAGAACAAATATTTTCTCTTCAGTGCCACTGCACAGATGGAGCAGGCTCAAAAATTACCTGCACATCTTCAGTTATGAACCTTTTAAATTTCTTTTAATCTTTGTATATAGTCTGACCTGCTTCAGTTAGCTGCCTTGTAATGTAAAATTCCAGGCTGCAGACTACATGACTTGTAAGCCCCAACTTTAGTTCAGTTCTTTTTGTTTAAAATCCCAAGGGAAAGAAGAAGAAACTCAGTATAATCAAAGACATTGAGGTTGCCGCCTCCAGCCTACCTTTTGAGGTATATTTTTCTGTCTTTTACTTATTATCAATGCTCGTTTTTAATTCCTTTCCATTATGACATATTTTTTCATCATTTAATCTTTCTGTTTAGTATTCAAATCTCACATAATAATGTAAAGGAAAAATGGATCTAGCATTACCCAAAAAAGTCAGACTCCTGGAAGCCATTAAGTAAACAATAGGGTAGGAAATTCGTCACTCCTACACATGAGGTTTCATTGCATTTGTGTTGATGCTTTCCTCGAATATATATAATTATCTGCCCCCACCCCTGGATTGGCTGCATACATCACACAGTCATCTGATGTTAAAACTGTGCCTGTGAGTGCATTCCTTTGGTGGTAGCAACACCTGCCCTGTAGAAGAGGACGTGCATCAGGCTAAAGGTAAAATCCTGCTACCTCTGCAGACAATGGCAAAGTTTCCAGTGGTAATAGCATGTGCTCTGATGGAGATGCTTGAGTTTAGATATTGGGGATCTCAGCTGTGTCACACATTTCCTTTTACATTAATCAGGTAATGGTACGCAAATGGGGATAAGACACACAAAGTGCCCTTGTTGCTTTTGTTAACCAAGCACCATCCAGCAGATTTTACCTTTCACCCTTTACTACGTACCAGTTGGCCCTCTCCTACCTGAAGTCTAATTCTGCTATCTACAGATGTACTGTCCTTCAGGGGATGGCTCAGGCCTGCCATACCCAGTGCTCTCTTACTCAGCCTTCAACTAGCCTGGACATCAGTAGTTAGGCTTCCAGCAGCTTCTAGACTGCCTGGCACATGATCCAGACCTTATCAGTAAAGCTTCTAATCATCTAATTTTACAAGCATAAGCTCACAGACTTATGGGAGGTTGATCTGGCAGTTCCTGTCTCTTCTCACAAGACCAAGAGAACCAGTCCAAGGTTCCTGAACCCCCTCCTGTGGCCCAGGGCTTGCCCAAAGCTTGTGTGATGAGGACACTCCTTTTCCACTTCCAGTACATGGAAAACTCCAGAAGTAAGTATATCTTCTTAACCAAGCCTTGACTTTGTAGATGCTTGAAGCCAAGTCTTCCTGTTATTCATCAGCCAATATTCACATCCTCAGACAGTCCAACTAATCCAATTCAAGCTTTTGTGGTTTATCAGTTTAACACCCTTCTCTGCACTGACACATGCATTAAATTCTCATAGACTCTCATCATTTTGCTGCTCAGTCTTCCTACCTCCTCCATTTCTGCAATAGGGTCCTTTCATCAATGGAACTTCAACGTAATGCAAATTTCCATTATGTGAATACACATAATTTTATTTTTTTTTTGTTTATACTGAAGAGTGCAATTCTAAACCAGTCACATTAATGCCTCATTAGGACAGTTGAAAAATGAATGGATGTTTAATAGACTACAATCAAGATCTGTTTTCTTCAAAGAATCATTAAAAGTACTGATTTTAAATCAGCTGTAGTTGGGCCTTCTTTGTCATATGGGTAAAAAATGAACAGCTATACATGGGAATAGCAATAGATAGATAGATATTGCTATATGGGATTTTTCCACTTAAATTTCAGTATCATTTTGAAATATTTACAGCATATCCAAACATCTTTCATTTTAAGATTTCCAAAAAATTCCTAATGACTTCACTACCCTTCTTCCAAACTTAAGGAAGTACCCTGCATGCAAAGCCACTGAATGTTACTGCAAGAGCAGCTATTTCTCCCTCCTCCCATTTGCGCAGCTTACATTTAAGACAGGATTTCTTCTTAAAAGCTATTGAGGACAAACATCCAGGACTGAAAGTTCTGTCCGGCAGGTTAAACACACCCAGACACACCACTGTCTGGAGAAAAAGTCAACTTTTAAACAACATCTTTACTTCCAAGTTCTGTATCCAAAAACTCACCCTGATGCCATTAATGAGGTAGTCCAGGTTGGTAGTTGTTATTATATTGTGTTTTCTTCTGGAGTCGGTCCAGGAAAGCATTATTTACCCTTAAAGTACAATAAAAAGGGAATAATGACTGAAGGTAACTGAGAAGTTCACAAACTGTTGAAATTCAACATTATTCCCCTTCATAAAATGCCCATCTTCCTATATTTTTCAAGCCTGTGATGCATAACCATGGATAAGAATCTTGAGAAAGGGTAGATTTCATTTTCAATTCACTAGGTGCATCTTTATCTTGTGATCAGTCTGTTGTGACTAAACGGCATATCTTGGCTGCCATGAAAAATTCTCCATAGAAAGATGACCTGCATACCACCAACCCACCTTATCAGAGAGGTTACTTAATTTCACAATTCACCTTAGGTGATCATTCAGCCTTCGGCATACAAGGAAAGTTTCTAGAAGTACTGATTTCCTAATGCAAATTCAAAAACTCGGCTAAGCTTGTAACTAATGGAGACAATTTGCACAGCTGACAACTTTCCCTGCCATCCAGCTCTAGAATCAGCTCTAGCATTTTCTTGCACTGCTCTATCAACCTGGAAAACATGGACAAATACAAACAGTTTTCTTCGGTCTCTTTTAAATATTTTCAAATTGGTATTGTTCAGCCTGGAGAAGAGAAGGCTCTGTGGGGTGACCTTTTAGTAGCCTTTCCAGTACCTGAAGTGGGCTACAAGAATGCTGGAGAAGAACTTTTTACAAGGACATGTTGCAACAGGACAAGGGGTCATGACCTTATACTCAAAGAGGGTAGATTTAGATTGGATATTAGGAAGAAATTCTTTGCTTTGAGGGTGGTAAAGCACTGGAACAGGTAGCCCAGAGAAGCTGTGGATACCCCATCCCTGGAAATGATCAAGGCCATGTTGGATGGGGCTTGGAGCAACCTGGTCTAGTGGAAGGTGCTCATGACAGGGGGGTTGGAACTAGGTGATCTTTAAGGCACCTTTCAACCCAAATCATTCTATGATTCTATGATTCTTTTGAAAACTGTTTCTTTTTTCCCCCCAGTACTGCTTAGGAATGCCTCACATGCTTAGACATGCTGTTGTTTTAATGTTTTAGAATGCTGTTGGTAAGAAAAATATAAAATGCAAGATACTGAGTTATTTCTGTCTAGGGACATGAGATGGAGTGAATCGAAAATCGTTCATTAACTTCCATGGATAATTATCTCAATGTCTTTGCTACAGAAAAGAAATGAAAGTAGTATGGAGAATGGTTGCCTACAGAAATATTTTTTTACTATTTCCATAATGATATAAAAAAAGAAACAAATGGTGCTTTTATTGTTGAGCTTGAGCATTGTTTCTTTTTACCAGCAGAAAACAAAGCTGAGAATAAAGCTGTGCTTTAGGATAATGGAAAGCCAGCTAAGTGACTGAAGTGGGTGATGAGAACAGCTGAGCACAAGAGAGGTCACAGCAGTGGGCACAGCCTGGAGTGTGAAGAAATGTAATTGCAGAAGGCCTTGCTGCACTGCAAGAGCAGTATCTGTTTGTATGGAAATGAAATCCCACATTTAACTCTGTCTGTGAGCCTTAGTGATAGTCAACCACAATATGTGGCATGGACAAAGTAGCTCATTCTAAAATAAAGTAAAATTAAGTGCATTTTATATCTATCTTTAGATAGATAGATAGATAGATAAAGTGTGCCCCAGCTGGAACTACTGTACTAGTAGTTATCCATGATACTGTTCCTGTATCCTGTGCTGATAGGATGAAGAAAGTGAAAAAGGCACTCTGGGTCATACTGCATTACAGTGAGCAGTCATAATGATGGATATTAGCAGCTCATTTGAAAACAAAGCTAAACCAGAGATGAGGTATGGGATCCTCATTGCAATCCTCTTCTAAAACATGAATGCTTGTAATTTTGAGACCCCTTCCAAGTGGGAATTCAGTTAGAGTGTATTCTGCACTTTTTGCACCATACCTTCTCTGTTCATTTTGACGTGCTCTTGTCCTGGCTTCCTCTTCCTGCTTTTGTTTAAATTCCATTAATTCAGCCTGGGAATGATAAAGGTGAAAAACAAATAAACAAACCAACTAACTTATTTTTAATTAACATTCTTATACTGCAAATCCTATTAATTCCATGTGATGTTAATCTCAGTTAGAGCCACATGTCATTCCCAGAACTTCTCTCAGCAGAATTTTATTTACAAGACAGCACTATGTTAAAAACTGAGTTCATTTTCCTGTGTAGCATGTGGATAATCTTTGTGCTTTAAAAAGCGGGAACTTACAAGATTCAGACATTTATAGTCCTACATTTAAGCAGGTGTGCCAGACACCAGTCTGCCTCCCCTTGCCCCAGCCCATGGGTTTGAATTTCCCTGTGGGACCAAGGAGGAAGACAGCCAAAGTAATCTAGAAGGAGCAGACACAGCTGTCATGCCCATAGAGTAAGAAGGAAACATGCACTTCACCTCCTGCCTCTGTAGAGCACAAGAAGATGAGATCTGAGGCATGTGGGTGTGATGGTCACCTCCAGCTCCTCGCTGCTTCTACCATGGTGAGGAGGGCGAATGGTACTTGTTGGTGTGGTGGAAGCATATACAAGCTCCCAGCAGTGCAGCAGATTACCATCCTTATGTAATATTAAAGTACATAAAAAGCATCAATGGGTATTCTTTGCAGAAGAGAGTATGCTTATGCAATTGCAATCAGGACTGTGAAGAAAACACAGTTTGGATGACTCTAGTCTGCATGTGTGCTCTTGCTCCTTGCAATGCACCCAAGAACTGAAGGAGTAGAGTTTTCTGCAGAAGAAATTTGGCTTACAGGGCAAGAGGGAAGGGACAGGAACAGACCCATTTTTCATATTTTTCATAGCAACTGTGCAGCAGTAGGAATAGAAACGAAAATAAAATGATGTGGCTAGATAAAAGCTTCAATAACTGAATGGAACCACAAGACTTTTTTTTTAAAATAAATTTAAGTGGAACATTAAATAAAAATTATGCAATAAATGCATGAAGGAAATCAATAACAGAATGTGTTGTGTATCAATATTTGTCTAGCCCTAAAAGAAGAAACAGGATTAAGAAATAAAAAAGCCAACCTTAATTTTCACTGTTTTAAATAACTATTCAACCTGAAAATTAAAACTCAGTATCTGACTTTCCAGTATGCCGACTTCTCTCTTGGAGTAATGTTCTGAAATATATTCTCTATATATGATGCGGTGTTCAAAGTGTAGTGAAAATTTCTAAATCAAGCAATACATACTAAAACCTGTTCTGAAGAAAAAAAAGGAAACTGACAATACCACACATTTTATAGCTGCACTGTGCCAGGAGGTACACACAAGACAGAACTCACAATTACTTTAATAAATATTAGTTTGAAGTAGAAACGAGCCAACATATATCTGTGGGACAATTCTTGGTGCCTTTAAAACACATTATTTACAGTAGGTTTGCAAGTAGTGCATTACTCTGCTCAATAGGTAGCAGCAACTGTGAAGGCAAAGAGACCTCAGAACCACGAAACAAACAAGAGCAGCCTTAGAAGCACTCAACAGCTCCTCAACAATCTGTGGAAATCAGTGAAGAGTCTATAGCTCTACACAAGTCTCTTAAGCCAAACTTATCAATTAGGGGCATGCTAATTTACATCTGCAGCTATTTTCCCTTTGGAAGAATCAATGAATACAACAACTATCAGCCTTACACCCATCAGGAATGGCTTTCAAAAATTTTACTTTTTATGGATCCTGGGAATAAGCATACACCAGATGGGATAGCAATCAAGAACCTCCCTTTTGCCCCACCTTTTGTTTCCAGTATCACAGTTGTTAGAATAACGTGAAATGAGGACATATCGCCAACATGTAAAGAAAGATATCTGTGAGAGGGGATCAGCTGCTTCTCCAGCTTTAGCAGAAATTCATGGCATGGAATTTCTAGTGCTAAGATTCTGCTACTGGGGAAGTAGTTTAACAAGAATTTGGATGCTAGTAACAGCAGAGGCACAGCCAGAGGCTCAGTATTTGCTCCTATTTTTTCAAATGATTTGCTAATATGATTTTCAAATGCTGCTCTCCCTGCACTTTCCCAGTCAGACCTGGAGCCAAGACAGATGACTTGGCACACTGCCATCAACTTCAGTAGATGAACTTTGTGAGGATATGGTACCCAAATCTATACCAGAAGGACTACAGTGTTCAAACACATTTCAGGCAACACACAACACAAGCAGAAGGTGAAGTTGAAAGTTGCAGTTATGGCAGGCCTGCTTTTTGGACAACTCAAAACTCTTCATTTAGGTGGTTACTAAGGGAACAGAGAAGCGTGTGATAACTGACAGCAAATCTGAATGCATCCATGTCCCCATTTGAGAGAGCAGGGTACGTGGGCCTCAATTCTGTAGAAAGAGACTGCTTAGACTGAGATCATCATTAATATCTCAGTAAGACAGCTTCTGCCTCAAAGAGAGTAAACTGGTTTCCTTAGCCTATGAAATTGAGTGCCATGGTCCAAAAACATTCTGTGCAACTGTTTAAATGGAGAGGCTAACAGGAGCTTGTTATCTAGATGCAAGCAGTCTTGAACCCAGAGGATAATTGTCCTGCCCCTGTCCAAATTTTACAGCTTGACTCATCTCTCTAACAATATCTGAAAACAGTGACTGAATCACTTTTGCTAAAGAGAAGCTTTGTGCGTAGGCTACAAGTAATCAATGTATTTAATTGGTTTCACAGCATGCAAAAAAGTTGCAATATGTAAACTGTTAATGTTTAATTACCTTCCTCCGTTGTTCTTGCTTCATTTCCTCTAATCTTCTGTTTTCCTCTTCTCGAAGAGCTTGCTTATAAGCATGGCTTCTTGTCTGTAGTTCAGCAAAAAAATAGAAATATATTGGTGTGGGGAGAGAGGGGGATCAAACTCCAAAACCTTACTCCCAAATCATTATACAGGTAATTAACATACATCAATGGGTGAATTATTCTAGTTAGCTAAGGAAAAGATTAGTCTCAAAACTAGAATTTAAACAAAAAGTGGCCTAAAGGCTCTCAGTTATATGGCTTGGCTGAAATGTCCACCTGCACATCACAACAAAGTATCCACAGCATACCCAGTGACAAGCATAAGGATACCCTGAGCAATCAGAAAGCACAATTAGGATCTATGACAGTGACATGTGGTACTCCGGGAAGAAAGAAAATCACTGAAAGTATTACCAAGATAAAAAAGCAGAATGGAGGCCTGGCAACAGAGGGGAAAACAGGCATATTTGTAGAGGTAGGACAACACGAGCTGAGAGATCAAATCTGCTCTATTATTTGTGGGGCAGCCAAGACACCTGAAAATCTGAACTATGCATCATGAATAATGTATGCAACTGTAGGTTTTTATTACAATATCTAGCCCTGGTCTTTCAGAAGTTGCATTTGTTAGGAAAAAGCCAGCCTGCCATTAGGATCTTATAGAATCCTTAGAATATTATACACTGGAACTTCTACTGTAAAGTCTTTGAGCAGGGACATACTGTAGCACACTAAATAATGAGGCAGTATAATTTAATACAAGAATTGTGTAGGTTTGACTTCAGTGATGAATTTGTGGCAGGTCTACACAATGTTCTCAACACTTGATACACACGTGCAGAATGACACCATTAAAACAAAAGGCACCTCATTTGCTAAAAAGACTGAATAGAGAAAGCAATTATTAATAGCTCAATTTTGAGCTGGGAGAAGTTACATGGGTCCAGGGAGACTCATTCTGGGTCCGATATTATTCATTACTCTGCATAACGGCTTGGAGAATTGTGTGGAGAGTATGTTAATCAAGTTGGAAGACAATAAAAATCTACACAGGATTGGTCACACTTAGAAAGACAAGATTAAAATTAATTATGAGCTTGATTAAATAAGCAGGCCAAAAAAGTCATCAATGACAGAGTCACTCCAAGGAAGTCAAATTTGTTCACAGACATCAAATAATATTTGGCACTGAGAGCTAAACTAGGTTTAACATCACTTTCAAAGGAATAAGGTGAGGCAAAAACTTTGATCAGCACTACATTGCCCCAAATTGTTTTAAGAAGAGGAATTTAAAATTTTAAAAATCACATATATGTACATATGTGCCCCCTTTTAGCATGCATGTCAGGCGTGTCCTAAGCTTATCACACTACACTATACACACTTCAAATACATTGTTCCTGAATCTTTTAATTACTCCAGACAAAGGACACAATCAAGATAACATCCAAATTAGAGTCCCAGCTTTCCCACTGGTTTAGCATTTTGGTTTTATGCCAAGTTTATTTAGATAACTCATGGGTTATGTGCTTCAGATTCCTTACACAGAGCACAGAGGCTGTGTGTGTGACTATAGATTGTATCTCACCCAAGTTGCTTGGGAAGAGTTTGCTAACTGCATTGCTGCATTATAAGCAAGTGATTAGTTGATTCACAGAGCTATAAAAATGCTGCTATGTAAAAGACAGGTATAATATCAGCTAGTATGAAAGAGCAGTACAGATAAATTATGTCTTTTATCTGCTTGGACACTAGTGAAGCAAAAATGAACTATGGTATGTAATTTGGTATTATTTATTAAGAAGCCCACCAAAACCTGAAATGAGAAAAATACACATAGGTAAGTCATATAGAAGGCCAGGATAAAAGTAGGACCTCTATACTTGAAAGAATTCAGTGTTCCTTCAGACATCCATTCACATCATATGAAGGCTGCTTAGCTGAGTCTTCCTTACCAAAGAACAAGCTCCCTAGTGTTTTGAGCACAGAATGCTTCAAGAAGGAGGTGAAAGTGCTACCAAGACATGTTTTCTCCCTTCCCATAGTCCTTCATTTTTCTTGTCCATCCAGGACTACAAAAGATAGTTCATAAGCCACTGTCCTGCAGTTAACCTTTTGTATAGCAATGCTGGGCAGGAATAGGCTCCTTCAAGCTATATATCTGCTCACATATGCTAAGATTTCTTTAGGATTTTCAGAGGCACAAAGTGACCTGCAGAATCAAAGGGGAAAGGAACCTATTTTCAATACCACCTTCCCTTTTCACGCAAATCAGGAAGAGGTAGTAGATGCAAGACAGAGCTGTTGTATACTCTGTTGGCAGCAATTTCAGGAATGGGAGGATTTGTACACGTTTCTAAGGCTTCTCAGGAAATAGGGAGGCAAATCTTCCCTTCCTATGACTCAACTTTCGGTGTTCAAGGTTGTACACAATAGAGGGCTGTCCAGATCAGATACTTCCAAATGCTGAATTGCTTGTAACAATTTCTGTCCACTTGGCTGCCTCTTCTCTGTATTCCCCCAGTTACAAATCTCCCTACAGGAGAAATACTTCTCTCTCAGGGTTAATATTCCTCACTGTAAGTTTTTACAATAGTAGAAAAGCTTGGTTTAGACATGAAGAGACTAATTGTACGTGAAAAAGCCTTTAAGAGGCAATTAAAATAATGAAACATAAGCAATACTTTATCTATTTCCTAATTACATTGATACTTACCAGGCTCATTCAAACTGCGACAAAGACCCCAAGCAGTGTATGGAATCACTTTTGGGATGCAGTAAGAAACAAGCTTCTCTTTCTTTTGACTAGATTTCTAATGCAGTAAAGCATCCACTGACATGAACTAATTGAGATTTCATAAATGCTTACCACCAATGAATGAGTACAGGGCATATTTAAAATTCTGATCTGACCTTGGAATATAAATCTGGTTCTCATTTATCAGAGAAAGATCTGTGAGCAGTCCCATACTATGTAAAATACTCTGCCAGTGTGTAAGAGACAATGTAGAAGATCTCTTTCACTCAGAAAGACTCCTTGGTACTCACTGAGTTGTGCCTAGGCAATTAAGTTCAATTAGAGTACTCTAACATTGCACTATTGACAGCACCTGGAAAGCTGATAGAAAATACAGCACACGCCAGAGTTTTGCTTACCCATGCTGTAGATTCTGGGCCAGGATTAGCAATCTGACAGGAATCACTCTTTGGCAAACGCACGTCCAATCTGTTCAATAATTCATTGGTTTTGCTATGAAGAAATTCAATCCAAATAGAATTGTTAGTGCCTCCATAAAAATAAACACAGCTTTTTATTCCACCCTTGGAATCTAGCCTAGACATTTTATCATGTGTCTGCTGAAAAACATGATAGGTGGAAAAAAAGGTTATGGAAACAGACAAAATGAAATAGGACAAAGGATACAGAACATATACCATGGATAAAACATTTGCTGGGAGGATTTTTTTAAGGAAACAATTATTTTCATTTGCATATTTGGGGTGTACAGTGGCTATGCTTCTTCCCTTATTGTAAAGCTCCTGTAACACAGACTCACAAACCTTTAGACTTCATCGGCATGCAACTGCTTCACTGAATCACTGCAAGTCCTTCTACCAGATCTATAAATCTGTGATAAGTAATTTAAAAGATTATTTTAAGGAATTTTCATGGTTAGTACAATGCAGCCTTACAACAGATTACTTAATCAAGCAGAAAGACTTACACGCATTTTGTGGCATTGAAAAAGAAATGCGTGTCTTTAGTTGAAGCAGAATTGCACAACATTATAATTTCTTACTCTGGCAAGGGCAATTTTCTCTTTAAAATCGCATCCCTTATAAACCAGACTTTCAAAGTAGCACCACTTGGCTCACAGTTTCAACCAAGTATCATTAAGCAAGGTCACAAACAAAAAAAACAGGAGTTTGGGTGCTGTGATCAGGAATCAGTTTCTTAACCTGCAGTCCCACATATATCTACTGAAGTCTTTGCTCACTCAAAGGAACAGAGTTAGAGGAAAGAGGCAAATTTATTTATGTTCACAGCTTTGAAAAACATGAAAGCACTGAAGTGAGAGCAGAAAGAGTGCTTCAAGAGATATTCAACATGGAGATTTACTCTGCTAATAGGGCAACCAGCTAGCTCTGTGGGGGAGAAGATGCCTCTACCAAACACTTAAGCTTGGAGAAAAAGCCTTGACTTGATGATGACTAACAGCTGAAACAGACTACCAAGTGTGTTTTTACTTTTCACTTCATTATCTGAAACAGTCCTGCAAATGTCCTGCTAGTCAGGGAGGAGTGGTATATTGAGAAGCTGGGAGAAAGAGCAACAACCCACAAGTTCTTCTCTGCTACTCCACACAATGCAAAACCAGGTTACCACTTCAGGTACAAAGTACTTGCCCAAGTTGTAGCAAGCCAGGCTTTTAGGGTCTGATCATTCCCAGTTCACTCTCTCTCCTCCATTACCTGGGCAGTTGACATAGATCTCAGCCAATGCACAATACAGAAAGAACCAAGTGAAGCACTGGTTTCCCTGATCTACAGAGTATCTATTTATTGAGGTTGAGCAAACTAATAGTTTTCTTACACAAATGTTAAGCACTCACATTTCTTCCATGAACAATGAGTTAGTTAAGTGGTAAGATTGCACAGAACAGTTTGGGGAACTTGAAGTTTTAAATTGCAGATTTTGTGTTTCTCTACCTATGCTAAAATTTATAAAATAAAAATTTATTTCTACACTAGGAAGACTAAGAATTCCTACAGAAAATCTGGAATATATTTGACAATGTTGAAGCTCTGCAAAGAAACATCTGGCAACTTGGGTCGATATCTGGATCGCCTAGTTCCTTATGGATGGCAAAAGAATGACACAGGCTATGTGAAATTTCTCATTATTTGCATAAAAATGTGGAAGACACTGCATTTCCAGGATCAGCACACTGATAGATGAAAAGCTCACTCAGTTTTGGTATCAGAAAAGATGATTACAAGACTGGAAGTAAATAAAGCTTCTCAGCAAAGCTGCACACTGACTGCCTTGGAACAGAAAGAAACACCCTACTTACACCTACTACACCAAATAAGCAATATATTAATAAAGTGTCCCTATCACAAGAAAGGGACAAGTCAGGTCTTATATATGTTAATTTTTTGTGTGTCATCTCTATGGAAACCCAGCAATGCCTCTAGAGTTGCCAAATTGAATATCTGAAAGGTATTTTTCATAATACTAAACCTGTAGTCGTAAGAATGCAGAGCATAGCATAAGCCATGCTGCAGGGAAAGGGGGAAGTCAGAGACATCACCGTTCAATTAAATTTCTAGAAAGTATTATTATTTCCATAAGGAAATCAGCATATCAAAGTGTCCATAGGTGTTCCATATTCAGGTGGTTGAAGCAGCATCTCACTCACTACAACTTCAAGGGCTAATCAAAGATTCTAATAAAATATGTTCCTGTGAGCTAATTAACATTAAAGAAAGAGGAGTATGAGCTGAAGAAATTTATTTCAATACAGCAGAATCCTGATACCCTTCAAATACACCTAGGGAAAGGAGATCCAGATTTAGATAAGCCAAGAAGAAGGCCCCTTGCTAACAGGCTGCTAACCTGAGTTCTGACTATCCATAAGCATCAGGCTGAAGAAAAGACAGCCATTCAGAAGCACTGGTTAAGCAGGAGCAATGCTATGAGGGTATTTTGTCTTCCTTGGTAGCCGTTTCCCATTATACCATTGGGAAAAAGCTTTTTGCTCTGCTAATTTTAAATAGCCTACTCCCACATTGGTATGTCTAATTGCACCAAGCAATACTCCTAAGCATAAGACCTCAGCCAGCTATACTACGGTAACTAACTATTCCTGAAATCATTTTGACCTGTTCCAAATAGCACTTTCCCAAATAATTCCTAGCAGCTATCCAGCAACAAATAGCAACAATATCAGATGTTTTAGATGCTACTGCCCTGTTTTGGGAGGTCAAAAAGTTTTCTAGCAATCAAAGCAGGCAGTCTGTGGCCTGTTGGCCTTGGAAGGCATAGCAATTGATGATATTTTATTTATGAGTACAGATGCAGCCATGGGAGAGTAAAGCACAATACTAGGTTCAGGGTCTGAAAAACTCTTAAGAGCTCTTGTGGGAAAATACTAACTCTGCTGCCACAATCATTGAGTAACATGCTAGAAGGGGACCGGGCATGACAGTGGAAATCAGTCCATGTTTCAGATGCTTCCTGTGGGTCCTTGGATATACACTTTACATTTCACGACTATTCTTCAGGCAGAGTTCTTTCTTAAAAGCTGTTATGTACAACCATCTACCTGAAGCTCAACAAGTATATGTAAAGTGCAGAAACATGAACTTGCTAGGTGCAATGGTGTAATTTAGGGATTTATACCTGGCACACTGCACTCACAAGGTACTTGGAGGTCAGGGAACCCACATGCATTTCTTACTGTTTGGAACTAAATGCTGCCCACATTCCCACTACAATGAGACAAGGGGATGGTTGTAAAAGCCAGAGTGAGTATGGGTTCCTCTGGCCTGGGTAGAAGTTCTCATGCTCTAACACGGTCACCAGCCTTGACAGCCAAGAAGCAGGAAGTTCTGCAGTTGACTCCAGCATACAACTGTGAAAGATCTGAAGACCCACAACTGATCCCATTGCATTACCCAAGCTCTAAAATCCAGTGCAGAAAAAAGTCTTTAATTCTGTGTGTCATTTGTTCTTAACTCCTGTCACATCTACAAGGCAAACAAAAAAAAAAACAGGCCTGAAAAGGATTCATCCTTAGGGACTTAAATAAGGATATAGAATCAGGCCCCATCATCTTCCATCCAGGAGTTGCACAGCACTCCTTGCCTAGTTTTTCATTTGAGACTGTATTCCTTTCAGAACAAAGACATAGGCAAAATAATTTTTCTGCCTACACATAAAGTTCTTGTCTTTAAGTGTTTTACAGACAAACATTAAAAATGCATTAATTAAAAAGACTTCTCATAATCTTCATTAGTCCTTTCCAATGAAACTAGTGGCAGTTAATTCTTTTACTTTAATTGATGGAAATTGAAATGCCAGAATACCAAATATTATACTGGCTTTTGTGCCAGTACATTTGGAAAAAAAAAGGGAACACAATATCTTTTCATATATCATAAATTTATTTATTTCTCTTGACAATTTGTGAAATATAATGGCCAACTCTTATTACTACTGAAAACAAGACAGCTCCTGAACTTCTTTTTATCTCAAGCTGCAGGATGTCTACCATTACAATTCTGCTCTAATGAATGCCCACAAGCATGTTAAGAGTTGTTTAGAAATAGTAGTAAAAATAAAAATAAAGAACTCCAGGTCATGTAAATAATTACAGCCATTTCAGAGAGGAGACAACCTGACAAGTCACCAGTGCTGAATGATGTGGACACATCAGCTTCCAAATTAATTTCCTATAAAAAATGCTAAATTGATATTTTGGCATTTTCTTCTGATTCGGCTGAAAAACTAAGAACCATGCATTATGTTAGTTTCACACATCTACCCAGAAGTTTCACAAGCATTTTTAGAAAGAGCAGAACTCCTCAAAAACAACAACAACAAAAAACAATAATAAAAAAAACCAAACCCAAAATCAAAACTGAATTTCATTCAAGACCCATCCTTTAGCAGCACCAGCAAGCATATCTACATCTCTTCCCACTTCAACATATTTAATTGGCTAAGCATACCAACTTTCTCACCTTTTGATGAAATTAGGATTAGCTGCATCACATTACCAAAGCCTACCAACCAAAAATGCTGCTCTTTATTTCAGTACAGTCTGTGATGTGTGTGTCCTCACTAATGCCCTTGTTCCTTCCTCAGTGAGGGTTCTGCCTTGCACATTGCCATATGCAACTTGATCAGATATTTGCTATGACCAACAAGCCAGGCTGGCTGGTACTAGGGCCATTGCTGTTCTTTTGACATGTGGCCTAACAAAACCAATGTATTACCAAATTTAACATTTAACAAATCTTAGAATAGAAAAAATTCCAAAAGTCAACGCTAAGCTCAGTGAGATTGCTGTCCATTTAAGCAGGTTTTTGAGATTCTATGCTGGAAGACAAAGACACTCCAAAGGTCGGTGTAGTTCGGACTTTCACCAATGAAAAGCATTTGCTAAAATGGTAATGAATCTGGGAGGGCAGGGAGAGGTGAGGGGGTGATAATGCCATATGTGAAAACAGTCTGACCAAGGGTACATGGCTTTTGCTAGTACGGTTATGCAAGGCCTCTCTCACACCCCCTCCTCTTTGCAGAGATTTAGCATAGCAAGAAGTTTACAAGGTTTAAATAAGTTCAGAAGGCTACAAGCAACTGCCCTATTTCTCATAGACCATGACAAGCAGCAAGGTAGTAAAAACATCTCTGTCTACCAGCAAAAAAAAATACCTTCAACTTTACATGGATTTTGGTTCTCCTGTACCTCAACTCTAACCCATACCTATAGGACAGAGTCCACTTTTGAATAAGAAGAAAAAACAAACATCAGCCATGTGCAAAATTGCCAGCATGAACTGATTTTGGTCTGTGTGTGGGTGCAAGATGCATCTTTTGCTGGAAACTATATGGTAAAAAATTACAATGTGAAATAATTACAACATTAAATTCACGTCCAATATTGATGACTTTTTTTGCAGTGCCTTTTACTGTGAGGAAAGGCTATCCTCTTAATATTTAGTTCATTTGCTTTCTAACACAAATCCTTCCAGTAGCCATATAGCAAGCTTACTTAAGTGTTTACAGACTTCACTGGCAGTAATGTCAAATCATAGTATACAGGACTTGGGCAAATCTATGCTAGAGATCAAAACTGTGGTATCTTTGCCTAGTAGGATTTCTTGTCTGCAAGCTCTTGAGCTCCTGATTTTGGGGATGAGAACAAAAAATGTGGCACTAGTTCATTTTAGGTAGAAAGCTTCAAGAAAGTATAATCATAGATGAAAATAAAAAACGGCAACTTTCTCAGCAGAATTATTTTCAGTACTTCCCACTCAAACCCAGAATTAATCTATCCTGTCAACCCACCTGCTTTTTTTGTTTCCCTGGCTGGATAAAATAACACAGATAGGCTATTCTTTCCTCCCACCAACTCATCCAGCATTCCTGGATGTTATTTTAGGTGTAAGTTTCATTTATTATCTCAAGTAATAAGCATAAATCCAGTTTTAAGGAAAATGCAGTTTTGTATCAGTCTATTGCATAGATCTTCCATTCTGTGTGCTCCATCTGCATGTGCAATCTGCCTCTATATTTTCAGCCAGCTTGCATGGGCAGATTAATGTGTACAATTAGAAAGCAACCTCACAGGCATTCAATAAACTGCCTTCATTATTACACTCAAGAGAGTCCCTTTGGATGTCTATAAAAGCCTAGTTTTCTGCCTGTTAGCTAAATAATTGACAACGCTTAAAATAATCAGGAGCAAATGAACAAACCGAAGACAATTGTGGTGAAAAGAAGCAAACAAAGGATTCTCAAGGCTGCAAAACCCTTTTTGTGTGAGCCCTCTTTCACTCTCTCTAGCAACCTCTATTAAAAGTCCAGTCAGGTTTACATTTGCACTTCTGTGGGGAAAATTTGTTGCCAGCATGCTGTTTGAACCACACATCATAGGGGAATGAAAACTGCCAAGGACAGTAACATTTATCCTTTAAAAATACATAAATAAATAAAAATTCTGTTTTGATTCAGGTTTTATTCTCTTGCATTTTATGACTTTTGAGAAAACTGCTTTGGCAGGCAAGTGTATATCAGCTTGGTTTGGTGAACCTCCTGCATTATGTTTGGAATATGCACTTAGAGGGACTCTGGCAAATGCTGTTTCCAGCTCCAAATTCTCAGCAGAATATATTGAGTGCACACATATACCCACGTGCAGCAGTGCCAGGAATTTCTACAGGAGTACAACCTTCTCAAAAACAGAGGCATGAATATGTAACAAAGGGAAGGATGAAGTGACCCAACAGTCATCATGTACTATTAGAAAGCAACCCTATGTTCGAGACTGCTTCTCCCACTACATAAACAGGGAGGTGACTATTAGAGAAACAGTGGACTACATCCAACACAACAGTTTCTGGAAAGTTAAATACAAATTAAGTAAAAGCACTTCACTAGAGATCTGGGCCTAAACTGTATGGCAAGAAACCCTACAGTTCAAACACAGTTTCACACAGCCTGCACATCAAGTCACTGAGAAAAACAAGTCATGAAATATCCATCCTCATTACTGTTTAAATGACAATTCTGGTGTACTAATTAAAGAAGAATGTCCTGAAAAATCCTCTTCTAAAGTACTCTGACAGAAACACCATCAGGCCAATAATGCAAAATGCATCCAAAATACCATGACTCAGAAGGAAGGACCCCATTTCATGGGTAAGTACCTTCTGGTAAAAAGTCAACACATACTTCCCAGTTTTTAAATCTGGCTTTTGCAGGGACAGAATTACAGCCACATTATCATCAACAAATCCCTCATTTGCTTCCCCTCTGTTAGCATAAACAGTAGTAATCCTGCTATGCAGAAACTTGTCCACCTTGAAGTCTGTTCCTGTGTACTCTTAAGGCTTTCTATACACAGCTACTTTGGGAGATGCCTAGTTTTGTCTATTTCAGTCACCTAACAAAGCTTGAGTCCACCTGGGTCAGAGGAGCTGCTGATCCCAAAAGTGTGAGGCTTGTAGACTTGTCCATGACACTGCATGCCTGTCTAGATCACAAAACACAAACACATATTCAATCAACTATGATAACAGACACAGCTGACCCTCAAGGACCTGTTGTGCACAAAGAAAATAACAAGGCTTTCAAAAGATAGGAAGTAACACTACTCAAAGAAGGTTGCAGACAATTTTCTTATTAGCACTTACTTCATGTTAGACCCCATGAAAAGAGAGTTCAGTGAGAAGTTCTTTGTTTTAACAGTGCCAGGAACTTAATCAGAAATACAAAATTCTGGCCAGCATCATACTTTTTCGTCAGAGTATGTTAATGACATGAGAATCTTCAGTGCCTTTCCTTATCAAATAGAAGTGGCACTTCATGCAGGAGAGGTACTGATTGGGCTGTACTCTTTGGAGGCTGATACAGCTAGAGGCAGTGAGCAACTTGAAAAGGTTTCCCAGCTAATGAGAATGCTGGTATTCATTGATGTCCTCGGGAAAATGATGATGTTGCAGCTAGGGATCTTATAGAGGGCAGACCAACAAGGAAGCTTATCTTTCAAAATAGTTCCACAGGCCATGCTTCTCCGGGGACACCCCCTTGTCGCGGGGGAGAAGCTTGCGTGCCTTCATGAGGTTGTGTGCTATGCTGGAGGTGTTATGTGCCTCCGGTAGGGTCTCCCATGCCGGACAGATCTCAGCTGAAGGGTCAGACAAAGTGTGTTCATGGGCAGCATGGACTCACTAGCCCCCTGGCAACCATCCTAGGAGAAGGACAACTCTAACTCCAAACCTGGGCAGATGGAGTTCCCTTAGCCCTGTAAGGTCACCCATCTAAGAGAAGGATACTCTAACCAAACCTACGACCTGAGGTATTCGCTGTCACCATCCAAGCTCACTAGGCCGTGGCAGATGAACCTTAGGAGTAAAGGGTGGGGCCAGTTCTGTGCACGCTGTGCCTCACCTGAAAAATCCATTGCGCAGGCTTGAAGGGTTCACCCACATTGCAAAGCCCTGTAGCAACAGGCAAGGGTCGAAAAAGGCAGGTGATAGGAAGCAGCTGGAAGCTGCAGACCCAACCCTGCATGCAGGCGGTTCAGGATATTGGTCATTTGAGACTTGGCCCCAGAGATGACAGTCTCAGGAGGCAGCATTCTGAACGACCAAGCAGACTTTTTTAAGGAGAACACAGCTTGGTCCACATGGAGAGGGGCCTGGGAAAGGTGGCCTAACCAAAGCTCATCTCCACCCCCGGCTGGCTAACCGTGGCCAACAGGCATCTTATGATGCAGTCAAACAAAGACAAAGAAACAAAGGCATGCACCCGTCTCCAAAGGTGTGTAAGGAGACTTTCCACTGCACATTTTGCAACTGGACTTGCCTATCCGGCATCGGCCATGTTAGCCACTAGCATGCTTGCAGCAAGTAGTGCCCTTCCCAAATCTTCATTTGCGAAGCCTAGCCATGATGATGACAGGCCACGATTCCGCAGAGGTCGCTGCTTTATACGCAGTGCATGACCTTCCTTCCCCCCTCTCCCAGTAAGCAAAGAAGGAGATCAAAATACTTCAGCAGAAACAGCGAGGAAAGGGGCACAACCTTGTATTTGTTCTCTTCACCTCTAGACAAAGGGTCTTAGATAATGGAAGCAAGGAGTCACTCATTTTTGCTTAGTAGACAAAAGCAAATCTTTAAACACCTGGCATTTCTATGTGAACATGCCTATAATAACCACCAGTACTTCAACAGAGTTACTTTACAAAATCTATGCCAATCCATAATGCCAGTGTATCTTAGCAATGCATCCTCAACAACATCCAGTGGTACAGACTCCTCTTCCTTTGCCCACCACAGGATTCCTTCAGACCAGGGAAGGCACTAGAGTCACTTGCCTGAGGCTGAGGAAAGAGGCCATGAACTGCCAATATTGTGCATTAAAATGTGTATGGGGACCTGTGGCCCAGCCACAGGATGGGACACTTAGGGACACAGCAAGAGTCAAGGGCCCCAGACTTCCCCGGTCTTAGACTGTGAGGGTATAAAAGCCCTGGGGATTCCTTTGTTCAGAGTCCTTCCTCGAAGGCACCAGCATGAGCTGGTATTTTTTTATTTAGTTAGTGTACCATGATTAAATTATTTTAAGGATCTAGATGTCTGAGACACTGCTATGGGAAGCCTGGGGTTGAGGGGGTAAGGAAACCTGGTCTGACAATGTGAGTCAGGGCAGGGGGGGTGGGGGTGTAGCTGCAAAGGGACTTTGGTCCCAGCTCAGGTGGTGCAACAGGGATTGCCAGAGTGGCTCCTCTGGTCAGATTGGGAAATTTCCTTAACCCTGTACAACATGGGAGGTTTTTGCTTAACCAAAATTGCATTCACTGTAGGTAGTTTTTCAGCTTACTTCTCCAAGTGTAGTAGCTACAGGGCCCTTCTGGTGTATGTTCAATACATACTACATACAAATAATGTTCTGATAGTTTAACATAATCTGAAGCAAGGGAGCTTGACTCTCCATCTTCACCTTCAGTTTGCATCAGTCAATTTGGTTTCCAAAGGCAAATGCTTCTAAGCCTTTCTTTAATCAGTGGACAGAATGGCTGCCAACCACTCTTACTTCTCAGTGCCCAGGCAGTCAGAACTCCTGCACCACCTGGGGACTGCCTGACTAACCACACAGAATCATTTAGGTTGAAAAAGATCTCTACAATCATAAAGTCTAACTGTTAACTCAGCACTGCCAAGTCTAGCACTAAACCATGTCCCTAAGCATCACATCTACATGTCTTTTAAATACCTCCAGGGATGGTGACTCAACCACTTCCCTGGGCAGCTTGTTCCAATGCTTGACCACACTTTTAGTGAAGAAATTTTTCACTTGGATCCATTTCCACTTGTCCTATGTTTCAGAAGGTTTGGGCCTTCTTTTGACTAAACCAAACTTACTTTTAATGGAAAAACCACTGAACAGCAGAATTCATTTCACCCTAAGCAAAAAAAGGTACAGACAGGGAAGGTGAAGGAAAGGAAGAGATAGGTCTCTGTTCATAACTGAATATGCCTGGTATGTCTGTTGTTGATTTAGGCTCAAAGGTGTCTGTCAGAAACAGGCAGAGATTTAAAGATGTGTAGGGTCTTCAGAAATCCCGAGGAAACAAGGTGTGTGTGGGGAAATCCACACTGGGACAAACCAAGGACAAACACTAAGCAAAACACTAATATCTAGAGAGAAATGCTGGCAACATATTAAAGGAAAGAGCTGTGCCTAAAGCCAGATGGGAAGAAATAAAAGGAAAAATACAAGAAAGGCTGATTGACAAAGCACTAAAATGCCTAAGTATTAGAAAACTGTCTGGGCAAATGGTGAAGGAACTAGGTCTACCAGTATTGGACAAAAGTGGCTCCTTTAAAGGTCACAGAGGAGGAAAAAGCAATCAATCAGGCTAAGAATACCAGTGAGTAATTTCAGAAGCCAAAGATAAAAAAGGTAAAGGTGACTAAACAGTATTGTGTGTTAATTATGTGATAGAATCAGTTTGGATCAGTTAAAATAAATAAATAGGGTAGACTGAATGGGCAATAAGGAATTTCACTGCCAATGGAATTAATTATGTCAGGATTTAAGCTGTATCTGACATTAAGGAGGTATTCTTGGGAAACAGGTCTTCAAAACAAATCTCTATATTTAAGTATGCTAAATATAGGAAGTCCTCATTATTTCCATGTGGCTTGATTTCTTTACTAGTCAATAAAATAAATAGGTGGAGATGTAGTATAAATTCTGTTTCAGTAATTTGTCTTGGATTTAATGATCACATATTGACTCAGAGAAAGAAAGCATAAAATCATTCTATAATTCACAGCTTTCATTTTAAAGTGTATGTTTTAGCAAGCTAAGAGAAGTCTACAGAACCAAATTTCTCAAAGAATAAGGTGTGGAGGAGGCTTGGAATATTTCACAGAATCAT
The DNA here is from genome assembly GCF_047495875.1 of Pithys albifrons albifrons. NCBI lineage: Eukaryota > Metazoa > Chordata > Aves > Passeriformes > Thamnophilidae > Pithys > Pithys albifrons. The sequence continues at coordinate 56,668,947 of NC_092458.1, forward strand.
AAAATCATTGAGGTTGGAAGGGACCTTTGGATGTCATCTTGTCCAACCCCCCTTCTGAAGCAGGGCCACTTTGAGACAACTGCTCAGAACTTTTGAGTATCTCCAAGGATGGAGAATCCACAACACCTCTAGGTAACCTGTGCTCATGTTTAGTCACCCTCAGAGTAACGAAGTGTTTCCTGATGTTCAGTAGGAATTTGTCATGTATCAGTTTGTGCCCCTTGTCCCAAAGTCAAGTTTGAAGTCAAAAACTGAAAAAAATAGCAATAGAAGCCAAATCCTTCCTGAACCTCAAACCAGGGGGAAAAAAAAGACATAAATAATATTAAGTAATAATTAAAAACCCAAACAAACAAGCAAACAAGCCAGAAGGACAAGCAGATGAGGAATTTTAGGTAATAAGTTTCAAATTTTACTCACTAATTTTGATCTTCAAGCAACATCTCTCTTCTTTGCATTTCTTGTTGTCTTTTTTTAACTTCAAGTCTCTCTGCCTACAGCATTAAAAACAGGAAAACATAACTGATATTTCCCATAAATGAGAAATGAACATTGATTATTTGAATTCCAATGTTTCAATACTCTATTTTATAAAAGATCTATAGCAGCAGTTGGGTACAGAAGTGACCCAATCTCAAATTTAGAAGTGTTCAGTCAAGACATCTGTTTAAAATGGAAAATGACGTGGTGCTCCTAGTAGATCAATCTGTCCAAAGGGTCTTTTGAGCCTTCACAGTTCTCATGTTGTAGCCCTGCTGGGGACCTCTCTTGGTACATTGGTCCTAGTAAGAAGGTAGAGGACCCAAACCACCGCACCAAAGCACATGATAATCCAGTAGCACTGACAGTGCAGTGATATGAGTACATGTAGCTTCAGGAGCACCAGATATTGGCCTGCTGAACACGTGCTAAGACAAATGAAAGTGGGAGAAATCGGTACTTAGCCAGTGTTATTTTGCCTCAGACACCATTCCCAGTACAAAAGTCAACCAAATTCTTGACACATACAACTCCTTTGAAAATCTGGATAAAACAAATGATTAAGTCCTTTCATATAAAATTGCACATAATTTCCAGTGAAAGGATCATCTATGCTGCTCAAACACCAAATTTAAGTAGAATAAAACATTAAAATAAAAGCAAAAGTTAGTGAACTTGCTGCAACAACAATGTGTATTTCAAGTTAAATTCCAGTCAAAAGGAGGCCAGCCAAATCTTTGTTCTGGCAGGCAGGCTGTAGATAGGTCAAATGTGAAGAGCAGTCAAAAGGCAGATCTGTATATTAAAAGCACAGATTAGAAATCTCAATTTGAGATTTCAGCCTGCTACACTTTGAGCATAAACTCCCACACTGCAGTTGGTGGGGGGATTCTCGAAGTGTTCCCAGCGAAGGATCACAGCAACCTGCATGTGGAGGAAAACACAGACTCAGGACTATCACTCTGCTCCTCAATCATCCCCAAAATTAAAAAATGTAATGGTTTGGTAACACAGCAACCAGTCATTCCTCTAAACAAAGTACCCTGGAAATTTCAGGCAATACCTTACAGAGATGAGAACAGATGTGCAGGTGAGAGTGGTGTATTTGGCCAGAGAGCCAAATCAGGGAGAGGATACTGTATCTGAACAGAGGTACTGTGCAAGGGCAGGTAGAACAAGGTGGGGGAAAGGGGTGTTAAGAACAGGGCTGAAATCCCCACCTCCATAATCTTCTTCCTGTTCTGCAATAAGAAAAGTTACAATTCTACTGGCAGTTACTCTATTACTTTGCCTTCAGTGACTTCAGGAGGGGTATTTTTTAATTGGATAAAGAATGACTGTCTGGAAGAGAATTGCAAAACAAGTGCAAATTCCTCCTTCACATGCACTAGATTAAGAAAAAAATCCTTTCAGATGTTTGCAAACAGAAAAAGAGCCACTATGCTGTGTGACGATATAAACTGCTGGAAGGCAAATGACTTCGAAGTTACTTGGAAAAAGGCAGTAAAAAATATAACAAAAGGAGGAAGATGAATCTCTGAATAAGGTGTCCTGTTGTTCAGTCATTTCACATGCAGAGACATTGGTAGAATGTGTGATGTACAAGTGCAATTAAAAAACCAAACTGTAGTAAGGAGCATCACTTGCACAGTATAGGTAAAATTTGAGAGTGTTTAAGGGATATCTTGTTTGCTCCTAACCACTCCACCCATAGATGACTTTTTAGGCAAAAACTCACACCCATTTATGTAACTTTACAATTTACAGGGAAAGAAAAGGAAAGAGGTAGAAATGAAATCTCACAGCTTCTACTGTGAAGCTGACCTAGACATCAACCATAGCTCCCAAACCTTTCCACAACACTACCCAACACTAGAAGCTGACACCTTCACCTCTGAAAAAGCAGTGGATGTGGGATTCATCACCATATTGCAAGGCTCCTGAAAGTTCAAATCCAAAGATCATGGGAGTTGTTGTGGTCTATCTTCTAGCTAGAACAACACAGTGATATTAACTTCAATAAATACAAACCTTCAGTATCATCTCTGTCTCCCACTAGAAAAAAAGAATGGGAATATCCTGCAGCTATTCTATCACCAGAATGGTATCTGAAGAAAACTCCAGCATCTTGACATCACCCATTTATGGCCTGTGTGACTGTTTTTCACTCTGGAAGTTTTTACCCTGGGGTCCTTACTTAGGATGCATACAAGTGACAGGCAACAGAACTGGAACATTCCCCGGCTAATGACAATCTACCAATAGACATTGCCAAAGCACTGTACATTTGGCAGCATCTTCAAAAACAAAGCCGAGAGTGGAACAGCTGTGATACTGAAGGTAAACATGTTGAAAAATATTAGCAGAAGGTCTGTAAAGTGCCTGGTTTTAACAAATTCCTGAAAAAAGGGCATTCATGCTGATTAACACAGTCAAATTAAAATGCACACAATTTGATAAAGAGTAAAATGCAATTACAGCTTATCCTAAATAAGACAATTCCTAAAGAAGACACAACTGTTTACTGTGTAAGGTAAGAGCAAAACATTGGATTAGGTAGAATTACACTGAGTTTTCTCACTTCAATTTTTTTGAATCTTTTAACTCACAGTCAAGACTTAGACTGTACATGGAAAGGACAAAGGCAGGGTAAAAGTAACAGGTTGAATGGCAGGAAATAGAAATATCCAGTGCACCAAAGTTATCCTATTTTATGTGCAGCAACAATGCCAAAAGTTTAAAAAACAAGAAGCCTGATATCAAACACTTATTTTCGGGAGAACTTTGAGAGTCTTTCACCCAAAATACACAACAGAAGTGTGCTGGTTTAAAGGCGAACCAGCAGGGGAAATGAACTCACCACGAGAGAGATTATAAGTCAGAGCTAAAATTTAATAATAATATTACAATAAATACACTGACACAAAGGGAGATTGCTTTCAACTCACAAAACCCAGCAGTATAACCCAGTGTCCTGGGGCACAAACCCAAGGGGGTTTGTTTGCCCTTGTGCTGAGACCCCTGTGGTCCCCCCAAGTCCAGAGCAAAAGGAAGTGAAAAACCTGTTGGTGCAGGCGAGGGCTGTAGTCTGGTCAAGAGTGGTGGTCTCCTCCTGTCGAGGTCCTGCTGCTCCTCTGGATCCAACAAGAAGTTCCTGACGTGTTCTTACCCACCACTTATGTACCCTCAGGGAGCACTCAGTCCCTCCCCCTGGGCGGGGACTCACAGAGTGGGTGATTAACTCTGAGAGCCATGGGGTATTGTTGAACTGTTGATGGCCCCTTAGCAGCCACGCCCCCTCAGGCTGAGTGTGAAGGTGCTAATGGCTCCCTGGGCAGCTGCTGCTAATGGTCCATTGTCCTTGGGGAATGAATAGAGGGGGTAGAATACACAGCTTTGATCACCCCCACGCAGTGTTAACTGGTCCCTCCTGCTCAACTAGGACAAGAAGTTATGGTTCAGTCTGCTCATAATCTGTGATGGGAAGGGTTACACAAAAGATACCAAATTGCAGACTACTCCTAATAAGAAAATAAAAAAACCTACTTCCCATGTACTTCTATACTTTCTGCAGATCAGACACACATCTCAGCACCAGGGACAAACCCAGAAATTGGCCATTTCCTGCTAACATTACCAAGTCTTTTTCAAACTATTTCAATCAGCTCACAGTAACTCAGAGTTAATTAGCTCAGAATACCCAAACTCATGCAGTCCACATGAACAAACTACAGCAGTCTCACAACAACCTGCCTGTCATGGAGCACATGGGAGACTTGAGTATCTGTTCACACAAACTGGTCCTGTGGAGCACAGAATGAAGAAGCTTTCTTCTCTCTGAGAGCTGGAGAGAAACAAGGTAGACGCCAAGTACATTGGTATTCCAGCACCTAATAACCTCATGGTTAATTAAAGAATGACAGAGACAGGGAGGTAGACTCCTACAGATGGTAAGGCAGACCTTACACATTTAGGCACTGCTTTGGCAGACACACAGTTTCCTCTGTTCACAAAGATAATGGGAAAGTGGATGCTGCTTTTTCCTGCAAAACCAGCATTAAGGCAGTAACATAAACAGATCCTAGGTTCACAAGCAGCACTGGCCTACATCATTCTTACAATAAAGTAAGAACTGAGCTGAGTGTCAGCACCCATTCTAGTCATTGCACATTAGTCTGTAGGGCTTCACCATTCATGTTTGTTGGCAAAGTTGCTCTCCAGCTGTGAAAGTTCCAGGGCTCCTGCTGATAAATCTGGCTAGCTATTATCTCCCCTCAGAGTGTCAGACAATTTGGTTTTTATTGAATGAATAATAACCTTGAGCAAAAAGAAGGCCTGGCCAGCAAGAAAAGACGGCTTGTGAATTTGCAGAAAGACATGCTCTCAACTGATGCACTGCAGGTGCAGTTGAATACACATCTATCACTTCAAATAAAAAGCTCCTTTCTTGTGGGAACCAGGACCCAACATTGGTCATACAGTACCAGTTCCCTAGGACTCCTCTCATCCTCAGCTCTTAAGAGCCTTTCATCTGCAGGCAGGATGAGACAGTCAAACTGACACCTTTTAGTGGCTCTCCAGAATGCTTTTCTTAAAAATAAGGTTGAATTTTTAATACATAATCATCTTCCAAGAAGAAATCTTCATCAGCTCAATCACTACTGTGGAAGACAATCTGAATAAACAGATTCAGATTAAGAGTTCCTTTTCGTGCTACTCTGTTTTGTTTGCTTGCTTTTGGGTATATTTTATTTAGTCAAATTAGTCTGTTTTACAAAGATGTTTGCCATGATGTTGCATCCTCCTTTAGAAGAAACTGATAGTTACAGTTTTACTATCTACATCTATAAAGATTTTATAATCTGTGAGAGTGAAGGGAAGGAAATTAAAGAGTATGAAAACAAAACGGATGCATCAATATATTTTCCAGGTGTAATTAGAAATTATATATATAGCAGTCTTGTAATATTTTTCTTGTCCAATTCCCATGGTCAAACAACATATTTTAAATAATTAAACTATTGTCTGCCATTGTTATCATGACTGCTTCTGGAGCTTTACATGAGCTGGTAACCGTTAATGACATTTTCACTTGATAATATTTACTGGCCCTGTGAGCTATTGTGTATGGGCTTATCCCCCCAAAGTAATAGTGTATGGGCTTATCCCCAAAGAGTAATGCTAAGCACTGAAAGACTGAGAACAGACTAACCTGGAGGCAATTGCAGTTATTTTTGTTTATGCATGCCCTTGTACACCAACGAGTACTGACGATTTTTTAATTAGCTTTCAACGTTTAGTTTCTGCACAGAAAATCATTGTTACTGTTGTGGAGACAAACCTTGCAAACCTGAAATCTCCCTTTCTCTCCTTGTTATTGTGCACATCAGTATCATGTTCCCCCTCTTTTCTTTTTTCATTTAAATTTCACATTGCATAATTGAGCACTACTTGATTGCCACCAGAGAGATACAAATGAATTTTTACAAAAGTGTTGCAGCACAAAGAATGAAAAGATGCTTTGTGAGAATAACTGGAAAAAGAAAAGAAATGCAAAAAAAAATCAAAGAAAATTTGAAAGCGAGCTATCATTGGTGCCAGTGTATGGAGATTATTAGAAGGGAAAGTGATCTGATATATTAGCAACACACCTGTGTGGGCAAGCCCCAGAGGGGCTACACTGACCTTTTCATGATTTGGATGGCTTTTACACCATGACAGGCTGGATTTTCTAGTATTCTTCTCATGTGCACAAGCAGTTATAGATTTCTATAAGGTGTTTGTGCCATCTGCCACAACCTAATCTTAGAGAGAAAGCTTATACCAAAGTGAACCATATAACCTGCATACACAATGTTACTCCTAACCTTAGTGTTCTGCCTTTTTGCTAACTCTTCAGGATAGATGCAACCGAAAGGCTAGAGTTTCTGAAGAGCCAAAGGAACACTCAAGCCCCAAAGAACACCAGGTCAGACATCCTTTAGTCAGCTACAAAGAGGAGAAGGACTGGATTTCCTATTTCGTTGATGCCATCCACGATTACCACTTAATTTAATTAGCCTGTTCCATGCAATTCAGCAAAATCAAGCATTGAGACACCAACTCTGTTATATGGCTCTAACTTTGCAGTAACCAGGTTTACCTTTTCTCTCTGGATTGCTTTCTTTTTCAGGATTTCAGCTTCTTCAGCTGCCCTTTTTGCTTTTACATATTCTTCTCTCTTGTGCTGTATGACATAAATATAGGAAATTATTTTACATATTTTACATATCATAAGGTAACTTGACTACCGCACTGTACATCTTTCACATCTAAAGTGTTCTTGGGGAAAGTTTCCAGAATTTCTTCCTTAAAATGAGACACTAAATAATGCAGGCTGTGCAACAACTACTCCAATATTGGCTCTAAGAAGGCTGAGAAATCTAGGGCTGATAAATGGGCATCCATGCAAGGAATCACACAGCTGATTGATAACTTACAAGCATTTATACCTCTTATAAGAGGAACAACATTTCCACATAAGCAGACGATAGGGTGGTACATTGATCAATTAGTCGAAGTGCAGGCAGCATGCCGAAGGATACAGCAAGGCATATAATTGGTTTTACAACTGCACTGGTTATTATTTTCTATATGATCTGTGATACAGATTGCTACATATTTATGGACAGGTTTCTTATTTTCTTCGGTGCAGAACATTTGTTTCTGATTTCCTGCTGCTTTCTTCAGGTTTCATGACTTTCTTTGATCAAGCAACTCTGAGTTCATTTTATAGTCATATGAAATACTTCATGAAAAGCTTTCTTTTGAGTTCTAAAACTAAACAAACAAATTTATTCTTACTGACCTTTTTCTGGTATTTAGATTGCATGAGCGTCATTTGCTGTTTCTGCCTTGCTTGAGCCTCTGATTCTTTTCCACCTAAAAAACCCCAAACATATAAATTGCATTTTGTATGAACATTTAAAGTGCAAATGCCAGTCACTTCAGAACACAGCAATGTAGCAGATTGGATGTATGCATATACAGGAAATTTTTCATAATTACAGTAGCTGTCTGATGTTAAAGAGAATAGATAGGAGACCTTTTTGATCATTTTATTCATCCATCAAAAGCACTTGCTTCTTATTTACAGAGCATCCACTGTATCATCACTCTACCAACGAATATGTCCCTACAGTGTATGATCAGTTTACTGAGGAACTATTCCATTTTCAGAAAATCAGTCATGCTTTGCAGGTGAGTTTTCATTTTCAGATCCAGCTATCCCCACCTTCGCTCAATTTGTCACAGACATACAGAGTCAGAAATTCTATTGCCAAAAAGTTTATCTTTTATCAAATTTAGGAACTTGGACTCTGACATTTAATGCAATGCTATCTAATGTCTTGGGGCTCAAAGAAGAATCCCCATTCTGAAATAGAAGTCAAACTCTTTTCCCACAGACCTCATATTCATATCCAGGTAGCAGAAGGTGTCCTTATTCAAAGACAGGTTCACTTTTGAGAACATCTAAAGTTCTGGCCATAAAGTTAAGCATTCAGTAAAAACAAAAAAAAAAATCCACAAACAAAACAAAGCAAAAACCATCCACACAAAGAAAGTGATACTAGGGCTTAAGGGATGGAGGACTTCAATTTTATTATTCTGCTCTACTATTTTCCAAAGTATTTTCTTGCTTTGGGAAAAGAAATAATTCATTCCCTCAGTTGCTGCAAAAAGCAGCCCCTCACTCCATTCTGAGGATGGGGACTGTATTTTCCCCTAGTGTTTTAATGAGAAATTCCCCTCTGTATGACTCCTAATTTGATAGAAGCAGCTGGACCAATCTGTGCTACCTGAGGTTCCTGATATCCTGGGCTGCATCAAAAGCAGTGTGGTGAGCAGGTCAAGGCAGATGATTTGGCCACTCCATTTCATGAGACCCCACCTAAGGTGCTGCACCCAGCCCTGGAGCCCCCAGCGTAAGAAGGACATGGATCTGCTGGAGTGAGTCTAGAGGAGGACCTTGAAGATGATCAGAGGGCTGCAGCACCTCTCCTATGAAGACAGCCTGAGAGAGCTAGGGTTGCTCAGCCTAGAGAGGAAAAGGCTTCAGGGGGACCTCATAGCAGCCTTGTAGAGTACCTAGAAGAAAACTGGAGATGGACTTTTTGCAAGGGCATGTAATGGCAGAACAAGGAGGAGTGGCTTTAAACCAAAAAAAGAGAGATTCAGATTAAATATAATGAAGAAACTTTATACTATGAGGGTGGTGAGGCACTGGCACTGGTTGCCCAGAGAAGCTGTGGAAGTTCCAGCTCTGGCAGTGTTCCAGGCCAGGCTAAATGGGGCTTTAAGCAACCTGGTCTAGTGGGTGGCATCCCTGCCCATGGCAGGGGGGTTGGAACTAGATGATATTTAAGGTCCCTTTAGATCCCATCCATTTTATGAAATTAAGATAACTATACCAGATTTTTCAGAAGGGATCACTCTTGTCTAAAGGTAGCTTTCTCCACTTACTAATGAAAGGTAACTAATGTTTAGGTGCTTTTGTGAGGTTCAGTGAATGGGAGATCAATTCCTTAAGTGCGGCAACATTTCTACACACAGAAATAATTTCATAAGATATGTTCTCAAGAAAGACTGGCCATACAGTTTACAGGCAACTAGCTTAGGTTAGCTACAAGCATACAGCTGGCATTGAGTAGAGTGACTTCTTCCCGTATCTAGAAAAAAAAAATGCTACTAAACAAGTTTTTAAACCTTTTGGATGCTTAATTTTGCTTTTTCCTCACCTTTTATTAACAACACTTCTTGTGTGCACTGTACTTTCTTTGCATGTACTGATGAACATTGCCTCTAAACAAATATTTTTCCAACCATTATTAACTATTGCCTGTAGCCTTTCAGTCAGGTTTAACTCATTCAAGTTGGCTTGGCTGTCATGTGTCAAATGTTACACTGCAGTAAGGGTATGTCGTGACTGGCTGTGTATAAAATGATCAAAAAGATTTGTTGCTTCACTCATTGCTTATGGAAGAGGGTGAAACTTGCATTCTTCATTGCTCTCATCTCTCCATGGTGCCTGAAAGTTCAGTCAAATAGTACAGACTTGAAATCCAGAATACTTATTTCCCTATGGAAAGCATGAGTGTTAAGAATCTTCAACTTCAAGAATTCTCTGGTGATTTGGACTAGATGTGTAGTCCCTTAAAATCACTCTGAGAAAACAACACATGATACTTTTTTACCTTAATGAGTACCTACAGTGGTGAAATTAGAGATGTCACTTATATTTTTTCTCCTTCCTTGAGCTCTCTTCAGCTCCAAATTTGTTCCTGTGGGAATGATAAGATCTAATAATCTTTGCACCTTACTTTGTTGCAGATGCACTGAATATAGTGCCACTGTTTCAGTCTCTGTGAGTCTAAATGACAGCTAGACAGTGACTGAAGGGAACACATTTTCTTACTCTTTTTTTTTCCTCTTGATTTCCTTTTTACCAAGAAATTTTCAAATGCTGTGGGGCCAGAAGAAGCTAAGACTCCTCACAACCTGTTACTCCAGCTTTGACCCACAACCTTGGTCATGCAGCCAGCCTGCACACATTCTACGTAGACACCATACACCAAATTTCTGGTTTCACATTTAACTTTCTCCAGCGAAAAGCTCTGTGTTCCTCTTGTGACAGAAACATGTCTTCTAGGAACTACTCATAAGAAAAAAGCAGATACTATGCATGAACTCACAAAGACCATGTCTGGCCACATAACTGCACATGATGGTGGGAATACAGAGCATTACCACCACTGCAAACTGACTCGGGATGCAGGGCAGAACATGTGGGACCAGTATCACCTTGATCTGTGTTGGAGTAAGCTCAAATGCCTCTATCTCCCACCTACTATTTATTTTTATACACAGTATACCACTTCAAAGTTATCATGTGTAGCATGGCAGAGAAAGAACTTAATTTGCAAGTCAAGGTAGACAATAGCCTGCACCGTGCACCCCAGATTCTCCCATAACCGCCAAGGGAAGGAAGGACAGCTCTAGGTTTTTAAAACTAATAAAGGCATCATTATAATAATTCAATTTGCTAGAATTAATTCTGCCCAATTTTTATTAGTTTCTCAAGGTCATGTTCTATATGGACGACGCTTTAAAGTTGTCTTGTCAGCAAGTTTCATCAGCTCTCTCCTACCTTTTGTGCCAAAGACATTAAAGAAAGATACTAAAACAAGATAGGTCTGAAGACTTGTACTTGAAAAACACTTGTAATAACATTCCTCTTGCTTCAACACAATCTGCAGTTCTATTCTCTGAACAAGATTTGTTTTGAGTTGAGTTGGGGTCTTTTTGTCTTCTAATTCTTTTTTAAACTACGTCTTTTTTAACTACTTTAAAATATCACTATATAAAATATTTTATAGTTGTTGCAGCTGAAGAGATCTCATACAGTTTCTCTCACCTGTCTAGAAAAGATGTTGGTTATCTTAGTAAACACATCAGTTCAGTTCACGGTGACTTAAGTTCTTCTGGCTTTTCATCCTGTTTTTCATTTCCTTATCTTTGTTGTTATCTTTATAAAATTGGTAATACAGAGCTTCATGCACATTCAGCCTGCAAATGCTGAAGCTGCAGGGATCACTTCTGCCTCTTCAAGAGCCAGCAGTCATGAAAGCACACCTACTAGACCCTAACACAGAGGAGTTTTGTTATGGTCTCCAGCACATGCTGTCCATCTTCACACTAAAGCCAAGCATGTGCACCCTCAGAGACATTAACAATAGACAGTGTCAACATCAGAAGGGACAATCCACCTGTTTTACCCAAATTTTAGTAAAGATTTTCTGCTCTGATCTCAACAGACTTCTTGAGTGACAATCTGTGGTGTTTTGTTTCAGAAACATCTTCATTGCCATGACCATCAGGAAGCACAGAACACATACAGTAGGCTTCTGTTAGCCTTTATTGACACTGAATCTCTTTAATAAGTAACATGGGAGAAAAAGTGCAAGATGACTCATTTCCTGGAAAACAAAATTTTGCAATTCACAATTACTGATTCATGTCTTACCCAGTCTCTGTGGAGCCAATGTGATTGGCCCTGGCCTGTGCTCTTCTTTCCACCGCTCCAGGTCATCTAGCTCTTTCTTTGCAACTGAGCAGGCATAAAAAGAAACAAATATATGGAAGTTAGAGAGAATACTAAAAAACAGGCCGTATTGTTAACTGCATGTAAACCTGAAGACCATTAAAGGAACAAACTTATTCTCAAGGGGTGCAGACCCCCCTGAAGAGGTTACTCAGTCACTTCAATGATCAGCTAACATGACAAACATTTTCCCTAACTCAAGGCCATAATGCTGAGCAAACCCTAAGACTCGACTCCAAAAGCAAAATGAAAAACAGCCAAGGGACTGCTAACAGACTGCTTTTAAACCTCTGGGAACCTGTAGGTAAATGTCACAGTATTTAGTCTTGCATGTAGAGCAGAAGTTTTTAGGATTAAAATGTTATTTCTGTATGGAGGGAAATGCTTGTGGTGTAACATTGCCCAACAGGGAAATGAAAAGCAATTTCCCCTCCCAACCACATGCTCTCTAAATAAAACCAAGAGGAATTCATGAATCAGCTTCAAATTAAGACACTTTAACATAGGTGTCCACATGTGAGATGGGCAGCAAGTTCCCAGTGTAGTCTATGGAAGTCAATACAGCCAGGGTGCCAGCCATATGCTCTAGGATGGCTGGTTGATTTAACTCCTCTCTGTGAGAGACAAAGGAAAAAATGCAACAGTTTCTTTCAATAGGAAGGTCAAAAAAACCTATTGCAAGAGAACCTGTGTTTTACATTATTACTTCAGTTGCTCTAAGAGCTCATTTCACTCTTCCTAACCAGATTTCATAATGGCTGGCTATGGCTATCAGATGCTAACACCAGCTCTCCTCTACGAGGATAAAGCCAGTACCTGGGCAAATTTCTAAAGAGACCCAAAAGAGACATCAGCTTTTTATTTCACCTTTAAAACAAGCATTTAGGTAGAGACTGCATTCAACGAGGTCCTACTTCTGCCAGTATCAAAGACATAAATACTTTGTGTGCTTCAGACCTTACATGCTGCTGGCACAAAGTGAAACCAGATCTTTATTAGAGCAGCAGCACCTTTACTGTTAATGTCACAGTCAGGTCTAAGATGATCTGCTGCTATTCATCCTTCCAGAAGATTATGGTTTGGTTAAGGATAAGCCCATTTTCTTTCTTTCAAACAGGAAATCCAACCCATACCATCCTGCTGGTGACGTATTTCAGCCAAACTCACAATGTTTGAGAAGACAGGATTTTATTGCATTATTTCTTTGAGGGCTCAAGACATGAGAAGTGCTGACTCACACTCCTTTAGCTTTTATATCTTGCACAAATCAACGGCCAAGAGTGTAAGACTGCAGTGATCAGTCACCTCTGCATACAGAATTTATTTCACAACTGACTCTGGCTATAACCTTGCCAGTGAAAGATTTCAACATATGTCTGATCTTTCTGGTCGAGGTTCAGGGTGCTCCTGCTTAGCTACTTTCATCAGCAAGACTCAAAGCAAACAAAAAGTCAGTGTATATATACAGGTACTTTCCATCTAAAGTGACCTTTTCTGGCTTCACTAAAAAGGCCACCTACAATCCTTACATGCAGCAGATTCAAGAAACAACAGTGGCTGTAGTTGCTTTTGTTTCCACAGAGTATATTTTCAAAAATATTTCTTATTTATATTTTTTGCTTCCTCCTACTGAACAGAGAATGTTCAAAGTTCAAGGTTCTCCAGTATGAATTCAACCCTGTAAAAGCTGGATAGAGCTAATTCCAGCAGTCTTGTAGAAGCCATCTTGAACAACTCCAGCACTGAAATTACCAAAACCCTCCTCCTGAACAAGATTTATTCAGCATGAAATGTAGCCAGATGAGGAGTCAATCTTCAGAAAAGCTACATGATGATGGAGAATGCTCATAGTACTCGCTTTACTGTCACAGCTGCACATATAAAACCATTGTAAAAATGAGAATAAAAGTTGCAAAAGCAATAAAATGAACAAACCCCTAAAGTTATTCAAGTAGAAATAATGTATTACCGTATTAGACAACTCAACTTACTCTGCTGCAACTGTTTTCTTCTAGTTTCATTTGGAGTGACCAAGACATACGGGCTGGCACTAAAATGAAAGAAAACACTCTTATTTTTCCTGTTTACACAAAACCAGGACTAGAAGGCAGTTCCTTCATCAGCAAAGTCTGTTTTCTGCTATTGTAGCAAATAACTTCATATAAAAACTGGTATTAATTCTGATTCAAGTCTTCAGGGATTTTTGGTAACTACTCTAGAAATACTTGTATTTGGAGCTGGCAGAAGATACCAAGGATAACATTTTCAGAAATGTTTATCATCGTCTTCGCTGTTCTTATTCAAGTCTCAATCTAGACTGCTGACCTCAAATCTCACGCATTTCAAATGAAATCACTTCATTGAATCAAAATGTTTCCCAGTAGACCACTGTCTACTGGGAAGAACACTGGGGCTGGCAGTTGCACCTCATACCCTGAGAGTGCCAAGCACCTCATGGATTTAAGCAGTCTGCACAAAAGTTGTCAAAGGAGTGTGCAAAGTCATACTGTTTTTGATGGACCCAGGTGACTTACCCTCAGCCTGAGCCTCAGTTTCCTTGTCAGCCTTTCATTTTCAGGCACCAGGAATTCCTTGGGCCTATTCATCTTGCTGTCATGGCTAAGGTGTGACTCACTGAATCAGGACAAGGGACCTGTTTTGCTAGACTTAATTCAAAATGCAGTTGCTGTCTCAAGGAGCTATCAATCTCATGTGACAGCAAAGAGGCAAGACAGGGTTCAGAGTGTATTAAGAGACTCGAGGTGATCAAAAGAGTGATGAAAACATGTCAGTTCCACTTGGAGAAGACAAAGGGTTTTATCTGCATGGTGTATTGCGTGGGCAATTTACGTGCTCTGGCTCAGCAGAAGCTGTGCCGCGGGGGTGCAGGTGCACCAGAAATGCACCACGCAGCAGTTGGCCCCATGTGTCAGAGCAAGCTCGCATGTCTCTCGGCAGGGTTTGATATGCACGCGTGGGCACAGATATTTCATTGCGGGGAAAGCCCAAGTTGAAGAGTAACCAACAAAGAATAATGAGGGGTGAAGGCTGAGGCTTTTAAGGAAGGGCCACAGGGGGTGGCTAGAGGACAAGCTAAGAAGCGGAGACAGCACAGTTGGCTGTGGAAAGTAATGAAACAATGAGATCCAATACTAAGGCTTAAAAGGGAAATGAAAATCATGCAGAGAGATCAAAGTGCCAAAAGCTGCCTGCTGCCCTATCACTGTAACTCAGGGTTTGGGAAGGAGAGTATTTATATCCAATTACCTCTTTCTCTTTGAAGACTTATTCTAGGAAGATGTGGATTAATTTATGAGATTAAACTAGTAAAGATAGAGTTGTGAGCTTTAATGGTGCCATTTAATATGATCTCTTCTCTTCCTGCCAGCATACTTTGGTGCCCCTGAGACAGACTGTTCTTCACCTCTTCAACGAATCCCAGACCCTCAAAGGCAGCAAGCAATGCCCAACTGCAATCATTACTTAAAAGAAACTTTGACAATACATATCACTTATGGCATAACATTTCCCATCAGTGATGTTATTTCAAATTTTTCTTTATATGAGTGAGTAGTAGCATTTACAATTTATCCCAAAATGCCTTTAAGAAGCTGCTGCACATTTTATCTGTTTCAAGACTTTTTTAGTAGCTTTTGCTGTTGTTTCAGATATTAAGATCATATTTCTCTCCAGTTCATATACAAAAATTATTAAGTACATTTTACAATCCCTCCCTTCCCTTTGGCAGTGATAAAAATGGCTGAAGTTGTGGGTTGCAAGGCTACATATTTTCCCCTCCCAGAAATCAACCAGTGCATCTCAGACATCACGCTGTTTCACAGCACTAGGGGGCAGAAGAGTTTTTATACCATGTACTTTGATGACTTTAAACAGCATTTGTTTAGTTGCTTTGCTTTAAATTAGAATCAAGTTTAAAAGAAAGCAGAGACCTCTACTTGTCTGAACACATATGAAAAAAATCACTGCATTAAATCTAGCCCCTCGTGCCAGAATTATTTCCTTTATCTGCTTTTGTCTTTTGACTGGAAGGTTGAGAGTCCAGGATGTCAGGTGGGGGCCGCTCTTCTGACATCTGACCATGGCCTCACCTTCAGAAACTCAGAAGGACTGTACGTGAAATATAGCAAAGATCAATCAGTTTACAAAAGGGGTAGAGGTGACTTTATATTTACCATCTGTTTTTCATAGAGCAGATTAAGAGTCATTGTGGTTAAAAGAGTGGTTAATGTAAGGAAAAATTGGTTTGCACATTACTGAAAGAAAGGCAAAGCAAAATAAAGTGAGAATGCTAAGTCTCCAGTGGGGAGGGAAAGGGAGAATAGGATACTAACTTTTGTTTGTCTTTTACCTAATGCTTGTATTACACACTTTGTATTTATACTACATACTTTTATTTAGTCCAAGTTATAAGAGAAAAAAAAACAACAAGGAAAAAACATAGCATTATTGAGTTTATTCAGTTTTACAGTGTTCACCTTGGTCTCTGGAAAGATATGTCAGAGTGTACCTTTAGGTACTGGGATCAGGAATGGGCTTAAGCTAAAGGAGGGTAGGTTTAGATCAGATATGAGGAAGAAAACCTTCACTGTAAGGGTGGTGAGGCACCAGAACAGGTTGCCCAGAGACATTGTGGGTTTCCCGTCTCTGGAAGTGTTTACAATCAGCCTGGATGGGACACTGCATAGCCTGGTCCAGTGGAAGGATCCCTGCCCATAGCAGAGGGGTTGGAATTAGATAACCTTTAAGGTCCCCTCCAACCCAAACCATTCTAAGACTTGTGATCAGGGGAAAGGGAGAGCAAGTACACAGTAAGCTTCTTCTGCAATGGGTAAAACTCAGGGTATGAACTGCTCTTTGATTTCAATTCTGCAGCAGGAGGGGAGCCAGATGTGCTGTTACCTGAAAGATTCCACATGCCCTACCAGTTCTAAAATCCACACCTATCAACTCTTATTTTCTTGGGATTTTTTTGAAGGAAAGAAAGTTAATGCAAAATCCCACCACCAGCTTTCACCTCATCTTTTTATCCAGTTTGCAGGATATTGCATGTCATTTCTTTGTTCAGGCAAAACCTCTGATCCAGTAAAGCCTATAAAACCCACTACAGCCTGTCAATTTAATATTCCAGTCTGTTTCTGGGTTAACACAGTAGCCATAAGTCTGGAGCAAATTATCCTACTTACCTGGGTAGCAATTAAGGAAATGTGAAGATTTGAAGCTATCAGTGGTGCACAGACTTTTTGTGCTTTATACCAATATAGGAACTGCTTCAAAATCCTCAGCCAGAAAAGATTATGAAGAATTTAACTTTACAATTTCTCTAATAATGATTCTAATTGTTAGAAGACTTAAGCCTATCTTTGAGAAAGGGTTGTTTTATAAATACAAATATAGAAGTCACTGGAAGAGGTGGGAAGAACATCTTAACCTTATTATAGGTCTTCAAAAGAGAAAAACAAATCATCTTCTACTTTATAGATCATATTGACCTTGAAGAAAGTTTTTTGTTTTATCTTCTCCAGAGAAAATGGGAATGTATTGACTCATTGCACAGATTAAACAGATATTAATGAGACTAAGAAAGTTATAACCCAATAAGAGAATGTATCTATACTGAAATAAAACCAAGAAGAAACCTTCTATGATTTTTCAAACAGATAGACATAAAATACCACAGCAGTTGGATTATGAACACATATGTTGCAATATACTGTTGTGGTCTAAACAAATAAATACACCACAGAGGAACTGGACATCACACACAGACCAATTTGATCGAATGAATGCTGACTTTATTACACACCACACAGTTTATATAGAGCTAAAGCTACACACCACTGGCTAAGTTAAAAACCTCACACCACCAGGCTACAAACTTTAATTGGTTGTAATCCAAATCTCACAAGTCCAGTGTTTATATTATCTTATCCTGGCTGTTTTCATGCACCTGCAGAGTCCTGTGAGAACCTAAAGAGCTTCCATGAGAAACCTCTAGGGAGAAGCTAAGTCCTCCCAGCAGCTGTGACTTGTTGCTGCTTCTTACCTGATAGCTAAGTCTCACAGGGTTTGCACAGACTGGTTTCAGTCTTACAGGATCTTATATAGATCTGAATTGCTCACTTGTGATTTTACTGTAGCTACAGTGATCCAATTCCAGACAGCAAATGAGCACCACAGAGCACTCCCTCCTCCTGGGATGGGAGAGACAGTTAGAAGGGTTAAAGTGAGCAAACTTGTGAGTTAAGACAGGTAAAGCAAAATCTGTGCACACAAGCAAAGAATTCATTCACCACTTCCCACAGACAGGCTATCTCCAAGACAGCAGGTCTCCAGCACATGTAATGGTGACTTTGGAAGACAAGCATCATCACTTTGAACATTTCCACTCCCCAACTTCTTCTCCCACCTTTATATGCTGAGTGTGATGCCATATGTTACAGGATATCCCTTTGATTAGTTGGCATCAGCTGTCCCAGCTGTGTCCCCTGCCAACTTCCCATGCACCCCTAGCCCACTCACTGGTGGGATGGGGTAAGAGGCAGAAAGGCCCTGTGTCTGGGCTGCTCAGCAGTAATGAAAATATCTCTGTGTTATCAACATTGTTTTGCTCACAAATCCAAACCATCACCCTATAGCAGCCACTGTGAAGAAAAGAAATTCTACTCCAGCCAAACCCAGCACACATATATAAATAGAGATATATATGTCAGGAGAAACATGTAATACGGTCACAGAAAATCCGCAATGATAGTTTACCATTTAGGTGATCAGCAGCACAAAACCCCACCATGTCTGCAACCTTAAATTCTGAATCCTGTGTCTAAGTCTAGTTACCTAACTAGCACCATTGAAGGGCACCTTCTCAATGCTTTCAGGGCATTGACTATAGAAACTTCTGTTCTACTTTCTTCAAAAGTTTGTATAAAACAGTTTCTTTCTAAAATTGAAAAACCACATGAAAACTGCTGTTCACAAGTAATATTTTTAGCAGAATCATGCTCTTCAGTTTTTCTTCAATTTTTCCTCAACTCCACTGCAGCCATCTACCACTGGAGAGCTTTCCAAATGAAGTGTGAAATAGTTTAAAGAGTTACCAAAGTAATGGCTGTTATAAACTATTTCCAGTTCCACTGTGCTTTATACTGCAGGTGCATTGGTACATGAATGCCACAGAGCTGAAAGCTAAATATCTTGCTCTGCTGGGCAAGGTGCTCTGTGTAAGAGACAGAAACCAGGGAGAATGTAGTTGGAGAGCAACACAAATGACCAAAGCTTGGGAAGAAGACCTGGGCAGATTGACTCTAGAGCAGGGACTCAAGGGAAGATATGGGTGAAATGCTGCATTAAATAGTATGTTAAGTATCTTAAGACTGAATTAAAAAGAGAAAAGAGACAAAACTGCCAAAGACAACTGTTGAATTTCCTTAAAAGGTATGCTAAGCTAATTTTTGCATTCATTGATCAGGAATTGTTTTAAGAGCTGTCAAGTCCATGCCACCACAAAGTATTGTTTTCACCAAGGCTCCCATGCCTGATGGAGCAGCCATATGCTGCTGAGCACCACAGAAGCTGCCAAATCAGAGGATTACAACATGCCAAATCCTAGCAAGCAGACAACTGTCCTGTAGGTATCCCTATTTCACAATGCACATACGGCCAGATGCTAACAATAACTGACAGTCACAGTTCCAGACCTCAGTCAAGCAATATGCTCTGTGTCCCAGCAGTGCCATAAGCAGAGCTCTGGGAGGGTGTACGAACCTTGTATGCCGGCTTGGGGCTCTGGCTTTCCATCTTTATCAGCAGCATCTTAACAGTTTTCAGCTCGGAGACAAAAGTGAATTACTGGGGCTTAGCATTACACACTGTCTGATTCATTTTCTGCAAGCATGGTCTTAGCATGAGAGGCAGAAAATTAACTGCATTAGCAGAAAATGTTTATCATCAAAAGTCTGTGTCTGTGGATTTTGTTCTCTGTTTAGCACAGGCCAGGGATGCACTTAATGACCACAGTTCATATGATGGCTGGAAGCTCATCAAGCCAGGGTAACTCACTTCAGTATCTGGTCCCTTTGGTTAGCTAGAGCTTTCATTAGAACTGCCAACAATTTTGCCATTTTGAGGCTTTGGGGTAAACCAAAGACTTAAATCCTGAGGAAGTGAATATGCACAGGGAAAGACTGAGAAGAGAAACAGCAGCAGAGACAGATCCAGGAGAAAGTATGAGTGACAAATCTGCAGGAAAGAAACAGACCTGAGGTTCTGCTGTTAACCACATGCTTGTAGAAAAACTCTTTAATTTAAAATTTGATCTAAAGACTAAAAATAAAACCTGGAACTGAATTTCCAAAAGTTTAGATGGGCTCAGACTCAGCAGCGTGTTCTCACCTTAGCACATCAGAAAG